>NC_051181.1:88582236-89182236 GCF_013339695.2 Rhipicephalus sanguineus | reverse complement strand
CTAAGCAGAAAGTGCTCGTGCTGAACGTTGTTGCTGTTCGCGCTGGCTAGGCCTACTGTCTGATATTACAGTTTCTCTTGTCGAGGCCGTGTCTCACCTCTTTATTATAATTGGTGGAGGTTGCTGGGTCTCCTAGACATCCTGGAGTTGCGCAGCCGGACTCTACCTGCCGCCATGACCACCGAATCCAACGCAAGCCCGCCGCTTCCTGCTCCCCAGGCCACCGCATGCTCCGGCGCGGTCCGTCAGCGGGCCCTCCAATATTCAGCGGCACTGATGACCACGACGTTGACGACTGGCTATCTACATATGAACTCGTGAGTGTCCTTAAGAAATGGGACGACACCATGAAACTGGCCACCGTCAGCATTTACCTAACCGGCATTGCTCACTTGTGGCTTCGGAACCACCAAACTGACGTTCCGACCTGGGCAGCGTTCAAGACTAAGTTCAGCGAAGTCTTCGGCCGTCCTGCTGTTCGAAAGCTTCGCGCGGAACAGCGCCTACAGTCACGATCTCAACAACCTGGCGAGAACTTCACCAGTTATATTGAGGATGTAATCGACCTATGCAAACGCGTCGATACCACCATGGCCGAAGCGGACAGAATCAAGCATATCTTGAAGGGAATCGACGAGGACGCATTCCAGATGCTGATTTCCAAAAGCCCGGGTACTGTCGCCCAAGTTACTGAGCTGTGTCAAAGCTATGACGAGCTCCGCCGTCAACGCCTCGTCACCCGCCGCCCTGTCCCGCACCAGGAATCGTTGTCCGGCTTAACTCCCTCGCCAGATCCCGTCCTTCTCTCGCAGATCAAAGCTTTTGTGCGCGAAGAAGTTGCTCGCCAGCTCTCGCTCATCCCCAGCCTGCCGGAACGAAGTACGTTACTCAGTCCCTCTCTACAACACATCATACAAGATCAAGTGTCTGAGGTCCTTCCATCAGAGCTGGCACCACCAGTCACCGCTCCATTGACGTACGCCGAAGCAGCAGCACGACCACGACCACGACCACCGACTTTGCGCGCGCCGCCTCCGTTGTCTACTCCTCCTTACGTCACTACGCCGCCCCGACCTCCAGTCCATCGAGTGGCCAACCCCTGGCGCACAGCTGACAACCGGCCAATCTGCTTTTCGTGTGGCCTACCCGGACACGTCGCACGCCTGTGCCGCCGCCGACCACCACATTTACGTGACGACCTAAGCGCATCTGAGTACGGCCCCACGTTCCCCTACGTTTCAGACCGCGAGTTGCAACTTCCGCGACCAAGCCTTCGACCAGCTCCTGACCGCCGTTCTCCTTCTCCCCGTCGTCGCTCGCTCTCTCCGATGCGTCGACGTCCATCTGCACCCGACACGGAAAACTAAATGGCGCAGTTCCCGAGGCAAGAACTGCGTCATCGTCGCAAAGTACAAGCCCTCTTCTTTCGCCGCCAAATGTTATTAATGCCGTTCTTGAAGGTGTATCTGTTCTTGCTCTCATCGATACGGGTGCCGCAATCTCTGTCATCGCCGAAAAACTGTGCCGCTCAATCCATAAAGTGACGACCCCCTTCTTTGGTCCGTTTCTTCACACTGCCACAGCACAGCCCGTCCAGCCTGTCGCGGCGTGCACTGCCAGACTCCTAATTCAAGGAGTGCCCTACACAGTCGAGTTCGTCGTACTTCCGCGCTGCTCTCACGAGATTATTTTAGGTTGGGATTTTCTGTCTCGTCACCAAGCCGTCATTGATTGCGCCCGTGCAGAAGTCGCCTTCTCATCACTTGACGATGCTCTACCTGCCGACGGTCCTCTTTCCTGCAGGAAGGTGATTATCACTAGCGACACCGAGATCCCTCCGCACGCTACTGTCTTGGCCCATGTATCATGTTCTGCTGCCTCCGACGCTACCGCCCTCTTCACGCCTTCCGCTACATTTGTTCATCGTCACCTCTCACCACTCCCAACCGCTCTTCTTACCCTTCAAGGTGGTGTGACCGACGTACCTGTGGGCAATCCATTCCCATTCCCGATTACCTTGCTTCGCGGTGAATGTATGGAACCTTGCGAAACCATCACTCCGTTGGCCGTTCCTGATGGTTCACCAGAGGTCAACGCCCTCTTCTGTAGTCCCCTGAATGGCACATCCGCTGGCGACATTTTCAACCATGTAATCGACGACGGTCTCAACTCACAGCAACGCCGTGACCTTGTAAGCCTCCTTGACAAATTTCGCCCAGCTTTCGATAGCCAGAGCACTTGTCTAGGCCGAACATCGACTGTATGCCACCAAATCGACACAGGTACTCACCCACCACTACGGCAGCGACCATACCGTGTATCGTCGACTGAACGCCGCGTCATTGATGAACAAGTAGTTGACATGCTCAAGCGCGGCGTCGTTCAACCCTCAAATAGCCCGTGGGCATCACCAGTTGTTTTAGTTAAAAAGAAGGATGGCACTATACGCTTTTGCGTAGATTATCGTCGTCTCAACAAGATAACGCGAAAGGATGTTTATCCTTTGCCCCGGATCGACGACGCTCTAGACTGCTTACAAGGTGCCGAGTTCTTTTCCTCCCTCGATTTACGCTCTGGCTATTGGCAAGTGCCTATGGATACCGATGATAGACCAAAAACGGCATTTATCACACCGGATGGCTTATACGAATTTAATGTGATGCCATTCGGCCTTTGTAATGCGCCCGCGACATTTGAGCGCATGATGGACACTATTCTACGAGGTCTAAAATGGAACACATGCTTGTGCTACTGGATGATGTAGTGGTATTTGCGCCAGACTTCCCCACGCACCTTCGTCGCTTGGAGCAGGTTTTACGATGCCTCGCTGAAGCTGGCCTCCAACTAAACTTAAAGAAATGCCACTTTGGGGCACGCAAGCTCACCATTCTCGGACATGTCGTGTCGAAAGATGGCGTGCTCCCTGATCCCGCTAAGCTACGTGCTGTTAAAGAGTTCCCGAGGCCCACGTGTTTGAAAGAGTTGCGTAGTTTCATTGGGCTTTGCTCATACTTCCGCCGCTTCATTCGCAATTTCGCCTCGATCATGGCACCTTTGACAGACCTGCTTCAGGGAGACTCCAATCTATCTGCGTGGTCCCCGGCTTGCGATCATGCGTTTGCGACGCTGCGTCAGCTACTCACAACACCACCCATACTGCGCCATTTCGATCCAAGTGCTCCTACAGAAATCCACACGGATGCTAGCGGTGTCGGTCTTGGAGCAGTCCTCGCCCAACGAAAGCCCGGCTACCAAGACTATGTTGTTGCGTACGCGAGTCGCACACTCACAAGAGCGGAAGCAAACTATTCCGTAACTGAGAAAGAATGCCTAGCGATCATCTGGGCGATTACAAAATTTCGGCCTTACCTCTACGGTCGACCCTTCGATGTCGTTACCGATCATCACGCACTTTGCTGGTTGTCTTCCCTCAAAGATCCCTCCGGCCGCTTGGCACGATGGGCTCTCCGGCTCCAAGAGTACGACATCCGGGTTCTATACCGCTCAGGCCAGAAGCATGCCGATGCAGATGCTCTTTCGCGTTCGCCTGTTCCCACTGACATTGCGAGTGTCTCCATTCTAGACAACTTATTTTCACCATTAGGATCCGTCAACATGGCTTTGGAGCAACGCAAAGATTCGTGGATCGCGTCTTTGATGGATTACCTCTCTGGTGCACTCCCCCGCCCGCCATCTCGAGCGCTACGCAGCCTCTCACTTCGCCGTCCGTGATGGCATCCTTTATCGCCGCAACTACCACTCTGACGGCCGCAGATGGCTACTTGTCATACCTAGGCAACTCCGCGCTAGCATATGTGCTGCTTTCCATGCCGATCCACAGTGTGCACACGCTGGTCTGTTTAAAACCTACGCCAGACTGCGTCTTCGGTTTTATTGGCGCGGCATGTCCACATTTGTGCAAAAGTACATTCGATCTTGCACAGAATGCCAACGCCGCAAGCCCGATCATTGCCACTCTTCTGGACCAATGCAGCCGTTGCCGTGCCCAATGCGACCATTTGACCGGGTTGGAATCGACCTTTACGGTCCTGTGCCATACACATCTGCCGGAAATCGCTGGGTTATTGTGGCGATAGACCACCTCACAAGATATGCAGAAACGGCCGCTCTGCCAGCCGCGACGGCACGTGACGTTGCGTCTTTCCTGCTTCAACGCTTTGTTCTACGTCATGGTGCTCCTCGTGAACTCCTGAGCGATCGAGGCCGCGTCTTTCTCGCGGATGTAATTCAAGAACTTCTCGCTGAATGCCATGTGATTCACCGCTGTACTTCCGCATATCACCCGCAAACAAACGGCTTGACCGAACGCTTCAACCGAACTCTTGGCGACATGCTTTCTATGTATGTCGCCTCTAACCACACGAACTGGGACCTTATTCTTCCCTACGTAACATACGCCTACAATACGGCACCCCAGGCGACGACAGGCTTTTCTCCCTTCTTTTTACTCTATGGCCAAGAACCATCGTCTCCGATCGACACCATTCTTCCCTACCGACCCGACTCATCTGAGGGCACACCACTTTCCGAAGCTGCTCGCTATGCAGAAGAATGTCGGCAACTAGCTCGCTCCCTTACAACTGAAGAACAGGGGCTACAGAAATCTCGACATGACGACGAACGGCCCCCCAACCAGTTTTCGCCCAACTCTCTTGTTTGGCTGTGGGTGCCTCCCACCTCTGCGCCAGGTATCTCCTCGAAGTTTGTCAGCAGGTACCATGGACCCTACCGCGTCCTACAGCAAACTTCTCCCGTCAACTACCTCATCGAACCCCTCACGCCCACTGCGGACCTGCGTCGCCGAGGCCGCGAAACTGTTCACGTGGATCGCCTCAAACCCTACCACGAACCCGTTGTTCTTACGACACCTTAGTACACCCAACTGGCTCCGTCTTCAGCGAGGGGGAAAGATGTGATGAAGAAGAAGTGCACCCTGAAGAGCTAGACAGTCGGATCATCAGCGCTAAGCAGAAAGTGCTCGTGCTGAACGTTGTTGCTGTTCGCGCTGGCTAGGCCTACTGTCTGATATTACAGTTTCTCTTCTCGAGGCCGTGTCTCACCTCTTTATTATAATTCAATGGAGAGCCGTGGTACCCGCTAAAAACATGTAAGGCATCATGCGCACTTTGTTGGTGTTGTGCCTGATGACGATGAAGAATTATTGCAGAGCCCCTTGTGGTGGGTTGGAAGCATCCAACAGCCCACTCGTTGCTCAATTCGCATTGTGTGACGCCTGGTTACAGAATTCGCGTTGTGTGGTGTGTGGTTGTTATTTCACTTTTCTACCACAATAAATTACATATGTTAATGTGGTTCCTTCTGGACATGAGGCCTGTATAGCGTCGTTTTGCAAGGCAGTTCCAAGCACCGGCATGGCTCTGAGGTACAACACTGGGCTCCCACGCAGAGGGCCCAGGTTCGAACCCCGTTCCATCCTGGAAATTTTTTCTTATTTCGTTTTTTTTCTATTTCGAGCGATAGTGGTTACGGACACCGGCGGCGGCGGTGGCGGCAGCGGCGACAGCCGCGGCGGCGGCGGCCGGCAACTACACCACCAAAAACGGCCGTTGAAATGATCTCATAACAGCTTTCGCTGTAAAAGCATCAACATGTACAAAAGTTCAACATGTACATAGATTCACGCATGGTAACCGTGAACGTAACTGCATTTCCCGCGCATGCAGCGGCCACAAAGCAGAATCCTCGCGCACATGGATGTGGCAATCACAAAAACGGACCAATACGGACCAATGAATTATGATACGGCATCTATTTGCTGAGGTTTGTGAAGTGGCTTGATAAGATGTGACGGAATGTATCAAAGTTTGTCTGGGATGCAATGTCGTCAGGCAAGCTGTTCCACAGACGGATAGCACGTGGAAGTGCAAACTGACTGAACGCGTTTGTTGCGCCGTATACACGGGAATAGCTAAGATGATTGTGTAGTCTACGTGAAGCAAGATATGGTTTTTGCAGACCAGTAACGGTGATTCGGGAGGACTGTGTAATTTTGTGAAATAATGACAGCAAGGCAATGTCGCGACGAATGTTCAAGAGCGGGATCGAAAGTTCCTGTTTTATTTGTGATATACTGGAATGCGGACTGTAGTTATTGGCAATGAAGCGGCTTGCTCTATTCTGGATTCTTTCCAATGAATCAATCAAATATTTTTGATGGGGAGACCAAATCGAACAGGCATATTCGAGTTGAGGGTGAACCAGTGTTAAGTAAGATAACTTGCGAATGCAAGTTACGTCTCAAGAATCCCAGTGATTTCAAGGCGCTGGCAGAGCCTTATATATATATATATATATATATATATATATATATATATATATATATATATATATATATATATATATATGTGCAGCCAAAAGCGAATGAACACTGGAAAGGTCACACGACACGAGAGATTTCCTGTGTTCATTCGTTTTTTGCTGGCCGTATATTTTCTTCAATGCAGCGCACCAGCTAGCCCAACAACGTGTTATACTAGTGTACAATGTTATTGCAACAATTATAATGTCATTGTCGCATAACTGAATCCCTGACACAAACGATTGAGGGCTAAAAAAGCAGCAAAAAGCCAGTAGTGCGCACCATGTCTAACATTTGCTGGAGAAGGTCGCCAGCAACTACGGGGTACTTCTCGTGCCTTCTTCCTTAAAGAAGCTGTCTGTGCTCCGCTTCCATAATTGTGCGAAATGAACAGCTCTTTGTGATGTACCAAATACCACTCAGCTTCGGAAAGGTCTACCTAGGCCAAAGTGTACGCCCCTTTAACGATTGAGCGGAGTAACTTAAGCAGACTACATAGAAGGAAAATACTAATTTAGAAGATGAATGTGATGCGTGCACTTGCGATCCATGGCTTGACGAGATTAGCATCATCCGTAGAAGTTTCAGTTCAAACGCTCGTCTGGTACTCGAAGCTTTATAATATCAAAAGAAAGCAAGTGATCAAGTGCATTCTGTCAGCCCTTATATAAAGAAAGCATGTGTTTATTCTTAAAAAGCACTTGCAGTCGCCGATTGTGGTCTTGTATGTGAGCATGTGCTCTTCATTTCCTGTTTTTCCCAGGTCTTCCAGTCGCATTTGGCGGTGAAGAAACCGTGCTGGTATGGGCTTGTCCTACGTGCCCTCTCTAGCGAAATACATGCGTCAATTTATTCCCAACAGATGTGTTGCCAAAGGACGTGAATTCCGCGAACATACCTGAAAGTTTTGTCCTTGTGCTTGCGTTGGTAATTATTCATTTATTCGTGTGTTCTTAAGACCCTAAGGCAACGCATAAAGAGAAAGGGGTGTATTATACGCGCATAAAATCAATACAACCAATCAAGTAATAAAGATAAACCGCACTAATAAAAAGACGTATAAAAGCTACTATGAAGACAAATTTCACTAACTATAAGAAGAAAACATAATAGAATAAGCTAACGAGTCTGAAAATTTGCATCCCGAATGAGAAGCCAAGTGAACGAAAAAAATTGTGCATGTAATACAGCGTATTCAACAAATAAGCATCAGCACGAATCCAATATGAGACAAATTTACAAAGTCAAATAAACACCTTTGCTTCTCATGAACCGCGTGATGTGGTAAGCCCTCAATTCCACGCTCTGACATTACTACAATCGCAGCATTGGCAAGTTACTTTAGGAAATGTCGCGACCGGAACAGTGTGCATCTGCACCATGTAAAGTAACAACGGAAAGAGATTGGCACAAGTGACCGATTGCCGGAAGGGCCAGATTGCGACACACGGCGCTGAGTTTTTCCCGAGCGCGCCCATGTCGAGAGTGACAAGGACATTCCATTTTTCAAAGCAGGGGCGGCCGGCGGAAACACTCGAACAGGCAGCGCTTTCTGGGCAACTGCGATGAAGATACGATTGCTAGCAACTTCAGTGAAAAAGTCACAGTTTCGCCGCAAGGGCGAAGCTATAAATGCGATAGCAAGAAACTCTAATGCTAGACGAAGTGAGGCTCGCGAATTGATACTCTCAGTTTGAACAGCGATCCTTTTGCAAAGGCGGCCGAAGCAGCGAAGTAAACTAGCGTGCTTCAAGTGTCGAGCTGTGACACTTGATAGTTCGCGCTCATCTTCTCTTTGTTCGTTTAGCGGCGTCCCTTGCGCCCGAGTGACTTTCGTACGCTCCGTAACATCAGCGCGGACATCACGGCGAAAGCTCGAAACATCCCTGCTCCCCTCACCGCGACATAACCGCGCGAGCAGACAGCGGAAGGGCAAGGTTCTCCCTGCGCAAATATTAGAAGAAGCGAGCGAGCTGGCCGACGACTTTTAAATGCGCCCGTTGCGCTCCTCGCGCCATCTCGCTGGTAATGAAGAAACGGTTATAAGCGCCCGCCGTCTCGGAGTACTGCCAGCGGTAAAGGGTGTGTATATAACGCTCGCCGTTAGCAACCTTAAGAATCTGCGTTTTGTGGCGTAGTGGTTAGCGCCACGCGCTGCGGAACGAGAGGTCGCTGGTTCGCTTCCGCGCTTCGGAAGCATTCTTCCGAATTATTTTTTCTTTGGGACCAACAACAAGCTGGGCTGCTTTCCGCCTGTCCACCGGCCACCCCTGTTTTGAAAAGTCGAATGTGCTTGGCGATAGCGCTGTCGGCGTGCTCGTGAACAACAGCGCCGCGTGTTACAATTGCGCAGCTCCGGCCACCGTTCACTTGTGCTAATCTTGTTCCGTTCACACTCTATTGGTCATTAGGCGTCGGCTCGAGATTGTGGTACAGTATTGCGGCAACAGCGGTGCGCCGGTGAACATGTAAAAGCCCGCGGCTGCAAAGGCTACGTGCTAGTGAGGGAAATGACAATATGAATAAAAATGAGGCTGACATGGCAAGACCTTGAGCCTTTGTCAATACCGAAGGGGCTATCGATTCAATTTCAGCCGAAGTAAAAACAGCCATTCCTCAGCGTTCATGATGCCATCTGTTTAGAATTCTGCTCGCGGTCATTTTGGGTGTCGTTGTCTCCGCCGCCATGGAGATCATCAGATAAGATATGAAAAGAATCATCTCTAAAAAAGAAGGCAGCATGCGATGGAGGGGAAGAGGCGGGATTCATCCGTGATGAGTTCAAGCGAGAGTTTAGAATAGAACAACATAAACTATTCTCTTGCGCTTAAGGACAATGGATTTTTTCTCCCAAATGATCCGAACTATTTCACTAGAGAAAAAATTACGATGGCTGCGGAAGAGGCACTTAAGAAAGAGGTTGCATTTGAGGAAGAGCAGTAAAATTGCAGTAAAATATATACAGTTCAATGGAGCGAACTGAGGCTTGGAATTTGATCACACCTGTAAAAGTCAGCAAACGTTCGCTTATATATTCAATAAAAAGCACAATGCAATAAGCCCAGGCTCAAACACGACCATACTGGCATGCGGGTGGGCGTGTGTGTATATGGGTGTCTGTCTGCTTGACAGTACCCAGGCTCCATTAGGAGGTGCACGCTCCCATTCTCTGGCGTATATATCAAGTGACTTCAAGTATTGTTCTTCATAAAAGCCTGATATCATCCAGAAACTATCGCGCTCACGGGCGCATTGTCTCACAATATCCAGGGGAGTGACAGGATTTTTTGCTACTCGGACTCGATACGGGACTCAATGGCGATGGCCAGAGCCACTGCGAAGGCTGAAATTCACCCGTAGTGTTAATATTAGACATATCATAACGACATCTTTCAAGACATTCGGCCTATTCAGAAAACACCTGTGCTGCCTATGACCGTAGATGGTCTATGTTCATCATACAGACTAGTTCATACATACACCCAACACGTTGGATATGCACATTTAATGTTCAACAATCTTCACAGCAAGCAACGCTACCACGATGAACCACTACACCATATTTCATAATCGCTATGTGGCGCTTTAAAACACCAATGATGTAATCACTCAAGTAAGAGCCCGTGTATGAATATTATAGCAGAACAGCGCAAAAAAACCGGGAAACTGAACACACAAGAGAAAGCGCTGAACCTTATTGCTAGCGCTTACTGGGCATGATTTAATAACGATAACTGCTGAGGTCATACGTGCCCAAACCTCAATGTTATGATGAGCCACGCTGCAGTGCGAGACTCCGGATAATTTCGACCACCTGCGGTTCTTTCACTGGCATCTGAATGTAAGAACACGGATGTTCCTTGCAAAGAAATTCTGCAGCACGAAAAAACAAGGACGAGAAAAGACACGAAAGCGGGACTCGTTTTCACTCGTTTCTTCTCGTCCTAATTTGTACGCGTGGCATAATTTCTTTGCTGTGAACCGACCTGGACAATTCCGGAATTCTTCCAAGTGTTCCTTTGATTTCACACCCTCGGAATGCGGCCGACGTTGCCGGGAATCGAATCCGCGCCCTACTGCGCATAGATTACATATTATATTTTTCGTTTTGGGAAGTGCGCTGGTTAAAACTTGAGGAGTGAAAGCATCGAGGCTACGTGGTCCACAGCAACCAAGCGTGTCTCCCGTCCAGTCCAAATTGTCTTTGACGCGATGCTAGCTTCCGGCTGCACCATTTCCGACTCGCAGACATTCTCTCCACGAAGAAGGAAGCTAAGCAGAGCAGCATTTCTCAATGCCGCCTCTGGAAGTGCAGTATAGAACGAAAGGCGCACTGCCGAAAATATCTCGGACTTCGGGGTCGCTGGACAAGTCTGACAGCGAGAACGAGGCAGAGGGCTAGAGGACGGAAGAGGACGCCTTGCTTAGAAGATAAACTGTCTGTCTGGTCGCATGGCGCATGCCTGTCGTCTACTCTCACTGGAGGTCCCGAGGATGAGAGATTGCGCTGCCACTACCACTTCCGCACGGATGTCGACGTCGTCGTTCTGAGCAAAAAGATGGTTGATTCCTCCGTCATAGGAATCGGAATAACACGAAAGTAAAGCGTGCCCTTACAGAAGTAACTGAATGTTTACTGTACATTGATTTAAGAGAGTTTGCACAGTGTATATCGGTGTCTGGCAGCTATAGCACCGTTTAACGTGGATGCACCCACTTCGATGATTGGTGGTACATCTCCATCCCGACGACTAAAGTCCGTGCTAAATGATTAAACGAACCCTAGTGGTAGCTGTAGTAGTTAACGGTGAAAGCGTAATCAGAGAACGAGGTGCAATAGCCAGAAGAGCGTCGCATATTGGACGCAGAACTTGGTCGCCATCCCGCGGAATGTTAAATGTGATTTAACACCACGGCCAAACTAGAGGGAAACGCAAAGCGCGTCGTGCCGCCCCGGTAGCTCGGCTGCACACTCAGTGCTTGAGGAAGCCTGATGCATTCATGTTTTTGCTGACCGAATGGAATTACGGACTCATTCACATAGGATAAATCCATCACCCCGAATACATCGCGGTGCATTTAGCTGTATTCCTGCGCTTTGGGGCCCCTTTGAGGAGTAAAATCTCTAAAGAAACAGAGCAGCATTCGTCATTGAGCATTGTATTTTTTTTCTGTCCACAACCTTGCGACTGCTTTTCTGGCTGATGTAGGTGACGGGTGGTCGTGCAACTCACCTGATGCTGTTTATGTTAGCCTTTCGGACCTCCTCGTGTGTTTCGACGCATAACTTCAAATTGCTGTGATAGCTAGACAGGCGTACATATGCATGGAATGAACAGCGATGTTTTTTATGCCTTTTGCAATCAAAACAGTAACCATGCAGATGATCCGGGACGCTGCTCTGCGATAGGAATTGTGCAAGCTCAGACAACACAGAAGCATCTTTATTTATTGCAATAATACAACCAGATGTGTTTGAGTGGTTAAATCTTGCGAGTATATTTATTTTCAATCGTGTTACGTGACCAGTTCACTCAAGAACGGCAAAAAGTTTCGCAATTCTGATTTAAATTTCGCGCGCTAAGCACACCGCTCGATCGTGGCGCACTGCTGATGGCGTCATCGCAAAATTGACCGCCGTTTTCCTATTGGTTTGCTGCGAAGACGGCACACTACCCCATTCTAGTACACCATACTCATGGTGCACTGGCGCCGGGTTCGCTGGCTCGATATACACCAGAATTAGTATTACATGGCGTGAATGTACGGCGAACATACCTGACAAGTTCTAACACGCAAATCGTGCATGCATGTCATGTACGGCATGATATACATCACACTGTCTTGGTGCGCTTCCGGCTGTTTTGTTACCTGGGTATATACCAAAATATGTGTGGCATGACATGAGTTCGTGAGGAGCATAAATGAAAAGTCATGCATTGTATATACCAGGATACACGTTTCATTAGTATATGTACCAGATTGGACGTGTATGCGTACATGCATGCATGCATGCATGCATGACAAACACGTGACATATAGGGAGCTAGATGTCACGACAAGAATGACTTCATTTGCCTCAAAGTCAAAGGGATGTATGTAGCTCTTTGCTGGCTGCTTCGAATTACAGCGATTCCCACAGTCCGTGGGATCTGCCGGATTTTTTTGTGTTAGATGTGCCTTCGCCCAGTTAAAATTGTGCCGTGTGTTTATGTGTGCCTGTATTAATACATCTCCTTTGGTTTCACTTGGCGGTTAATTTCAACTGAATCTATCAGAATATTGTTGAACGCCGAAGTGTATGCGTAAAGTGCCGTTTATTTCTAGTACATTTATATATGAATGACGTTTTAATTTAAAATTGCTAAGATCACATTCTCAACAGATCGCAAAGATTGGGAGCAAGAAGCAGAGGTGCCCATTTTTAGCACTGTCCTGCCCTTGATGTAATACAGAAACTGTTGACTTAAGAAGATCCGAGTAAATTGAGGAAAATATTCTAAATGCGAAGCCGCTGTCACATGCTAAACGCTACAGCATTCGACACAGTGTTGTATCCGTCAGTGTTGTACTTTGCAGGAGTAGGCTGCTGTCAGGAATAGTTCCAATGACTTTAGCATCTTCAGCTACTGCTGCTCAGTGGTTATGTCTGCGCTGCTCTAGCTCAAGGCGGTGGCTTCAAAACCGATCTTTGTACCCTCATTGCTGTGAGACCGGAACGTGAGGATGATTATGTACCTTGTCCTCAGTACACGTTAAACCAGACCAGGTGCCGATATATAACCCGGAGTCCCAGAATACGCCGTGTCTCATAGCCAACGTGTGGCCCTTGCACGTATTATCCCGTCGTTTAAATAATAATTGATCTTCGCACCTAGTGCGAAAGCTGGTAAGAGAGGCTATTCAAAAAATGCGGCAGATCCCACGCATTGTGGGAGTCGATGTTATGCGAAGAAGTCAACCAGGAGCTGCCTATGCCGCAGTTTTTCTTTATCTTTGTTTTTTTTTTACTTTTGACCAAGCGCTGGGAGAGGTGGATCGACGTATTTGTGTAAATAGAGTAGTTGTGTGTGTATATCGTGGGCTGACCAATGGGATATCGAGCCCAATACCGCCAAGACTTCTGTGCGATTCCGCATTTGACAACGGCATTTATTTCGAAGGGTTTCCTTTACCTGCTGACCGAAAATAGCCGACGGCCTACCGATGACGCGATGGTGACGTCTCAGTGAAATCGAAGCGACATAGAATAGTAATTATTGCTGGGGTTTCACGCCCCAAAACCTCGATATGATTATGAGGGACGTCGTAGTGGAGCACTACAGAAATTTCACCACCTGGGGTTCTTCAACGTGCACCTAAATCTAAGTACACGGGCCTCAAGCATTTTCGCCTCCATCGAAAATGCGGCTGCTACAGTCGTGATTCCATCTCGTGACTTTCGGATCAGCAGTCAAACACCATAGCCACTCGACCATCACGGCAGGTAAGCCACGTAGAAGGCACAACGTCTTGTCTGTGGGTGGTCTTAGTATCATGCATCGTTTACCTAATGAGTTTGAGGTCGCGAAATTGAACCACTCGTTCTTCTTGCACGCCGCGATGATATACTTGGTGAAAAGATTAAGTGCGTTTGATTTTTTTTAACCAACAGAGAAATTCAGGCGACTGAAACAAGTCCGCTTAGCCACCGTATTGATATTTTTCTAACGACGTGACAGTTTATCTTCATTGCGAAACGAACGCCCCTCAGGGAATTCAACCAGTCAATGCGTGCTCATGAACAGAAAGCAATGGATAAAGTACACAGTGTTGAGTAAGATCGTATTACCTATGAAATATTTCTTGCGCTTCTTGGCCGTCGTGCATCTGTTTCCGTTTCTGTCGTTCTACGCACGGCCGCTTCCCCCGCACAGCCACATGAATTTTCTAAACATTCGCGGCCAGTTGGTCCATCTCTCAGCTCGTGATTTAGCAACGATCGGCGCAGAAACGCCGCAGCCAGTACACACAATACGCCTCGGGTGAAAATGGTAAACCTCGCTCAAGTAACGCTCAGAAGAAAGAAATGCGGAGACTCGGAACGAGCTCTGCGTATAAGAGAGAATGGAATGAAAACGAGCGCCGCGCAGCTCACCTGACGAGTGCAGATGCTTACCTCTTATAGTACAAGCGGGAGTTCGTTAATTTCTGCGCCAGAGAAAAATTACTTTGCATCTGCCCTACCGTGCGTTTCGCGTCAAGACGGCACTCTACACGCGCAGACGCGTGCTGTCGCCCGAGTAGGGCCTTGCTGAATGTTTCTAGCTGTCGAGCGAAGCATTTTATTCACGCGGCTTGTGACCGTAGTCCCTCGGGAGAGACATAATATATAAAAAAGGGTTTTTGGAGCATAATTTCTATCTTGTGTAACGAGCGCCTCGCCAGAAGCCTCTGGAGAAGACCGCGAAAATGTATCTCTCTTGGCACTTCGTGCAACGGAACTATCCCGGATATAGGAGGCAAACAAATACATACCAGCTGAAGGAGCAGAATGATGAGAATGCCTTCATTTTCAATGCGATAGCAGTAGTCTGGATACTCGAGGAGCATTTATGCCGTCACCCTCGCCGTCATGTTCATTGTAAATTCCAAATTGATCATATCGCTCCCCGTGTCCAATGTGCGACGGAAAGCTTGCGAAGGCTGCCGAAACGATCCGGCCGACTACGTCAAGCGAAAGAGCATGAGGGGGTGCCGGTGTTTTCGCGTACATAGGACGGGCGAATTTTGCTTTGGTCTAGCTATGTACAGCTTTCCAGTAAAAGTGCGCATTACACAGAGGCAAATTAGAGTCCTTGATTTTGATTGGAAGTAAAGCTACATATATTGCAAAAAAATAGGAAATATTGAAATTGGCCTAAATTTAAACAATTTTGAATTCAAAATAAAATTAAAAACCTGCAGTTATCCCAATCGCATTTCAAACAGAAGGTGCATTGATTGTCAGAAATTACCAGAACGCCAATTTAGTTGCTCCGGATGTTTGGGAACAAATCTCCCAAATTTTTTTGCCTGATATGTCCCAGGTGCGCCTCAAAAACTGCTATACTGTTTATAAATACTTTTGTTGGAAGGTGCGCCAGAACCTGTTACAATATGAACTCGAATTATTAAACCTTAGTTTTTAATGTTTTTATGCAATATGTCGCTCGTGCAGGGCATTTTTCATCCCGTTCTGATAATCGAGTTTGCGCACTGGAATATTCTAATCTCGCCCTGGTGCGAGCCTTCGCAATAGCGCCAAATGTATACTACAATACTAATGCATTGTGCACTCATTTGAAGGCGGCTTGCGATGTCAACGCGTGTACAGTGACCACCGATAAACACAGGTACGATGCAGTTAAAGCTTACCTTATAAACAGCACGCGGGCGTCGCAAGGGAATATCAAGCGGCCCTCGGTTACTTTACGTAGAAGGACAATACATGTGCACTGTAGTTGATTGCAGGAAGATGAAGTTCCATTTGTTGATCAATATACAAGACAGAGTGGTTTCAGGTGTAGCCCATGTTGGCGAATTATTTAATTACGTGACGTCACCAATGCACAAAGCTAATATATCGAGCAGTCGCTGGTCGGGAACTGTGCTATTTACTATACCCAAAAACTTATTAAAATTCAATCGTTTCATTGAGGTTGTACGAAGAATACGCTGCTGTTGTATCAGTGGAGAGTGAGCTCTGTCGAACGTTAGGCAGTGATACTAGAGTGCCCAGGCGAACCTAATTGAACCCAGGTGAAACTGAAGACCAGTTACCAACCTTTCCTTTTTTCTCCCAATAAGAATGATCATGCCTCTTCTCCACAACATAACGTCGACAACAATGAGGTCGCCTTATCGGAACGGACGCACGAGAGAAACGCGTCTTTGAGCGTTTAATTGCAGTCACTCAACAAATGAATGCAGCGGAAGACGGTTCAGAAACTGGCAGCTTGGACACAGGGCATCGCTGGAACAATTACGAAAATTGCCTTTTCTTTCATAACGTTATAGACGTACATCAACCATTCTAACCGAAAAGACAAGGCACGATGAACTAATACAGCAACGAAGTTGAGACCGTTTGCAGGCGTGCTTTGCTTCGGTGTAATTTCGAGCCGAAACGACAATTTGAACTTAAAGCAAAGTTGAAATTTGCTGCAGTTACCATTCGTGTGGTGAGGGTCATGCAACCATGAGACAACCGAGCGCTCTCGCGCCGCAAACGGCAGACGATCGCTCTCTTCAAATGCTGAAATATCTGGCGATATTGCGTTGTGCCAGTCAATACCTATTAGCTTGTAAAGAGACATCACAGCGGCGCATTCAGTTTTAGCTCTTCGGTATAGTAAAATGTATGAACAGTTGCATAATTTGTGCTTCGTACATTAAACGCCCCCCCCCCCCCCCCCCCGCATTCCTCCTCCTCCCTCTTCCTCCCAACTTTCTCCTCTCAACCTTGAGCCAGAACTTCATACAATGCCATTGCGTCAGTTTGTGCAACCGACGGATTCGAGGGGACTTAAGTGGCAATTTCACTCTAAGCAGGCTCAGCAAGTAGACCAATGATCCACTTTAGTAAAAAATATATACATGGAGATTCGAGAAATACGCGTTATTCTGATTACTTTTTGTTGCTCACTGCTTTGTCATGGAAGAGTGCGTCAATATACATTAGCTGTATTAGCACCCGTCTATTATCCTAAATGATAAATAACTGTCACTCCTTAGAAATTAGCCTATGTATGCGTGTTATGCCATGTGATGCTTTTCCTTTGGCTACATATTTATGCAATTGGGGCAATAAACACTACGTTGGAAGTTAACGTCTGTGCCATGTGTCCCCGCTTTCTGTCCCTGTTGACCAAATGTTATTTTCTTCGACAATGATGTACCAACAAACCGTGATTTTAAATGTTCTGTCTTACTCCATACCGAATGGCAATAGTCTAAATATGTTTGAAAAAGTAAGATGTGCCACGAAAGTTCATATATGCTATATGTTTTCACAAATATTACTACAAGAAGGATTATTCCTGCGGAGGCATTAAGCCGTGTTCAGACTACGTGCGCGACGTATGGATATTCGGTAAGGATCGTGACCGTAAACGTAATCAACGTAATGAGCTTGTTCAGACGTTGGTGTATTCAGCGTACAGTACGTAACGTTTGAGGCGTAAATGTTCGCGGGCCCGCGACTTTTACGACAACTACTGATGCGACCGTTACGTACGACCAATGGGCAAAGCAGTTTCGGTTTTCATTTTCCGTTCACGGGGCTTCCGTCCTCCCCAGACTCCGCGTCTTCATGCGCGTCTTGCAAGTCATGTCATGCAGTAGCGTCATGCAGTAGTTCGTTTGCCGGTGTTTATTGCGTTGCGTGCCCGTGGCCTGTAACCATGACCCGTAGCCCAGCCAGCCCAGCCATGGCCAAACACGCGAACCTTGCTAGGCTGCAACTATTGTAGCGAGGACGCAATGCATCTTCAAAACGGTGATTGGCTCATCGTAAAAACCGTACCTTACCGAAAAGCTCAATGTGAACCTACTAAGTCGTTAGCAAAGCAAACGGACGATGCAGCTGTTACGCGATACGACATTTCTGACAGATGCGACTGTAGTCTGAACACGGCTTTAGCAGTTGCTTAGTGCTGTGCCATGGCTGCGTTGGCATACAGCGCGACCGTGGCTCTACACATTCGGCCGTATCGCCGGCACATAAGAACGGTACGTAAGTGGCACACGATGACAGCTGCGTGAAAACCAGCGTGCATAGAAGGGTGGCGTAACAGGACGCGCTGTATTGCTTCACGGCCGGTATGACGTACACGCACGAGAGGAGCACGAGCGTATTTTCCAGACAGTGTCTCTGATTGAACGGGCTGTGTCGCCTAACGGAGGCCACAGGCAATACGCACATAAAGTTTTCGTCCCACGCAGTGACATCATTACCAGCTGAGCAAAAGCACTAAGCACACATAAGGATTTTGTAACGCGGTGATGTGCCTGAGTGGCTTCTACATCACCTGCATGGGTCTCGTAGCAAGGCCGAGGATGAAAAACACAATCGCAAAGAGCGAATGCCTCTTAGATTGCTTGACATCGGAGGACACGGAAAGGCACTCATTTCGAACGACACTATGTTTGGCGACATGGTATTGATTGAGCAAAATACTTCAGGCACACAGAAGGGTGGCAGTAAGCCGGTGGTTTAGCTCAGCTGCCTCTGCCTTACCTATAGCTGCAGCGTCACGCGGCGGTGGTCCGAACACGCTCGCTTTTATATGATGCGTAGGAGACACTTGAGATGCCTGTGTTTGTTTAATGCTATCTTGGCGTCATGCGAAGGCTAAATGCTTTGATCGTGATGCGCCACCTAATGCACTGTTTCCCTGAAAACTCCCTGACCCGTTCCTCGCGTTTTTACCTAATTCTTCCAATATTGCGTAGCATTCTTGCTTGTGGCGCTTCTCAAAACAACTGCCATGTCGCGGGATCGAATCGCGGCCGCAGCGGCCGTATTTTTGATCGGAGGCGGAAATGCTTATGGCCCATGTACTTAGATGCAGGTGCATGTTAAATACCCCGAGGTGGTCAAAATTTCCGGAGCCCTCCATTATGGCGTATCTCATAACCTTATCGTGGTTTAGAGGCTTTACACCCTAACAATTATTATTATTATTATTATTATTATTATTATTATTATTATTATTATTATTATTATTATTATTATTATTATTATTATTATTCCAGCAACTGTACATGAACGGCCGAGCGCGTACAGTGACTGTTGAGATATTTGGAACATATAATTGGCAATAAAATGCCTGAAACTGTTGCAAAGATGGAATTTTAAAATCAGTATCTTTACGAATGCTAAATAAAATGAATGTGAGACTATCCAAGGTCTCATTATGAGCACACAGGTCTACGTAGCAACGAAGCCGTTGTCGTTTGCCCTGTCGCGTTGTCCATACTCTCCTATATCCTTTTCACTGTTGTGCAATAATTCTGCTGTTTTCGGGCTGAACTCTTATGGCGTCTTTAATGTGTATTCCAGCGTTCGCCAGCCTCTAGAACGGCGCAACGAATGCACCATCACGCGAGTATAAAAACACAGGTTACGAATTAAATATTCCCCTAGTCGCAACTTTCCCGAAATGTGCATTTCCTAGTTTCTGCCTTAGGCGGTGTTCAGGAGATCGATTTTACCCTGTCAACACGAAATGTTTCAATGCAGGGCGCATATGATGCGTACTGCTTCCCAACTGTTTTTGCATCTTCGGTAGAACGCATTCATATCCTTCAGTTCAGTTGACATTGGGCAGGCATTGGCGCGTGACCGAGTGACACTCCGATTCAGGCTGAGGGGATGTGGGTTCCATCCCCAGCCGCGGAATGCACATTTTCTGAGTTTTATGTATCATTTGTTTGGTGCGCTTCCGTTGTGGGTGTGGAGGGTATTTGGATGAGCGCGACATGTGTTTTCTTCCGTGGCGGTGGGTTTTTTCGAACACCTTCGGCTTCACAGATTAGTCAATAAAACATTCGCTTGAAAAACGGGACGGACAGGACAAAGAGGTGTGCGCAACATAAATTGCGCAAACCCCACTACTCAACACTCCTCCACTAAAGCGCTGCGAAACAAAGAATGCGGGAATGCTGCTCAAATGGCCGCTACAGACTGCAGATGAAACGCGAAGCGCATTTCCACAAGCCAAACAAGAAGCGTATGTCGCTGGAAAAAAGAGGCATGCTGCTCAAATTAAAAATTTTTAAGGAGCATACGCAAACAGAAAAAGCTACTTTCTGGACAGATATCTTGGATTTAGTTCCAGTTCGTGATCGGCTATTGTTAGAAATTCTGTCACCTCTGCGTCATGTGCTCAACAACTTCGCTGGTCATTCACCATAATAAAGTGGAATCCTGCCTCAAATGTTTTAATTGAGGGCATTCCTGAAGACTGTCTTCTATGACCACTTGTTTGGCATACTAGGTGTTAATAGTCTACTTTGAGCAATGACTTATATTGTTTCTTTTTGAAACGTTATGACTTTAATTTTGAGAAATTTCTCAATTCTTACTCCTACATGCGAGAGGAAGCGTTGCTCGATGACTAAGCGTGTCTTGTAGTTTTCTTCCTATAAATTGCGCGTGCTTGTACTTGACAGTTAAATGATAATATATTTCGCCGACGAATCTAAGATTCTTTTGGTGTCCTCTATCAAGCCTTAGCTTAAATATTTTCCATAACTGCTGCCCTTTCGTTTTCTCTATGTTCCTCATGGCGTCGTATTTTCTGTGCTAATTTCGTTGAATTCATGTCTAAAATTGTTGTGCAGTTTTCTGAGTATTTGATGCTGAAGACAATGGATGCCTTTCATTGAGTATTAGTCTCCGTTCTGATGTTGTTTAGTGACCTTCTTTGATAGTTGCGGTGCTACCGCCTATGAGTTAGCGTTCTCTGTTATTCTTAAGAGACGCGATCAGGTTAATATTCGCTTAGCATTCGCTGCCAGCGCATAATATTACGTGATTTTTATTTTTATTGCTTATACAAATCGCACCTTTACGGATTATTCACAAACCCGCGACGCGGAGATTCTAGGGCATTTTACACGTCTTGCTGTTGATAATTATAATTATCGCGGTTTACGTCCTAAAACCGCGATATAATTATGAGAGACGCCGTATTAAAGAGCCTCGGTAACTTCGACCACCTGGGGTTCCTTAACGTGCTCCTAAATCTAGGCACACGGACCTCAAGCATTTTCGCCTCCATCGAAAATGGAGGCGAACGTGAGAAAATATGCTGCTGAGATTCGATCCCGCGACCTGCGCGTCAGCAGTCGACCACCGTAACTACTAAACTGCCGTGGCGGGCACTTCTCTGCTGTTATCCCGTCACTAGCCTGAAAAAAAAAAAAAATAAAAAGAAAGAATCATTTAAACTTTTACGCTAGTACATTATTTCAAAAGCGCCATTTTCGATGTTAAGTTTTGAATGTTATATTTGCGGCCGCATTCTTTCAAAGATGTATAATTCCTGGTTACTTCAACACCAACTAGCAGGAACTTCAAAGCATTTGCTAATTTCGGCTCACTCTTATACCCTCAAAGGACTTCTTTTTGCTTCACTGGTAACACTCCTCTACACAAAGAGCTGCCGGAACGAGTTCACTCTGAAAAGCTTCCAAAGAACCTGTTGCCGCGCGGCCGCCTTTCTAGAAAATTGAGTTTCCGTTCCAGTAGTCCCAATGGCCTCCGCCCTTTGCGTTGCGAAATAGAGCGTAGCCACGTGCCGAACTCGAAGTGTTCACCGGTTCTCGGTTGACCAACCTGAGAATTGTGTGTGCTGGAGTGAAGTTGCAAACATTGCGAAAGAGGCAGGTCTTGCTTTATTTATCCAGAAACGCATTGTAGTGCCGCCGGCGCTGCATTTTCTGCAACTACAGTATAGTGGAAGTGCTATCTTTCAGCTGTCTTGAGGCAAGAGAAAAAAATGGGTAAGAAGGGGGCACTGAGCATGAAGCACGTGTGATGCTTCTCTAACGCGGCGGCCTCCACCTCGAGGTTGGCACACTTTGAAACCAGCATAAGAACTGAAGACAATGGCTGTCCATATGTTACCGACTCAACTTGTTGCATCTTATGCGCGAAAGGGAGTTAGGACAGCTCAATGAACCATGGAACGCAATGGGTTGAGCGCAACATTAGGGAACAGGAACAGAGCAGTCTCAGAGCGCAAACACAGATTTTATTCAGGAGTAATTTTCACGAACGCAGTTGGCCCAGCCAACATGTTGCTCGGGTAGTGCTACCGGGGATCTCTAAAAGTTACGTCGGGAATATTAAAGAATAAAGACATTCAGCTGAGATAGGTCGGGAAGTGCATGTGACCCAGGCTCTTTGAAGGGGCACGCGCTAATGGAGCTTTGCATCTTATTTTGTGGTCTCTTCACTATACTAGCTATAAAGCTCCATTCTAAACAGCCGCATCGAGATTATGTTCGAGTCACGCTTGCTGACGTTCATGATGAAATTCGTACAACGCTCAAAAGTGGGACCAGTGACCAAATACAATACCCAAGGATCAAGTAACTTCACCAGGAAGCACTAAAGGAGGTGCAACACAGCCAAAGAAACAACAGAATAAGGTGGTATGATGAAAGCAGGAAAATCGCAGGCATAGATACGGATGACCTGGCATGGGTAATTAGAGTTAAAGGTGAGAGGCATTCAGTTCGCTACCTGCTGTCGTCATCATTCTTCATTACTCTTTTCCTTCCTGTTTCTGATTTGCACTGTACATAGTACTACGCAAGAGCATACCAGGTAAGGCCAGCGTCTCTGTCATTCCATAAGAAACACTCTTTCTCTTCGTCCCTATAGTGCATAGCAATGGCACTGTTCCTAGTGATTTCTATGCTTCCTACTTTAGCGTTTGCGAGCGTTCTTGTTCTCAATCAGATTACACACCGTAGCTTACACACGGTAGATAACAAGTAAGTTTTCGGCACATTAAGGATTTTAATTTCAAAGGAAGCCCTGAGGCTGTCCAGAAGACTATGTATTAAATGCGAAGCATCTTATAACGGAGTTCAACCCGGCGGTAGTGGTGTGTGGCGTGAACACACTTACCGCGCATGCACAACCCCTCTCAACTCCCCCTCTCCGTTCCACCTCTCCCCTCCCCCTCTCCACTTGTCCTCTCCCCTTTCTCCTCCCCCCTCCCTTTCTCCACTCCTCTGAAACGCGGGCTCGACATGCCGAAATTTTCTCCTGAGCAACGCCGCGATGAGCGGCAGCGCATGCGCGTCCCCTCCTCCTCTCTCTCCTTTTCTACGCTGCCCCCTCTCGCGCGCCTGTCGACCGCGTGCCCCGCTCGCCCTGTGAGAATTAACGGCCAGGTTAGAGGGATGACACGACGCGCGTAGCGTTACTCCTCGGGTTCCACGACGCGAGGTCGGTAGCATGCCCAGCGAACGCCAGCGGAACGCGATTGTGCAAGCGCTCCGCCTTCGCATCGCCTCATGGTCCCCTTTAGCTGGAGATGGTGTAATGTTCTTGTTGCAATTACACAATATTGCTTTCCCGAAGTTTAGCTTGCCTGAAGGAAACCTTCGCCGATTAGGACCAATTTACGCGTAGCCTCAAGAATCTGCCTGCATAGTGCACTATAATTCACAGAAATGACGTAGCTTTTCTGAAAAGTATCGAAAGGTGGGCTAGTTGGTAATTCATACTTATTCAGCTTACTGGGAGCGAGGGAACACACAACAGACGAGGAACCCCCTGCTGAAGTTACTAACCCGGTATTATGATTCCACTCAAAAATTCCCTTCGAAGCGTTCGTTGTTTGCTGTACGCGTGGTGCCAGGACTTTAGTCAGGTGTGTATGAACACGCGTTTAGATTCGACATCATGACGATTCGTGACTTGTCATGTATTGTGAAAACTGTGAATAAACCGCAAACTTTGAGCTTGACCTCTTGCTTACACTACAGTGGTTGTACCGAATAAGGAGAGGAGTTCAGCATGCGTGACTGGAACATCTACTTCGTGGTGTCTCATAAGTAGGCAGCTTTCTTCCTGGTATAGCGAAGACAGCAAGAAATGTGATGCAATGCGCCATTGGCGCGTGCCCCTTCAAGGAGACTGGGTCAATTTCCCTTCAGTACCACACCCGTGCGCTAGATTAAGAATGCAGTGCCGATGAAAAGAGAAGGCGAATTATCACTCTGAACGCGCCATACGACTCATCTACGGAAAGAAAGGGAACCTCAGAGGAATGAAAGCTGAAGATGGGGAAGAGGATGGGGTGGAGCGACTGTCTATATAGTGGGATGAGAATTGCTTTCCGACTATGCTGAGCTAACTAAAGCACCCAGACGCTTACGCAACGCCTTCTTTCCACAGATGGTGCGATTTGGCACCTGAAAGAAGTGCTCTTAATGCCCAGCAGTGTAATGAGCAACTTTGTACGCATGCGCGTGGCATTTGCCGGAGCTCGCACGTGCATGAAGACGTCTGCGCCTACTCGCAGTAAAGACAGGACAAACACTCTACTTACGAGACGTCCGGTAGTAGCGGTGATTAGAGAAAGACAGGCGAAATGCAGCCTACCGGTTTTCGTTATCCTTTGGGATGAGGATGTGGGTTGCAAATTTATTCATTCTATTATCTCTAATTGAATACTTGCAACGTCCGGTGTTGTGTTCGAAAGCTCCTCTTAGCAATGTAAACAGCAGCCACTCTCCTTGAGATAACGCCCGTCCTAGTAGCCACGCATCATTCAGACTGTGTTGCGGTATGGCGCTAGTTGGAAAGACAAAAGTGAAATCAAATATTGTTGTGTATCTAAATGCAGGTCTCCTCGCCTAAGAAAAACAGCAGGGTGTACGGCCAAAAAGTTTTCTTTGTAAGCAATGTTAAGTGGGTGATTATCGCACTTGCTTTCATTCTGTGCTCTAACCGCCCGCTTAGTTTCGCGCATACCTGCTGGCTTGGAATACGAGCCTTTGATGGTAAGAATAGTCATAAAGGTCTGTTTCACAAGTCTCAGATGTAGAGGTAATGAGTGACACTGAGCGACTAGTGCTGTCGTTGACAAAGCCACGCAGCATATTTCGGTTTTGCATGACTTGCTAGGTCTGCTCGTTAGGCGCAAAAAATTTTTAATATAGCAGGAATACATAAGATAGAATTATTTTTTTCATGAAGTACGCGACTGAACATTTATTGGGCTCGCTGTAACTATTCGCACGCCATTGCAAACGCCAGTGCTGAACAGCACTCGCTGCAAGAATAATATTGAAAATCAGAGCCAATAAGTCATTCGCCTCTGTATTACGAAACACCAGAATCGTATTATTATTTCATGCTCATAACTTGATTTTTGTGGGGAACAGAGTTTTATTGAAAAAAAAAGGTTAACTGTTTCCAAGAGAATGCTTTTCTCACAATAAAGAGCTCATTTAAATAAAAAAAACGAGGTGGTCACCTCAGGTGACCACCATGCCGTAAGGGTCTACCGTTTAGTTTCCGGGGAAGCCCGCAAGAAAGTACTTGTTTCTCCACCGGGGCAAAGAACATTGCATGTAGCACACATCCTTATTATTCTTGAAGGTTCCTGAAGGTTCACCTGTTGAAAACTCATATTGAAATACTAATTGAAAATAGGGAATTTGTAGCCTTCCAAGACACTTCAGGCGCGGTGGTCACCCTGGTTGACCGCCAACTTCAGCGACACGACAATTTGCATTGAATGAGCGCAGCACTTCAAGATTCTTTAGTATTAGGTACTTATACACCATGTTATCCTACCCTATCAATCTAATTAGCAAAGGACACACTCTTATTTCTATAAAAAGCTCTCATGTTCATTGTTTAATGCGCCTTGAAGACGAGAGCAGCTGGAAGAAAACGATAGTAACACGTAACATTCAAACCCAAACGAAATATACTCATCCCTCACTGAATAGCGAAAGCTTTTAAAAACGCGCCATCTAAAATCCGACACGCGGGGCTCGCCTGCTTCAAGAGGGAAAAAAATGAAGAAAAGGTGGTTAACTGGTGTCACCACTGTGCAATGGTTTCTCCATACCGAGTGCCAGTAGGAACCGATGCTCGCAGGTATTTCGAATTTGTTGCCATTTAGGTTGTACCGTCAGACTATAGACGCAAGTTTCCTGCACTGACGAAAAGAGTTACTGTACCTACTCGGAGGCAGACTATATACGCTTCATATAATAAACAGTGTTTATTTTGCTCACAAGGCTATAACGGCGGCGGTGAGGGGTGGGGGGAGGGGTCTTTTAGATACTTTCCGGTGCACAAAATATCGAACTCACAATAGGTGCTGCCATTACTTTCTCTTGTCAAGCGCCTTTCAAGATGTAAAGAAACCGTAGTACGCAGTCTAGAGGATATTTGCCTTGGAGGTGGTTTCGCTAGACGGTGAGATCAAATTGTTTATTTCTTATTTTTTATTTTCTCCTTTTCAATCGAAATTTTAGTACATTTTGTTCTTTTATTTAATTTACCGATTTTCGCCTGCGATACTTAGGTGGTGCAGGCAGGGCATAGATAATTTTTAATGTAAATTTCATTTATTTTTCACCCAACTCCACTTTAATGTAATGGCAACAATGGTGCAATAAGCAGTAATGTCGCAAAAGCCAACAAATAAAAATTTAATGCGCTACACTAGTCATCGTGAGACACCTACCTACTTTGTCATTCTGTGGAACAAAATCAACAAACATTTGTGCAAATTTACAAGTAGAACTAGGGACTTTTCCGTAGGACTTTTGCGAACAAGCTCGCCAAGTATTCTATATAACACGAAACCTATAGCTACTTGTGATTCGGAAAGTGTCGCTGATTGCCCACTGGTCTTGTCTCGGAAATGAGGCAATCAATTCCTCCCGGCCATTCGCAGACCCTACTATGTTAAATGCAGCTCTGGTGTTTTCATTAGTATGCTACAGCTGCACGACAAATCAGAATGAGCAGAATAATTCTTCCGTGCAGCTTACACTTACATGACAACTAGGTTCCGGCGGAAATTGGGAGCAGTCGTTCCTCGGTTACTTTTCTTTTCTCAGACGTCATTTCTTTCTCTCCTGCGGGTTAACCCGGAAAAGGTATAGTTGCGCGGTGTGGCTTTCCCAATGCATATTTTCTACGTAACACTTTCACTTTAATCTGTTTCACCATTAGCCCAGCTTATTGGCAATTTTTTAAATGCGAAGCATTTCTTAGCGGACTTCTGCGACTTTGAGCGTATGTATCTATCTAGCCGCCTACGAGTTTGTGCACTCCTGGCCGCTTCCTTCATAGGACGTATACCGAAATTGGTATGACACAACTTGACTTTATGATGAACATAAATGATAAGTCATAACATGAAGATCATGATATGCATGTCATGAACGGCATGATTTGCATGCCACGGCCTTGGTGCTCTTGCGGCCGTTTCGTTAAACTGATGTACAGCAAAATTGGTATGGCGTGACAATATTGTCTGACAAACATACATGCCAGGTACTATCGTGCGAATCATGACACGCAGGTCATGTACAGCGTGACTTACATGACATGGTCGCGGGGTGCTCGCGACCGTTTCCCTACATAGATATATACCAAAATTGGCACGACGAAGCATTTCTGCATGGCCAACATGAATGACAGGTGGTAACATTATATCATGACATACGTAAGATATGCGCTATGACATATATACCTCGCTCATGGTGCGCTTGCGGCCGTTTCGCTATCTTGACATGTACCGAATTTGGTAATGCGTAACGTGACCTTATGAACAACATGAATCACAGGTGGCAGCATGAAATTCATGACATGCATGTCATGTAGAACATGATTTGCATGGCACGCTCATGGTGCGCTCGCGGCCGTTTCGCTAGCTTGAGAAACAGCAAATTTGGTATTGCATGACGTGACTGTACGATGAGCATAAATTACAGGTGGTAGCATGACAATCATGACGTGAGTTTGATGTGCAGCATGATTACATGCCACGCTCATGGTGCGCTCGCGGTCGGTTCGCTAGCTTCGAATATCCCAAGACTGGTATTTGGTGGCCTGACTGTATGACGAATATAAATAAGAGGCGTTAACATGAAAATCATAGCATGCATCTCGTGTAGGGCATGATTTACATGTCATGCTCATGGGGCGCTCGCGGCCGTTTCGCTAGCTTGATACACACCAAAATTGGTATTACATGACGTGAATGTACCACAGATATAAATGACAAGTGGTAACATGACAATCATGACAAGCCTGTTGTGTAGGGCACGATTTACATGCCCCACTCATGGTGCGCTCGCGGCCGTTTCGCTAGCTTGATATGAACGAAAATTGGTATTACATGAAGTGACTGTACACCAAACATAAATGACAGCTGGTGCCATGACAATCATTACATGCATGTCGTGTAGGGCATGATCTTCATGCCACGCTCCTGGGCATATCACGGCCGTTTCACTAGCTTGACATACACCAAATCTGGTATTGCGTGACATGACTGTTTGACGAGCATAAATATCATAAAATGCATGTCATGTAGAGCATGGTTTACATGCCACGCTCATAATGCGCTGGGGGTCGGTTCGCTAGCTTCGTATGTCCCTAAAGTGGTAATTGGTGACGTGGCTGTAGGACGAATATAAATGACAGGTGGCAACATGAAAATCATGACATGCATGCCATGTAGGGCATGATTTACATGTCATGCTCATGGGCTGCTCGCGGCCGGTTCGCTAGCTTGACATACACCAACACTGGTATTGCGTGACGCGACTGTATCATGAACACAAATGACGGATGGTAGCACGACAATCATGGCATGCACTCCATGTACAGCATCATTCACATGCCACAGTCATGTTGCGGTCGCTGAAGTTTTCTTAGCTGGATATACACCAAACCTGGTACTGCACGACGCGACTGTATGATGAACACTAATGGCAGGTGGTGACATAACAATCATGACATGTATTTCAAGTACAGCATGATTTACATGCCGCGCTCATGGTGCGCTTACGGCCGTTTCTCGAGATAAATATTCACCAAAACTTGCGCTGCTTGACGTGACTGTAGGACAAACATAAATGACAGGTAATAACACGCAAATCATAACATGCATGTCATGTACAGCATGATTTACATAACATTGTCTTGGTGCGCTTCCGGCCGTTTCGTTAACTGGATATAAAATAAAATTGGTATGGCATGCCATGAGTAGGTGACGAACATAAACGACAGGTCATGCATTGCATATACCATAATATGCGTTTCATGATAATAAAGATTGTACATACATGCAGGCATGCATGACAAACATGCGATAAACGGTGAACTAGGTGTCATGACAGGAATGACTTCATTTGCCTCAAAGGCAAACAAGGCGATGTATGCAGCTCTTTGCTGGCTGCTTCACATTTCATCGATTTCCACATTGCGTGGGATCTGCCGGATTTTTCTCTCGCTATTGCTTCCTCCTTACTGCCATTCATTCTTCTGAGCAGCCCTGGCCTTGTTGGGAGCGCCATGACTACGTCGTTATTTATGAATGCTACCAAGCATGCTCAAAGGCTCTTCAACGAGCAGGCTTTCGAAGACTGGACTATATAATTTTCTGTGCACTTCGCAGTTACAGCTTCTGATACGAGTGACCCAGTCAATGAGCAAACATGCTTTAGCTAGTGCCCAATGAAAACGCAAAGCGATTCAGCGCTAACGGCGTTTGGAAACGAACTGTTAACCGCAAATTATTAAGCCGAAAGTTTTATATGCCTCCTTAGTAGAGAGATCTTCGCAATTTAGCGAAACCTAACGATACTTCGCGAGACTTCACGAATGGCAAAAAGGAACTCAGTAATAATTTTTTTTCAAAAGTGACAGCATATGCAGTCTGGTTGTTCTGTGCCTTCGGTGTACCAAAAACATTACCGCAATATAACATGATTCCACCATTTGCATAATCATGGGACGCCATCACGATGTCACAAATCGCCAAACTGTGTGGTATCATCATTTCGTCACTATGATGCCGCATAAAATGACGTCACATAATGATGTAATCACATGACATTTTCACTTGTTCAAGGATGAACCGATCGTGGAAGAAGTGCAGTACAACCTTAGGTGGGATAAGCTTCAGTGGCCTGAAAAAAAATGGATGGATGGCCGGATGGATACGATTTCATTGAACGTTCAGCAAGGTTTAACGCGACCTGGCCATACGTCTCCCACGGGGGAACGTCACGGCCTTCCATCAACGCCGCCTAAAAAAGAGAATCAGGCACTGCCACACTAATCAGATGGGACTAGTACCGTCGAACGCCAGAATAAAGGCCAGCAGGCCTAGCATATTATGATAGAGATAACTACTCAGAGAACGCGAAGGCGTGGAATCTTTCTACTCAACATATACCACAACCCATAAAAAAACGGTTGCGTCTCCTCTCCCTGCTCAGAAAGACGTCCGAGCTCACCAGCCTGAACCCGCTAATCGCGATTGGGACCATCAGCGCTCCGTGCCAAAACTGGGGACACGACCACGCCAAAACAAAGAGCAAAAATTATGGCAGGACTCGAAAGAGTTGGAATACGCCCTCATCATGGATCCGAGAGCAATAAATTTTTCCTTCGAGACGTATTAGGAAAATGCCTTACCGATGCCATGACTTCCTTATTTAGGCCGCACAGGTAACTCACATTTATTTGTTTTTATACCTAGCACGTGTCACTCTATTCTCGTATATTTTCACGCGAGAAGTCGTAAATTCGTGCATCGCAAGAGTTGGCACGTAAGACTCATAAGGAAAGCCCTTTCTAGCGACTTTCGATCGCTATTTCCTTTCTCTCGCTCTCAAGTGATGTCAGTACCCATCATCATCCCCACGACGAACATACATACTCCATGCATTTGAAGAGGAAATGTCGAGCCGAACCTAACCTACGAAAGCAACACTCGACACAACTTGGTCATTCCATTCCCCACGCCTTTACACAATCTTTCTTCATGTTGATCAAGTAGAGTCTATAACATCTGAAACTAACCCCCATCGATTTATCGGCTATCGTTTATGAGCTGGTGACAGTATACGCCCTCGTTGTTCAAAACTCCTCTCAGAAGGTGATGTTGCAAGCGCTTTTATTACATCCGAAGCTGAAAAACTTTTGGCTCTACCTGAGAACCATTCGCAAGTATAATTAAGACGATGCTGGTGTTTCTCAAATACATCGGTGACAATGCGAGCCTAGAAGGACTACCCCAAAATCGTGCTGTCATTAGCCACATCTGGCCCTTTTTGTGCAAATAAATTGATTAAGATCTTAGTTTAATCATTTGACGTAGGGACCCTTTGGTAAGGTTCGAACATAGCATTTATAAGTGCTTTGTATTAGACAGCACTATTAAAATTGCTTTTAGAAAAGAAAATAGGACAGAGAGGAAAGGCAGGAATGTTAACCAGGAATGGGAAAGGGAGCGGGAGATTGAAAGAAAAATAAAGAAAGACAGGCAGAGCACATACGTGCATAAAATTGCTTCAATTTACTGTTTCTTCTCAATATGGCGATTTATGGTGAGAACGTGCCTCCAATTTGAATAAAGTATGATGTGCACCTTCAAAACGTTATTTTCCTCATATAAAATACGCTCGAACTAATATCCTAATGTTTAGTATATGTACACTGTTGCTGACTGCCGCATAGCACAAAAATTGAAGCGAAAATTCGAAGCTGTTGTTATTTAAAAAGCGTTTTGTTTAGTGCATGTACAACTGCATTGACAAATTTTCTCTTTCAGTCCCCTATTCCCCAACCCCAGTACAGAGTAGCATACCGGATACTACCTTCTCGTTAACTTCCCTTGCCTTCTTCTCTCTCTCTTGCTTTAGAATGCGAGGCTTATCTTTCAAGGCAACGTGCGAATTTACTTAAAGTCTCTCTTTTACATATATTGGTCGCATTCATAGCAGTTTGATCGTCTTTATGCAAGATAGCGATTACACGGTACCGGGTCATTGGTGAGGGTGAAGGCATTATCCCTGTGGACAACTCTTTCGTTCTTTGCAAGCAACCGGTAGTCTCTAAAAGGCTCGTTGTATCTCGGCAAGTTCACAATAGCCAAATTATACAGTCACAGTTGCACTGAGACACCGTCCATGACAGCAATATCATTGGTGCTATCACGTGCATTTAGAAGCGATCGTCATTCGCACATATATTTAAAACAACTTTCGCACAAGAAAAAACCGGTCGTAGCATTCACAACAGCAAGTTACTCATGCAAGGAGCACGGAAACGCGAATAATTGGACAAAGCGTTTCTGTTCATCGCGTCTCGAATACACTTGCGATTGTTTTACTGTATAATACAATGATATTGCCTGTTCTCTGTAAGAGGTTTGGGAAATTGCATCTACTGCACGAGAGGTATGCTGACCACGAACATATTTGCACCAGCGGCTGAAATACTGTCAGCAGTTCTTCCGGAACAGTTGTTTTCCCAGCGAGCGAATCAAGAAATAAAAAAAATGTTTTTCTCCGATATGACATCCTATTTTGTCCTGTTTATTCATTAGTTCACCCCGGCTTACAACTCAGCTAATACGTTATTTATCATTATGTTCATTCGCTAACGAAGTCCTCGGATAACGCAAAGTAAGCGCATCCTGCCGTGTAAATGCGACGGAATTTCTGTCACGTTCAGGCACAAATAAACGACACCTCCGAGGTTTTATGCCCGCACGTAGTCCGCCGTCGTCGTTACGGCAACACTTAGCCATAGTGCATGGCATCCGCAGTGTTGTTCCTGGGGCGAAATGTCATTCGCAGGCCGCTGACCTCAAGCAAAGTGCATCCAAAGATGAACACATAGAATATCATGCCACATCTGTCTAGCGAAATGCGTGGAGGGGTCACAACCACCACATCAGCGCGAACGATTTATGAGCGTCAAAACCAGAAGTGTCATTGAAGGCAGCAGCAACTGCACTTCGCAGCATTTCAAACTGCATATCAACGACGTTCACTTTCGTATATTTATCGACCGGTTGCTTACCGAGTGGGAAAATCATATCAGAGTACGCCTCACGTGAAGGTCATTTGGATGGACGCACGAATGGATAGCGCGAAGGGCCTATACCCACCTACTACATTTCACACATAAAGGAGTTTGGCACTTCCTAACGGCTTTCTTACACCACATATTCCACGTAGCTCTGACGTGCATGGTTTTTACCCCATGGAAATGTTTTATCTGTCCGATGCACCGAAATAATACGTTACGACTGGTTCAACAGGAAGACCGCCGTATACTTCCCTTTACAAAGATATATACGCTCCGAATAGTTCGACCAACTTTCTTGCCGACCGCATGCACGTCCTTCTTTGAGCGGCCACATCCTTCACTTCTCGTTACTTTCTGAATTCCCCGGAAGCTCGGTTCACGAGAAGTGTTAGGTCGGAAGTCGAAAAAGCGATCAGTTTCCGAGGCATCCATTGTCCGACTGAAGACAGCGCCCGCCTCTTGTTAACACATCGACTGTGATCTCACTTCGCGGCAAATTCCTTCCTTCTTCCGTCTTTGCTATGCCATTTTTCTTGCACCGCCTAGTTTGCATTTCGGCACGAAAGCCGGCCGGGTTAATGTTCGTGCGGCCTTCTCAAGTTCAGCCTATCTCGAGAGAGTAAATTGACACATTTAATTTGCAACTCTACTTTCTTTCGAAAGTACAAATCTACACTGATGTTTTTTTTTCTTAAGTTAAAGAAAAAGGCTCGGAGCATGTCTTCACAGTTCCACCACAGGGCCTTCACTAAATTGAAAAATAATTTAAGGCGATTCGGTACAAATTGAGATGGTGGGCTGTTCATACTAGATTAAGGTTTTCACTGCCGCTTATACAACATAGCATTGTAAGCTTCCTGGTAATTTTTTGAAAGTTTAGAAGGCTCCAGCGATATTGCAAAAGATATGACTGTTAAAAATAAGCAACCTCGGCAAATTAAAATGAGGCCTAAGAATTCGTTTTCTATATAATATGCCACAAACACCTGATTATAAAATTAATAAGGAATCGCTGCAGTGAACCAATAATGGAAGGCAAGTATGTTTTCGAGATGATACTTTACGTGCCTTAATTGAGCTAAAATGACTGTTGCTGCTGCATAATGATGGTTTGTTATGCAGAGACCAAGAAGCGTCTTTCGAAAGTAACTGGTCACAGGCACATGCGATCGTTGTACATTTCGGAACAAACAGCCTTGACTGATTTAAATTCACGTAAATGTTGCCTCTTTAGCTCTGTATTTTTATTGCGATACCAATTATATGGACAGTCTCGGCTGGAAAATGGCCGTCCCCGTCGCCGTCATTCACCGTATATGTATGAGTATGTATATATATATAGAAAAGCCACAAAGAAAAATAATTCAGAAATTCTTTCCGACGCGCGGAATCGAACAGGCGACATCTCTCTCTGCAGCCCGCCGCGTTAAGGCTGTTTCACATGCCGCGATTGCAGCGAAGAAAATCGCTCGGTTCGCTCTATTCACTCTGTTCGCAACCGCCGCTAATGGCGGTTTCGTTTCACATGGACCGCGAATGGTCTGCGATTTTCGCTCTCCGACTGGCGCGGCGCGCAAAGTTGCTTGCTGCCGTTGTTCGTGGCAGACACGGCATAATTCTCGAATGTAATGTCACAATCTCTGTGTTATGATATTCTTAAATTTTCATCACCGGTTGCGAAGAGAATGCCTGCCTTGTCATTTAAAAACACTTTAGAATCTAAATTCACTTGAAAATACGCTACAACGGCCATAACCAAAACAAACTTGTTGGCGCAATTTCGACGGCTCGGCCGGGTCGGCACAATTTCGACGGGTCTCGAGTGGAAAATCGCTCCGCCGCTGCGAACAGAGCGAAAAATTTCCAACATGTTGGTCGCTCGCCGCTGACTCCTGCGGCGAGAGCGATCGGCCTTTCTTTTTTTCGCTGCGAGCGAATTCGCAGCCTGAAAATCGCTCTGTTTTGTGTCATGTGAAACGGCCTTTAGGCGTTAGGCCACGACAGCACCGTCTTTCAGCCTGCTAACGGCGAGCTCTTTATATACACCATGTAATTCAGCATGCTTTCTTAGTGGCCACATAGATGGCGCGATGTGCGCGTGTGTGGCGTACTTTAAAGATCGTCGCCCCACTCCAGCGAACGCCGTTGCTCTTCGCTCTACAGGGTGTGGTCGCTTTCGTGCGCTATCTCGAGGAAAGAAGGGGCGGCCGGTGGGGTGCTTCGCTTCGCTCGCTGCAGCGGCCGCGTTTGCGAAAGGAGCGCGCTGTTCAAACAGAAATAAGTAACAACTGTGACAATTGGTTCGCGCTCGTCTTGTGTGCACCTGTTCGTTCGTTTCGTGTGTCATGCTTTATGTTTGAGCAGTGCGCTTCAAGTGTCGAGCTTTGACGCATTAGTTCGCGCTCGCCCTGTGTGCGTTCTTTTCATGCGTCCTTTGGGCTTGAGCGACCCGCTGACAATTTCGAGCTGCTTTCCGTTCTTCGCGTTACATTACATTTTATTGCTATCGCATTCATTGCTTCGCCGTTGCGGCGAAACTGTGACTTTTTCTTCGGTCCTCCGATATGTTATCTTGCACATAGGTTGTCTTTGATATTCTTACGAAGCATTATGCATGAGCATGCCATCGGGGAACACTCAGACACGAAGACACAAAGAAGTAGCTGGAATGCCGCGTGAGATGCTGGCAGCCACTTGGTGACACAGCTACATGTGAATACTTTAATATACCCGCTTCTGTCTCTACCGTGTATTCGTGATTCCCGTGAGAATATATTTACGAAAGAAAGTTCTGGACATTACGTGCAAGCTAATGTGGAACAAGATCAATGAAGTTAAAACCATGCCATAAATACTGCACAACATGCGCACCGGCGTGTTAGGCATATATACCTACGGCTGCTCAGTGCACTCCTTTATTTTTAACCTGTATGATTAGATTTTCCCACTCAGTTTGGCCACTCGATTGCATTGCAGGTAAAGGCATCCACACTTTGGCGTTGACAACGACCAGTGGTCAAATAATAAACGTACAGGACGGCCTCTTAAGATGTCATGGGTAACCTCTGTTTTTCGGTTTTTGACAATGATTTTTTTCAAAGAAGTCGTCGTTCCAGACTACGTGTAAGAATGAAAGAATTTGACAATAACCTATAAGGCCAAATGATTTGCTGCATTTATTGGTAAATTATCATTTATCGTTAAGTTCGTTTAGTCATGAAAAAATTGCCGTCATTGCTTTGTTATACAAAGTTGGGAGTGATAAGCTATGGCGTATTCCACGAGCCTTTTGCACGGGCGGAAGTCTAGGCAGCTAATTTACTAGGCGCGGAAGTGCGAAGCAACTCGCTCCACAGTGTCTTATCGTGGCGTTAGAGGCCTGCACGAGCGCAGTGTCCAAGCTTGTCGGAGGTGAAACGCGAGCGCATGCGCGGTAAACCTACGCTTCGGAAGCCTCACATGCAAGCTGAGTGCCAACAAGAAGAGGTGAATCCGCAACTTCGACTGAGACAAACACAAGGCAACCGCCAACAGAAGCAGGCAAATCCTCAGCTCTGGTTCGCAGTTCTGCAGTTTTCAGGGTGTGAATCTGGCGCGATTTTTTTCCTTGTATTTTTTCGTAACGTAATCTGCCTACTTACTATAAACAATGCTGCAGTTTATTGTTCTCCGCGTGCAACTAACACCGTATATCTACGAGCGTTGTCTTGAAAGAGTGGCATGTAATTAATGCACACGTGTATTGCCTCGCTTCATAGTGAGTGTATGAGAGGAGGCAGAAAAGAGGCAACATGTCTCAATCAATGGGGAAATTATTCTTTATTCATTTAATTTTACTTGCTCATTCAAGGCTATCACCTCGCCTTCCACATTTTGTTGAATTGGAGGAAATGTCATAATCCCACGCAGGTTGCCCACATGGTAGACCCAATGGCTTGACCTGTTACTTTTTGGCATATTCCTCATTCCTTCCGAATATTTTTGGGAGGGTTTCAAATACTACAGAAGGAAGTCCTTCAGCCTCGCTGGGGGCAAGTATCAGGAAAACTGCAAAGCGACAAAGAAGCGATATTGCTTCATTAAGCATTGTTTAACAAAAAGATTATAAAGTACAACAGTGAATCACTCTAGGCGGTTAAATAATCCTTTGGAAATTCTAATTTAGCTCCAATCAACGTCATAGCTTTTTTAATGAACGAGAACGTTGCACTTAAAATCTCATTTCTTAAATGCTGCGCTGATATCTACGCTTATTATAATCAGCATGACGTCCTGAATGCGAAAGTATTTTTTTTCGTATTTCTTTGATATCACAACAAAATTTTCTGAGCAAATGGCCCGTTAAATCTGCATCCCTATTATAGGACAACGTACTTCATTTGTTCCTCGTAAAAACTATGTGGAATCTAAATGGCTACCAAAATATATGAAAGCAGATGATGAAGAAGAAGAAGGGTTCGTCTTTCTTTGGTAAACACAATGTTAGTCAGAAATAACAGACAATACTGTCAAGGAAATATAGGGGATGTTATTTTTAGTAACACGTGCCTGGTAAGCCCATGATCACGTCAATCCACTTCGTAACGTTTAGCTCAAAGCCAAAAAACGCAGCATAGAACTACTCACTGACTGCTTGGCGTGGCGTGTGATCTGCCTAATTTTTCTATAACGGACCAATTTACGATTTGTTTTTACCTCAACAATCGAAATTTTGTATAAATCATAACTTTTTTCTCACATAACCGATAAGGTGGCCGCGTGGTTACGATGCTCGGCTACTGACTCAAGAGAGGTGGTTTTGATCCCGTTCACGACGGTCGCATTTCGATCAAGGCGATATGCTAGTAACACACGTACTGGGCGATTTGAGTGCACGTTAAACAGCCCCAGCTGAGAGGAATTACCCGGAGCCATACGGTGTGGTGTCGCTCATAGTGCGAGTTGCTTTGGAATGGTAAACCCCCACAAGCCAATTGAAATAATCAAACACTTGTTTTTATATGAAATCCATTAGACTTTCTCAAGCCCACGCAGGTCTTGTTTAGGGGACGTTTTCTAGGAAGAAGTAATCTTACCGACTGCAGCACCACACACCATAAAGAGGTATTTCCCGAGAACGCCTTCCATGTCTTTGACTGCATACACAAAGAAAAAAAAGTGATGCAACAATGTTGCCGTATTTACAATATAACGTACATGCGAGAAAAAAAAAACAAGCTGATAGTTTTACACTGTTTACTTGCTCGTACACTTTTCAATACGCCCCGACAGCGAAGCGCCTAGTTCCACATAGTGAATTTCGCATGTATATTCCTTAGAGTACATTACAAGAAGAAAATATGCCACGCCCAAACAATCTGCCAGTTTTCTTTCGCGGATGTTTACCAAGGAACGTAATACAGCAAATATTTATGCAGTCCCGAAGATTGACATTCTGGTCGCATGTTTTTGCAAGCAAACTACTATCACTTTTCTCTGTAGAAACATAAAATAACGCTTAAAGCTGGCGGCTTACCTTTGAGTTATTCTGCAAAGAAACTTGTCTACCTCGCCGGTGCGGCGTGTAACTAAAGACTGTAATCAGCGGCAAGCCTTTTAAAGGCAGCGGAGCAGAATTCCGATTCGTCATGTTAGCCTATATTGCTGTCAAATGGAAGGGGAATAAAAATAGAATTTCAGAAGTGCATGGAAAAGATGTGACCTAATTTTCAGGATTATTGCCTCAGGAAAAAAGCTAATTACTGTTTCTCCTGCATCGGCGAAAACAACTGAGGCAGAACTCACAACATGACGCGGTCGCAATTGCAACGTGAAGGTTAACCGTTTTAGTTCGCTCTAGAAAAAGAACACGCACGCCGTTGAGTGCCGCTATTGTTTTTGCTGCCAAATATTTACAGCTTTATTCGGCAGACAGTTTCTTAATGCAAGCCAAATACGAAAGAAAAACAGGGGCATTAGGGGCAGCGAAAACGCTACAGATACGAAAATGCAATTAAGGGTAAAGTCCTCAACTGCAACGTAAGAATGATGTGCCATTATCGGACGACAGGTCAAACGTCAAGTGCCCACATCCAATTTGCAGAAAATAACGCTGCCATCCTATCCATCAATGTGGTACCTTTCCAATTATTACCTTGTGTGGCAATACGCTGCCGCCTAAAGTGAAAAAAGTACTGCAGTGCAGTTGACAGGCGTAATCGATTTGCCCGTTATTAAATTCTTGGACGCTTTCAGACCGATAATATTTACTGAAATATATATATATATATATATATATATATATATATATATATATATATATATATATATATATATATATGTGGAAAAAGATGTGACCTAAATTTCAGGATTATTGCCTCAGGAAAAAAGCTAATTACTGTTTCCCCTGCATCGGCGAAAACAACTGAGGCAGAACTCACAACACATATATATATATATATATATATATATATATATATATATATATATATATATATGTATAAATATATATTATACACACACATTAGTTTATTGAAGTCCTGCGCTTGGAATGTCACTGATAGTAGGTGGGCCAGTGGGTAAACACTGAGCGTAAAAAACAGCGCGCCAAGACGGGACAACGAAAAGAAACGAACAGCACATACACAGCGGTGACTAACAACTGAACTGATTATCGCTTGACAAGCAATAAACAGGAAAGCATGAGAGATATCACAGAAACAGCATGGTGAAACGCCCCAACTACCATATTTGTCGCCAGCCCACCCATCATCTTATGTGCCCCCACCTCAGTTAACGCCTCCCCATTTAACTTTCCGCTTCCGCCTTGGGCTCTTGACTTCTCCTGGAATCCACTTTGTTATGCTTAATGTCAAGTGGCTATGTTTCCATTGCGCTGCGTGCGCTGTCCATGCCTGTTTCTTCTTGATTTCGACTAAGACTTTATGCAACTATTTGTAGCTTGACCTATTTTACAATATTCTTGCTCAGGTTATCACCATCGATTTCCTTTCCGAGGCTGTCCGCTATGTCCTAAACTAAAGTTCAATCCTTTTCATAAGCCTCCAGGTTTATGCCCATAAGTACCGGTAAATTCGATAGTTATGTTCTTTTTTTACTCATACGCGTGGACTGGTATGTTCCTAATGGAATCTAGAGTTGTGCATTAAGAAAGAAAGCAGACGCAACTGCATAACGGCTAAGTACACGGAATGGTGGATGCCTTGCTATCAGATCGACAACTGTGGTGCGAAAGATGTAGAAAAAGATTGCAGTGGCTTAGTTCGGCTATGCCAGGATATACGTAGCGTTAGCAAAGGTTCAGCTAATTATTCTGAGCCTTCCAGATTGTCTAGGATTAGCTTGATTGTCATGCTTACTGCTGCTCCAATGACACACATTCGGCCACATCGTTCAGAACCGGTAGACCTGGCGGCATGGCCGGGTAACGATACCCATTGGTAACGCTAACGAGCGGAATGTTCTGCTTAACGAGAAAGTTCTTGCATGTTCTACAAACCCGCGCCACGGTTTCACCCCACTCAGGCACCGCCACTAAACTCAACGTTTCACGCAACACACTACTTAGCGGCGTCAAGTCTTTCATGTGCCATAGTCTTTCACACACGTCGCACACGTATCCAAACGGATTGTTTACAAAGTCCGTCTCGAAGGTCCGAGTCGCACTGGTGCTTTCGCTAAGTTTCACAGTACAGGCAGTCGATCGGCGAGCCTTGACGTCATCGACGGCGTCTTGCTGTTGCTGCTGCAGAGGTCGCTCAGCATCCTGGCGATGCCGCTTTGCTAGACGTTCCTCCCTTTCCTCCAGTGTCTCCGCAGCACGTTTAGCCTTCCTCTGTTCATTCTTCGTACTCTGAACCGCTAATTGCCAGGCAACTACTTCGGGATCCGATGACATAAGCTTCTCGGCTCTTCTGCGCCGTTGAGCAGCATTTGCGCTCTCCGTCTCCATGGCGTTACCCGCCTGCAAACGCCAGTCAGAGGCGCTATCAAGCGGCACCAGCGCTTTGTCAGGCTTTGTTTAGGACATAGCGGACAGCCTCGGAAAGGAAATCGATGGTGATAACCTGAGCAAGAATATTGTAAAATAGGTCAAGCTACAAATAGTTGCATAAAATCTTAGTCGAAATCAAGAAGAAACAGGCATGGGCAGCGCACGCAGCGCAATGGAAACATAGCCACTTGTCATTAAGAGCAACAAAGTGGATTCCAGGAGAAGTCAAGAGCCCAAGGCGGAAGCGGAAAGTTAAATGGGGAGGCGTGAACTGAGGTGGGGGCACATAAGATGATGGTTGGGCTGGCGACAAATATGGTAGTTGGGGCGTTTCACCTTGCTGTTTCTGTGATATCTCTTATGCTTTCCTGTTTATTGCTTGTCAAGCGATGATCTGTTCAGTCGTTAGTCACCGCTGTGTATGTGTTGTTCGTTTCTTTTCGTTGTCCCCTCTTGGCGCGCTGTTTTTTACGCTATATATATATATATATATATATATATATATATATATATATATATATATATATATATATATATATATATTTCAGTAAACCTATTATCCGTTAGTCAACTCTTTGTACGACTTCAACTGACAGCGTCCAAGAATTTAATCACGGGCAAATCGATTACGCCTGTCAACTGCACTGCAGTACTTTTTTCACTTTAGGCGGCAGCGTATTGCCACACAAGGTAATAATTGGAAAGGGACCACGGTGATGGATAGGATGCCGGCGTTATTTTCTGCAAATTGGATGTGGGCACTTGACGTTTGACCTGTCGTCCGATAATGGCATATCATTCTTACGTTGCCGTTCAGGACTTTACGCTTAATTGCATTTTCGTGTCTGTAGCGTTTTCGCTGCCCCTAATGCCCCTGTTTTTCTTTCGTATTTGGCTTGCATTAAGAAACTGTCTGCCGAATAAAGCTGTAAATATTTGGCAGCAATAACAATAGCGGCACTCAACGGCGTACGTGTTCTTTTTCTAGAGCGAACTAAAACGGTTAACTGTCATGTTGCAATTGCGACCGCGTCATGTTGCGAGTTCTGCCTCACTTTTCGCCGATGCAGGGGAAACAGTAATTAGCTTTTTTCCTGAGGCAATAATCCTGAAAATTAGGTCACATCTTTTTCCATGCACTTCTGAAATTCTATTTTTATTCCTTTTCCATTTGACACCAATATAGGCTAACATGACGAATCGGAATTCTGCTCCGCGGCCTTTAAAAGGCTTGCCGCTGATTACAGTCTTTAGTTACACGCCGCACCGGAGACGTAGACAAGTTTGTTTGCAGAATAACTCAAAGGTAAGCCGCCAGCTTTAAGCGTTACTTCATGTTTCTACAGAGAAAAGTGATAGTACTTTGCTTGCAAAAACATGCGACCATGATGTCAATCTTCCGGACTGCGTAAATATGTGCTATATTACGTTCCTTGGTAAGCATCCTCGAAAGGAAACTGGCAGGTTGTTTCGGCGTGGCATATTTTGTTCTAGTAATGTACTCTAAGGAATATACATGCGAAATTCACTAGGTGGAACTAGGCGCTTAGCTGTCGGAGCGTATTGAAAAAGTGTACGAGCAAGTAAACAGTGTAAAACTATCAGCTTGTTTTTTTTTTCTCGCATATACGTTATATTGTAAATATGGCAACCTTGTTGCATCACTTTTTTTGCCTTTGTGTATGCAGTCAAAGACATGGAAGGCGTTCTCGGGAAATACCTTTGTATGGTGTGTGGTGCTGCAGTCGGTAAGATTACTTCTTCCTAGAAAACGTCCCCTAAACAAGACCTGCGTGGGCTTGACAAGGTCTAATGGATTTCATATAAAAACGGGTGTTTGATTATTTAAATTGGCTTGTGGGGGTTTACCATCACAAAGCGACTCGCACTATGAGCGACACCACACCGTATGGCTCCGGGTAATTCCTCTCAGCTGGGGCTATTTAACGTGCACTCAAATCGCCCAGTACGTGTGTCACTAACATATCGCCTTGATAAATATCGCCTTTAGCAAACCGCCTCTCTTGAGTCAGTAGCCGAGCATCGTAACCACGCGGCCACCTTATCGGTTATGTGAGAAAAAAATATGATTTATACGAAATTTCGATTGTTGAGGTGAAAACAAATCGTAAATTAGTCCGTTATAGAAAAACTAGGCAGATCACACGCCACGCGAAGCAGTCAGTGAGTAGTTCTATGCTGCATTTTTTGGCTTTGAGCTAAACATTACGAAGTGGATCGACGTGATCATGGGCTTACCAGGCACGTGTTACTAAAAATAACATCCCCTATATTTCCTTGACATTATTGTCTGTTATTTTTTACTAACATTGTGTTTGCCAAAGAAAGACGAGCCCTTCTCCTTCTTCATGATCTGCTTGCATATATTTTGATAGCCATTTAGATTCCACATAGTTTTTACGAGGAACAAATGAAGTACGTTGTCCTATAGGGATGCAGATTTAACGGGCCATTTGCTCAGGAAATTTTGTTGTGGTGATATCAACGAAATACGAAAAAAATATTTTCGCATTCAGGACGTCATGCTGATAATAATAAGCGTAGATATCAGCGCAGCATTTAAGAAATGATATTTTAAGTGCAACGTTCTCGTTCATTTAAAGAGCTATGACGTTGATTGGAGCCAAATTAGAATTTCCAAAGGATTATTTAACCGCTTAGAATGATTCACTGTTGCTCTTTATACTCTTTTTGTTAAACAATGCCTAATGAAGCAATATCGCTTCTTTGTCGCTTTTCAGTTTTCCTGATACTTGGCCCCAGCGAGGCTGAAGGACTTCCTTCTGTAGTATTTGAAACCCTCCCAAAAATCTTCGGAAGAAATGAGGAATATGCCAAAAACTAACAGGTCAGCCATTGGGTCTACCATGTGGGCAACCTGCGTGGGATTATGACATTTCCCCCAATTCAACAAAATGTGGAAAGCGAGGTGATGGCCTTGAATGAGCAAATAAAATTAAATGAATAAAGAATAATTTCCCCATTGATTGAGACATGTTGCCTCGTTTCTGCCTCCTCTCATACACTCACTATGAAGCGAGGCAATGCACGTGTGCATTAATTATATGCCACTCTTTCAAGACAACGCTCGTAGATATACGGTGTTAGTTGCACGCGGAAAACAATAAACTGCAGCATTGTTTAGAGTAAGTAGGCAGATTACGTTACAAAAAAATACAAGGAAAAAAATCGCGCTAGATTCACACCCTCAAAACTGCAGAACTGCGAACCAGAGCTGAGGATTCGCCTGCTTCTGTTGGCGGTTGCCTTGTATTTGTCTCAGTCGAAGTTGCGGATTCACCTCTTCTTATTGGCACTCAGCTTGCATGTGAGGCTTCCGAAGCGTATGGTTACCCCGCATGCGCTCGCGTTTCACCTCCGACATGCATGGACACTGCGCTCGTGCAGGCCTCTAACGCCACGATAAGACATTGTGGAGCGAGTTGCTTCGCACTTCCGCGCCTAGTAAAATAGCTACCTAGACTTCCGGCCGTGCAAAAGGCTCGTGGAATACGCCATAGCTAATCACTCCCAACTTTGCATAACAAAGCAATGACGGCAATTTTTTCATGACTAAACGAACTTGACGATAAATGAAGATTTACCAATAAATGCAGCAAATCATTTGGCCTTATAGGTTATTGTCAAATTCTTTCATTCTTACACATAGTCTGGAACGACGACTTCTTTGAAAAAAATCATTGTCAAAAACCGAAAAACAGGTTATCCATGACATGCTAAGAGGCCGTACTGTACGTTTAATATTTGAGCACTGGTCGTTGTCAAAGCCAAAGTGTGGATGCCTTTACCTGCAATGCAATCCAGTGGCCAAACTGAGTGGGAAAATCTAACCATAGAGGTTAAAATTGCGTTCGTGTACACGTACATACATTGTTATATACTTATATACGGAACGGCGGCAATGCCAGAAACCCGTAGACAGTGTGCATATATTTGCTATTGTAATAAAATCCTGCGACGTATAAAACAGCTGATACACTCAATTATACTTCCTGCAAGTGAAAATGGTTCACTGAACATTAGTGGGAGTTAGTGGCTAGATCGAAATTGAATGAACACCGCGTGAATATCCGGCCATATAATAAAAATGAGTCGCGAATGTGCATCTGAAGTTTATTAGCGTCAGAGAATAAGCGCGGCTCGAAGCTCGATAATCCGCAGTTTTTCGTTGTCCGCAATACAGCGACGCTTTTATAAGGCACGTTTGTGCAGATGTCGCGCATGTGTAACCGATAAAGGCTTCTTCTTCCTGATATGTGTAACAAGGCAGGGACAATACGCGTAAAGGGAAATCTGTACTGAAAGGACGGGAAATGGGGGTCTTGCACTGCAACACACCCATGAAAGTCGACGCGCATGGGCACAGCATAGCAAGAGACACGACATCAGACCTAGCGTTCAACAACGACCCGAATGGACGGTGGTGGACCAATTTCGAAGCATGCATATGCTTAAGATGACTCGAAGGTGAAAGACAGCTTTTCTATCTTCTTCTCAGACAATGTATTGATCCTCCCCGTCCGCTTTCGAAAATGTCCTGTACCTAAGTTGTCTTTCACTGCCTCCTGGATTGGAGGTATTGCACGCTTTCTGCGGCTCATCTAATTTTGCAGTGTCACTGTGATTGGCCCACCTTTGGCCATGCGACGATGCCAGGTGATGAAGTTATCATGCCACGTCACAGTAAGGTCACGGAGAAGTCACAAATATTGGCTATCTGTGACGTCATGATGACGTCATATAGTGCCGATGATGGTGAGGCCGTATGGTGGCGTCATATGATGATTTTTGTATGACTCGTGTTGGCACCAACGCCGCGGAATGACGATGGGCCCCGGCCTTCAATTTTCGCGTTTCATGAGGGATATAAGGCTTTTGGCTTAATATTAAGAATACATTTCCGCAAAGTAAGAAGGACGGCAGGCTCGGCAATGATAATGATCTGGGTGGCCTTGAGAACAAGACCGACTCCGTAGGGAAAAAAAGCGAAATCCTGGGCCATGTACATGAGATGCTTACTTGGAAAAAAAAAATTTGGCAGATCCCACGTACCGTGGGAACCGATGTAATACAAAGCATGCAGCAGGAAGGTGACCGTGGCGTAATTTTTGACATTGAACGAGACGTTGCCAAATGACGTTGAAGACGGGCGCAAATGGCATAAGGACACACATATTTGAACAGTCGCGCATGTGTTGTTTGAATCAATGAATAAACTTTATTTCATGTTATTCGGGCAGTTTCCTTCGGGCGGGGCGCAGAGAAGAGGGGATTAACCCCTGTCCTGCCCACCCTCTGCCGATAATGATGGTGGTGCCTCAGGTGAAGGATCGAAGTGCTTGGACCCGAGCGGCATAATCGGCTTGCAAGATAGCCCGTAGCTGGAGTGTTATGCAGGATGGCCCGAGCTTCTCAGGCACACGAGTTTGCTCCGAGCTCGCATTACGGTGGTCATGACATGAAGACAGTGCGCAGCACGCGATAGCAGCGTTGATAAAAACGGCTACAAGAACGAGCATGGCGTCTTATACGCATGTGCGGCATTTGCTGCGGTTTGAAGGAAAGCCGCGTGCGAACGCGGCAGCGCCGCCACTCACCCCCGTATTCTTAAACGCACCTTCACTCGAGCCTTCGCCTCGACTTGACCAAGTCAAGGCGAAGCGCCCTCCTCCACTCAAGGAGCCGCTGGGTTTCAAGAACGCTCCACGGACTTTCCTTCGCCAAGGGACACTTTGCCAACGCTCCCTTGACTCGAGTGGCGTCTGATAACGAGAATATTCCTAATGTGGTTAGGAAATAGCTGTTTCTGCTCAATATTTATGTGCTTTTCTTAGTTAATCTTCTTTATCAGTCGACGTTACGGCAAAATACACGCCTTTAAACCTGTGGTGTAGCTTCCGTAAGCTTGAGCCGATGGAGTAAGCGAAACCCCCGCTTGAAATCTGGCAACAGTCGCATCCCGGCTGCTGAAAGAACAGCTGATTCCGATGTGTCTGCTGCTGATCGTTTCCACGCGCTCAACTTCTTTTATGCCGCATGCGTCTGTTAATCGCTGTATATGATTACGGCAGTGTCTACTTGTGTATTGTTCGTGACCCAGCTTTCGCCATGGTGACTGACGAACTACTCGAGTGATTAGCGAAAAGCAGGGCCCATCGCACGGACGATTTGTCGTTTTGTTTAGCTTCCTGCTGCTGAGAGCCTTCTGTTCATTGATGCAGCTGCATAACGGATAATGTGGGTGAGTCATTTTTACATACGATCACATTATACTGGTGTGCTTGGTGAATTCGCCACGCACTGTGTGCAGGAATTACTTATCGTAGGTAAATTTGCTCTCGATGCGGATTGCTAGCATAGTTCATAATTACAGGAGCTTGTGCAATTGTTATTTTCTCATTTCATTTCTTGAGACATTTAACGCGACACTGGTAGTGCTTCCGCTTCGTTTATTTTACAAATGTGGTAGAGACTGCTCGCAGCTGCTACTCATAGTTATCACAGTGTCGCGTTAAGGAGTACGTATGCTATGCATGTGGTAGAGCGTTCAAATTAGACTGTAACGCAGGTTGAGGAAAGCATTCGCTTGTGTTTTCTCCACTATCGACGGAAGCAGTGTTTTAAAGTCGTTTTTTTTTAATTGGCAGCGTATGTTGTCGGTTAACTTGGACTGATGTGTGTTTGGTTTCTTCTTAACAGGGTTTCTTGACATCAGGTATACTTTATGCAAAGTTTTAATATTCGAATGATGCATAAGTTAGCAGTTCATTACTTCCATAAACGTTTTTCTATTCGCCGTGCATTTGTCGATGTACCTAACGTGACTAATTCTAATGAACGCAACGGCCATATTTAAAATGTTTGTCCTATCTTTTTATTTTGGAAGCGCAGGCAGCCTGTAAATAGTGCACGAGTGCCCTGTGTACTGATGTTTTGGCATTCATTTGCAGTTTGTGACCCTTGGGAATACCTGCTGAGGAGGGCGTCGGCGTCTGTGCTGTATAGGGGCGCTTTGGCATTCCAGAGCATCTTTTGTTATTCTGCACATCACGAGACTGAAGCCGTTTCTGCCTTTTACTGCTGTTCGGCCTTAACGACGACCGTGTGGACGCACTCAACCTGGGCGGATGTGTTGCAAAGGAACAGAGTAAACTACTCTACTGTTTCAACGAAGACGACAGCAACGAAATGGTGAGATTCTCAAGGGCCTTGCAGTCATCGCAGCTACTTCTGGTCACAAGAACCGTGTAAATATTTGTAAATCTACGCTATCAAGTAAAATCAGCTTGCCTACCTGTTGGAACCGCGCTACCTCCCTTCCATGGAAGAGGAACAGTGCTGCACTCTATAGAACGTGTTGGATTGTTGTAGAACTGCTTTTTCTATATAATCAGAGCAGATGAGGTTTTTGCGATCCTGTCTGAACACGAAAGCACAGAGAAAACGCTAAATCAATTGCTAAGGGTAAATGAATTTTTATTATATGTGCTTGATGAAGAATAACGTAGGTGACAAAATACAAGTGTGTAAAGCTGCAAGGTGTCCGTCAATAAAGCATATGCAGCCTACATACTGTCATGAAATTCGAGCTTGTAGGACATCATAAAGAAGATACAGGTGGTAGCCACACTAGTGTGACTAATCCATGCAGTGCAGCTATTAACTGCAGCTTTTCTTCCTTTGTATACAGTCATGCAAACGCTGCAAATACTGCACATTTGTAAAGAGTGTTGGTGTATCTTCTAGTCTCAGCAGCCAGGTTCCTGCACAAAAGAAAGGGGTTATAAATAATGAACATAGTGGTACATCAAAGCTGCTTTTTTGTTTACTTCTCGTTCTACACACATTCTTCAGTACTTCTCGCCTTCAAGAACAGGCATGTCTTTTGTTGACTTAATGAGCTTTCACTATTTTGATACATGTTTGGGCCAGGCACTTGTGCATCTGAACAGACGTATGGCTATCCAACGCCCATTAGCTTCATTATATAATGGCTCAAACGTCTACAATTACACTGCGTATGCTATTGTTTGCTTAAAATTTGCCGTCATTGCTTAATTAGAAGCAGTGTTATTAAGCTTGAAAATAAAACATTCATTCATTTCTCTGCTGTATCTTTCGTGTTTTGATACGTTTCACGCATTTTTGCATACATGCGGGTTTCATACTGCACCACCACCTGGTTAATTTCATACAGCTAGGCTTGGACATCCATAGATATTGTGGGCTACATAAATACTGTATAACGAAGCTACGAATTACGTAGTTATATCTTTCAATACTAGCAACTGCACACTCGTTGTACCCCATTACATTGTCTTTTGTTTTCCATAAACCATCCCAAATATGGATATGATCAAACACAGGGAAAATGTGAAAAACAAAATAGAAGAACGCACCTTCACGTTGATACAGATCTCCTTGCAGAGGTATGCTTCTTCGTATTTCGGTTAGGGGAGTGAAGATTTACATGAGCGAAAGCCCCTCAAGTGTGCGGTGAATGCCGGCGCATGAATAGTCAGGTAAGCACCCATGAAGCTAGCATGAATATTTCACCCATTAATTGGAGAAAAGTTCGCTCTTTCACTTTCCTTTCGCTATCGCGCAGTCTTTCACACCGGGCTTGAACTGATGCGGCGTAAGGTCTTCAACGAAATACATATGAAAGCACTGGCGACCATAGTAAGACTTGGAACACTCGCACGATGATTATCCGAAAGCAGGTAATCCATTGGCTCATGCACGGAATGCAACACATCACGGCACAAGAGCGCGGTCCTCTTGACATCATGCCCGCCTCTCTCGGAGCCATAGCAGCCACAGTATACCTGAGCCGTTGCCGAACCACTCGAAGACAGCGCCATAGTAAATGCGCACCTTCACTGTCGAAAGCAAAAAGGCAGCGGCAGGGCGGCAGCTTGATCCATCGGGAAATAAAGAACAAGTGAGCGACGCACCGCATGGATGCCACGCTGACTGTGGCCTCCGAAATGGCGAGCGCGCGGCCCGCTATCTCGGAGGCCACGCGCTGACGCCGAAACTTCACTCAAGGAACGATTCAAGGTAGCTCCCGCGCTACCTTGACAATCTCAAGTGAAACACTCGAGATTTCCTCAAGTCGAGGTGCGTTTCGAGTGAAGGGCGATTTGTGAATCGGAAAACGGCCCTCAAGGAGCGTTTCGTGTGAAGGGTCGAGTCGAGGAGCGTTTGTGAATACGGGGGAATACGGGAATACGCAGCCTGCCAGCCATTTCCTGTGGCAGGCTGCGTCCGTAGGTTGTTGCGGGCGCTCAACTAAATCTGTCCGATATGAGGACGAAGAGGGCGCACGCCGGCCGAGCAACGCGCTAAAATGTTGAGGCCGACCATGGCGAATATACACGTGGCCTCGGCGATTAGCTCTAGCCGCGGTGTTGTAAGGCCCTGGGTCCGAACCCATCTCGGAGGCCACGGTGCTGATTATTCTAAAGGATACTTAGTGCAGAAATTAAAGGTTTGAAAATGGATTCAAACGGCCCGCGAACACATAAAGATATAGGTAGTAGAACTTTCTGTCACTTTTCTTGCATGGGTGCACTTCTGCACTCAGTGGAACTGCAAACAAATGGGAAGAAGGTGCCTCTAGTTTGAAGACACCACCCAACCTTCTCGACCACCCTTGACGTGACGCCGCGTTCCATCGTAACCAATGGAACGGAGCGCGCGCTGAGGGATGGATTTCACTTTCTCGTACTGTTAGCTCGTTCAAAAGGGGGTGTCGCCACAGCTCGGAAAGATCCCGAGTTTCGCCAAACTCGGGCCATTCCGCATAGCACCCCTGGTCGGCCAGCTCGTCGCTGGTGTGCGCCACCTCCCAGAGGCAGCGACGCCGTTGGAGGCGATCGGCCGCAGCGACCGAAGCCTCGGCGGCGGTCGCGGCGGCCCTCAGGACGTGGGAGCAGCCACGATTGATCTCGGAGTTTGTAGATAATATTACAAGGACCAAATTATCAAGGAAGCACACACTGGGTAAGCCTACAATCAGCTTTGATAGAGGCGCTGCGGAATCAGGCCGTCCAGAAAGCATGTATCAAAATACTGGAAGAAATCTGCAGTAGATGCACAGCCACCCTCCAAAAATAATGCGGTGGAATCCCAACAAAGAAGGGTGTAAGGCAGGGAGACACGATATGCCCAGTGTTATTCACTTCGTGCTTACAGGAGGTTTCGAGGGCCTTAGATTGGGAAGATTTAGGGATCCGAGTTAACGAAGAGTACCTTAGTAACCTGCGATTCGCTGATGACATTACATTGATGAGTAACTCAGGGGATGAATTGCAACTCACGATTGCTGAATTGGACAATGAAGACAGAAAGATAGGTTTGAAAATAATATGCAGCAAACTTAAGTAATGTTCAACACTTTCGGAACATAACAGCGCTTTTCGAGAGGAAGCGAGGTACTGAAAGTGGGGAAGGAATACGTCTACTTAGGGCAGGTACTGACCTCGGAGCCGAACGATGAGACTGAAGTAACTAGAAGAACAAGAATGGGGTGGAACACATTCGGCAGGTATTCTCCTAATATTGAATGGTAGTTTGCCACTACCCTCAAGAGGAGGACAGCTGCATTTCAGCGGTACTTACCTAGACAGCAGATACCTGGAGGCTTACAAAGATGGTCCAACTTAAATTGAGCACTCCGCGACCAATAGAAGTAAAAATGAGAGGTGTAAGTTCAGTGGACAAGAAGAGAGCAGAGTGGGTCAGGAAGCAAATGGCTATTAATGATATCTTAGTCAAAATAAAGAATCAGAAATGGACATGGGCAGGGCGCGTAGCGCGCAGGCAAAATAACGGCTGGTCAGTGCATGTTAGACTATATTCCAAGAGAATGCAAATGCTTAAGGGGGAGACAGAAAGCTCGTTTCGCCTATATAATAATTATTGGCCGCTGTGTGGCTGTTTCCTTTTGTGTCGTTATACATACGGTCGACGACACAGCCACACGAACTTCCTAAACAGTCACTTCCGCTTAGGGCCAGTTCGTCTATTCTCAGGTCGTGGCGTAACGACGATCGGTGCAGAAACGCAGCAAGCATTATACACAGTATACGACTCGTTGAGATATGATACGCTCAGAAGAAAGGAATGGGGAGACTCAGAACGAATTCTGTGTAAAGAAGCGAATGAGATGCTAATGAGCGCCGCGCAGCTCACCCGAGAAGAGGAGACACTTACCTTGTATGTGTCAAGCGGGAATTCGCTATTTCAGTGCCGGAGACAACATACTTTGGATGTGGCCTGCCGTACAGTGCTCGTCAAGACGCCCCGTTATCAGCATGTGGCGCTCCTGACCCACAATGGGCTTGATGAGTGTTTCTAGCGGCCGAGTGAATTATTTTATTCGCGCGCCTTGTGACCGTAGTCTGATGAAGGAGATAAATAGATAAGAAAGGGTTTTTGGAACATAATTTATATATCGTGTTCTGGGCACGCGCCTGAAGCCACTGCAGAAGACCGCGAAAAAGTTACCTCTATCGGAACTTCGTGCAACGGAACGGAAGTTAAATAACTACATGATAAAAGTGCAAAGAGCGGAGCGACAAGAATGTTTTCGCTTTCATTGTAATTGCAGTTGTATGGACATTGGAGACACATTTATGCCATCGCCATCACCGTCATGTTCAGTATAAAGCCCAAATCGATAACCGTGCGTCCTACGTGCGAGCAAAAGCTTGCGAAGGCTCATGGACCGCGCTGGGCGTCTCCGTTGCGCGAAAGAGCATGAAGGGTGCCGGTGTTCTTGCGCACATAGAACGGACGAATTTTGCTTCTGTCTAGCCATACACAGCTTTCCTGTAAACGTGCGCATTACACAGTACCTAATTTGAGTCCCTGATCTTGATTAGAAGCGAAAAGGCAATTATCGCAAGAAATTATTTACGGAATTGGATTGAGTTTAAATGATTTTCAGTCTAAAATAAATTTTAAAAATTGCAGTTTCCCAATTTGATTTTAAACAGAAGGTGCATTTACTGACAGAAATCACCAGAACGCCAACGCAATCTGTCTGCATGTTTGGGAACAAATATCTGATTGCTTCACTTGGTATGACCCAAGTTTATACACCTCATAAACTGGTATATTATTTGAAAGCTGCGCCAGAACTTGTTTCATTACGAACTGAATTATTGAGGCTTACTTAGTGGAATATAACGCTATTCTATTGCTCGTGCAGGACATTTTTGAAAGCACTACGCTCCGCTGGAGTGAATGTTAGTGGCTGTTATACGCGGACTGGAGAGGCCTAGTCTCGGAAGATTTCCTGCAGAGAGATGGACGTCGCAGTATGGGTGCGAGACTCTAGCAGCTTCATTTCTGTTTTGATGGAGGGAGGGACACGATCACCTTGGTGTTCGTTTACCATTGCTTGGATTTGCGGATTCTTTGAACTACAGGCATCAGTCGTTGTCGAAGGTAGGTTCATTTTCTTTACCTGTGCACAATTATGTTCGGAAACCATGGAAAGTGAAAACGCGTGTTTTGCTGCATCACGGGCCACATGCGTGACATATTTCAGGAGTACGTGACTGCATAATTTTTGCGGCATGCATGGAGTAAATTTTCGTCCGAACTCGGTATACGGTTCGGACGAGGTTCTTGGTGGCGAAGCAAAGCCGGGATCGTTGCTTCGCGAGGATGATCGCTGCCGTCTTCGTGACTTTACCCCGGAGGAAGACGCCTTCACCCGCTGGACGTTTTACCAATACAACTTTATGTACACAACTGTTTACAATTCAAAAAGACAGCAAAAAAAAGTATGACCCGCAGTGGGGCCTAAAGCTGTCGTGCCGGTGTCTAGCCGGCCAGCTCTCCTCGTAGACGCAAAGGACCCCGCGTCTTTTCCCGGGCGCTCCTTTTATCCTCCCGTCCTCGTTGCCCGTGGCAATCGTCGACACCGGACAGGCAGTTTCGTGGAAGGAGCAGGGGAGGCAGAGTAAGCTGAGGCGCCGTTTCTCGGGAATCCGTCAGGCAGGCGAGGAAGGGGGTGCCACGTCGAGCCGGCTCCGTTTCTCGAGAAGACGTTACCAAGGAGGAAGGGGGCGGGGGATGTCACGCCGAGCGCGACCTTACACCTTCCACCCAAGATTCGTTCATCGGTGAGAGGATGTAACGAATTAAAGGATAAGAAAAAGGTTCGCGCCAAAGGCCACCTAACTCGGGAAACGTGCATTTCACAAGTGTACGCTCAGATTGCCGAGGGGCGGCACATATGTCCGCACAGTTCGTTCACCCTAACACACCATCCGCACGAAAGGGTGGGGAACCCTCCGCGCCACCAGACCCTAGGTCTCAATTGTTGCTCGGGCTGGCCCCTCACCCCAACACTGATTAGGTAATCGGGACAGCGCGTCAGCGTTGGCGTGAGCGCTGCCCTTGCGATGTTGTATTACCACGTCATAGCGCTGAAGTGCTAAGGCCCAGCGCGTGAGCTTTGCCCCCTGGGGCATGCTGCACGTGAGGTATGAGAGCGGGTTGTGGTCAGTGATGACGGTTACCTTTGCCCCAAAACCCATACCTCAAATTTTCTTAGGGCCCAAATTACCGCAAATGCTTCGCGTTCAATTGTAGCCCACCGCGTTTGCGTCGGTGTGAACCGATGACTTGCGAAGGCGATCGGCATCTCGGAGCCGTCCTCTTGAATTTGCGCTAAGCATGCGCCTGCAGCTGTAGTTGATGCATCGGTGCAGAGCACGTAGGGCTTTTGGAGGTTCGGCGTGGCGAGGGACGTGGCCTCGCACAGGGCCCGCTTTAGGGATTCGAATGCCTCGTCGGCTTCTTCGGACCAAGGTATCTTAGAGGGCACACTCTTGCTAGTGAGCTGTGTCAGCGGCCGGGCTACCTCGGCATAACTAGGGACGTAGCTACGGTAGTATCCGCAGAGGCCTAGTGCGCTCCGCAGCTCTTTCTTTGTGATGGGAGCTTTCAGCCCCTTTATGGCTTCGATTTTCTCGGGATCCGGGCCATGCTTACCGGATCCTACTACGTGTCCTAGGTAGCGTATCGAGGGCATTGCGATCTGACACTTGTCCAAATTCGCTCGCAGGCTCGCTGCCTCAAGCGTGGAGAATATTTCGTGCAAGTGTTCGATATGCTCCTCAAGTGTCTGACTAAAGACGGCGATGTCATCGAGGTATGCGCACGCGAAACTCTCCCGACCTGCGAGTACCTGGTTCATAATCCTCTGGAATGTAGCTGCCGCATTTTTCAAACCAAAAGGCATCACTCGCCATGCAAACTGGCCCAGGTGGGAGACGAATGCCGTGGCTAGCTGCGAATCCCGGGCGAGCGGCACCTGCCAGTAGCCCCGCCTAAGGTCGATGAGGGTAATGTAATGTGCCGACCCCACGCGCATGATAAGCTCCTGTGGGCTCGCCATCGGGAAGGCATCCGATTCCGATACCGCATTTAGTGCGCGGTAGTCTATGCATAGACGCACCGACCCATCCTTCTTGGGGACGCAAACAATCGGGTGCGCGCAAGGACTCTCGCAGCGGTATATGAGGCCCAGTTCCAGCAGCTCGGCTATCTGTCGGCTAACTTCATTTTTGAGCGCTTCTGGCACTCTGTAAGGGCGACTACACCTAAGCTTGGCGCCATCGGCAACTTTTATGCTGTGCTGCCCTACCTTAGCTAAACCTGGTTCGCCAACAAACAATGCCTGGTGGGCCCTGAATACCGCGCACACGCGTTCGGCTGTGTGGGCGTCCAAATGCTCAGTCTTTTCTTGACTAAGGAAGAAGTCTTCTTTGTTAGCCGCTCGGGGCGTGTATTCTACTTCTCCGAAGTCGTTGTCGTCGTGAAAGATAACGCTCAGCGACGCCACCCTGCACGCGTATGGTCGTAACCGGTTTGCATGCACTAGCATCCGGCGACCCTCTTTCGTCTGCACATAATATGAGTGTTCGCGGTGCTTTTCCTGAACGATAAACGGCCCCAACCATTTGGGGTACATTTTCCCCGGTCGGTTGTCGTCGAAAACTAGGACCGTGTCGCCCTCGCGAAAGCTTTTGACCGCGGCGTGTTTGTTGTAGTGCGACGCGTATGATGCCTGCTGTTTGCTTGTCGTAAGCCCTGCGGCGTCGGCCGCCAGTTCGAGCTGTGTTTTTAACTCTTAAGTAGTCCGCAGGCGCATCTGCCAGCTTCGACGGAATTTGTCTCTCTCCTGTCCAGCTAGTTTTCAGAATAGCGAGTGGCCCGACCGGGTCGCGGCCGTATAGCATGCGAAATGGCGACACGCCCGTGGTGTCGTGGGGGACTTCCCGGTATGCCCACAATAGGAAAGGGACGAATTTGTCCCAGTTTCTCCCATCCTGCCTTATCACGTGAAAAAGCATGTTCTTAAAAACTCGGTTCCACCTCTCAACGGAGCCGTTACTCTCGGGGTGGTCCGGCGTCGAAAAGCGAGGAGAACAGCCTAGGCGCTCCAGAAACTCGCTCGTCAGCGCAGCGGTGAAGTTTGTGCCGCAGTCGGAACATAGAACCTCGGGTACACCTGTTCGGCTAAACACGGAAAGAAGCGCTTCGCATGTTGCTTTAGCCGACAAAGACCTCAGACAAACCACCTCCGGCCAACGCGTGCACAGGTCTATAATGCACAAAGCGTAGCGGTGCCCCCTAGCCGACGGTGGGTCGATCGGACCGATTATGTCGACATTGACCTTTTGAAATGGCAGCTTGGGCCGTGTCAGCGGAACGATCGGTATGCGGTCGGTTATACGCCTGTCAGACCTGACCTGGCAGCTGTGGCAACGATCGCAGTGGTCGCGGATGTCTTGCTCCATGCCGGGCCAGAAAAAGCTGTACTTAATTCGCGCCTTTGTTTTACGAAAGCCCAGGTGACCGCCCCAGTATGACTCGTGAGCGAGCGCTAAAACAGCACCGCGGCGCGTCTGCGGAAGCACTAACTGCAACACACTTTGGCCAAGAACTTTATCCTTGTGATACAGAAAGCCATCAACGACGCACATGCCCGCTTTCCCGGCTTTCGCATTTCGCCAGGCGTTACTCAGTGCATCATCGCCGCGCTGCTCCTTGCGCAGTCTTTGTGCGTCGCCGCTTTGCTCCGAGTTCTCTGTCTCGTGAGTGCTCTCCTCACCCTGATCAACGGTCACCCTTTCCTGCGCTGACTCGTCGACCGTCGACAGCTCGGCACTAACTGCAGCGGGTGGGCAGGCGTTCGTTTGATCGTCGGCGTTTTCTTGTGATCGTGTACTCACCGCAGCCACGTGTACCTCTCTGCTCTCCGCGTGTGAGGCGCGCAGCTGTTCCCATGTGTCGGCAGATATCAAGCAGTCCGTGTGGGCCAATCTGTTCGTGAGCGCACACATTACCGGCGTCGCGGTGTCGATGTCCTGGATCGGGGAACCCCACCCCTGTATCGCGAGAGGGACGACGGCGAGCTTCGCTTCTACCTTCTCGCCGAAGGCTGATACTAAATCTACGGTACCGTGGGGTTTGACGAGGTGCTCCGGTATACTGCTTTCTCGCAGAACTGTGATGTCAGCGCCTGTGTCGACAATCGCGTCTAGCCGTCTCTCCTAGCAGTTCAGCTGCACCGCCTGGAGTGTTGAAAGCCCCGGTTCACCGCCGCCGATTGAGACGCGCGCTGTTATTTTCTCTGAACGCTTATCATCCTCGGCATTGCCTGTGTCCTCGCCCGCGAACGGACAGCGGTCTCCGGGATGCCGCCAGCTACCGCAGCTGGGGCACCCGCGCGAGCGCGACTGGTTCTTGCCTCCCGTGAAAGGCCTCCCCTTCGTGTACGTTCGTGCCTGGGTCTCCCCGTTTTCGGCGAACTTTTGCTTGTTCTGCCTCTCGAACTTTTCGCCCGTCAACTCTCCTTTGTTAACGACGCTAGTTTTTCTCCACGCGCTCCCATCCCCGGTAGCTTCCTCGAAATTCTGCAGCAGACGCGCTAGCTCTCCTGCCTTGAGCCAGTCCTCGCCTTCGCGCAATTTCACGTACCTAACCGCTTCTTCGGTCAATCCTGCCTTTATCTGGTCCGCGACCAAAAGTTCTACAAGTCGTTTGAAAGTGGAGGCGCCTCGGGCTTCTACATAGAAATTTTGATAACTCTCTACTCTAGTTACGAAGGTTTTCTATGTTTCCCCGCGCCGCTTAGCGGCTGTGACAAAACGCCTCTGGTACTCGGCCGCTGACAGTTTTAGCTCGTCTAACACGACGCCTTTCAAAGTATCAAAAATCCCGATGTTGCTCGGGTGTAAGCCGCGTGGATAGGTACGGCACGCGCTCGGCGACTAGTGGGAAAATGATTCGACCCCAGAATTCCCTCGGCACGCCGTACGCCTCCAACGAGCTCTCTACTGACTCGAACCAGACGGGTACTTCCCCGTCGGCAGGAAATTTTGGGAATGCCCCTGACATCATTTGTGCATAGTGCCCGAGGAGCTTCATTTGATCGCTCCGGGACGTCGAATCGCCCCCGGCGTCTTGCGTTCGCGGTGGGCTATCTCTTTGAAGTTGAGCGATCTGCAATTTAATTTCGAGCAACCGCCGTTCTTCTTCGGCGAGCTTGAGTCTGTACTCCATTTCCTTCTCGGAAATGGAAGGGGCGGGCGTGTCATGGTTTTGGTCACCCCCACCGTTCCCGCTCTCATTCCCCAGCATGCTTTCGCGGCGCTCGTCGGGGTTTAAATGCCCGTACCTAGTGAGCATATAAGAAGGCCAGCCCAAACAACACAGAGCTCATCAGGAATGTGGCAGGAAAGGCTCACCCTGGCACTTTGTTGTCGGTAGTGTCCGGCGCTGTGTCGGACTTGAATCACCGGTGCTCTCGGCGCTGGCGTCTGTCGTCCTGGCTGGATAGCTGGCCGGCGTCGCGTCGGTGATCGGTGCTTGGACGTCAGCCGGAAAGCCTCTCGGCGTGGTCCTGACGGGGCCGGCTGCTCCCGGCGCTCACAATGCGCTGCAGGTGAGGCTAGTTCGTTGGGCCTTCCTTGGGTCGCCTTGTCCCAAGGGCTCGTCCAGTGGTCGTTCAGGGAGCGGTGATCCTGTCGACTGCGCCAGTAAATTTTCGTCCGAACTCGGTATACGGTTCGGACGAGGTTCTTGGTGGCGAAGCAAAGCCGGGATCGTTGCTTCGCGAGGATGATCGCCGCCGTCTTCGTGACTTTACCCCGGAGGAAGACGCCTTCACCCGCTGGACGTTTTACCAATACAACTTTATGTACACAACTGTTTACAATTCAAAAAGACAGCAAAAAAAAGTATGACCCGCAGTGGGGCCTAAAGCGGTCGTGCCGGTGTCTAGCCGGCCAGCTCTCCTCGTAGACGCAAAAGACCCCGCGTCTTTTCCCGGGCGCTCCTTTTATCCTCCCGTCCTCGTTGCCCGTGGCAATCGTCGACACCGGACAGGCAGTTTCGTGGAAGGAGCAGGGGAGGCAGAGTAAGCTGAGGCGCCGTTTCTCGGGAATCCGTCAGGCAGGCGAGGAAGGGGGTGCCACGTCGAGGCGGCTCCGTTTCTCGGGAAGACGTTACCAAGGAGGAAGGGGGCGGGGGATGTCACGCCGAGCGCGACCTTACACATGGTTACACTGTCCTCATATAAATGTAGGTTACGATTTCTGTTGACTTTAGGACGTACTGACTTTTATTGGTCCGCGCCTAATAGCGCTTGTTTCAAGGTATACATTAACGTTTGCGTTCGAGCGCCTGTTCGAGCGTTTGCGTTCGAGCGCCTATTATGACTCTGCAAAGCTACTTTGCGCTATTTGCGCTGTTTTGGAATAGTTTAGAATGTGTGGGTGTGGGAGAGTTTAAAGTCGTGTTTTAGGGACAGAAGTTGGGCGTCTTTTTAGCGTTACGATGTTACTTTGCCTTGACTGTTTCGACGGCCGCCTTCAAAGTTGTTCTCCCGCGTGTCACTTCAGCCTGGTTAATTTTAGCGTGTTCGTCCCTTTGTAGCCGTGGGATGCTATCGAGTTTTTGCCTGTTCGCACCGACCTCTTCTAGGTACGAACTTATACAACAATTTCCTTTCCTCAATTTTTTTCGCAGGTGGGTCTCACCCTTTATATTTTGGAACAAGTGCTACACCAAACAGATTACGGCTTTCATCTGTGGTGGTCGTTTATCTGCAGTTTATTCTGCATAGATAAAGATAGATGTCCGCACATTTGCGTTTTCTTTTTTTCCTTGGGCTTCTGAAAAAAAAAACGAAAGTTCACAGAACTTATAAAAGAGTTGACTTCTCCCAGTGTTCGTGTGTGTGTGTCATTCAGTTGACTAATATGCTCATGTCCTGGTATTTTATTTCTCGCCCAGCTTACCTTGTTTTCAGGTTTACGCGCGTTTTGAAGAATTGAAGTGTTATAGCTGGCGATGAAAAGTTTTTGATATTGCAGTTATTGAAAACGCGATCTGCCGCCATGCAGTTGTGCCTTACCAACTGTAATTCAGCTGCAGCCAAAGTAAACTGAACTTATTTAAGTTATTCTTTGCTTTTTGCGTACATGTAGCTTGCTGTTTCCCTTTCAAGAGTGAGTTGGCACAGTCTGCCACAATAACACTCGAACTGTGCAGGCCTCCAATAGTTCTTTATGCAAGCATACATCAGCAGTGCACATGTACAGACAGCTCTGTAGTCACATAAACCACGAGAGTGCACTCAGCAAATTTTACTCAAGTTACGGAGACTGTATAGAACCCCAAGCATACAACGAGGAATTGCAATACATATATTTACCAGCACTCTTAGTAGGCATTCTTCAAGAGGCTCTATAAAAGACCTTTTGAACAATGCCTACTCCTTCACGGGCCTCAGTAATACTGAAGCACGCGCCTCAATAGGCATTGTTCGTACTGAGGTAGCGTCTGTCACTTGTAGGACTACAAAAAATCAACGACAATTAAAACATACTCTATGTGTACATTCAATATATCATCAAATTTCAATGCTGCTCCAGTTGCAGCTCAATAATTATTCAACAGAACAGTCAGGAAGAATTCTGAATGCACAATGTACTTTAATAACCAGACCACTACTATTCAACTTCTCTGTCAATAAAACTGTTGTAAAATTTCGGTGGCCAATTTTTCATAGGTGTCAACATTAAAATCAATGTATATTCAATGGACAGACAAATAGTCCTCAATATTATATGTCAGCATTGACAAATGGTTTTTCAATAATTTCCTAATAAGATTTTTGTAAATGAAATTAGCGGCTTAAAGGAGTACTGACACGATTTTGAAGTGCAGCAAAACGGACGTTTTTGTTTTCCTTGGCATGTCGTGTTAACGCTCTCCCCACACCGCATCCGGGAAACACGTATAAATATTTAAGTTTGATTTTAAAGTTTTCATCTCCCAGCATCTGCAAGGCAGCTTCACCGCATGGAGAGCCCTATGACGTTTCAAGTCGGCTCACTTGGTTTGCGAAATCTGGGTTCTGCATGCAGCCTAAATCACAGAAATTGCTGTCGGAGGCACTGGACGACAGTTCACTCATCATGAACCACGTTCGACTGACAGCAAAGGACAGCAGGTGCATATTTCGTGGGTTGCAGTCTGCCCGTGACGTCACGGGCAGACTTGACACGTCACTATGAAGCCGCCCTCTCTAAACCGAAACCGAAACTGCTGCTTGAAAGAAGCGGTATTAAAAATATATGCAATGCATCCCCAGGCACCACGACACTCTTTTTAGGGTTCTCGACACCCGTGCCTTCATTTAGAGCAATAACCCGAAAATTTTTAAAATTCATGTCAGTACTCCTTTAAAGTATTTTCTACACCTGGTAATATGCTGCATTCCGTAATGCACATCCTATAATGTGTTTTAGTTACACCATAAAATAACAGCCTCGGCAAAGTCACTTTCATTCCCACTACATCGGATTCGCTGGAATATGTCTGCCTTGCAACCGGTATATGTTAAAAAAATGGTTCACAAACTCGCCACAGTAGTAGCTTTCACATGCACACATGCGCACAGTAGTGCGGCAACGCTACTGTGCATTCCTAAATGGCGCCACTGTCAACACAGCCACGCACATACACACGAGCACACGCACGTACTCACTCACTCACACACACACACACACACACACACACAGAGGCTCAAGCGCATGGGCCTATACACATATGTTATCATTGGTGTGCGCAGAACTAGAACTAGCAGTATAGAAGGCCCGTCCTTGTCATTGCCAGTAAACGCGTAATTGCAACTAACTCCTTGCCTCACTTATGTCTCGCATAGAATGACAGACCAATGGGTTTCGATTTGCGTTCTATTTATACAAAAAGTAAATTCACAGCAGAAAACGTCTATGGCGTACAAGAGCGCAAGGGAGCGTTAGAATAGACTAGAGTAATCGCAGCCATATATTTGCTTACGTTTAGCATGAGCTAATGAGTACAGCACGTGCGATAAACTGCCTGCACCGGTAGAAAAGGCCATTAAGCACACATAACAACATGCGACAACATTTCTACGCGTGCGTTTTATAAATATCCAAAGACTTCATGCGCTCGCGGTGTGTGAAATTTCAAGTTATTATTTAATGAAGTATATAACCAGGAAACCCTAAGGCTTCAAAAATACTCAAAAACTGTAAAGAAAAAATTTTTCTCGGGGTATAAAATAAATGCCTGACAGAGTCGTTTTCGTTCCTCCTTACCACGCACGCGCGCTCGGGATTCACGTATGCATCAACATTTCGGCTCGTTCAGTTTACGCCGCCAGAAACTCCTTGACAAAGGTTGAAATCTGAGCGCTTAGGCGAGAGTCGATGCAAGGGTTGTTCTTTTCAAAATCCTCCATTCAATCTTTTTTTCCAAGATCGCTGAAACTGTTAAGAGTGAAAAACCGATATCTCATATCCCGGAAGACGTGCTTCTGACATGTTAGGCAAAAGACATGCCACTGCTGCGTCAAGACGGCTTTGCCGTTTTCCAAGTGAAATTCGTATATGCATGTGGAGGTGCTCAAAAATGACGGATGTGCTGCATAAATAGTTGCGCGCATACAGCAGTGAGCCCGTAAGGAAAAAAAAGCACGCTTGCTTACCTAAAAGGCCTTAAGGTAACACTACCCTCTCTTGCTGTTTTCCTACGATCCTATCGACACGCCTTTTACAAACAAGGTATTGTTCTGTAGAGGTACATTACTCGCGCAAAGCTATCCTCACTCTTACGTTTGAGGCGCATATAAACGCTGGGTTTCTCTGGTGCTTTTCTTAGAAGGTGGGTTGCCGCTGATAAAAAAAGCTTTATGCCACTAAGGCTTCACTAAAATTATGTGACGGCTTGTGCAGCTGACAAAATGGCCAAATTGACGTGGAACTTATAGGAGCGGCGGCTGCGAGCGCGCCGACCGTAGAACAGAACAATCAACGATGGCGCGCTTGCAGCTCGCAATCAGCGGCCGCAGGCAGCGGGCAGTTGCGAGGCTATCCCGAGGCTCGGGATACTAAAGATGGTTCCTGGTCTGTCTTGGCCTCGTCCCTGACGGGTTTCTGGGCCAGCCGCAGCCACGAAACCCCCACTACTATTACCAGATGGTTTGCGTAAAAATGTACCCTCGCTGCGTTTTCGTGGCTGATAGTGGCAACACTGCTGACAACGCTAATGTTGACATGGCTGATGCTCCTTGCTGTGGCTGATACAGCAGGCAAAACACAAGAATCCCAGCGTGTAAGCGTGCTATCGTCAAGTTCCCTAAAATGATATGATGTAAAAGATATGTGGCATAATAATTGTGACAAAGGACTTTACGTATTATGCATGTTCCAAACGGGCGGCGCAAGAACAAGGGACAAAGGAAAGACTACACACCACAGAGCGCCTTCTCACAACTAACTTTATTAGAATGAACATACACTATTTAAACCTTCACCAAGTACCACGTGCTCTTACATCATTTATAGTCGGCAGGATACATAGACATGTGTTGCTGTAAAGATTAGAAACGGTTACGAAACGATGATCATATGTACACTTTTTTTGAAAGTTTAAATAGTGTATCTGTGAAATAGTGTTTGTGAAGGTTTAAATAGTGTATGTTCTTTCTAATAAAGTTAGTTGTGAGAAGGCGCTCTGTGGTGTGTAGTCTTTCCTTTCTCCCTTGTTTTTGCGCCGCCCGTTTGGAACATGCCCCCCATAACCAATTCCAACTTGCCCAGGCATCAATTCTTCTACTTTACGTATTCTTTACCAAGCCGAAAAATTGGCCGTGAGGTGGGCTGGCAGAAGATGTATGCTTTGGCCACAACAAATTTTCCATGGAAACTACGGCAACTGTAGTATTAAATGCACTCCGTACTTCAGCGACGTCGAATTACACAGGCGGTTTTAAAAAATGACTTAATCTACAATATGCCGCGATTTGGAAAAGATCATTCTAGGGCGCTAAAGACATGCAAGAAAATAAACATCATTATTTGCGGGTATAGCTAATGAGAGGTACCCTTAGTCCAGGATGCCTTAAGTTCGAGCCATATCCTGGGTCCTTGCTACCAGCCTTAGTTGATCATCGAGGCTGGAGCTCGTCAACGCTTTCTCTCAAAAATTAAACACCGTGTACTGCGTGTTGTCAGTGCCCGTTCAATCAACACCTATGGTAGGAATGCCCGGAGCCCTTCATACAGCGTGCCTCATTGACCTAAAGTAAACCTAATTCTTAAAAATATATATTTAACAATTATGTTTACTTATACCACTTAATAACTCACTATTGAATCAACCCACAAATATGATGTTGTCCATTATTGCATATCTCTAGAGGTACTCAGCGCTCCAAATATTACAGTCATGACCAATATTTTCTTAAAAACACATGGTCCAAACAACGAGTTTCCGAAATTTCCGCTGCATTTTTTTACTGCCATCCTGTAATGCTAGCATGGTCTTGGTAACCTGTTTGGTTATCAGCATAACTGTGCCCAATTTTAACACTTTTCGACAAGAATGACGAAGATAATTCAAAAAGAGCTCGCTCACCAGTTTTGCGTTTCACCCGCTACCGTCTGCTTGTTCGCCGTTCGCTTGATCACAATGTGTTGTTTGCTGCATGGCACCATCACATGATTAAGGTTCCCGCAACTTGCTGCTGTCGATCACAGCGTTTGTTGACGCTTGTAGTCGCTAGCAATGTCATCAAGGTGCACCGAATTATTTCTTTTTTTCCGAACGCGGCGGAAGGGTTTGCACAATCCTGGCTACACTTCGATTCAGGTTGCTTAGCCTGTGTCATATTGGTTGTTATAAAAGGGTTCGATTTCAATAACTCGATGACGGTAGGTGTCCAAATGATATAAAACGTTCATTTGCATATTTACAACTGTCAGAGAGCTAAAGAAGGATCCTTCATCTATTGTTGCTTGAACGTCTCTCTTCCCCCCTCGGCGCCCGACTCCCCCTGCGCCGGCCACCCTCTATCCCTCTCTCCTTCTTGTTAGCTGCACCGTCCAGTGCAGCAAAGGGCGTACAAGCATGGTCATCATCTCGTTCCGAGGACATATACACAAGGGTCCCAATCACCCAAACTCTACCGTGAGAAAGCAAGTGTCGGTCAGAGATCTCGCGATGGTTCGGGCGAACGGGCGAATGGGGAGATCTTTAACAATAGTTTTTGGGGTTGGGCCGCATGATGAGGCTGCGTACGTCACTCATCCAACAGCCAATGATAACCGCTGAGCGATGCACCGGAGTATATGCGGCATGAGCACCGGAGTATAATCAGGGAATGGGCCCCCTTTTCCTCCATCGATCGCCCGCGGGAGTAGAACGGCGGTGAATGAGCGTATTGTACTGGAAATAATGGGTAGTGGGGATCTGGCTTGGAAGGAGAAGACGACGACGAGATTATTCATAAAAGCTACGTTTCGGTGTTGTCCCGATTGTCATCTCTCGCTGCTCGGCTCTACCATCTGAGGGCTTGCTCACCCAGAACGCCTCGTGACATTTGGTGGAGCTGCGGGGTACTTCCAGACCTGGAACTCCGAAACCGGACGATCCCTCCCGTGCCAACCATGCCTGACGATGCTGGGCAGAGCAATATTCCCCAGGCGTCACCTGCAGTCGTCTGTTCAGGTACGCCACGCCAACGAGACCCTCCCATTTTCAGTGGAGCTGAAGATCAAGACGTGGACTATTGGTTGTCATTGTACGACAAAGTCAGCGTCTCTAATAAATGGAATGACGCGGATAAACTCAGCTTCGTCAGCTTCTACCTCTCCGGAGTCGCCAACGTTTGGTTCCACAACCATGAATCAGAGTTTCCCACCTGGACAGCATTCAAAGCTAGACTTCAAGAAGTATTCGGTTGCCCCGCTGTCCGCAAGCTTCGGGCTGAGCAACAGCTGCGCAGTCGTGCTGAACAAAAAGGTGAAAACTTCACGAGCTACATAGAAGATGTACTTGACATTTGCCGGCGCCTTAACCCGTCCATGACCGAAGACGAGAAGATAAGGAATATCCTGAAAGGCATAGATGACGACGCCTTCCAAATGCTCTTGGCGAAAAACCCACAGACGGTCAACGAAGTGATTACTCTATGCCAGAGCTACGAAGAACTGCGCAAACAACGGCTTTCCACACGACGAGCTCTAATACCAGACGGCACGCTTTCGGCTTTAACAAACAGTTCATGTGCTGTTGCTTCCGACTCGTCGTTCCTCGACCAGGTCAAGCAATTTGTTCGGGAAGAAGTCGCGCGCCAGCTATCTCTTCTGCCAGCCGCCCAAGCGTCTGAATCGCTCCTGACTCCCGAGATCCGTCAGGTCATACACGAACAAGTCGCAGGCATCGTACCACTTGCCCATCAGCCAGCTCCAGTGACAGCTCCGCTTACGTACGCTGCAGCCGCCGCCAAGCCGAGGCCGCCGTCTGCGGCTGTGCAATACGCACCTACGCCCACCTTCTCTTCACCTTTACCCGCGACCGCAAACTATACGCCGACAAGATACGGTCCACCACCGCAGCCCCTTCACCCGGCTCGGCAATACCTCGCTGAATCTGCGGCCCCTGTTTTCAATCCGTGGCGCACCCAAGACAACCGGCCCATCTGTTTCTCATGCGGATGTGCTGGCCATGTAGCACGATTCTGCCGCCGCCGTGCTTGTTATTCCGACTCTGCACGACCACAAAGCAATGGTCCGGACTACACTTACCGTTCGGCTCCTGCCGGTCCACACTTCGACGCCGCGCCTTCTTACCGAGGCTACAGTACTCGTCGGTCTCCATCCCCTCGTCGACGTTCTCTGTCTCCCCTCATCCGCCGACCTGAAGCTGTCCACGAGGAAAACTGAATGACGCAGTTCCGGAGGCAAGAACTGCGATATCAGCGAACTGCGCAAGTCCTCATTTATTCCCGACCAATGTATTTGTCGTTTTTGCCGAAGGCATTGCCGTTCATGCGCTTGTCGATGCGGGAGCAGCGGTGTCAGTTATTTCTGACCAGCTTCGTCTTAAGCTCAGAAAAGTCACGACGCCGTTTTCTGCGATTTCGCTACGTACAGCAAGCGCCGAGCCGATTGACCCATTGGGAGCGTGCACCGTCCGGGTTTCTATGGACGATGCCCTGTACCACATCGAGTTTGTCGTTCTGCCTCGCTGCTGTCATGCCATGATTTTAGGCTGGAACTTCCTCTCATCTCATGATGCCGTTATCGATTGCGCCCGTGCTGAACTTTCGCTGTCTCCATTCGGCGGCAACATTTTCGAAGATTCCTCCGGCGCCTCTTGTCGTGTGTTAGTCGCCAGCGACACCGACGTTCCTCCTTTCTCTTCCACCCTTGTACCCGTATCCTGCGCTGCATTTTCGGACTCCACTGTTCTTTTCACACCGTCGAAGCTTGCTACTCACCGTCGTCCTTTCTTGCTCCCTTTTGCCCTTCTTACCGTTCGACAGGGTGTCAGCGCTCTTTATGTTGTGAACATGTTTTCTTGTCCTGCTACCTTGCACCACGCTGAGTGTCTCGGTCATGCTGACGAACTTGACCAACGCTTTGTTTATACTGTGCCTGACAACCCGGCTTCTGTCGAGGTTGACGCCGTCGGCGTTGACGCTACTCCTGCGGAGCCGTCTCGTGAAGTCACGTTTTCTCGGTGCATTGACCCCAACCTCACTACGAGTCATCATGCCCAGATTGTGGCCCTCCTTAACCGCTTTCGGACATCATTCGACCTACAACAAGCTCGTTTAGGCCGCACTTCCACAGTTGTCCACCACATCGACACCGGAGACCATGCGCCATTGCGCCAACGGCCGTATCGTGTGTCCGCAACGGAGCGCCGCGTCATCGACGAGCACGTAGGCGACATGCTCAAACTCGGCGTCATACAACCTTCGAACAGTCCCTGAGCCTCTCCTGTAGTGCTGGTCAGGAAGAAGGATGGCACCATTCGGTTTTGTGTAGACTACCGTCGACTCAACAAGATAACCCGTAAGGATGTTTATCCTCTACCACGTATTGACGACGCGCTAGACTGCCTCCAAGGCTCCGAATTCTTCTCGTCCATCGACTTACGGTCCGGATACTGGCAGGTCCCGGTGGCTGAGACAGACCGCCCGAAGACTGCGTTCGTCACCCCTGACGGCCTATATGAGTTTACTGTCATGCCTTTCGGTCTGTGCAATGCGCCTGCAACATTTGAAAGAATGATGGATAACATCCTACGCGGAATCAAGTGGCAGGTCTGCCTTTGTTATCTCGACGACATTGTCATATTTTCACCGGACTTTCAATCCCATCTACTTCGACTTGAACGCGTCCTGACATGCATCGCCAACACGGGCCTCCAGCTCAATTTGAAGAAGTGTCGCTTTGCAGCTCGGCAGCTAGTCATTCTCGGCCATGTCGTGTCAAAAGATGGGGTGCTCCCTGATCCGTCCAAACTTCAAGCTGTCGCTGAGTTCCCACGGCCAAAGACCTTGAAAGAACTTCGCATCTTCATCGAGTTAAGCTCGTACTTTCGCCGCTTCATCCGCAAATTCGCGACCATCATAGACCCTTTGACAAAGCTTCTTTGTGCGGACCACAACCTTTCAACCTGGTCACCAAGTTGCGAGGCCGCGTTTACAACGCTGCGTCATCTCCTGACCTCTCCTCCGGTCCTACGGCATTTCGACCCCAGCGCCCCGACAGAAGTTCACACGGACGCCAGCGGTGTCGGCCTTGGCGCCGTTCTTGCCCAACGAAAGGTTGGCTTCGATGAGTATGTCGTTGCTTTCGCCAGTCGCGCACTCACGAAGGCTGAATCCAACTATTCTGTAACAGAAAAAGAATGCTTGGCTATAATTTGGGCCATAACTAAATTCCGACCTTATCTCTACGGCCGCCCAATTGACGTGATAACCGACCACCATTCCCTGTGCTGGCTTTCTTCTTTAAAGGAACCTTCCGGTCGTCTAGCTCGATGGGCGCTTCGACTCCAAGAGTACAACATTCGAGTACTCTACCGTTCCGGCCGAAAACACTCCGACGCAGATGCCTTTTCTCGCTCTCCTCTACATAGCGAGACTAATTCACCTAACGTGCCGTTATCGGCGTCGTCCATATCTGCAACGAACATGCCTTTGGAGCAGAAGGACCCATGGATTGTTTCTCTGCTAAACTTCCTGCAACACCAATCGGCACCCCCCGTCAGCCGTGCATTACATCGCCAAGCACACCACTTTTCCGTTCGCGATGGGCTGTTATACCGCCGTAACTACCTGCAGGACGGTCGCAAATGGTTACTTGTGGTCCCTCGGCATCTCCGTTCGGATCCCTGTGCGGCGTTTCACGATGATCCACAGTGCGCGCATGCAGGGGTACTCAAAACTTACACACGCCTCCGCCTTCGTTATTATTGGCGCGGGATGTACAGATTCGTCCGTCATTATGTACACTCATGCCTCGCGTGCCAACGCCGCAAGGATCCTCCTCGTCGTTCAGCTGCCCCCCTGCAACCTCTGCCTTGCCCAGGACGTGCATTTGATCGCGTAGGCGTCGATCTCTATGGCCCTCTACGAAGCACTTCAGACGGCAATCGCTGGGTTATAGTGGCCATCGACCATCTTACGCGTTATGCGGAAACTTCACCTTTGCCCAGCGCCTCTGCGCGTGATGTTGCCTTGTTTCTTCTGCGCCACATCATACTTCGCCATGGAGCCCCAAGAGAATTACTCAGTGATAGACGGCGTGTATTTCTATCCCACGTCATAGAAGCTGTTCTCAAAGAGTGCCGTATCATTCACCGTACAACAACTACGTATCACCCGCAGACTAATGGGATGGCTGAGCGCTTCAATCGCACTCTTGGTGACATGATGGCCATGTACGTCGCATCTGACCATAGCAATTGGGACCATGTTCTCCCATTTGTCACATATGCTTATAATACCGCCACGCAGGCCACCACAGGATTTTCCCCCTTCTTCCTACTTTATGGGCACGAACCATCCTCCACCATGGATACAATTCTTCCGTATCGCCCTGATGCCTCGGAATCTACCACCCTGTCCCAGGCTGCTGCACACGCAGAAGAGGGCCGAAAACTCTCCCGTATGTTGACGTCAGAGGACCAGCAGCGCCAGAAGCACCACCGTGATGCCGCCGTCGCGCCTGCATCCTATTCTCCTGGCTAGCTTGTGTGGCTTTGGGTGCCTGCCTCGACCCCTGGGTTGTCCCCGAAACTCATGTCAAACTACCAGGGTCCCTACCGTGTAGTGAACCAAACATCTCCCGTGAACTATATCGTAGAGCCTCTTGAACCACCTTCGGATAAGCGTCGTCGCAACCGCGAAATCGAGCATGTAGAACGTTTAAAGCGTTACTATGATCCGCCTGTGCTATCGTACCCCTAGGTCGCCGGGACGGCTTCTTTTCCCCGGGGGAGATAACTGTACTGGAAATAATGGGTAGTGGGGATCTGGCTTGGAAGGAGAAGACGACGACGAGATTATTCATAAAAGCTACGTTTCGGTGTTGTCCCGATTGTCATCTCTCGCTGCTCGGCTCTACCATCTGAGGGCTTGCTCACCCAGAACGCCTCGTGACAGTATATACTCCGGTACATTACGATGTGTTCGAGTTGGAGAGAGGTCACCGGAGTTAACCGGGAGCATCATCCCTCATGACCTCCCAGCTGGGTATATTTTCGGTTCGAGTGTATCTTGTTGGGCTCTGACTTTCTATCACACGACATTTTTCTATGCCGACAACTTTTGGGCTACGACAAATTTGTGAGATCAATGGGCAGTGCCGAAGCAGTATTCGAAGATTGGTGATGGTACAAGCGGACAATGTTCTTTAGGTAAAAACAGAACTGCTGGTCTCTTATGTATTCCTACCTGTGACACTCCTCCAGGAAATGCTTAGGGCAGACAACAGCTTGAAGAGGTGTAAGAATGAGGAAGGGAGATCAGATGTAATACGATCACTGGAACGATAGGCATATCCCTGACAGAAATCTGTATGCATATTGTATCATAGTAGGTGAAGTAGACGATGAAAACATTACGCGAGCATGGGCGCTCAATTTTTCTTAGCCATTCTGTCATCTTCTCGTGTGCTGTATTCGGCGCTTTTTATGTAATACATTGCATTTAAACCAACCGTCCAAAGCTATCACGCTTAATTCCTTATATTGTGCCTCGCGACACAACACTTGTGGCCAAACGAGCGCCCTCACTCCCTTTTATCGCTTCCAGTAATGCACGCTCGTAGCTGTGAAAGAACGCTAAATTCCACTCACTCTAATGAGCGTTAGAGGGCCGCGCTCCAAGCTGAACCAAAGCAATCGAAGCAGCTGCCTTTCACGTTGTTGCTGTTCACTGTGTTGTCGACGCACGCGAGGTACTGAGGTTAAAAATAGCAGCTGTACAGGAGGGATGTATTTGAGGGTTCCAACGCGGCATAGAATATAGGCGAAGAGAATATATCGGCATGCTGCAGTGAGGCTTCTGCGTGACCAATATTGATACAGCGCATTAGCCGGTCTGTATAACGTAATTCAGTTTTTCCGTGGTTGATAATTGCGTACGCATTCACATAAACCTTCCATAGTGCTTGTTCGATAATTCAGTCCCAATACCAAGCTACACTGCAGGATTAGCTTGGCCCAAAGCGCGGAGTCCTTGAGGCGGGAAATATAGTGGCTTTATAAAAGCAGGGCTACTGGTATCACACGCAGAAACGAAAGTCAATCTCTCGCCAGTAATAACGCGGCGATAGCAGAAGATAGGACATTGGAACGTCGCCGGTTTTAAATCGCAGTGTCCCATTTTCATTCTTGGAGCATTGTTTTGTAATATACGGTAGGTACTGCTGGAACTCGGCGGGTTTGCGTGATTGGCTTGGTATGAATACGATGCCCCACGATTTTGGCAGTAATGTAGCTCACAATCTGGAGTTCAGCTACTGAGGAGTCATCCACTGAGTTTTTTTTCTCGACAGTGACGTATTGTGACACAAACACGCAAATTTAGAGCTCTGTTATATCTAAAAGTCTTGAGTCTATATTTTAGTCTTGATTTTAAAAACAAATGGCGCCTTCATTGGGAGTTTCAGCGAAGGTTATGATGCTATGGCATCTGATGAAAATGTGTGCTATACCATGAAACCTGAATCATTCCTCGAATTCGCTTTATTGCGGTGCGCGACGGCAACGGAGGCACCTTGTGATACCACGCACTATCATTGAATGGAACCATTTATCATCGCACGTAGCTACCGAAAAAACATAACGAAATTTCAAGATCTTCTACGCACTGAGCGTATTGCCTAAACGTGGTGTCCTACCTAATTCATTTCTTTTCACCTTTTTCCTTTTTCATTTCGCATATTGTAGCGGTAGTCCTTCTGTATTGTGCATTTCATGTACTCTGTTTGCGTAGGCATTCAGTAACTGCCTACTGTGCTTGCACCTTTTCCTTTTTTTACCATTTGTGTCTAGTTACTTCAGTCTGTTGTGATTTGCATTTACTTCATTGTCGTTGTTGTTGTTGTTTTCTGACTATGTATACCAGCCAATTGTCAAGATTGTACTTTTTACTGTTTTTCTCACTCTGTTATTTTTCACAATTTATTGTAAAATGTCCCCCTATGTAACACCCTCGTTCAGGGCCTGTAGGAGTATTTTGAATAAATTATTATTATTAAAAAATAATAAAGTACTGGAACATGTATATACTGTGTCGTCGCAGTTGATACGCCTTTAATAAGCCTTCGAGCCTTAGGGAACCGAACACATCCGAGGCGCAGCACAAGCTCAAGATATATCCCCACAAGCGAAGATGATGAAGAACACCATGCGATGATGATAATGTACAGATGAAGAAGGGCCTGATAAATGCCCACACTAATTTCCCCCGCGTGCAAGCGGCCATCCTGGCCGCAACTTAAAGGTACGGAGAACGCCTGTTAAAAGGCTTCATACGAGATACATGCACAATCTCGGTACCGCGACGGCGCCGGTCAGTTGGAGCAATAACAAGTTCGACGCGATAATTAACGGGAGAGGTCTGCTCCAAGACTGTGTATGGGCCAAGAAACCGAAATTGAAATTTGTCGCACAAGCCAGGAGTGCGAACTGGTGTCCAGAGTAGCACCTCGTCGCCGTGGTGGAAGAACACAGCACTGTGAGACGCGTCATGGAGACTCTTGCGGTGCTGTTGTCTTGCCTCAGTGTTCACTCGGGCGAGCTGGCGACAGTGAAGGATGCGGGACACATATTGTTCACAGGAAGATGCAGATGGAGTGACAGGGGCGGACAAGAAAGAGACGTCAAGAAGGGAAGTTGGTGATCGGCCATAGACAAGGTAGAATGGCGAGTAGCCAGTTGTGCGTTGTACGGCGGTATTATACGCAAAAGTTACAAATGGCAAAATTGCGTCCCAGTTTGTGTGGTATGGCTCAATGTACTACATGGCTATCATGTCGGATAGTGTGCGATGAAATCGCTCAGTTAGCCCGTTGGTTTGGGGGTGATAGCTGGAGGTTGTCTTGTGCGTGGTACCGGAGGCTTGGAGCAATTCCTCAACAATTTGCGAAAGGAAAGCTTTGCCACGGTCGCTCAGAATGACCCGAGGAGCACCGTGACGCAGGATTAGGGCTTTAAGCATAAATGCAGCCACTTCAGAAGCCGACGCCGAAGTCACGCAGGTTGTTTCGGCGTAACGTGTCAAGTGGTCGACAGCTGTCACTATCCAGCGATGACCAGTGGGAGTCGTGGGAAGAGGACCATACAGATCAATGCCAACGACTTCGAATGGTGCCGACGGACACGGAAGTGGCTGCAGCTCGCCGCTTTGAGGTGATGTCGGGAGTTTTCGGCGCTGACAAAGGTTGCAGGAAGTGACGTACTTCGCTACACTGGTGGATAGGCCAGGCCAATAGAAGCGACCTTTAATGCGGTCGTACGTTTTCTGGAAGCCAAGGTGACCAGCAGTCCTGTCGTCGTGGCAGGCTTTAAGAATATCAGCTCTAAGAGAGCGAGGCAGAACGGGCACCCAGCGTTGACCGTCTGTGTGATAGATGTGACGGTAAAGGATATGGTTATCAAGCTTGAACTGCGTGAGCTGTCGACGAAGGCGGGCATTAGGCGGCCGCGAATTTCCCTGAAGGCGGTCTATGATGCGTCGACAGTAAGAGTCAGCGAGTTGATGAGACATCATCGAGCCATGGTCGTCAGGAAAGATCTCGTCAAGAGCGGCTAAGGAAGAGACATGCGTGGAAGGACCGTCCGAGCATTCATCGCTGAAGTTAGTAGCAGAACCAGTGCGCGGTGCCGTAGGAAGTGGGCAGCGAGAAAGCGCATCTGCGTCCTGGTGCTTTTTAACACACTTGTAGATAATAGTGAAATGGTATTCTTGCAGACGGATAATCCAGCGACCAAGGCGACCTGATAAGTTCTTGAGTGTTGAAAGCCAACATAGAGCATGGTGGTCTGTAACGATGGTAAAATGACGGCCATGTAGATAAGGTCGAAACTTCTGCACCGACCAAACGACAGCTAGGCACTCCTGCTCAGTGATGGTGTAATGCACGTGATGCCTGATCGTGATGACTGATCTCGCTGCAGGAGAATACCACCGATGCCGTGGCCACTAGCGTCAGTATGCAGGAGTGTAGGTGCCGTTTCATCAAAATGGCGAAGTACAGGTTCGGACGTGAGGGCGTTTTTCAGATGGTTGAACGCCGATTCACATTCGGGAGACCAGTCAAAGGGAACACCAGAACCGAGTAATTTGTGCAAAGGTGCTGCTATTGAAGCAAAGTCTCGTATGAATCGGCGGAAGTAGGAAGCGAGGCCAAGGAAACTGCGTAAATCTTTGCTCCTTTCGGGACGTGGGAAGTGAAGAACCGCGGAAACCTTATCGGGATCAGGACGGATGCCGTCCTTACTCACAATGTGGCCTAAGACCTAATTGTCTTGCTGGCAAAATGACACTTTTTCGTGTTCAGTTGAAGGCCAGCGTTAGCAAGACACGTCAGCACTTCCTCCAAACGTTGTAGGTGTTGAGAGAATGTTGACGAGAAAACAACAATATCGTCCAAATAGCACAGGCAAGTCTTCCACTTGAGGCCACGCAGAACAGTGTCGATCATGCGCTCGAATGTTGCGGGAGCATTGCAGAGGCCGAAGGGCATTACATTGAACTCGTAAAGCCCATCTGGGGTCGAAAACGCCGTTTTTTCTTTATCGTCCTCATGCATTGGTATCTGCCAGTATCCCGAACGTAGATCGAGACTCGAGAAGTACTCGGCCCCCTGTAGCGAATCCAATGCATCGTCTATACCTGGCATAGGATATACGTCCTTGCGCGTGATCTTATTTAGCGCCCGGTAATCCACGCAGAATCGTACAGAACCATCTTTTTTTCGAACTAGTACGACGGGAGATGACCAAGGACTAGTCGAGGGGCGTATTATCTTCCGTCGCAACATGTCGTCAACGTTTTCTTCGATGACCTTCCGCTCGGCGAGAGATACGCGGTATGGTCGGCGACGAACGATGGACCTACCATCAGTCTCGATCCGATGCGTAGTGACGCCTGTCTGTCCTAATACAGGGGAATGCGCGTCGAACGAAGCTTGATGCTTGGTTAGCAAGGCGATCAACTGTTGTGACTGCGAAGGGGTCAGGTCGGAGCTGATGGTAGCTTAGAGGGTGGAGATGGATATGGATCGTCCAACAGAGTGATCTTCAGGGGAAGCCGCTTGAAGAGGAACAACAGAAAAAGGCTCTGTTATAGCGACGCAAGCCAATGTTATGCCCTTAGGAATCAGAATTTTTTCGGATGTCGGGTTTGTTGCACAAACGAATGCGGAGCCATCGTCGAAACGCACCAGCCCTGATGGAAAGGCTATCCCTCTGGTGAGACAGCGTGCAGATGGTTGTACGAGCAGGTCACCGTGGTCAATGGTATCAGACGTGATGGCAACAATTCGCTGACTGCGGGGAGGTAGCTCGGTGTCTTCTTCAGCAAGAAAGCGAAATGGTGTGTCATCTGCGTGGAGCGAATAGGCGGAGCGAATATACAATACGTATATGAGCAAGTCTGAACACGTTCCTCTAATGAGGCAACGACTATGACATACGTTTCTTCAAATGCGAAGCATTTCTTAGCGAAGCTCAGGCAGTTAGGTCATTTCTATCTACGTATCTCTACATCTGTGTAGCTACCTTCGTCTGGCCGCTCTCCTGGTCATTTCCATATTTTGTAATATACCAAAATTAGCATATTAGGAGATCAGTGTATGACGCACACGATACACTGGTCATTACATGAATAACGCAAAACGGCGGTCGCGTACCTCATCAGATCATTTCCCTAAGTCCCGTGTGGCACACACCCGCATAACACAGTCCATGTTGTGCGGGTATGTGCCACAGGTGATCCACGGTCTCAATCGGCACATTAACGGTGAACATACACATTGAAAAGCAAGGCAAGTGAGGGAGCTGTAGACAGTACACCTCTGAAAGACGCACGACTGCCATCCACTCGTCCACGTGGTCCGCCAGATTGACGCATTGTTCTCTTAATTTCATGTGAGGCTGGCCGATGGCCTCATGCTGACCGAAGATGACGTCAGATTGACTGAGAGCCGCTTTGTGACACTCGAAGCCGCCGCTAAGTGTCCTGATGGCATTCGGCTATACCACAGAAATGCGGACGTCGATCGCTATAACGCAAGTTGCCTCGACGCTTCTGACAACGTATGGCCATCCCACATGTGATTACATAACTGGCTATAAGAACGACCGTCTGTTTGACTGCCACATATACAAGTTTCCCTTGCATGTGGCGTAATAGGCGAATACCGCCAACTTTGATCCAAAACATTCATGCTAAGTTGCGAGGTATGTGAAAATTTCATTGAATTGAGCGTAATATATTCAACCTCGCCATTGACAATATCTTTAATCTCGCTATTTATGCACAGTTATTTAGATTTGCGTATGTAAGCGCACATAGTACAAGTCCTGCCTTCAATGCTGATCGCATTGGCGCGCTCTCTCAACAGAAACTTACCCGCTATGTGGAGCTCATCTGGGTCCCTGCGCACTCTGTGAATCCTGGCAACGAAGCAGCCACTGAGCACGTCCGAGGTCTCACCGACCGGGCGGCGGAGGAATCGGAGTTGGGCTCTTCCAGAGAGGGCATGCATCCGTTCAAAGAGAGGACCCAATCATATCGCGCCGAGCGACAGCTATACCACCCACCCCACCGATCCCTGGCCAATTTTATCTTCCCTCCTAATTTTATTTGCGCTCTTCCCTCCCCTTATCTCCTTTCCTGTATCTACCGGGGAGCATACACTCTATCGTGTGCTCAATGCACCTTCCCCCCGTTACCCTAACCACATTCTCATGTGGGCCCGGCGGACCCTCTCCCCCCCTCCGCCCCCCTCCGCCCCCCCCCCGTGGAGCCCGGAGCCGCTGACCACTAGGGAGGAATGGGAGACCTTGATGCACTCAGGGACCCGGCGAAGCACTAACCGAGCCGCCCAGGTCATGGAACTACATGAACGCATGAAAGCATAGCGCAGTAAGGACGCGCGGGCACCCTGGGACTTCCGTGCTTGAATCTTTGGTCAAACAAAGTTTTACCTCGTTCTGCCCGAGGTCCAGGACCAGATCCTGGATTGGGCCAAGAGGGTAGCGGAGACCTACGCCGGGTAGGCTCCTCTGCTCCCTTCACCACCGCACCCTTCCCTCTTGGGATAAATAAAGTCTTTCTCCTCCTCCTCCTCTCTGAGTGGTTGAAAATTACTCCATAAATGATCAGGTTGGTTCAGATTATCATATTAATGGAAGCCGTGACTACGATAGTGAAAGCTCAAACTTGGAGCTAGACCGTATTTTAGGATGCAAGAAAAGCTACAGCTGGTTCGCAATCTGGTACTGAATAATTACTTTGTCCATAGGTTTTCAATTTCGTCCGTTGCGCGCTTTATTGGGACAAGGGTGTTTGGTATTGCGCCCCTGTTCAAATCGCTGATCTGTTACACCGGGGTGGCTTGCCTTCTCAGAGGGCTGTTAATATTATCTAGCGACTTCATTTATGCGAGGACAAGGTCTGTGGGTGTGTTGCCTAGGAGTGAGGCAAATTACATGGAATAAGTAAGCTACCCAGGCATTAATACGCCTCACTTATAGGTATGTGACGAAACAAAGATATGGGCAAACTACGTTTGCCCATATCCAAAGTAATGTGAAGTATCCGAAATAATGCCAATATCAAAGCATCATATTAATGCGGTCATAGTGAACGTGCGGTTCACCACAGAGTGTTCACTGCTACGGTGTAAAATGCATTGGCATGAAAGTCGGCACTGCGGGCTAATATAAACAGCTGCGTCGTATTAAACCAAAATGCATACTGACAATATGGTGCAACATTGCCAGACTATGATCATTTTCTTGAGGCGCACCCGTCACTTCCACTGTAAACGCGTAAGTTTCAGTTAGCTACGGTGAACAGATTTCCCAGTAAACCTGCTTTACTTGTTCTCTTTTTCTTCTTTACTGCAGCTTCATTTTTATGGCCACATGAAATTTCGTGGTGCGTATACTTTAAGAAACCGATGTTTCCGTGATAAATCGTGTGGTCGGGAGGAAGCATAATGAAAAACTGAAAACACAAGAGACGCCAACCCAAATGAAAAAGATTTAACTGGTTTTCCAGGCTCTTTGATTTTGGTCGGTGTTTAGTCTGGTTTCCTTGCTTCAATATACTTTAGAAAAAGCCTCGATTACGCCTTATCACCCCGTGCCCAGGCGATCTCCGATATCCCGAGCACTTAAAATAGAATTCCAGTTGCTTGAATTATCAAGAAAGGTTCGTGGCCATGAGAAAGAAGACAAACAGCAGATAAGTGTGACTTAACAAAATAAATTAGACAAATTATCATAATTATAATGATTGTGTGCAGAGGTGACATGTAATTTCGTATAACGTCACACCACTTTTAAGGTAATCTTATCTCCAATGGCTGCGACTTATTAGTACAGTTAGGCAGGTGATATTGTCTTCGCACTTCGACACGGGACGTATTATTTCGTCTGGTTGGAGGTGAACTTTTCTTGTGGCAAATTTTATTATAGAGTCCCTGCTGTTCCGCTACTGTATCGAGAAACCAACATTGCTTGTATCTTCATTGAAAACCAAGCTAATTCATTTATGTGTGCAACCGTTTCAATTAGCCCAGTTTTCTGCTCACATGTTTTACCCCTGAAACTCTTCGCTATATTCACCCAAACACAAGTGTTTCTTGTTCCTCATGCGCTATCTGAAGTCGACTTTCGACCTTAAAATTCGTTAAATGAGTACCTGTCAATGCCGATTGCCGAAGAACATATGTTCTCAGATAGCGCAAGCGCTAATGTAGGTGCATATTCCACTTCTAAACACATCAGTACATGCCCCGCAAAAACAACTGTTGTTCATTGTTCATGTGCGGTCCAAGATGATTCGACTTTTGTCACTAACATTCGCGAAGTGAGGGTGCGTATGTTCAAAAGCGAATGCTTATTGCCGATAAACGTCACCTGAGCTGGCGCCGGAGCTTATAAAAGTGACGTTTCTGAAGACAATAGTTCAGGGCACGTGCAAGCATCCACTTCCATCACCGTCATTCCCATTCCTCCGTTCTGCAACTAATCACGCCAAAAACTGTGCAGCCAGATAATCAGCCTCGGGGAAGACAATCAAGTATAGGCCAGCGCGGCTGAAATATCTCAGCATCTCCCGTTCCCAGACAAGGCTGACAGGGTGAAACGATAATCAAAGAATACTTAAGTCTGTGCTCCGGGCGAAAATTCGTTCATCTCTCCTTTCCTTTGGAGCAATGCCTGATGTGACACGCGATTGTTGTTTCTTTCGGCGCTGCTCTTTGATTTTGGGTATGTATAGTGTAGTGAACCAGCGCCTCCTGTACTTTTCTGTACCTGGGCGAAGGAGCGGAGCGCAATCGGAACCGACCGTCGGCGTTAGTGTGGCTTTTAGCCTCCGGGCACGCAACCGTAGTAGACCCACCGTCGCGCCGTCGCTCGCGGAAACGAATGCTGTGGCTGCATTCGAAGCTGCCGTATGGTTCAGTTTTCAGCTGTATTGGCGTTGTTTAAAGTATAATTAAAACTTGTAGACTGGAATCATGAAGCACTTGTCGTTCTGGGAAACCAGACCATTTCGAAGGCATGTGTCTTTCGCGGCTATTTGATCGAGACGCTCGCGCGACGTCTGCTAGCCCGATACCAGAGAGCGCACGCCAGTGATGCGCGGAAAACTGTTTTGTTACCGTTACGTTCGCTTGACTGAGAACCGGTTTTTGACTGTCTGAAAGTCAATTTTCCAAAGCAGCATTTGCCAAGAGCTAATAGTGAAAGCTTGGGCGCTTAAAGTTCCCTGATGCGTGCTACCGTCTACTGGTGTCGCACACTATACGCAAGCCTGGAGTTCATTCGTTAAATAGCACGAAATGTCACTACACTGATTACAGGGATATACATGATCGCCCGTTCCTATTGTAAAGCTTTTGAGAATTACATTTGTTGCCATCGAGAGAAAGCAGCAGCTGGTGCCAGAAAAGAGGAACTATGCCAAGTGATTCCACCATTTCAGAGCTTAAACCAGTTAAATCGTGGTGGTACGAAAAACAAACAAAACAGCTACACATGCCGCGCGCATTCCTGCAACACTGACCGATGTGTGTGAACAGTCGCTGTCGTTCAAGTATAAAGTCGTAGTGCCGACTCTCAACGTGAGCCAATGTGAAAGGCGTGAAAAATAGCGTGGCCTGCTGTCATTTGCTTGAGCTCGTCTTTGTATTTCTCGACGGATTGTTGTAGCCTCAGTATCTGGCTCCTCAGCTCTCTTTCTTTTCTCTTCCATTTGCCCTTTTCGGTAGTGAGCAAAGTATAGGGGCCGCATGGCTGTCGACCTGGACGCTTTTGTCGCATGGGGCAGTAGCCTTGTGCAATCATTTATTGTTACATTGTACATAATGATTCTCGGTTGCTTCGCCGGTAGCGCATGTGGTGTCCATGGGCTCCGATTCTTCAGCTCCGGGACCTAATGTCAGTACTGCATGCACATGTCGGCGATCGCGAGGCAGCGTTGCTACTGGTACTACATGTATTAGTTGACTGTTCGGACGCAACACGATCACGTTTAGGGATGCTTGCCCTGCTTGGTTCAGTTGTTACCTTAGGCTGCAAAGGTGAAGGGTAGTCTGCAAAGAGTGACGCTACTGCATCCTTCTTAAGCAGCTGCTTCTTATATTCTATGAACTCTTCGCGCCGTCATTAAACGACGGCTGTACATTCTAGTGTATCTTGATGATGTATTAGGAGACCAATTATGCCGCCTAATTACTGCAAGCCACCTCTACCGAACACCAGCGGCAGCTGAAATTTCAGGCAACGACAACCGAACAGTGTATTAAGGCGAAAGCCTTAGATGCCTAATCAAACGCGAAAATTGACCGTCGGCGGCGTCAGCGTGAGTGATGCAAAAAATAATTACGCGATGACGTCATCACATGACCTCACAGATCATGAAATTTTATGGCATCATTGCGACGTCGCATAACGTGACGTCGTCATGTTACATTTTCGCTTGGTCGAAATGAACCGATCACGGAGGCAGTGCATGCCTCCGCTGATGTGCAGAAAGCTTGCACCGCCTCCGATCCTTGAGGCTGTAAGAAAAGCAGGTTAGGCGCAGGGATATCTCGGAGGGAGGCAGGGAATGTTGAGTACATTGACTGGAAGAAAAAGAAGAAGATGGCTTTCGCCTTTCAGTCGTTTTATATGAATGCATAAGGGACCATGTGAGATTTTTTTTACTTTATCGATAAAAGGAAATAAAAAAAGACAATCGTGATTTCTTTCAGTTCCATTTGCATAGTGGAACACAACAGTATGACATACAAAGGCATTGGGATGGTTGCAATAGCCTGAAATATGAAATAACACGGGAATACTATCAAACTTGACTGCAAGTATCGAACCGGCAGCACGGCCTGACAGACTGCCTGCGGAATATGTACAGCGGGGATGAAAAGGCATGCGAACATGCGGCATCTGCATTCTTTGCTGTTTCGCATTTATTTTCAGGTGGTATAGCCTGGATGACTGATGAAAAGACGACGTCATCCATGACACAATAAAAGTCTAATAGCGCCTTTTTATTGCCACCACGGTTAGAGCGTGATGAAAACAGCGCACCGCTATGTTCACGTTTCTTTCCATCCCCCTGTGCTGTGAAAGCCTGCCTGAAGCACAACTGTAATTAAACTCGGATGCAAACACGAATTCGTGAGCTTCGTGATACGCGCGGCCGTTCAGCGCCAGATTCCCCTAGTCTACTTGCACAGCGCCACCACGCGGCGGCGCCGAACGAACGCGGAGCGCGCGCTCGACGGCCCGAAAAGAGCGTTCGTCCAGGCACTGAAAAAAAAAAGATAGGAGGCGCAATCATTAACTTCAAGAACGAAGGAATGAAAGGAATGAAGCAGGCGAGAAACACAGGCTAATTAAAGGGGGCATCAAAAGAGTTTGGTGAGAGACAACAAAGAAATTATAAAGTAGCGTGCAATCACCATTTCGCTTCCGGGAATTTCGCATTCGCGCCCACAGTAGCATAAAATGACATTATTTCTGTCATCCAAACATGTATAATCTTGCACGGAAGAGCAGCAACTACACCGGCATGTCTTGCTTTCTATTACAACAAAAATAGGGCTAAGAAACTAGTAGATACAAGACTAACGAACGACGCAATTGTTCGTTGGTTGCATATAAACTTCTGTGAATACAAAGCATTGCTCAATAGCGCGGAACCGCTAAACAACATTGCTGCTACGCAACTAAAACCAATTATGGTTTAAAGCTGCTTACGAACTGAATTAAAAAAACAATGTGCATGGGGGCGAATTCTCAAAGCTTCTTGTTCAGAAGTTCTCCGAGTCGCTGGTAAATCACCCTAACTAGAAAAAAGTCGGCAGATCCCACGCTTTGTGGGAATGGGTGTCTTGCGAATCAGTCAACTTCTATGCTGTATTTTATGGCTTTGAGCCAAGCGTTAACGAGGTGGATCGACGTGTTTTCGTAAGTGTAGTAGCTGCATGTGTCCACATCGTGGGCTTACCAGGCACGTCGACAACGCTGGCGTTGAAAGGGTAACTTATGGTGCGACGTAACGTCAGCCCTCACGTTAGAGCACATACGCCACGTCAGTATTATCAGAAGTAAGTGCACTTCATGGCCTTATCATGTGAATATTATACGTGATTTTCGTTAAGTATTGCTCCGGGGAAAAACAATGCTTCAATATACCTTGCTGAATCATAGGAATACAAATGTAATGTTTATTAGACTGCTATAAAAGCGCAGTCAACACTGCAACCACAGGCGTTAATCAGATATGACGCTGCATCGTAGGAGTCTTATTTAGTGTATATTACTTTCTTGTAAAATTCGATAGCCAGCACTAGAACCACAATGGACGCTGCGCCGACAATACGCCTGCATAGGCTGTTTCCAAACCTCTTTATATACGTGGTGTGGCTCTGTGGTAGAATGCCTAATTGCCACGCAGAATGCTTGTGCTCGATTCCTGCTGGGATCCTGGATTTTATTATTTCCATTTGTTGGGTCAACGCTGCCGATGCCGTTTTTTCTTAACGCTCTCGCGTTTAAATTACCAGCGTGTATTTTTCCCATTCCTGGGTAGATATAAATTGTCAATCACCTGTGGCGCATACCCGTGCACCGCGGCCCGTGGTAAGCGAGTATGTGCCACACGAGTCTGGAGGAAAGGATTTGACGACGTACGCGACAGGATTTTCAACTTATTCATGTCATGACACGAAAGTCATATTCGTCAAGTCCTCTTACGCTCCCATGCCAATTTTGGTGCCCCCAAGTACGGAGGCGATCATCAGAGCATCCATGGAGGCGTAGGCGCCTAGACAGATTGATTGACATATAGATACCTAGATAGAAACACTGAAAATGCCAAAGGTGAGAAAAGAAATGCTTCGCATTTAATATACTGCTCATCACGACAAGCTCAGACCTCCTCTTGCATACATGTTTAATGAACGAAATATTTTCGTTGCTACGAGACACCCAGGTTTCTTCAAATCAACAAAGGTGGAATTAAAGGAAATATTTCCGTTTCTATCGTTTCCTTGCCGAAGATAGGCCGCCTTCGATAAATAAATCTGCAACAATAGATTGACTGAAATCTCCTACTACAGATCATTACATCGTAAAAACATCTTTTGATTACGGGCCTAGCTTCCTACGCTCGATGCGACTACTCAAAGTGATCCAGAAGAACGTCTAAGCTTGCGTGTGCGTTCATAGACTAAAAGGAATTGGTGGTATTGCGTCGTGGACTGGTTGCCTCTTAGAGAGATTAGGACTGCGCAATAGAGAATACTCAAGGCTTCTACTAGCAAGACAGCTACAAACAAGATCCATTAGCCATGAAAGAGAATAAGCAAGAGTGGGATGCAAGAAACGGCGAATGGCGTTGCGACATCTGCTTCGATTCGCTTACATGCCGGCAAATATTTTTTTAGTTTGTGGCACTCACTGTCTGCTTTAGCATAGTGAAGATAATTACAAAATTCAGCTCATACAATACCGTTGTATTTTTCCTAGGTAAAGACCACGACAGCACCGTGATCGATTCATATATCCCCCATCTCAATACGTATTCTGCAATATATCTAAGTGACTTCAATATGTCTAGCACTTCTACAGCTATTGAGATGCTGAATGAGTGGTATGAGTCGTATGATCATGCATATACCATTTTAAGTTTATATAAAAATGTTGGAGTAAGTGCGCATTTAGGCTACACCGCCACAGCTCGATTATTGAGTGTTGTGTGATTGGCGTTGTCTTCTATTGTTTTATGTAATAAAAAATGAAACACATAATTTCAGCGCAGTTGAAGAAGTAACGGAAACGAGGCTTACAGAAACCCGCAGAACTGCTACCGAAAAATACAGTTTTTCTTTGGGTCAAATATTAGTAAGGAAAGAATGGGGCGCGCGCAATATAAATGAGCTCGTGAAAACAATATGCCATATAGAGGCAGTATCAAGGCTCTTGTAGTAGAAAAGGATCACGCATGTTTTAGGAATTACTCCGGTTCTCTACATAATTGCTTCAGGTTGCTCTGTTTGGTGAATTCGAGCCATGACTGAAGAGCAGCATTTGTCTTTGTCTTTTACCAAAATCTTTTCGTTTACTTTCATATCTGTCGGTTTTTTGAGTAAAGCGGTAGCTAAAAGTCCTTCTGCTTACCTCTGAAGTGTTCGTACATTACTCCACATCTCCAATAGGCTGGAGTGCCTTGTAGATTGATTCAGCGTATGCAAAGAAGCCCAGAACCACATAGTTGCCACATTCGAGTTAACTTTATCTCCCGAAGCAGCACAATTTGTACGTTGGGGCCTAAGTACACGCATTCTAAGTAAAAACATTCCGCTTTAATTTCTGTAAACTATGTTATTATTAGGCGTTCTGCAATTTATTATGTTAAAGCGCAAGAAATATAATTTCTTCTTAGACGTAGGTTAATATCCTCATGCAAAAGACAAATGAAAGGCCTAAATTTATACAGTGTTATTGTGGCAAAAGTCGGTGAGCCACCCGAGGTTTCTAAAGTGGCGTAATCCAGCGGGTGCTTATAGCAGCTTTGAAATAAAAAAATGTATGGCAATTTTAAAAATAGAGGCATAATAATTTACACACGCTTTCATTCGAGGAGGAAAGTGCCCGGGTGTTGGGGAAGATGACTACTAGTACTTTCCCTTGTTCTCTAATAATAATAATGATTTACAAGAAAACCTCGTTATTTTTACCGTAGCTGGTTGTTGCGTTAAATATTAAGTGGCGGAACTCTTTAGTCCCAGGAAACTGAACACATATAAATTTTCTAGCTGCAAAAGTAAGAGATCAGTTATGTAACTTACTGTAGATGTTTTAAATGCGTGAGTACTTCTGTGCTGACTCTTCCAGAAAACCATCCGACTGCCCGTCAATGTGCTGCGTAAAACATTCATCCCCAATAACAATAGATGTACAAAATAAAATTTTCCTTCGGTACTAGATTTCAGACCCGCGCCCACCCTCTTCGAAAGCGAGTTTCTTAACTACGGCAGCTAAATAACAATATAGTTTTCTTTATTCTGGACTAAACGCCCATGCTTGCAGAAAGTGAATATACCTGAAACATATGCAGTCATAGTAGCCACGATGCATTAAAAGTGTAAAAGAATAATACTTTTTATGAGGATTTTGTCGGGTTTCTTCCTAGCTGAATAAAATATCTCTCAAGGGCAAGTTCTAAAGCCGACTTGGAGGATTGTAGTAATGAAGAAAATTTACGAAAATTTGCGAAAAGTTTATGCGAAACACGCGTTTCAGTGGCTGTGGAATTTGTCCACCATGGTGCGGTTCTAGACTCTGAAAAACGCTAGTGAGATGAAAGGCGCCTTGCTTACGCCGACTGGAAACAACGCTCTAAAGAAGACCGCAACCCACAATGAAACTGTAGGCTTCACTTAGACAACTTCCAAAGAAAGTTCTGCAAGAATTTGGCTATAATTTTGATAATTCTTCATGTTGAAGAACTACCCAACCAGACATTTTCTTCCTGATTACTATGCGCCCTCTCATTTTCTTACGTGCGATTACTGAGCACACATCAACAAAGTAATGACCTGTGTTTTCATGTATATAACTCGCTCATATTGTATCTTAGTCGCACCTTGGAGTTTTGTGCCATAACTAATGCACGAGCGAAAAAAAACACATCAAAGCATTTCAGTTCAGACGTCCCAATTTAAGTAAGGTAGAATACAGGCATGTGTTACTCCGCGAAAAGAAGCCTATTTATTATTCAAAAAACAGAGCTCTCCCCAGAGTCTGAAGTTCACAGAGCGAACATAAGGTCTGAAACTTTCTTATGCAAATGGGTTTCCACAGTACGCACTCTACTAGTCAAAAACACCTGAGACGCTGCTCGTAAAATTGCCTTGTTAAGCCCCTTGTCGTGGGAAGTAGGCAAGAGGTGCGCGTTTGTTATGCAGCCTCCACTTCCGTAAAAGGAATCAAGAGGTTGCTTTGATCCTTTTCATTTCCATGTTATTGGCTTTTCCTGAGAAGTGACTCTAAAGAGCAATTTTTCCCATAAAAAGAAGTTTGGTTGTGAGAAACCCTAAATCTACCAAATAATACTGAGTGGACTATGGTTCCAGGTGACACTGCAGCAAAATGAAAACATATCTACGTCGACTTACTTCACAAAGATTGCTGCTTGGGTCCTTCGGAGGGCCAACTGTAAGCGCAAGCAATGTGAAAAAATACACTGACACAAGCAAGGAACGAAGGTGGAAAAGGAATAGAAGCAGTGTTGTTGCTCATGTTATTTCCTTGATTTCGTCTTTTCCACACATGTTAGCACGTACGAAATAGTCCTGCTACGCATTTCACTTTAGGTGTAACGTTGCCTGTAATAGACAAAAGAAGAATTGCTTATACTTTGTGATACATGTGCATCCTGGTTAGTTGCTTGTGTCAATCTGTATTTTACGCGTGGCATTACATGCACGAATCGCATTAGCCCAAAGTTGCCCCTCTGAGGTGGACAGAACACTGATTTGTTTAAATTTAATACACGCCGTATAGCACGACTACGGCGTTGCACGGCTGAGACTGAGAAAGTCGTTTTGTAATGGCCTCGGCGTCTACACTTTCTTTTGTGAGCGAAATGCGAAATGCCCTATGTTTATATTTAGAAGAACGTTCCAAAAGGCGCATGATAAATATTAGAGCATGGTACACGACGGCGGCAAGCCTCCTAGTCTTGTGGTACGCTTCAATTCGCAAATTTATTTAGCTATTTACTGTAATTCAACATTTATTCCTTTACTTCCATTTTCGCGCATCATTGAGACTCAGTGTCTTTGTCGACTACAAAGCACGTTCGTCATTTCAGATTATTAGGCCTAGAGCTGGTGTTCTTTTTCGATAACAGAGTTCCCTTCAAGGCATATTAAGGTCTATGTGGTCCTTTCATTTCTTCTTCGTTTTGTAAGTTGCTGGAGGTTTGGACGCAAAGAATAGTCATCCAGTATTTGATTTGAGAGGACGCGGAAGGGTAAGTTCGTGTGCGCTTGATCGTGAGCATTTTAGTATTTTTATTGTGCCAAGTGGGCAAAAAATGACCAAGAAACATGCTACTTTTATTTGAGCAAAGCATACATGCACATCATAGAACAAACACAGTGATAGAAAAAAACTGGTAGGTTCTATCAGTACGAAAGCTATTTCGAAACGAGGGCCTCTATTGGCAAGTACAGGTTCGTGGATGTCTCTAAGTGGACAATATTTATTTCTTGAAAGCGCTCAATGCACGTCACACAGTTGTTCTCAATAAGAATTGGAAAATACAAGCACGATAAAATGCTCGATACATTCGCCCAAGCTATGAACTGTGAGACGATGCCTGCTTGAATATGTGGTTGCTAACTTTTATGTCAGATATTGTACAGTTAAATGACTAATTTATGTTGAATACATACACAACCTTTCAACCTTCTGGAAACATATATGAGGAACACACAGTGACCAGTACGTGAACACCTACGGAAGCTCAGTGAAATCAATAAATTTATAACAAGGCTGCTATATGAAATTTGCCGAACAAACGAAAAGACGGTATTACACGAGGAAAACCCAGCAGCCCGATTGCCCAGCCAACACAGATAGTGAACAGCAAAACAGATATTACTTAGACATCTCACGGACATGAACAAATGCCGTAACCCGTATGTCCTATTGCAAATCAGTTCTGCGGAATCTCGCAAGGTGGCGGCAGGGTCAAGACCCCTTCCGCCACCTTGCGGGATTCCGCAGAGTTGCTTCAAGTTGTCGATGAATTCGCCCTCGCGCTACCAATTGCTAGCTTCCTGATTAGCTCAGTTGTTAGAGCGACCGCCCGCTAAAGGTGTTGGCCCCGGGTGCGAACCCCGGACAAGGACCAATTTTTCGGTGACTAAGAGTCTTTATTTTCAAGAAATACGTATGGATTTCCTTTGGTCTTCCTGCTGCAAAAGGGTGGTTGTCCATTTTCCCTTTCCTATGTCCTGCTGTTTATCCCATTTCAACTTCAGCTCTTTCATCGCTAATGGATCACGTCTGCACGTGTCTTACTACCAGGAGCTCTGGGTGCTCGGCAGTGACAAGTACTAATCTTTGTACGAGGCTCCCAGATAGGGCACTACTCTTTATTATGCGAACATCAGCAGCAGGCTTGTAAGCCATCCTAAACCAATACGTCTGATGCCGTTATTTTTAGAACAGTCGTGTCAAATGTTGGAATCTGGTCCCGCATTCACTGAATGTTCAGACTCTCGAACTATAGGCAATACTGGTGACACACATGTGACCAGTAGAGGTCGCCTATATTGGCAGAGAGCGGTTGGAAGCAAAGCTTTGTGAATTGGGCCCAGGTAATGTTAATAAACGTTTTGTTCATACGGAAAGAACAAGGAATCAGTTTTTAAGGATATGTGCTCATAAGAAGAGGTTCCGCCACATCATGATGAATATATCTTCAGCTTTTTTGTCCTACTAATGCAAAATAGAAATTGCCCAAGGAACCAGTTCCAGGTTTCTTACAATCACCGTATCTCCTAATGTGCGCCGCACAATAGTTAGTTTTGGCTGATACGAGTACATTTGTTTAAAGGCTCCGCAAACGGCCATGTGCCGCACCTACGGAAACAAGTGCAATTGTTCAATGAGAAGCAGATCAAGTAAGACATGTTTTCTTCAACATGTTTGTTCAAATATATATGTATTTCAAAGAACAATATGAAGTCACAGTGTGTTATAGCCGCAGAAAAAACAGAATGCAAGCAAATGAAATCGCAGTTGCATACGACGCTCTCTTCTCATTGTTGTCTACCTTTAAAGACATGTTATGTCATATTTAATTACCGGGTTAGATTCTGCTCAAATTCATTCATTTTTTCTTCGTACCAATTAATTATCAGGCGTCCTTGCAGAAAGTCCGGCGTGCCTGGTCCGAGTTATATGGTCATTACAGTGGGGTCATTAATAAGAGCAACAATGCGGCAGACAACCACAGCTAGCTTCCTTTTCCCGCCTTGGAAAAGGCAGGAAACAACAGACAGGCACGACGCGGATAAATTTTTGACCAGCGAAGCGACTTCTTGTTTCATCTTTTGTTTCATCTTTTTTCATCTTGTTTCATCTTTTGCTGTCGGCCTGTCTCGGCCTGTCAGACATGCCAGAAGACCTGGAACGATGAGTTATTTCAGAGCTGCTCTCTTATTTGATTCTCTGCCCCGAGGCTGGCCGTTTGGCCGTACTTCTATCGTGGTGATTAGCTGTCAGCGTGCCGGAGGGGTTTGGGAGGCAAGGCGATTGCTGCCTACGCTCCTGAAGCTATTTCCTGCAGAAACGTCATGCTTGATAAGCTCCTGTGCCACCTAAGAAGATATTTTTCGGCAATCGACTTCCGCTGGTGAACATCCGTGCGCTCATCCCATCTCTAGGTTATTGTGGAAAGGTGTCCTACTACAGAATGGGCATGAATACTAAGCACCAGTTGTTTTAAGGCATATATAATGATGAATGCCAGGGGTAGGAGGATTCACACATTGTGTGGAAGAATGATGGGCATACAGCGCAATTTACAATATGTGCACAGTTTTACCGAATCTCGTTAGCTGCCTTGAACCAAATTCGTCAGTAATTTTCCGTAAGTGCCGGTGGCTATTCGCGATCTTAATTAGCAGCTCCCATATTAAAATCTGATGAAATGTGCCCTTAGCAGCAATGTAAACTAGAACGAATTTTCTTTGCAGATACCGGTTCTTAATAATGAATCATTTATTACCGGTGACTGAACGTCATTTTTCTACTCGAGGAACTGGGCTTTTCGCCTTAAGCAAATTTCTGTGTAACGCAAAAGGGAACATAGGCGCACACACAAGTACGGAATTCCAAATGACATTATTTCCCGAAAGCAGGTGAATTATAGTGTCTTGAAAATGACAAAACTGCAGAAGCAGGAGCAATCGCAATGAAAGTAATGAAGAACAGCGGGGCCACGTGCACAATAAATGCGAGAAAGTGAGCTAATGTGCCCACCTAAGAATTCTCCTTTTCTTGATAGAGATAAAAAGAGAGCTGACAAAGCTATCTTTCGGTTCTATCGAAGCATCACAAAGGTATTCGGTTATTATCCTTCATACCTTAGAACTTTATTTTCTTTCAAAGATATACAGAATTATAGGATTCTAAATCCTGTCTGAAAACTCGGATACATGCAATATATTGCGCTTCTGCACGTGATCACAACCGCTCTTTGATAGGGCACAGGTGTGTTGAACTATTTATTCACTGTGATGTGGGTGAGCCCTATCTCGTGGCAGTCAAAGGATCACTATATGCGTATTTTCATGACTGATACACAACACACACTACGCAAGTCCTTTGTTTCTTTTTCTTTGTGTACCGTATTGTCGCGCCCCGCGGCTTATCATGAACCAACAACAATTCGCCCAACTTTTTACTTTACTGATACGCAACCACACACACTTTTCAGGATAGTTCGGCAAGGATAATCAGAAGGAAAATTCTGTTCACTCATTCAAAAGAATTGAAAATGGGAGTCATGGCGGCAATAGTGTAGCACATTTAGTTTTCGTGGAAGCAGATGTAAATATTTGGCATTTAAAAGCTGTGTTTAAAGCCCACTATCACATGGTAGAGTAAAAAATGACCAGTTTAGTTGCTTCCCACGCACATGGCGCTTTCGTGATAGATGGGTGGGGAGGCGGGCGTTGTGATCATAAGAGAAGCTTTTAACAGCGAACCTGTTTAAGCTAGCCGTAATTTGTGCGGCCTATCAGATTACAACGCGCACTTTCTTCTTAATAATTACGATTACTGAGCACACATCAGCAAAGTAAAGCTCTGTATTTTCATGCATAAAACTTGTTCGCATTGTATCTTTGTGGCATCGTGGTGTGTCTTGTGACTATTGCAGGAACGAAGAAAAATACGTCAGAGCATTTTAGTTGAGACGTCGCAATTTAGCTATGCAAAAGTGCAGGTATATCTTATTCGGCGAAACGAAGCCTATTTATTATTCATAAAACAGAGTTCTCCGCATAGTCTGAAGCTCACAGAGCGAAGATAAGGCATGAAACTACGACATGCAAATGCAAATGAGTTTCCTCAATACGCACTTGTCTAGTCAAAAAACACCTGAGACGCTGCTCGTACAAATTGCGCCTTGTCTTGGGAAGTAGGCAAGAAGTGCGTGTTAGTTATGCAGACTCCACTTCCGCAAGGGCAATCAAGAGCTTGCTCTCTTTCTTTTCCTATCCATGTTCATGGCTTTTCCGGGGAACTGGTCCATAAAAGAAAAGTTTTTCATGAAAAGAAATTCTGCTGTATGAAACCCCAGCTCTACAAAGTGACGCTGAGAGGAGTACGGGTCAGGTGGCATTGCAGAAAAATGAGAATACACGTACGCAGTCCCACTTCACTAAGATTGCTACTTGCGTGCATCGGAGGGCCAACAGTACCTGTAAGCGATGTGCAAAATACACTGACACATGCATGGAACGAAGGTGGAAAACAAATAGAAGCCTTCTTGTTGCTCATGTTATTTCATTGATTGTTCGTCTTTTTCACGCGTGTGCATTCAACTAGCCCAGCAACGCATTTTACTGTACGTGTAACTCTGCCTGTTATAGACGTAAAAATAATCGCTTATAGCTTGTGATCTGTGTGCATCTTCGTTCATTGCTTGCGTCGGTGTATTTTTCGAGTGACGTTGCATGCACAAATCGCATTAGTCCAGAGCTGTTCCTCTGTAAAGGACAGAACTTTCAATTGTTTAAAGTCAAGACGCGCCGTAGCTCAACGGCGATGACGTTGCACGGCTAAGTCCGAGGCAGCAATTCCATGGCCTCTTTTTCATTGAGCAGCCGTGGCCATTCTCACTCGGCGTCGTGGACTGCACTTACTTGTGTGAGCAAAATGCGAGAGTCCCTGTGCTTTTGTTAGGGGCACGTTAAAGAATGGCGGATAGTAAAAATTATTACGTAGTACATGTACGTGACTTCGGCGTGCCTCCTAATTGAGTCATGCTTCTCGTAAAATAAATCCAGAAATTTATTGAGCTATTTACTATTTATTTATTATTCATTCCTTCAGTTCTAGTTATTCTGGAACAACTTTGAGACACAGTGTCTTTGTCGACTACCAAGCACGTTAGCAATATCAGATGATAAAGTCTAGAGCTGGTGTTTTGTTTCCATATCAGCATTGACCCTTTCAAACAACTATAATCGACTATGTGGTCTTTTTCTCCTTCATTTTGTAAGTTGGAGCTTCGTATGCAAGAAATGGGCGTTCCATATTTCACAGGATTTCCAGGTGAGTTCCCCTATGGGAACATTCCGCAGAAAAGAAACAAGCCGCCAATGCTGTATTTCAAATCAAAATGGTGGTGAAGGCAAGCCACACGATACCAGCTTGTGATGCTGTATTGATAGAGGCATGACGGTGCATCTACGTCAATCAATAAATGAGTGTCGGCATTAAAATCTAAATGTAAACTGACTGCAGTATGAACTGCGTTCTTGCAAGAAATGCTATCACGAATTTGGATGCATAAAAGGGTAATTAAGGCGATTTTTTTAAATTTCGATGTCTATAAACGAAGTGTGGCTGCTTTTCCAAAATTGTTGCAATAACCGTGAGGAAAAACGTCAGGAAAGAGCTGCAAAGGCTACGACTTTGGAGGTGTTTGCGGCAAATATCAAGGCGTTTTTCGTTATGATCAAAAAAAGAATGATTTTCTGCCTCTACATGCTGCGCATATAGGCGGGCGCTCTTGGCCATTTCATCCGACGGCGATAGCGATGACGACATGGTCTCGTTCTCAGGCGGAGACCCAGCTGAGCGTTTCTGTGGCACTGGTGCCGCAGAGTGGAGGCGTGTATTGCGTGTGACATGTACCAGACGGCACATCGGTTTGCTGAGGTCACGACTTCGGTACTCCGCGTCACGTGGCCGTCGCGTGATGCTTACTCCTGCTGTCACTCGGATGTTTATCATCTCCTGGAGGGAATTATTAAAATCGTGAGAAGCATCACGAGCATTGCGTGATATTAAATTACCGAAGACGTTGTCGTGTACTTTCCAGTCATTAGCATGTCTGCTATAAACGGCCTTCCACATATAATACGAAAATTTTCACAGAAGATCTTGATGTCTACACTCCTTTAAAAGTAAATGGCCAGAGGAAACATTGTAAACGGTCTTTCATGTTATAACAGTTCAAGAAATCCTGGTCTCTTTTTTGTGTGCTCAATGCGTGTCTAAATGTTACAAACAACACTCACATTGAGGCTGTTTTCGTTTCTGTTCACTGTAAGATTTCGAAGAATAGCCCATCTAAAATCGAGAAAAAAATCTAGTGATACTATCACGCCGGCTAACTTTGTGTGTGCAGTAAAACAAAGTTGAACGATGCATAGCAGCCAATTGATGAACATGTGTTTATTAGCACTGCATTTTTTCGTCATCGAAAGCATCGAACTAACAGTGGATCTCACAGACAAACCGAAGGTCGAAAACTTGCTTACGCAGCGTGTTCGAGGTGGTTGTAAAGACAGTGGAAGGGGGGATCACCGAAGCAAGCCAGTCATGAAACTCTCCGTCTTCTTGTTCATCAAGGACAGTTGGTATACCACACCACTTTAAGGAGCATATCATCGAAATGGATAATGTTATGGTCACGGTTTGTTAATCTATCCATGGTTTTGAAAAACTAGGAAATCGTGCCGACAACATGGGTGGGATATCTGTCAGGGGTGGGGCATATCTCGGGACTTTACAATGGCGGGTTCAAGCAATTACACATTTTACAATTACATTGTGGGTGAAACGCAGTGACAGTAACTGTAAAATAACTGGTCACGGCACTTGAAGAAACAAGACTATATTTACATTATTTACACATAGCAGTTCGAACAGTCCATGGCGGATGCTTTCTTCTTTCTCTTCTTTCTTGAGAGCTCACGCGTTCTTCTCGACAGCTTCTTCTTCTTCTTCTTCTTTATCTTCTCAACGAAAGGCAAATATTCAATATCCTCCGCCCACCGCAAAGCCGCGCACTTTGAATTCATTAGAGCGAAGACAGCTCCATCAGGTAGAGAAGCTGGACAGGTCGTCGCATTACAGAGCCTGTCGAAAGCCCAACCGAACACCCCCCACACCTTGGCCACGTCCACGATGCACATCCCGGACTCTCCCCATCCTCCACGACTTGATGAGGTACTCTCTCGGCATGCCCCATCTTCATATAGTTCCTGATGGTGGCATCATATTCCACAGCAAACTCCGGATTTTTCTTCATTCTTTTGCCCAGATACTTCAGCCGCTTCATTGCTTCTATTCGGTTATCATCTAGTTGTCCACAACTTTCTTTCCACGGAAGCGCGACTCGGTAGCGACCATTGAAGAATGTAACCTCCTGTTCAAATCTTTCCAGCACCCTATTCTTTTCTTTGGTCGGTGTGTTCTCGGCTGGCATAATCCCGATACTCTCCAAGTCCCAGAGCCTCCGTAGAATCTCGTCAGTAGAGTCAGCAGACGTACTTAGTCGCAAGACGCATACGTTGAGAGTAGGGGTGTGCGAATATTCGAAAGTTTCGAATATTCGTCGAATATTACATTCGAAATATTCGTATTCGATTCGAAAATTGTGTATTCGAAAAGTTTCCAATATTTGATAACTTACTTCGAATATTCGAAAAATTCGATTATGCGATTCGATTATCATGCATAAAATCACTCGTCTTCCACATTTCTGCTGCGTTCGTATAGCAAAAACGTTGTCGAGAGAAGCGATAAACACTGTAAGTACACGGAGGCACGATATCTGCCTGCGACGAGCGCTCCAATACGTATGATTTATTGCTGGTGCATCTCCGACGTGCAGCGCTGTTGGCGATCATGTAACCGTACTTTTTCAATATTATGCGGCCGTAACGTGCCGTACTACCACTCGTTCACTATGCGGGACCACTTCTGAAGAAAGAAAGAACTGAAGACAGACAGAACCCATGTGACTGGTGGCGGAGTGTAGGCACCTTCAGATACCCCAGTCTGGCAAAGCTTTGACCCACTGCTCCAAGCGAGCGTGCCTTTTCAGTGGGGGGGGGGTTGTCTCTGTTAGAAGGGAGTGCCTGCTGCCTGATCATGTGGAGCAACTCATATTTCTTCATGATAACATCTAGCCATTACTCTCATTGTGCCGTGATATTTGCTTGCGTTGTGATGTACATTGTGCTAGCCTGGACATTGTGTTCTGGAGATAGCATTGTATGTTGTGTTGCCAGTCCTGCTGTTAATGTTCTTTTTTTAAATAGCTACATGTTAAATAAAATATTGTTACTGTGGAGGCATTTTTTCTTTGATATTCGATATTCGATTCGATATTCGAAGGTGGATATTCGTATTCGATTCGTATTCGAAAAATTTGATATTCGCACACCCCTAGTTGAGAGATGATTCCAAAGAGGTGTCAAAAGAAAGTGGCCCTTGCAACATCCATCCAAAGGCAGAACCCATCGCCACCAAGCTTTTCTGTCCATGGTATCGCTTCGTCTCTCCCGACATGAATTGCCCAAGCTGATCGGCACCGATTAACAGGCTGATTCCTGGAACTGCAGCCATGCCAGGTATCACCAACTTGTCAGCAAGGAGATGGCCTTCGATTTCGATGTCTCTGACAAAGTCATGGTCGACTGGTACTTGCACAACATCCTTGCAGACGAATGGTACTTCAATGGCGGTTAACAGGTACTCCTTGGTGTCATACTGACTGTGAAGTTTTAGTTGGACGACACGATGCTGTCTCGGAACGGAACTTGTCTGTCCAAATACATTTAGCTGTAGATTGACTGATCCAAGTTCTTTCAATCCAAGCGTCTTGGATACATCTTCACGGATAAATGTACGCTGGCTTCCGCTGTCCACAATGCCACGAATATAGGCCTTTTGTGTTTTCCCCATGACCCATGCCCTAAATGTTTGCAATGAGACTTCAGAGTCCACGTACGAATGAGAGCTGGTATGCAGACTGTTTGCAGTTACTGAGCCTTCGTGTTCTTTCTTCTTAGGTCTCCACTTGGGATCGCACAGAAGAAACGTGTCGACCTTCACATGTTCCGCACTTGACCTTTCTGTAGCAGTCCTTGGCTAGATGCCCCCTTACGGTGCATCGATAACATCGCTTCTCGGCAGCCAATTTCTTCAACTTTTCTTCATGGGTAATACTGCTGTCACAAACTGGAGTCGCGTGCTTTGCAGACCCACAAAACAGACAGTCTTTATCCTTGGCTTTCAAGGAAGACTGCAAGACCGCTGCTGTTGGTAGAGTGGCGTTCAAGTTCCTTTTCTCTTCGGGTGGACGGGCGCCTTTCTTTCCTTTAAATTCATGAGCTTCACTTCTTTCGCGGCTTTCAACTTCCACGCGAAGATACTTCAGGAGTTCTTGCAACTCCTTCTCGGCTGTGGCTGTCGATGATGAGTCATGCTCTTGTTGTCCCGAGCTTGCATTATCTGTCGTAGACGGTGGTGACCTTAGGTTGGCTTCTTTCCGGTAATAACCAACGACGATGTCTGTTGGCAATGCCTTCAACAAAATATCCGTCATCATAGTTGCATAACTGGAAGGACTGACGTTTAATCCTTTCAGACCTCTGATGTGGCACTGCACATAATCCAACAGCTTTCGAAGGTTGTAGACGTCTTCCGAAGAATCAACTGCTGGTAGAGCGCGCAGTCGGCGTAGATGGTCCTGTACGATACCCCGGTTATCTCCGAAACGACTCTTCAGAATCTCGATGGCATCGTCGAAGCATTCGGCCGTCGCTTGCAGACCAGAAATTGCGGCGGCTGCGTCCCCTTTCAGTAGAGTCTTTAGATATTGAAACTTTTCTCCTTTTGTCAGGTTTTCGTTTTCCTCCAGAGAAGTCTTAAACTGCTCCCAAAAGGAAGGCCAGTGGCAGAGCTGTCTGTCAAATGTCTGCAGCTGGAGTGTGGGAAGCTTGATTGGCTTGCGCGGTGTGCGATCCTCGGGCGTCTGGGATGGCCTTGCAGGTAGAGACTGGGTTGTCGTAGAACAAGGGTTTTGACGCAATTGCCACTCCCGAGCCTTCAGCTGTCCCAGCATTTCTAGCGCAGCGTCTTGATATGTCACCACAGCTTCAAACTCTGTAGCGAACTCGTCCTCTAGAATAAGCTCTTCCAGCTCGGCGCTAACTTTATCCAAATCTGCATTGTTGCCTTGTAGCCGTTCAATCAAAGATGAAATCTTTGCACTGTCAGCACTTTCCATCACGGCTTTGGCTTCATTGATGACACGCGTATTCATCTGTCGTCGCGCCGCTCACTTCTCTTTCAGCGCTCTGACGCGATTCATGTTGCTTCAACAATGCGTGACCATGCTCACCTCAATAGAGTGGTCAGTTTGCTGTCACGGCGAAAAGCAGCGGCATATGTCCCTTCAAGATTTCCTTTCTGGTTTTCTTCTAAGGTTGCCGCTGTCCTCACGACGTGCTGTCTTCCGTTCAAAAGTTCCCGATGAGCACTGGTAGCATATATTGTCCCGGCGAGTACTCCGGATGGGTTTCGGCACCACTTTGTGAAATAACTGGTCACGGCACTTGAAGAAACAAGACTATATTTACATTATTTACACATAGCAGTTCGAACAGTCCATGGCGGATGCTTTCTTCTTTCTCTTCTTTCTTGAGAGCTCACGCGTTCTTCTCGACAGCTTCTTCTTCTTCTTTATCTTCTCAACGAAAGGCAAATATTCAATAGTAACTATCAGTACGAAATTATTTCCAAACGAGGCCCCACTTCGGCAAGTGCAGCTTTGTGGACTTCCGCAAGTGGAGATTGATAATTACTTCTCGAAAGCACTAAAAGCATGCCCCTCGTTGTCGAGCACTGAAAGCATGCCCCTTATCTTTCAGCTCAATAAGAACTGGCAGATATAAGCACACTAAGACGTTCAGTACGCATACAATACAAGCCATGCAATCTGATTCCTGGTTGGACTCTAAATAAAGTTTATTACCTACCTACCTCTGAAATGATGCCTGCATGATTATCTGGTTGCAAGTTTTATGTCAAATGCCGCACAAATAAAGCAGCAATTATTATTGAATGCCTCTACCTTCATTCTACCTGCTCGAAACGCAAATGAACACACAGTGACCAGCATACGAACACGTGCGGAGGCATAGTGAAATCAATAAATTGATAGCAGGGCTGTTATATACCAAGACAAAAGACGGTATGTCACGGGGAAAAGGATGTAGTTCGATTGCTTGGCTAACGCAGCTCCTAAAATGTAAAACAGATATTACTTGCAATCGTCTAAGCAGAGAGGATAAAATGACATGACCCGTCTGTCCTATCGTGCACCCCCATTTCTACTTAAAAACTCTTCTATCGCTAATGGATTATGTCTCCACGTATCTTACTAGCAGAATCTCTTATATTTGGCACTGAGAGGTTCTGGTCTCTCTAAGAGGCTCCTAGACGACGTACTACTCTTTATTATGCGAATATCAGCCGGCTTGTAGACCGTCATGGATCGATAAGTCTTATGCCGTTCTTTTACACGTGGCTTGAGACATGTCATGCGTAAGAAACTGGTCACGTATTCGCAAAGTGCTTCTACTCTGGAATTATAGGCAATACTGATGACGCACATGTGTCCAGTACAGACAGCCTATGATTGGAAGAGAGCGGTTGAAAGCGATAGGCTTTGCAAATTGTGCACTGACAATGCTAATAAACGTGCCTGTTGATGTACACCATATAACACGTTCATGCACACATGCCTGTTCATACGCATAATACGCTCATGAGAGGATGTTCATGAAAGGATGATGACGTTGAATATATTTTCAGCTTTCCTGGCGTACTAATCTAAAATATGAATTGCCCAAAGAAGATTTATGTTTTGAGGTCCAGGTTTCTTTCTTACGATGACTGTAGCTCGTAATAGGCGCCGCACAATAATTGATTTTGGGTTGAGACGCGCACATTCGTTCACAGACGCCATAAAAGGCCGTGCGCTACACATACGGAAACAAATACAATTGTTTAAAGAGAGCCAGATCAAGTCAGACAACATGTTTCTTCACCATGTTTGTTCAAAAATATGTGTATTACGAAGACCGAAGTCATGTGATACGTTATAGCGGCACAAAAAGCGAAACGCCCGGAAGCGCAATCACAGTTGCATACGACGCTCTCTTCTCATTGTTGTGCACCACTGCAGACATGCTATATGCCGTGTTTAATTACAGAATTAGATTCCGGTCAGGATCAATAGTTATGTTTCGTATCAATTATTTATCAGGCGTCCTTGCAGAAAGTGCGGTGTTCCGTGCCCGAGTTACATGTTCATTACAGTAGCGTCATAAATGACAGCAGCAATGTGACAGAGAACCATGGCGAGCTTTCTTTTCCCTTCTTGGAAAAGGCAGGGGACAACAGGCGGGTACGAGGCGAATGAATTTTTTACCGGCGAAGGGGCTCACTTTTTCTCCTTTTGTTATCGGCCTGTCTCGCTTGTCAGACATGTGCGAAGACCCCGAAGGATGAGCTATGTCAGGGCTGGTTTATTATTTGATTCTCTGCCCCGAGACTGGCCGTTCGGCTGCACTTCCATCGGGGTGATTTGCTGTCAATGGGTAAAGAGATTGGCGAGAAAACGGGAGTGCTGCCTACGCTCCCGAAGCTATTGCCTGCAGAAAAGTCACATTTGATAAGCTCCTAGGCCACCTTAGAAGCTATGTTTTTCCGCACTCGACTTCGGCTGGTGAACATCGTTGAGCTTGTCCCAGGTGCACGTTATTGCCGAAAGTTGTGCTGCTTAAGAATGGACATGAATTAGAAGCCGTAGTTTTTTAAGGTAGGATGCGTCCCATAATGTGTCAAAAAATAAAGTGCGCGCAGCGCTACTTACATTGCTTGCATCGTTTAACTTAATCTCGTGAGCTACCCTGAACTGAATCCGTTAGCACTTCTTTTCTTTAGTACTACATTTCGCGAGGTTTTTCGCGACCTCTATTAGCAGGTCCGTCATTATTATCATCTGCTGTGTTCTCAAAGGCCACTGTAAACTAGGACGAAATTTTCTTTCCAGATACTGGCTCTTAGTACTCAATCATTTGTTTCCTATGACTCAACGTAATTGTTCTGTTTAAAAGCCAGGCTTTCCGTGTTCAGCAAATTTTCAACTGCGTAAAGAAGCGAACATCGGCGCACACATAAACCGCGGTCTGAAAATTAAGGTACATGAAACAATTTGCGTTTCTGGACGGGATCACAGAATATCTTTGATAAGGCTCAGATTGGTTGGCGCATTGATTCACTATAAATGTGAGTGTGGCCTACATTGTCAGCTAAATATGCCGCCAGTTGAAGGATCGCTGTATGTGCATTGACGTGACTGATATACAACCACACACTTTTTCGGTATAGTTCGCGAAGCAAAATCAGCAAGAAACGTGTCTTGGGTCATTCTAACCAATAAAAAATGGTAGTCATGGTGGCTATAGTACGGCAAATTTACTTTTGGTGGTAGCAGTAGTAAATAATTGGCACCGAAAAGGTTGGTTTTAAAAGGCACTAATGCAGGCCACGCGCTACATACGATGAGTTTCGTTGCTGGGCACGCACGTAGCGTTTTCCTAATCCAAGGGTGGTGAGCCGGGCACTGTGATCATAAGGAAAGCCTTTTATACTGTGATGTGCTAACCATACGTGCCCCCTTCTTGTAATAATAGTGTTATGTATCCAGCGCACGCGTGTTCACCAGGCTGTGTTATATGGACAAAGTACTCGAGACAGCTATAGTAGTTGTTGGGGTTTAGTGCCCTAAAACCACGATATTATTGTGACGTACTCCGTAGGGGAGGGCTCCGGAAATTTGGATCACATGGGGTTCTTTAGCGTGCGCCTAAAGCTAAGTACATGGGTCTCAAGCATTTTCGCCTCCATCGAAAATGCGGCCTCCGTGGCCGGGATTTGATCATGTGGCCTTGGGGCCAGCAGTCGAGCACGATAACCACCAGACCACCGTGGTGGATTACTCGAGAGTCACTAAGCACTATTCGTGAATTGCAATCGTTAATTGCAAAAGGCTTAAGTTAGGGATTTGAAGAGCAGATCTAAGGAAGTAAAGACTTGCTAATAGAGAAGAAAACAGTGGAAAGGGCGAGCGTTTCTCAACATTTCTTTATCTCCTGATTGTCATTGCGCCTAAAAAAGTTCACATGTAATTCATTACCAACTAGCCCAAAAGACAGTCTTATTTGCCGAGAATTTACCTAATCGTTACCGCTAATAACCGTGCCGTAACGCAAATAAGCTACCATAAGGCGTGTAACCGGGATAGTTGGTCGCGTGTAACCTTGTTAAGCAGCGCCAATAGCAGGCAAAGATGTGAAAAATACCTTGCTTAGTTTCATTTTTCTTTGTTTTTTTTATCTCGCCGTGTCATCCTATTAACGTGGTACCTGAAAGTTTCATCCTAAGTCTTTCATCGCGTATCCTAGGCTCATATGAAGGTAATCTTACCAAAGGTAGTGGCGAAAGCTTAGACTCTTAAAAATGTTCGTGAATACTTCGTAGATGCGTATATTTACTATATGTAGGCGCGTTTTAATGCCTTCGCGACATTTCATTACTAGCCGGCAGCTAGAAAAGGTAGTAAATATAGCCGTTGCTAAACAGGGAAGATGTCTTAGTGTTTTTAACTAGATAACCACTAAGTCACTTCTACGTTGGCGGACGTTTCACAGATGGATGTAACTGATTAATAAGGAAAGAACATCATAGCGAGATTGACATTTTTTTTTTCTGCCACAGACCTAGAGTAGGGCGGATATTAAAATTTCCCCAACTATTGCCAACAATATATTTGTGAAATAAACTCCTAGACATTATTACATTATTTTTGAATTAGTAGCTATGGTATTTATGCGCGCCTTATGTTAATCATTTAAGCAATATCCTACACACAACAAAACTCATCGATGAAGCGTCTACGACAATTCACGAGAAATGCGTCGTCCACATATACCACACGGGCGCACGGGCAATAAATCATGTTACCTCTACTGATCGTATCATATTACGCGGTAATTGCGACTGTCTGAACCAAAATTTAGACAAACCTTAACTGTCTTCATTATTTTCGAATAGCAGTTCTGTGCGGCACACATACATGGTCTGTCCCAAAAGTTCTCGGAATTTCTTTCGGTAGCCGGCAACGCCGCTTAGCGGGTCGGCGTTTTTTGGGCGGACAAGTTAGAGGGGGGCATAAGCTTCAAAGCGAGTATGGTTTGGGTTGCCTGCGGGCAGTCGTTGTTGGCAGGTAATGCTTTGTACAGACATATCTACGGCACGCTCATCTAGAAAAAAATGGACCTGTTTTTGGAGCAACGTTATGCAGTCATTATTATTGAAAGTTGGGCTATGGTACGGTAGCATGTCTAGGTACAGCGCGCGAACGAAGAAGACGGAATAGAACAGAAGGGTCCGTGTCCCTTTTGTTCTTGTAGTAAGAGTCTATATGTGTGGTAAGAGACTATGGCCCACAAGAGGGTACGCCGAATCAGAGACGACGACGACGGTGTGCGCGAGCGAGACGCTCGCGAAGCTCGAGAGCGGCAGAACGTCGCCGGGCTGAAAGAACGCGGCCAGGCAGCCAGAGCGCCGGTCGTTGGGCCGAGAGAAAAAGGGACCGAGCTGGTGCGACCAGGCCAGCCGGGACGAGCTTGGTGTGTCCCGGGAACGAGCAAGCGTGCGGGCCAGGAGCTAGGATCGTGGCCTCGGTGCCACGTACAGACGGTTCCGGCACAACCCGAGCGACCCCGTTCCGGAGCCGAGATCGTGGCTTCGGCGCCACGTCCAAGCGGTTCCGGCGCAACCAGAGCTGAGCCTTTTCCGGAGCCGAGATCGTGGCCTCGGTGCCACGTCCGAGTTCGCCGTCGTCAGCGTGGGCCTGTGAGTACCGCGACGAGCGGGTCGTCGTCTGCTCGTGCACCTTCGCACGACTTCATCACTCACCTGTCCGCTTCGTGCTGGCATCGTCGCTACCTGACTGCGGTACTGTGAGTGACGTTCGACGGGCCTAGACGTCAGGACGCGCCGATCCTCTCGCGTGTAGGTTAAAACTCTGAGATTTAGGACTTTAAAGGATATTTGTATTGTTCAGTGAGACAAAGCATGTGTAATTGTGTGTGTGTAATTGTGCGAGTGTCAAGTCGATAAATGTGTTTCTTGTTCGTGCCTTGGTTTCCCTGCATCTGAGGGCCCAAGAACCACCACATTTGGCGAGCCTGCCAGGATGGCACATTAATATTACAGCCATTACTCAGATGCGGGGCTAGGTCATGGACAGGGAAAAGTTTATTGCACTTGGCCGAGAACTAGGGCTCGAGAAGGCTGAGCTTAGAGAATGGGTAGAGAAAGAATGCGCCCTAGCTCGCGATGAACGCGCCCGTGAACGAGAGGAAGCTAAAGAAAGCGAGGAAGCGCAACCTTTCGCCGGGAGATCGAGTGCTGATATTGTTACCAGCTGACAGCAATAAGCTGCTCCTCTCCTGGAAGGGGCCTTTCGCAGTGGTGGAGAAACGAGGTGAACTCGATTACCTCGTCAACCTCGGCAACAAGTCTACGCTCTTTCATATAAATATGTTAAAGAAATATGAAGAGCGCAAACCACCAACCCAACAAACTATTGCAGCAGCTACAGCAGCTACACAGCCACCAGATACGGAGGCAAACGAGGACTTTTGCGACGACGTACCACATGTTCCATTAGATCAGGCGCAACACTGGACGGACGTTAACATATCTAGTGAGCTCAACGCTAACGAGCGACAGCAAGTCACGGACGTTCTTGAAAGCTTCAGAGATATCTTCTCCGACGTACCGGGGAAGACAGGTGGTTCAATGTGAATTGAAGCTCACTTCGGAGGCTCCGATACAATTACGACAATATCCATTGCCGTTCGCTGTGAAAGATGCCGTGGAAGATGAAATAAAAGACATGTTGCGGCTGGGTGTGATTGAAAGATCCACCTCGGCCTACAGTTCACCTATAGTTGTCGTTAAAAAGAAAGATGGCACCATGAGGCTGTGCATCGACTTTCGACAACTGAACAAAGTTATACTCCCGGATTGTGAGCCGATTCCGCGCACGGACATGATGTTTGCGAAGCTCACGGGATGTAACTATTTCTCACGTTTCGATTTCACCAAGGGCCACTGGCAAGTCCCTATGGCCAACCAGTCCAGAGAGCTTACAGCTTTTTCATGCGAATCTGGCTTATACCACTTCAAGTATATGCCATTTGGCATCAAGACTGCGCCAGCGGTATTTAATCGGCTAATGCGCACCATAACCGAAGGGATTCCAAATGTCTTGTATTACTTTGACGACGTGCTCATCGCTACCAAGACTTGGGAAGATCATCTGGAAACGCTGACGAGATTTTTCGAGCGTGTCAGAGCGGCTCACCTGACTATTAAGCTAGCAAAATGCGAAGTCGGCTGTCCTACGACCACTTTTTTGGGTCACGTTGTCGGCCAGGGCTTACTGCAGATGATGAAGGGAATCACTGACAAGATCCAGGCGGCAGCACAACCACAAACCAAGAAAGAACTAAAAGCCTTTCTCGGTCTTGCGGGCTACTATCGTGACTTCGTGCCCAACTATGCCGAGTTGACATTTGGATTGACCGAGCTCACGAAAAAAGGCTTTCCCAATCTGCTGGTATGGAATAAAGAAAGCGAACAAGCGTTCCAAGACGTGAAGAAACGTTTAGCCACGCAACCTGTGTTGCGATCTCCTGACTTGCGTAAACCTTTTGTGCTGCGGACTGATGCATCGTCACGAAGCTTAGGGTCAGTATTACTCCAGGAGCATGATGGTCGCCTGCATCCAGTATCGTATGCGAGCCGGAAATTACTACCCCGTGAATCGGCCTACTCTACCATCGAAAGAGAATGCCTAGCTGTGGTCTGGGCAATCCAAAAATATCACGTTTTTCTATACGGCCGGCCTTTCGTATTGTAGTGCGATCATCAACCACTGTCCTACATTCAGTCGGCGAAGCATCTAAACAGCAGGGTTCTACGGTGGAGTTTGCTCCTTATGGAGTATGACTTTCACGTTGAATACATTCGTGGTGCGGACAATGTAGGCGCTGACTACATGAGCCGCGCGGATTTCAGTGACCCATGATTTATAGTCGTTGTACACAACTTTTCTTCAGTGTTCTCTGATTGTAGTGCTATTATTCTATTATGTGTGTGCTTAGTAAGTCTGCATCTGACTACAATACTGACTAGTGTGTACAACGAACTGGAAGTTGGGGGAAGTGTAGTAAGAGCCTATATGTGTGGTAAGAGACTATGGCCCACAAGAGGGTACGCCGAACCAGAGACGACGACGACGGTGTGCGCGAGCGAGACGCTCGCGAAGCTCGAGAGCGGCAGAACGTCGCCGGGCTGAAAGAACGCGGCCAGGCAGCCAGAGCGCCGGTCGTTGGGCCGAGAGAAAAAGGGACCGAGCTGGTGCGACCAGGCCAGCCGGGACGAGCTTGGTGTGTCCCGGGAACGAGCAAGCGTGCGGGCCAGGAGCTAGGATTGTGGCCTCGGTGCCACGTACAGACGGTTCCGGCACAACCCGAGCGACCCCGTTCCGGAGCCGAGATCGTGGCTTCGGCGCCACGTCCAAGCGGTTCCGGCACAACCCGAGCGACCCCGTTCCGGAGCCGAGATCGTGGCTTCGGCGCCACGTCCAAGCGGTTCCGGCGCAACCAGAGCTGAGCCTTTTCCGGAGCCGAGATCGTGGCCTCGGTGCCACGTCAGGTTGACTCCGTTCTGGAGCCGAGATCGTGGCCGTGGTGCCACGTCCGAGTTCGCCGTCGTCAGCGTGGGCCTGTGAGTACCGCGACGAGCGGGTCGTCGTCTGCTCGTGCACCTTCGCACGACTTCATCACTCACCTGTCCGCTTCGTGCTGGCATCGTCGCTACCTGACTGCGGTACTGTGAGTGACGTTCGACGGGCCTAGACATCAGGACGCGCCGATCCTCTCGCGTGTAGGTTAAAACTCTGAGATTTAGGACTTTAAAGGATATTTGTATTGTTCAGTGAGACAAAGCATGTGTAATTGTGTGTGTGTAATTGTGCGAGTGTCAAGTCGATAAATGTGTTTCTTGTTCGTGCCTTGGTTTCCCTGCATCTGAGGGCCCAAGAACCACCACAGTTCTATTCTGTCTTCGTCCCTCCTCGCGCTGTACCCAAACATATAATGCAATCAAGTTTTGTGTGAAAGTGGATAAAATCGGGGCGGAGACACTCGGAATGCTTCAGAAAGCCTACGGTGGCGACTCAGTGAAGCAGAGCCAAATTTTCATGTGGCACAAGAGGTTCAGGGAAGGTCAGAAGTCTGTCAACGACGACGACCACTCGGCACACCCGTCGAAAGCACAAACGGACTGCTCGGTGCCAAAAATTGCGCGAAGTTTTGGACAAGGGCCGACGATGAAGTGCTCGGATGATCGCAGAGGAGTGTGCAACCCAAAAGGATCGTTCATCGTGTTTTGACGGGAGATATTCAAATGAGAAAATCTGCGCGAACATCGGGCCTAAATTCCTGACGAATGAAATGAAGGAGGAGCCACAACACGCTTATTGTCTCCGTGTTGATGGCCAAAATGCTTGTGGCAATGCTGCCCCAGCTGCGGTACAGCCTCGATCTGGCACCACAGGACTTCTTTTTGTTGCTAATGATGAAAAGAAGATTGAAAGGGACTGGGCATGCGACGGCGGAGACGGTAAGAACCTCTGCGACGATCTCACTGAAGGAGGTTCCCGTTGACGGCTTCTAGGGCGCCTTCAATGATTGGGTGAAGCGTTGGCGACGGTGCATGAAAAGCGGGGGAGAGTACTTTGTAATTTTCAGAAGAGATTGGAATTTAATAATTATTATTTATTTATAACAAAAAGATTCCTGGTACTTTTGGCACAGATCATGTATATGCAAGCAGTGAGTTGTCAAAACCTTGGTCCAAAGATCAGATATTGTTTATTTTATTGGTGCTCACCGGTACAACGCGTGCTACCACAAAGTAGGGCCACAAATACTCAAGTTTCTGTTACAGTATATGTCGCGTGTTCAGGAGCATTGTCATTCTGTATCACCCGGTTTCTGCATATAGCTCTAGGTGCATTGTCTGCTGAACGTGTAATTGTGATGTGAACTTGTCATGATAACTGCATGAAGTTGTTACCGATCATTATTTAGTGCAACACGACGATGTCATGTTGTTTCTTATTTTTGTTTCATCTGGTGCTACTCTCATGCACACAGCACATACAAACCAACTAGACAAACTTACAGTTGGAAAATTGTAGTTCAGTAGTGTTAGTACATCGTAATAACAACATCGTAACCGGACTAATGTTTTGAGTTACAGTCGAAACCCGCGATAACGAAATCCCGAGGCAACGAAATTCTCACCGCAACGAAATATTTTCGGAGCACCGACGAACGCCCATAGGAGTCAATGCTTTTCGTAACTCGCGACTACGAAAGATATTCATACCGTAGTCTCTCATTAACGAAATTTTTAAAACACGAGTGCGCAATATTCTACTCTATTAACTACATTCGAAAACTGCTGAAATGCATTCACGCTACACTTAAATTGTGCAAAACTATCGCTACAGTGCACTTGAGAAGCAGCCGCCATCATTGTTTACAAAAAAAAAGCTGGCGAAAATGATGATGATGATGGCTTGCCGAAACACCTGCTCGTTATCGCGGACTACGTAGCCAAATCCACATTCCTCAGGGAGTTTCGTTCGTTGTCTTGGCTCTGTCGGTTTTGCGCGCACATGGTCGTCTGTGTGGCATGGAATTACTGCATGGTAAGGCCCGCCAAAGCAAACTTAATGACTTTTGGAAATAAATGTGTTTTTTTGTAAATTCCATGTCTTTTCTGCCGCATTCTCGCGCCAACGAAATTCCCGGAAGAGCGAAATTTTGTGCTTTCCCCGCCGATTTCTTTATTGCGGGTTTCAACTGTAGCACTATTCACTAGCCTCCTACCCCCTAGGTAGTGAAGTGCACTACCCTGCATTTCACTTACGCAGAGGTCACAAAGAAGTGGTTAGCATTTAGCCAGAGAATATGAGGACCTGTCTTTAAAAGGTGGAGCCACGTGGCCGCTTTGCCGAAAAGCATTCTTTTGGTTGCGGCTGGGGTCAAAAGGGTCATGGCGCACGAGAGTGTGCCATTATGCAGAAAACACGTCGTTAAATTGACCGAAGAGAAAGTATCGGCTCTCCACAAGCATTTTACATTTACACGATGCAGAAAAGGTCGTGATGCTGCCATTATATCCCGTCTGCCCATACACCCGTAGAAGGCATAGACGTCGTCTTTGTGTGGTCCAACCTAAAGTCCCTGGATATTTTTGGGAAAGTACCGTCTTTCTTTTAACCGAGCCGCCACGCCGAGCACCCTCCTCTCCCGCTTTCCACCTCCCCGCTTCACGGGCCGTCACCCGGAACACGCGCGCGTTATCAGCGTGACCTAATATTCTTGATAGAAAAGTGGCGTGATCCGGGTTATAGGGCCGGCGCCCGCACGGTGGCCGTTTGGGAGAGGATATGGAGGAGAGTGTCGCTACTTTCTTATATTAAGGGACTTTAGTCCAACCTCCTGCTAGCTCAGCTCGTCGTCGCGTCGTGCCGATGCGACGAACGTTACAGTTCTTAGGTGCCACTCATGCGGCACCTAAGGACAGTTATACTACGAGAAGGCACATTCAAGACTGTAATTAAATTAAGCTTGTGTTCGTTCTCACCAGCCCAATTTATCTTCCACATAGCGCTTAACTGATCTTGCCCATACATGGTAAGGGAGTTTTCAGCATTGCAGAAGCATAAAATGCAATGAAGAAATAAATACACACTTTCTGTGGATGTGCCGGAGCTTCACATGTCTCTGAGCTCTGTGGCTCGAACGGCAAATTATTCTCACGTTTTCTCAGACTGCACTCCCCCAGCGTAGTGTCAAATCTTCCAAGTGCTCGACATTCTTGCACTCCTTTGGAAGGTTGCCGAGGTTTCTTCTAATAGAAAGGGAAGGTTAGCGAAAATATGTAGAAATTGAGGAATTGGTAGCAATGCGCCTAATTTGTCACTGGCTGCCAGCGTGACCTTTTCCGAAACGTTATGATCCGAGCTTTTTTCATTTTGCGGGTTTTTCCGAAAACAGGCGGCAAAACAAATACCCCATCCCGATGTCTCGTCATCAGTGTGTCTGAACCTGTGCAAGTGGATATAATTTCCAAACAACTCAATCCCACCACATACCTCAAGTAGACACGAGCATAGAAATGCAATTAGCGAACTGTTTCTTTTAGTTGTATTCGAATGAATATTCACAGAGATAAGGTATAGAATACTTTTTGAGCCCTTTACAATATTAAATTGCTCGTACTAATAGGAGTAGCGGCTTGAAATACTACGTAGGACATGACAAGAGTTATAGCGCCAGCTGCGGACGAAGAATCTCGTACAGATATATATATATATATATATATATATATATATATATATATATATATATATATATATATATATATATATATATATATATATATATATATATATATATATATATATATATATATATATATATATATATATATATATATATATATATATATATATATATATATATTGTTACGAGTGATTGTGTTTATTTACAGATGAGGTGAAAGGGCATTGGGAAAGAGCAGCGTACTTCTGGGACAGGCCTAGTCCGGTTCACCCAACCACACAATCCAAGCGCCGGCTCCACTACTCTTCTTCTTCCGCGACCCGTACGCTCGCGCATCTTCGTTGCATTTCCCCCGGCGGCAGATGAAGCTCGCCGAGCGAGTTAAATATGCCTATGATGGTACTTTTTGAGGCGGGCTACGTGAACAATTTGCGTAACGCGCGAACGCCGGTTATTGGCTGTGACCCGGGCGACAACGTAATTCACGTCACTGAGACGAGTGACTATCACGAATGGGCCGGAATAGTTTGCTAGAAACTTCCGGTACAATCCTTTTCTACGAAGAGGAGTCCACAGCCAAACGTAGTCGCCAGGAGAAAACTCTACGGGGATATGCTTGGCATCGTAGCGACTCTTGCTGTGTTCTTGAGAATACAATGTTCGAAGGCGCGCTAGTTGACGTGCTTCTTCAGCACGACACAACGGATGTAAAAAAAGCCGAGAGAGAACTCGCCGATCAACTATCTGTCCTGGGACCAGCCGCTTCCTTTTTGCATCCTTAAGCTACCTCCCAGTGTGCGCGCTTCCTCTCGTTGCCCTAGGTCTTGCAATCGCGGTAAGCTCATGCGATGCAATTAATTATGGAGTTATGTGAAAGCCGCTAAGATTGTTCCTTTTGAAAGAGCGAGACAAGGCGATGAACGGTGAGCCGAGTGCTGGTATTTCGTGTTCTATCATACATAAATAGAGATGACTGCGCAGCAATAGTAGTGACAGTGCGATTGAGCATGTTCTTGTGAAGTTGACAGAACGTTTGTATGTGTCATAGCTAGATTCAAATATGCTGCTTAAAAGTTAGGAATACTGGCTTAACTACACCACCCACCACGGTCAGTAATATCAACGACGGGCAAAGGCTCGCTTCAACACGAAATTACAAGATTCTGCTATCGCCTTTGCTCCTTTCGAAGAACGTGCTCCCACATAGATATGCAATTTTGTCATGTACAGCCGTGGTCACGTCTGTGTAGAGCGCGCGAGCAGCAGGTTTTAGATGCGAAGCATCTTATGGCGGAGTTCAGTCCGGTGGTGCTGGTGGTGTGCGGCGTGACAAGCCTAACTGCGCATGCGCAACCCTCTCCACCCACCTCCTCTCCACACAGCTCATCTCCACTCCCCCTCCCCCTCTACTCCACGGCACTCACCCTCTCCCCTCCCCACTCTTCCTCTCCACTTCCCCACCTCATTTAGAAAAAGGCTCGCGTTAGCTCGTAACACACGCTCAGTCACTGCGCAGGCGGCGCAGGTGTCATGAGTTCCAACGTCAACGTCGACGCCAGTTGCAGTAATACCTTAACGCCTACCGAGATTGCTGAGCAGAGGAAGGCTCGACGCGCCGAAGCGCTACGTAAACATCGGCAAGCGGACTCCGAGCTCCGGCCTAGGGAAGCCCAGCGCAAACAGGAACGTCGGCGGGAAACTGCTACGAATAAAACGCGGGCTCGACATGCCGAAGCGCAACGGCAGCGTCGGCAAGCAAACCCCGCCGTACGCAAGGCCGACGTCGAAGCCAACGCGTCGGCTGTGGATAGACGGCGATAGTCCAACGCCCGTGCAGAACGCCTCGCTAGACAACTTCAACACCCGGACTTCGACGGTGCCGACGCCCGCTTACAGCGCGGATTCCTTGACCGGAGCTTTGGGCACAGCTTCAACGTGTGCGATCGAATTTGGTTCGATAAGAATCTGACCGAGGTCGGTAGTATGCGCAACGAACGCCAACTGAACGTGATCGTGCAAGTTCTCCGGTTTCGCATTGTCTCATGGTCCCCTTTAGCTGGAGATGGTGTAATCTTTGCTCTGTGGGGCGACACCTTGAGGCAGTCTTGGTCTGTGACGTGGTGTGTCCGGAGCATGCGCGGCCTATACTCGGGGACAACTTTCTGTGGCACTGAAGGGAAAGCTACGGGGGCGGAGCGTCTGCACATGTATACTACGTAAACGAGTCTGGTTTTATGCGCGTCTCGTAACGCCGTGGAAAGTGATGGCTAGCGTTGCATTTCGACGCAAGCGCTACTTTGCGTCTAAGGTGCGGGTAAAAGGCGCGGCTTTTTCAAGCACGGAAAAAACGCAAAGTGACAACGTATAAAGTAAAAGAAAAAGAAATATCTCGCTTGTGTGCGCTGCGTTCCGTCTCAAAAAGCTACATGTATCAAATGAAGGAGTATATGATATATCTCACGCAGAAAATACGGGCGCAATTGTGGGACTACATTAATTAGCGGGAGGATACGTGCATTGTGGCTTTGTAGCTTTCCCTTCATCGCTGTACAGCCCAATGCGTGCACGACTTTATGCATACCTACTTATTTTACGTGGTACTACCAAATATCCGAAAGATTAGTTAAATGGTAACTACATCAACTTGCATGCTACAAGTTGTGAAAGTAGAGGAATTTGCACCGGGTGAGTGCAGCGGAACCTTAAAGAGGAGGAGGACTTCGTTTGGTCAAAAAATTCAATTTTCTCATTCTGCAATCATCTGATATTTGAGAAAATTTATCACCCTTGACTATTTGGGGTGTCGAAAATAATTCTCCGTCGTTTTTGTTCCACATATTGACAGTAAATGTGGGTGTACCTCTAGGCAGTCTCAGCGTTTTTCTCAAACCAACATTTTTGAAATTTGCGTAATTTTTCCTATGGAACTACAAAGCAGGAGCAAACAAAATTTCACACATGTGTTAACTAGCAGCATCTACATAACTGGAACTAGAATCAGTAGCTTAGGTGCATTCGTATTTTTTATTATACGAAAATGATTCATATTCACTGATTCTCATACATTGACAGACGTAAAAAAACATAACAAATCCAATTTTTGTTTTACGCTCACAGTTTTAGTTCTACTTTTGTTAAGCATTGTCTCCTGCATTTGTGCAAAACTTCAATGCTCTGTAAATAGCACATCTTCACAACAAAAGCTACATATCCAGAAAAAAAAATGCGATGTACATTTCAATGTTAAATTTCATGTCCAATTCAACCTCAATCTATCTTTAAAATGTCTTTGAAATTTTATAGCCCTAATTTTTATTCCCAAGAGAGCTAATTTTTGGGCAAGTTATCCATTATCTGACTAACAGCGCAAAAAAGAACAAGGGACCAGGAAGAAACACAGACGAGCGCTGACTTCTAAGTGAAGTTTATTTCTGAAACGAGACAGAATATGAGGAAACGCCACGTGAACACACACAAAAAAAAAATTGTAAAGCACTATTTACAAAAAGCAAAAGAGTGTGATCAGCCCAAATCACTAGCGGTGGTCATGCGCACGGGACATGTACCGAACTTCTTTTTCCATCAAGACAATGGACGGCACGCTGACGCACTTTTCGCTAAGTTTCGTAATTTTTGCAGCCTCAATTATTTCCCACGTTAATTGAGATGCACATCGCCCCACCACAAGGCACCTCTCGAATAGGGGTTTGCACTCAGCAGAGTCACACGTGCTGCAATGAAGGGCTAAGTGCCCACTGTTCATTTGCCGAACATTGTTGCTATGTTCCCGCAACCCGCAAACGTCAGCGGGATGCTATAGATCACACCCTCTGCACATTCCGTGTAACGGTTTCGATGCTTCAGCTGGCATCCAGGTTCCTTCTTTTCCAGGAAAGTGGTTTTTGCCGCCAACCTGGAAAACTTCTGGGAGGCACTGAATGTCACGCGAATATTAACGAGTTTGGCTATCTTTTACAGCGAAAGCTGTTATGAGATCATTTCACCGGCCGTTTTTGGCGCCGTAGTTGTCCGCCGCCGCCGCCGCCGGTGTCCGTAACCAGTATCGCTCGAAATAAGAAAAAAATACTAAATAAGAAAAAAATTCCAGGATGGAACGAGGTTCGAACCTGGGTCCTCTGCGTGGGAGCCCAGTATTCAACCTCTGAGCCATGCCGGTGCTTGAAACTGCTTCGCAAAAAGGTCCTATACAAGCTTCATATCGGGAAGGAACCACATTAGCATATGCAATATAGCGTGGTAGAAAAGTAAAATGAGCACCAAGCGTCGCACAACGCGAATTCTGTAACCAGGCGTCACACAATGCGAATTGCGCAACGAGTAGGTTGTTGAATGCTTCCAACCCATTACAATGGGCTCTGCCATAATTCTTCATCGTCATCAGGCACAGCATCAATAAAGTGCGCATAATGCCTCACATGCGTTTAGCAGGTACCAACCCTCTCCGTGGAATTACGAAAAATGGCGCAGTGCCTGCTGCCCTACTTTTCAAAAATTACAATGTTTTATAGCGTAGTGGGTTCCTCGCAAGTGCACTTGTATTGGTTGCCAAGGAAGCCCATAAGCGCATGATCCATTTCCTCGGGGTCTCAATAAAGTTCTTCACCCCCCCCCCCGTCTCTCTCCCACGTCAACGTATGTTATACAGCAGGACGGGAGAGGGAAATTGCGACTGGGCCTCACCCAATGCAAATTACATAACTGGTGGGCCGTTTAAAGCTTCCAACCCATTACAAAGAGCTGAGCCATAATTATTCATCGTCATTAGTCGTCGCGTCAACAAATTTCACATAATGCCTTACAGACGTGTAGCTGGTGCCTCGCTTCTCCGCAGAATGACAAATAATGGCTTAGAAGGTGGTTCCCAACTTCACAAAAATTGTGATTTATGGCGTAGTGGGTACCTTTCTAGTGTACTTGTATTGTAGCCCCAAGAGAGCTTACAACGGACTCTAGAAACGCCGCTCTTCCAGCTTTCGCTGTGACTGTGCTGCGGTTTCAGGGCAGGCCTGGCGTTTTTTTCAGACCGTGGGAAACACCGTGAATATAAGTCACAACGGCCGTCTTCATTCCCACGGCTGTGCAGCTAAATTTTGAAACTCATCTTCAAAGCCTTACCCCACCTTAATTCTTCAGAAAGCTGTGCAACGTCCATCTCTTCCAAAACGTTTGTCCCAGTCACAATCACTCCAGCTCTCTTCTCGGGCCACGTATTCTTCCTCTTCCTTTTTCCTACACATTCCTAAATACCACTCGCAACTTTCCCGTGGCGGCTTAGACCCTCCCATCATCGTCTGGTGAGCTATTGGTTAGCTTATGCTTACGGTATCCGACCTCCCCCCCCCCACTATGTTTAATCACTGCCACTCAGGTCAACATCTTATACGGTATACACCGAGCCTCGGTTCCCGTAAACCGTAGGCACATCAAGTCAGACAGAAAGCCTAACCACTAACCGCAGTTGCTCCAAACTGACGCTGACTACGTCAGTTAAGGAAGATCACTTACAAAATGGTGACACTCACGTCGCCTGTCGAAGGCAGCCTGGCTCCAGCGGAGGCCGGTAAACCTTAACAAAAGCGCATCAACAGGACTTTCTCCACAACAGGTGCTGACAGGCCAAACAGTCCGGCAAAACAAACGACGCACCAAACGAGGCCATGTTAAACTTGTGCGCAATATCGGGGCTTTCGCGCCGACCGCGTGATGACTGCACCCATTGTTAATGAGAACTAACAGACAATAATACCAAGGAAAGTATAGTGGGTGTTACTTGTAGTAATTAGGATATAAATGTGAAGAAATAAAGTGGACGAAACGATAACTTGCCGCCGGCAGGGACCGAACCTGTGACCTTCGAATAACGCGTCGGATGCTCTACCACTGAGCTACGGTGGTGGTCATCTTCCCGTCCACATTTTATGGGGTATATATGCGCAATTTAAACCTAGGAGTGTTAGTCAGCGCCGATCGCGGCCATGGCGGCGAGTGTGGAACATTCTTTTTTCTGCCTGTTGCTAACATTGCTGACATTGTTGTTAACATTTTGTTTTTTGTTAAATGGACAGAAATGGTCAGCTACAAGTGAATTATTTAGATATAAGATAAAATAATCTTCTTTGGCTACATCAGTACCAAAGCGCGACGCGTAGTACACGGCAAGCATAATACGGAACTTTAGGCTTAATCTTCACCGGCGGCGAGCTGATTACAGGATGTGGAGCACATCTTGGTGAACATCTTGGTGATTCTAGATTAACGTTGTTTGTCGAAAACTCTCGTCCTTTCGCCGGACCACAGAGCGTTATCTTGGTCTTCTACATACTCATCTTTGACCATACGTTTACTCTCTGTTTGTGTAGATCTTCAATAATACTTGCAATCCGTCGGTCTTGTTGCTGAAGAGCGTGATGTTCTCTCGAAACCATTTATAGGTGAGACGTTGGTCGTTAATATTTATTTCTGTTTCTTCCCAGTGCAGTAAACATGCAGTGAACAACAATGTTTAGGTTGAATTTCTTTGTCGGACATGTCTCTCGAGCATGATTTTCGTGTTTGTCTTGAAGCGAAGCAGGGTAGCTATAGGATCCCTCTACATATTGGCTATGTTACTCGAGCAGGCCTTGGTGAGACAATGCCCCCAGACGTATTGAAATTCTACCCAGTCGAGCGCATTTTCGTAATCTGTGAATCTTCACGCAGCGTGGAAACTTCGAATGCTTGGCGGTACCAGTAAACTGGCGCAGTAAAATCCGTCAGAATGTGCCAACTCGCGACTGCACTCTTGAAAGAGCCTACTGACAGCTAAGGAGCGTGAACTATCGCATACAGCCCGCGATTCAATACTAGAGAGCCAATACGCACACCAAGACTACGCAGTATAGATTAAGACGTAATGATTGGTAAGTGGCTTTTACATGAATCAACATTACGCTGCATGCGTTTCATTACTTCGCACAACGGTACACCCTAGTTCAATACTTATGCGGGCGCGTCCAACAAATCAGAATCTCAAGTTGCCAGATATGATAAAATCGCATCTGCTGCAAAGCAACTCTCTGTAGGAAGACACATCAACCTAATTCAAACTTCCACTTCGTCAACGTCTTGCACTGAAGAAGATATTCCACACGACCGCTCCAAGGAAAGTTCTCTGAACAGATATTGTTAATGAAAACGTGATGATTGACGTCGCAGTTTCACAAGCAAACAATAACTTTAGGACCATTAGATGTATAGAGCGCGTACTTACTTTTTAGCGCGATGACTAATACCAGTCCCTGATTGGATCATTTCATTTAGCAACGTTAGCACTCGAACATACCAAAGATGCACTGCGAAATTCCTATGCGGAGACATAGCCGGCATAGAAATGTTTGTCACGGAGAATACAATGCCAAATAAATTACTAGGGGTGTCATTTACCTCATAAACGTGCCCGCTGTTCGCATGCAGCCAAGATCACCATCAAAAGGCTACATGTGAAAAGCAATAATAAGGCAAACAAAGGAAAGGTCACGTGAATACATGTACATACAAGTACGTCCTTCACATTTACTTCAACGGATGTGGTAATTAGGTTTACCAAAAATAATTTTCTCAAGCAGTTAGCAAAAAAGAAGGAATGAAACAGCAAGTGAAACCTTATCCCATTCCGATAATAGAGTACGTAGTAAGCAAAATTATCTTGCTTCACAAAAATAAAAATCAATTCGTTCTACTTCTCCAGACACGTTACAAGCTCATATTGATACAAGTTCCAGTTCGGCAGTTTGTGGGGCTGCATGATTCCCCGTTTTATTAGAGGCAATGACAAAAGTAAAGAGGATAGTGGGCGTGAAAGAGACGGCATCAATTTTCGAAACAAGAGCGAGTCGAGGTCAACGCGTCGGATTGGACAGAATCACACATCGCCCACATCGACTGCTTTCGAGGCATGTATGTCTGTGACCGGCTTAGGAGTCTTTGAGTGCTCGAAGCTGCACGAGACTCCGTGGAATAAAGTTAAGAGATAACTTGCAGGATTTCAGGCACGGGAGTTTTGGAGGCTTGAGTCTGCATGTAAAAACATGGCTATATTTAGGGCTTTTTGCTTGGAGTATTTTATAATCAGTAGATTTTCTTGATGGTGTCTCTTTTGCAGTCATACAGCGACAATTACTCCCTTATCAATTGTTAAAATTGTCTATTTTGATTTGCTTTTTTCGGAGAAATTCGAATTTTTATTGCGAATAACGTATTTGGAAATATAATGTATCTTTATTTGTAAGGTATGAAATTATATGTTTACATTTTGCAATGTTAAAACGAATGCTTCAACTCGATCAAAAATGAGATATTGATACCATGTCACTCACTTGAAGAATGGTTGTTGCTTGCGAGTAAACGCAATGTGTTTAGAAAACGGATTGTACCGTACTGTCTTCGTTTCTTTCTCACATATCTAGGGAAACATAAATTTCACGAATATTTTAAATATCAACAGTGAAAGTCATTTTATCAAATTTTTAATATTCACCATAATAACGCCCCTGGGAATGTTTCTAAAAAATTTACCTCCAGAATGAAATGCCCGAGAAAACAGGCCGTGAATATTGCATTCAAATGTAGACCACACATTATTTCAACAGTCTTTATATCGCACATCTGCAATATTTACTTTATTAGTAACCGATTCATTCGCATTGCTATACCGCAATAAGCTCGCGGCTGAGATAGGAATCTAAATTATGAAGAACTTCTTGTTTGCTTTGCTGTGCTGATCCCGAAAGAATGTAGGCTTGCATAATAAACATATATTCATTTCTTTTCATGGGACATTCAATCCTTAAAATAGGGCTTATCGAGCCTTTCGTAGCACCTCAGTCATTATTCCAGCCGGTGATAATTCCTGCCGAAATGCAAAGTGTACGATGGCGCAAGAACGAATAATCGGAATAGCCGCAGAAAAAGAACACAAAGACTTCGCGTGAAGTGAAATCAATAGCGAAGCGTCAGCATGATATTCAGGGCGCTGTCATTAGTCTAACGAAGAGGCACCCTGAATCGAATGATTTTTCGCTTTCGAACACTAGTGAAGCACCAGACACGACGGCGCTACCTGAAAACAGTGGGCCTTCCTCTGAGGAGACCACCGAACCACTATTTGTGGCTTTATGGGCGCCACCATAGAGCACTGTTAATACACATAGCGGAAACCGGCCTCCATGAATATAACTCTGTGTGCCTTTGGGCAAACATTCGAACTTAAGAAAAAAAAAAAAAAACTACTGTAGCAACGAAGTCTAGTGCGAACAGAAAGATTCAACGCTTGAGAGCAGGGGGTGAGTGTTATTGGCGAAAAAGGTCACCCAACCATCCGAAATCCAGATATGTTTGTAAAATTACATGTAGCTTTCTTGCCTTGGCCTCCCTTAGCATAGAATTTTGTCGCATACAAGGGAAAAAATCGCAGAATATTGAAACGAAATGCAACTGCGCTTCGTGGAACATGCTTTATACGAAAGCCATTAGGAAGCATTAAACCTCTTTAAGTACATGGAATGCCAAAAGTGTCATAAACCCTTCGTGCTGTCCATTCTTGCGTCGATCCAAATACCCTTCGCGTGCAGTGCGCGCTGATTCCAGCTTCCAGTATGGTTTGCAGTACTTTGCGCATAATGGCAAAACACACGTCGTGGAGACTACTTTCGAAATGTTGCGACGTGTTGTTGCTGGTGGATTGACTGAGGCTTTCGCTATTGACACTCCCAAGCCGTTCGTACTGGCGTCCTGGCCATCATCCCGCCACGGGCCCAGTCACGAAATTGTGGCATTATGTACGCTCGTTGCCCTTTGAACGTATTTCTCTTAGGTTCATCGGCTAACGAATTCGCGGTCGCCACGACGACTACGACGCGCCTGCCTTGCCCGAACTAAATATCGCTATAGCAACGTCGGCACATAAGATTATTGAGATCAGTTTACGGCACCCTTTTTTTCCTGTCTCCAAGGAGTTACACAAAAAAATTAGCACAACTTGCACTAAGTCGCGCAAAGCTGGGTCACAGCGGAGCTGGTGGGCACTTCGCTCGTCTTGGCTTGGCTTTTATTCTCTCACATGTATCGTTCTCACCCCTTGCTATACTATATACCATACATGGCTATGCTTGCTCTGTTTGTTATCCTTGTTTTATTTCATGAACTTAGAAAGGGTGGAGTTTGGTGCGACGTATTGTTGGCGCGACGTATTCATAACGTTAAGTGCAGAACTGAAACGACGGAGACGGGACAGGAAGTTACAGACACAAGTCAATAGCTAGCGCTTGTGTGTTACTCCCCATCCCGTCGCCCTCGATTCAGTTCTGCGCTTAACAATATGAACTTTCGGTATGCCTCTCCGTATGACTGTAGGCGAACCTCGAGCATAACAGCCCTGCTGTGAAGCTCCTATTGCACGTTTGTGCCACAGGAATTGCCCAAGTCCTACTTCTCAGCACACTGGTCCACTAAAAGGTTACGAGGGAATACCCTCGCGGCGAGCACCGATAAGGCACCCCAGGTTTCAGCATCACTTTTTAAACCATCCGCACTGAATGCTTGGACGGTGATTGACCACTTGCTGGTTCGGGATGATGATCGTTTTCGAACTACGTCACACGGCAGACCTCGACCATAACAGCTCGGCTCTAAAACTAACCGTCGGAGGCGTCGGAGTGAGCAGGAAGTGATGCAAAAATCATCATCGCGCAATGACGCCATCATAGGGAGTCATGATGGCGTCACAGGTCACCGAAACTTGTGACTTCATCGTGACGTCACATAACGTAACTTCACACAATGACATCATCCTGCGACACAGTCGCTTGGTCAGACTTGGGCCGATCTCGGAGGCGGCTGCAGCAAAATAACGTGAGGCGAAGAAAGCCGCAATGCTTCTGATCCTAGCGGCAGGGGAAAAAAAGGCGTTAGGTGCTGAAAGCTTTCGGGCTAAGGGGCAGGGGGGGGTTGAATCAACAAAATTTACTGAGAAGAAGACGAAGATGTCAGTTTTCACCTTCGAGTCGTCTTACGCGAATGGATAACGGAGCACGTGACTTGTTTCGTCTATACGTAGCAAGACTGGGCATTATAGAATCCTTATAATATAATAATTGTTAGGATTTAACGCCCCAAAACCACGATAAGTGTTTGATGGACACCGCAGTGGAAGTCTCCGGATAATTCCCACAACCAGGGGTTCTTTAACGCGCACCTAAATCTAAGTACACGGGCCTCGAGAATTTTCGTCTCTATCCATTAGGATCCGAGGAAGTGAGTATAACGTGAACCTGGCTGTCAATATTATTACTGTGACTGAGTCGTCGCAAGACGTAATTGCTGTAAAAGCCATCATCACGGATAGCACAGTAAAAGAGCCATTTTTTTATTTGGCGTACATGTTCGATACGAACCAATGCCCTGCCAGTCTATAAGCTCGGAAACATGGCAGGTAATTTAATTATTGTATCAAAATGAAACTGAAAATTTTTTAATTTTTTTTAGCCTTTTGTAATAAGCATTGGCTGCCGTATTTTATCGTGCATTTTCGGTTTCTCATACCTTGAATTTCACTAGCCTTTGTCAATTTTGTGTTTTATTGTTTTTATTTTTTACGTATTATTTCATTAATTTTTTTATCTAAAGAACACCATTCCCTCAGCCATCAGGCACTGAGCACACAAAGCCTTTCGTTTGTAAGTACAAGTTGTCTCTATAAGTGAGGTCAGAAACATGAATATTAGCAAGGACTGGCTCTTCGAGTAATACTAGCAAAGAGCTTTTGCGATCACGAGCTGCGATGACTGCATATGAAACCAAGGAGGCTAAAAAATAAATCAGAACGTCATTCGTCTAAGGCGGTTAGATATTAACACCATTTGCAATAATGCTCGCAGAATTTCCTCCCTAAATGCAACTTCACATTTCGATTCGGGATATCTAACTACAACGCTATAAAGCAAAATTTGAACATATATGTGAAACAGGATGAAAAAACAAACGCTTTGCGCAATTATTCGCGCTCACATTATCCTTACATCGACGTGCTCCATCCATACGCTTTCGGAAAAGGAAAAGAGTAATTTTACTCTTTTTTTGCCACATATATGACTCTCGCATGTGTAACTCTCTTTAGAGGGACGTTAACTCTTGCGGGTGTTCGTTCGGCCGTTCGCCCCAAAGATACCATGCTGTCGACGGGTCAACTCAAACACGAATAATTTATTGCTGGAAATACGAAAGAACTGCGAAGAGGTAAAAATAACACATCAGCACTCACCCAGCGCACTATCCTTCACCTCGGCGGGCGCACACCGCACGCGCACATAGTATTCCGTCGTCACTGGTCCGTCGCCTACTGACCGGTCAGTGTCATGCGTGCCGCTTTTGGTGGAACACAAGCGGGCCGCGCGCACCACTACCGTGCATCACTTCACGTTATCACGCCAGTCAGGTGGTACGCGCTATTCTCACACTCTCTTTGGAGAGTCTTTAGATGCACGTCCCTCCAAAACCGAGTTAACGTGTCTCTTTAAAGAGAGTTGTACATGTGATAGTCATATCCGTGGCAAAAAAAAAGGCTGAAGTGATTGTTTTTTTTTTTAGATTGCAGCAGTAATAGTGCTATAGCATATTTCGCATTGCACAAACGCTGTTGTCGAGATATTCATGACTCAGAAGCCAATGAAGCACAAAGCTTCAGCACCTTGATCGCTGGGCAATGAACCTTAAGACGGCTTCGCGGTTATCTGAGTTGCTATTAGTGAAATGTGGTTGTTCACCCTGCAAGAGTTATCTTCTCTCTTTCTCTAGTGTGACTCATTTTAGCAGGTTTCTTAACACTTTTCAATACTGCTTTTCTGGATGCACCTTCTGTGAACTAAGTGGTAACGCGGCTTCGTTCCTTTATTTATTTTTATTAGTGATACCTCGCACGCCCCCGAAGAGGCATAGAGTGAGTGGGGTATACAGTAAAATTCAATACAAAATATGTTGTATGCATACACTCATTTAAATATTGCCACACAGTCAAGAAATATTCCAAATTACTGAACTATACAGTTTATAGAAAAAAAAAAAAACGTCAGAAAGAAGTTAACAGAAAGGTAAAAAAAAAAAACGGAAAAAAGCTGCGTACCATGACAGTAAGTATTGCATAGGAAAATTTGCAACACAGCCAGGGTGTAATAAGATTTGTGCTTCTAGGGTTGATCACGATGCAAGGGGTACCCGTGTTCGTGTGTTTACCAAAAGTTATGCAATAAAAATGTGCTGTCGCTGTGCTGTCGCTGTGTTCGCGCTGCTCTCGTGCAATATAGAGGCGCCCGGAACACCAAATCAAATTACAAAGGTTCCTGAGCTCAGTATTTACGTGCAGTATGGTTTCATCAGGATCGTTGTGTCATTTTTATTAGAGCGTTGCCATTGCATTCGGAGTTATTGATGCCGTTGTCCAAGACGTTCGGGTGTTTTATGCCCCAGCACCACGATAATATTATGAGGCACGCCTTGTTGGCGGTTCCAGCATAGGTTTTACAAGCAAGGGTTCCGTAACGAGCGCCTAAAACACGAAGTAGAATAAACTACTTGGTCAAGTAATACGATAGTATGCTACAGTGAATATTAATAGTTTGTTAAACAATGGCGATAGGTTTGCGCTGTGCAAGGTTTGCTTGTCAGTACAACGAAACCTCCGCGCCTACTTGCTGGATCTCTCACGACAGCGCTCTGTATGGTGCAATGCATACTTAATTGGCTGTTAGTCTTCGTGAAATTTATGCATTGCAGTAGACCACCATGGCAAGGTCTGCAGCCAGTTTGGACATGAGCACACGGAACTTCGAAATGATAGTCTTGCTCATACAAACAAATAAAGCACGAAAGAGCAAGACAAAAACTGAATGAGTCAGGCAAAGAAGAAACTGAAACCAACATGATTGGCAGAGCCTGCGAAGCTACTGCCACTGCACGCAATGAACGTGCCCCTCTCATCCTGGAAGAATAAAGGCGACAAATATTTTCGAGAACAAGAAAAAGCAATTTCCACTAGAACAATTTTCTCACGTAAGTCTTTATGTAGTCAGTGACACGAAACAATTATTGGGCTGTTTCGAATTTGGTTATTCCGCATACTGAGGTCGTTTACTAACGAAAACAGCAGAGTCTCCATTTATCGTAGCAAGGTCTCCGAGTGGCGGGAAACAATCGATTGCCTGAATGCCGAGACAGGAACGGTGTGCGACTATCGACCAAACGCCGGCGCATAGATATAGCAGACGACGCGGGGCATGCACCGCCCAATGAATATATGCGCATGCGCTGCACTTACAAACCTCGCCATCAGTTAGCGCTACGCGGACAGCCAGCCACGCGCTCGCGTGTTCCCTCTAAGAGTGGAGGGTACTTTACATGAACGCATCAGTGTAAAAGTTAAATAGAACTAGTCTCTGTGCAATGATAAAATAGAAATAGCATACTACGTGCTCCTTCAGTACGAAATCAACTATTTTGACGCAAGGAACGCGTTGAAGCCAGACGCGTCTTCGAGGTGTCCAGGCTCTTCGTGAACGATACCAATTCGAGCCAAGTCTGAAGCTCACATATCCCAGGATTCCCATGCGAACAACAGCTCGCAGCGGCAGTTTTCGCTCTAGGTAATTGTGAGAAACTCTATGGGTTTCACTACCTAGTTGATTTTTACATCATTAGCGTTGACGCCGACGCCGGACTAGTGAAGTACCATCCGGCCTTGCCAAATTTCGAAGACGCCGACGCCGATTCGCGTTTGATGAGGCATCTAAGGCTTTTGCCTGAATAACTCGCTTGAAAGAGCCCTAAAACCCCACAATGGGAGATCGGAATGCTCACAATGTGTGTGTTTAGAACACTGTCACACGATTTAGGGCACGTTACTCGCCGAGAACTTTTGATGGCATTGAAACAAAGCGTACGGAGAAAAATCGCCCGTATCTTACCGCTAATGAATCTTGGCGACGAACGGCCCACTGACGATGGAATAGTCGGCTTCAGTGTCAACGAGAGCGGTGACGTCGTGGCCGTCGAGTAGTACGTCGAGGTCGCTAGTCAATCTTTCTGCGTTCCGGTTAAGTCGCAGCGTCGGGTCACGGCTGCGTCGGCTTCGTCGCATCGTCAAGTCTTCTGTCGGCGGCGAAGTTCTGTTTATGGGGCTGTGTTGGGCTGGCGGCGTGTCCTGAAGAGCTCGTCGCAACGTCGTCGTCGGCGGTAAGGATCTTCGGTATTTAGTCGAACAGCAACCGCATCTCAATGGGTTGCTGCCCTTAGTTTTCCGCACAAAGGATCGCGGATCGGCCCCGAGTAGAGCCGGTGTAGTGCAGGCGCTGCGGTGAAATGTAGCGCCCTGGCGACGGCGATCAGGAAGACCTTGCAGTATGCACTGCACTCCTGCGATGTAATCGGCGATGTCGCGTGTTCGTTCACCGCTCTGTGGCTGTGGCGCAGTAACATCGAAACCGCGCAGCCCCATCTGTCATTACTGGCAGCAACGGTAGGTGCGGCCAGCTTGCGAAAATGCAATCTAAAAAATCGACAAACGGGCGTCCTTACTTTCTTCAAGAAACCCGTGGGGGCCGACGAAGTCTGTTGAAAAGGACGAGAGGAAGGGTAGCACGCTCTTTCGAGTGTTTTTCAACCACAGCCAAGCGACTTGCATGTACACATGCATCGCAACGAAACAGATTCGCGCAGCCAGCCGACTGCTCGTCGTACGTGTTGCGCTTATCAGTCGGCGATTGCGGTTCGTTCTCGGTGGCGATAGTCGATATCGTGCTGTTTTTTTGTTATACGGATTCTCGTTTTTTCTGCATCGCGGCATGCGTCATCGCGCCAATTTTTGAAAGTTGAAGGTCTGTACGCCGCGTGGTCTGAGAAAAAATTACACCATCTCTCGCTAAAGGGAACCGTATGTGGATGCGAAGCAGCGGGAAGATGATTCGCTTGAGCGGGACATAGTGTAATTTTTTCTAGGAGCTGGCTCGCCCGCTTCTTAAGCTGGGGCGAAGCCCCGCGCCGTAAGCTGCATCCATCCATTCAAAGCGTCGTGCAACGCGAAGAGGCACGCTACGCGCGCCGTGCCTTCTCTTTTTGCCTGGCCGTTAATTCTCACAGGGCGAGCGGGGAACGCGGTCGACAGGCGCGCGGGAGGGGGAGGGAGCGTAGGAGAGGAGAGAGAGGGGGAGGAACGCGCATGTGCTGGCGCTCGTCGCAGCATAACTGAGGATACCTTTGCAGCAGATCGAACGAGGACACATAACACAAAAGAACAGGACGGGCGCCGAACTTCCAACCAATTTTATTCGACAGCGGAAAGACGATTTTATAGCACAAGCCAAACCACATGATGAATGCGCGTGCATCATATTTTTCTTAAAGGGACTGTCTACCGTCCTTCATCGCTTTTCTGTTTTGTACCACAATCCAAAGCATACAGCCTGAACTGTCCAACGCTGCAGCGGTTTCTCTGCAAAGTGAGCAGAAATTTTTAAAACTGAATTTTTCGATCTGCGTTCGGTCTTCTTCCATTGGCGTGAAACATGCCCACAACACTGGTTGGTGGACGCGATGACGATTGTAGTGCCGGTAAAAATTAAAAACGAAAGCACATGTGGCTTCTGTAGGATAAAATTATTTTCGATGAACACTAACGTAATGAATGTAACAGTCGTTTTCAGCGCGTTAGCGGTTAAATGAAGCCTTTTGAAGCGTTTATTTTTGCACTGCTGCTGCAATCCAAGCCAAGTTGATTCATCAAAAGAAGACTATAAATGCACGCCTTCACAGTGCAGCACATTTGAGACATCCGAACAGCGGCACGGTACGACCAGCGCGGAGGGCCGCATGTCATAGCGCATGAGTTGAAGCAGATGAACTCGAAGGCGGCGCCGCAAGCAGCGCCACCGGGCGACTTTTTGGATGCGAAAGAAAAAGAAAAGCAAAAAATTACTTTCTGACGCAACCGAAACCTGCCTCAGGTGCGTAAAATACAATTTTAAGTTATACATGTTTGTTTTTAAGCAGAATGAGTCTACCTGCGAGGATTTGTTGTCCCACCAGTAGATTGAACCACATCGCCGTTGGGTGACGCTAGCGGTCATTCTTTCACGATTTTCAACGTCAATATAAAAATATAATTCCTTTTTATGGGACAAAAGCATGCTTGTTGCTGCCGATGTGACGAACGATCTTCTTATTTTCACCACAATCAGAAAAATTTTTCCGAGCGATAGACAGTCCCTTTAACTACCGGGGAACCGTAACATGCCGCTGAGAAAAGTAATCTCTTTATCTAGAAGTGATAGTGATGCCGTGCTGACGCCGGCGTCACAGCTTTGCCTGATGAAATACGCCTCTATTACTTCTCTCTCCGTTTTTTCCCTTGCTCTGCCTATGAACTTCGCTTCCGTGGACTTGGGTAGCATCCACACACCTTGCAATGTGCTGTCATCAGGTTGCCAAAACCATTTTTTACGTTGAGACGGTGTTGTCTGGCCCTGTCGTCGAAACACTTCCCGGTTTGGTCTATATATTAATTCCCGCAACTCAGTGGAATGAGGTACACAACTCCAGACGCGCACTCAGTAAAATGATCGCATACTTTGTGGAACACATCTTTTAATTTCCGCTCATCATGGCGCACACAGCAGAAAGTTTACACGGCGCCGACATTGCGACAGGTACATCATGACAAGAACTTATCTTTTTTACATTGTGCGATATAGCATGAATGTGTTTCCGCTGTGGAATAAAATTAGTTGGAAGGTCGGCGCCCGTCCTGTTCTTTTGTGTTATGTGTCCGCGTTCGATTTGCGCCAAAGGTATCCTCAGTGATGAACCAGTACCAACTAGCTCAAACCAGAATTCTGCTCTTCGCGGCGTTGCACCATGTCCCGCTAAAGGGAACGATGAGTTGAGAGGGGGAGAGGGCGAGTGGAGAGGAGTGGGAGAGGAGAGGAGAGGGGGAGGGGAGTGGAATGGAGAGGGTTAGCGCATGCGCAGTAAGGGTGGTCCGGACGCACGCCACCGGATTGAACCCCGCCATAAGATGCTTCGCATCTAAAACGGCGAACTAAAAGCGATGTCCCAAATTCCTGGGTATGCTGATGCTGTGCGCAGTAAATCTCCGAGAGAGAGACTATTGAGGCCGTCGCACCAACGACGGTCTCTGGTCTAGTCCATGTAGGGACAACAGCGTCGAAGACGAGTGCCTTCGAAGGCGCCCAAGAGGCGACGGGTGCCATGGCTCAAACTGATGAACGCCCCTTGCGTGTAACACGCAGGGAAGTCACAGAGAGATCTGTGACTTCCCTGTGTGTTCAGAGTCGGCGCTTATGGTCATGTGATCACTCGTCTTTTCGTCTGCCTTGTTGCGCCGTTCTAAATACAAGCGATCTGAAATCAAACAACTGCCAAGAGAAGCCAAAAAGCACCACCTAAACAGGTTATGTGTTACGTAAGACATTCTGAGTGTTCTGTTGAAGGACTGGTTTACTGCTATGTTTTCAATTGTTCATTACGCAAGAAACAGCAAAATGTATGTAAGCATCCTTCCACAATACAAATACCCTGTCAATCGCATGATTACTTTATTAAGATTTATAACCATCTAGAAGTATCGGTCTAATTGCTGATGCATACAACATCGGAAATTTCAGCGTGAAAGGTTTTATCATATCTATGGACTTCCATCATGAGACATTTATAGTTGCATGCTCTCCGGCAAAAGCGAGGTAGCGGGCTTTTGGAAACGGTGCTAATAAGTGACTGTCTTATAAGTAATAAGTGAAATCCGTGAGAACTCACTCAGTTGACGCAGGTGCATCGCAGCATGGAAGGTACATGATCGCCATTCAAAAAGAATGATTTGAAACAGAAAACGTGGTCACTCTGCGTTCATTCCAGCGCTAAGTCATATGCCAATAATGCTCTTTAAAGGGAGGCACATCAGTCCACTTAACTCAGACCTCACTTTGAGGCATATTGTTTATTTTTTTTTTTGCAAATAAAACCGAAGGATTCATTAACACTAAGCACAAGAAAACTCTGAAAATAGTGCGCACCGACATGGTCAGTTGTAACATAGACCAGAGAACTTTTTAGAAAGTTTTTACTGAAGTCAATAATACAGGTATTGTATTTGTAGTATACAAGTTGTAGACGCATGGCCGATTATTTCGCTCGCAGCCTAATAGTAACAACATGCAAATAGTCCGTGTCTTATAGTGGGCGCTACCAATAGTGGTTTTTCCTTCATTGATAGCTGAACTATGCAGTGCGAGTGTCCCAAATCAGCCATAGCAATTTTGCTGTGTTGCCACGTACAACAGCATTTTATGTGTGCGTCTGATTGTGAAATGTTTCCTTCGCTTGCCATAAAGAGAGAGATAAACATTTTAATGAAGCTGGAGATGTTTGCCATAAAGAACCATTGGTGAACCACTATTGCACTTTGCTTTATTACTCTGCAAGAAGATTCCGTATGCATAAACTGCCCCACCCAGAAACGAAGCGAAATGCATTCAGCACTGGCATTCAAAAGCTCATTGTGCGAAGGTATAAAATTGCTCATTTGCATAGGCGTGCGCCGAGAGTGGGGGCAAGGATGTGGCCACCACCCCTAGTTGACGGACTGGGTTAACACGGCATTTACGCAGGATTGCTGTTCTCTATTTGCATATCACTTTCACACCAAATCGCACACCATTTTAAACTAATAATAATATTATCTGGAGTTTAATGTCCCAAAACCACGATATGATTATGAGAGACGCCGTAGTGGAGGGCTCCGGAAATTTCGACCACCTGGGGTTCTTTAAAGTGCACCTAAATCTAAATACACGAGCCTCAAACATTTTCGCCTCCATCGAAAATGCAGCCGCCGCGGCCGAGATTCGATCCCGCGACCTTCGTGTCAGCAGTCGAGCGCCATAACCACTAAACCACCGCGGCGGGGCACCATTTTAACTATATGCTGGAGTATCATGAATGCTACCGAAGTGAAATATGCGTCTTTATGAAACTTTGTAGCTGTTCCTGCTGTTTTAAGAAGAATATTGCACGTGGAGGAATACTAACTTCTTACTAATTAGAGTTTAACGACAGATTCCCACCGGTGCAAGACACAAAACGAAATTTTCTAGTTACACCGTTAGGGAGAAAGCTCCGCTTTCTATGGTGCTCGTTTGTTGCAAATTTGTATTGCCTCTGAATAATATTTAGGCACACATAGTACTCAGTATACCTGAAAATGCACCTAACAGCACAAACAGACAAAAAAAAGAGAGGAAAACTGAAGCTCTTTTAAAAATTGTGATCCGCTCCAATCTAATAATGACCTGATTTACGCTTTCTTGCAATGTCGCCATCATTTCTTTAAGCTCGGAACCAACCTTGGCCTAAACCCGCACAGTCGAGGAGAGGGCCTTGTTTTTCGGAGCTGGCGTCTCCTCGTCAGCCATGTTCTCTTTAGCAACCTCCAGAGACCTTGGTACCTCAACTGGGCGATCAGGTTTGCTACCCTGACCTGAGCTACCGCTGTTAGCGGACTGTAAGCTTCTCTTAAGTTCAGCTATCTCTTTTACAAGCCCTTCAATGGCTGCTTTTAAGCTATGATTTTCTTTCTCCAATTGCGCAATCCTGTCTTTATCCCTATTATCAGACACATGCTCCTGGCTCTGCTCACGCGTTCGGCCGGTGTTGGTGCTGCCCTTGACCTTGTCAGCCCTGATGGCCCGGCCTCCAGCTGCGCCGCCGCTTCCACCAATAGACACAGAGCGGCTCCTGGGGGCTGGAGTCCCAGACGATGACTGCCGTCTCGACATTGAACGTCTCCGAGAGTGCGAGCATCCCCTAGAGCGTTGGGGGACGCTCGACAGCTGCGCCGCCTCGGCTGCTTCTTGTTCCGCTGCTAGCTCCGCCCTGGCTCTCTCCTGTCGTCGAACACGCACGACGTAGGGAACCCGGTACCTTTGTCTGCATTGTTTATCCGCCAACAGGTGTCGGCAGCCACAAAGTTTGCAACAAGGCTCACAGTTATGGTCCTCTTCAGGGTTCCGAGCCCCACATCCTCGGCATTCAAGACGATCGGGCGCCGGACAGACATCCGCCCGATGTCCAAGCTTGCCACACACATAACATATACCCACTTGCTTTCGATACAAGTAACACCGGACCAAGGTTGGCCCATACCTAACAAAATTGGGCACTCTTAAGCCGTCGAAGACAATGATGACTGAGCCTGTATTCTTGATTCTTTTGACCGCCATAGCCAGTGGATTGCGATCATTCACGATGTTCCGCTCAAGTGTCGCAGGGCCATCCGTAATGTCCACATTGCGAATGACCCCTTTACACGTCGTGTGTGGGGCCGTCTCGTACGCAATGACATCAAATTCTTTGTCCGCCACTCTGATTGACCTGATTCTCACATTCAGCGTTGTTCCTTTCTGGCGTACTAGCCACCAAGATGTTTTGCATAAAGTTGGGGCAGATAACATCTTCTATAGTCTGCTCAGTAGTAAGGCCTGCCGCCTCGACGATAGCCCTGCCCACCGTTGTGGGGCTAACTTTCTCCAAATGCAATCGACCCCGTGGGCGAATGACTATCTTGATGTGTTCTTCTCGCATCGGCGGCATTCGCGACGCCTTCATAATGCGTTGCTTGATTACCAAGCCTTTGCGCCGTTCACCTGCGCCCCTTCGTTCAGCCATCTCGCCTTGTGAACCGTCATCACCTAATCCAGGCTTCGTCATAGCTCTTGATTTTTGGCTGGGCACCCTCCGCCATCCCAGGTCTTCAGTACATTCCTCTGCCGGGAGCACCTGCCCTTCGACTTGCATTGCTGCCACGCCGGACGCGCGCGTCCCTCCACGTATAGGGCTACCAGACGCTGGGCTTAGCTCTCGGCCAACGCGGCGTGAGCACAAAAGTTCAAATAAATTCCAAACAAAAAGGGTGGCCCACCTCAAAGTCAAGTATCCGCCGAATCCTCTCGTCTTCACGGATCCGATCATGTCAAATTTGCACCACACAGTCACCAAAAAAATCACAGCATGTCCACGGAGTGAATGATGATGAGTGGGCGAAGCTGCGGAGGTTCATCGGTAAACCGTGAATCTTCCGTGAATTCTGCCCAGTACATCATCACCGACGTGAGATCGGGCGCGTTTATACTAAAGGTTCGATGAGTTATGACGACTTGCAGCTCACTTTAATTTTACATGTACGCTGTGAATTTTCGTTGTTTAGAAAACCATTGCTTTAGAAAACATCTGGCGTCTTTCGTTAAGCAGCTGGCGTCTTTTCGTTTTGCTTTAGAAACATCTGGCGTTCCTCCGTTTTGCTTTTACAAAACATCTGGCATCTTTCGTTGGTTTATTTCATCAATCAACGGCGTTTTGAACAAAATTTTTATTGTTTAATCACGCACAGGAGAAATCACACCAGGCACTACCTTGGAGGTAAAGAATGGCTGCTAATGGGAATGAGAGACAGAAGAAGTCGGCTTTTAGCTACCGCTGCGAATTTTTTTATTGTTCAACAACACGCAGGAAAAATCTCCCACCGGCACCACCTTGGAGGTCAAAGCGTAAGACTGGTGACTGGTTACGCACTACGACTACGACTACGAGGGACGAACGGGTGCCGCCTTAAGGAGCTTCGCCCCTAAAAGCCGCGGAAATATTCGCAAAAGACGGAGCCGATGTGAACGCGTCCGCTCACCTCGGCGTCCGCAGCGTCTCCTATACACTATACTCGGGGACAACTTTCTGTGGCAATGAAGGGAAAGCTACAGAGCCACAATGCACGTATCCTACCACTAATAAATGTAGTTCCACAATTGCGTCCGTATTTTCTGCGTGAGATATATAAAATACTCCTTCATTTTCTACATGTAGCTTTTTGAGACGCAGCGCAGCGCACACAAGCAAGATATTTGTATTTCTTTTACTTTAGACTTTTGTCACTTTGCGTTTTTGTGTGTTTGAAAAAGTCGCGCCTTTTACCCGTACCTTAGATGCTAAGCAGCGTTTGCGTTGAAATGCAAAGCTAGCCGTCACTTTCCACGGCGTTACGAGACGCGCGCCAAACGAGACTACTTCGCGTAGCAGTACATGTGCAGAAGTTCCGCCCACGTAGCTTTCCCTTCATTCCCACAGAAAGTTGTCCCCGAGTATAGGAAGAGAGCGCCGTGAGTAGCGTGATTGGCGCGGACAATTTCATGAAGCCCATTTTACATCAACCGCCGCAGATGGAGCGTAACGCGGCTGTCTCGCTAACCAGGAGGCCTCGGAAGGCAGCGCGTGGGTTTGTTCCAGAGCAGCCGCCGCAGACAGAACCTCCCTTCATGCAGTGCTTTATCGCCATATATGGTATCGGTGGACAACTTCGCCGCATACCTCAGTGATGACGTCTTTGGCGACCGCACGACAGCGCGCACTGCTGTGGCACCACGGGTGGCTGCCGCGCAACCTGCCGTCTTGCCACTGTCGTTCCCTCCTCCGCGCGCTCTACTCCCTATCGCTGTCGTGCATCCTCCGCTGCACTGATAGTTTGACAGTTGAAGACCGTTGCAAGCAGCTTCCGTGTTATATTTGTAAGGCCCCCAAAAGTTGTCTTTTTATTTTACTCTATATACACGTCACATCGTAAAAAGAAGTAAGCGTGAGTGCTTTGATGATTTTTTCTAGGAGTATATTCATCACACAAGGTGAACGCTATTTTTTGGCTGCGGTAAAGTCTCAAGGCCGCACGTTTTTTGTTGGTATGTGTAATCGTAAGACCCTATGTAAAGCTTTCGGCTAGGCCTGAAAGTTCGAGCAAGAGAGGTACTGAAGGGGCTTCCTAATTAAACTTTTCCATCATCGTAGATCGGGAAGTGGCAATATCTGTCAAACTACCGAGTTTTCGAGTGATAAGTAAACCTAAATTGCATTGCACTAGCCGGAGGCAAGGGCAAGACAGCGCAGCAATTGCTGTAACTTTCAATACGGCCAGGCCAGCGGTAAATGCCGTTGACAAGAGAAACGAAAGCTCTCCTCGGCCGGAACATTGCTCGGCTGGTCAAGAAATCTCATCACGCTGATCGACTCACCACACAACATCCACTGATCGATGATAACACCTCGAGAAATAGAAGACGCAATCTTGTGGAGTTCGAAGTTCCTCAGGCAGCTTCCGCTAAGGCTCACGGCTCCATGACAGTTCGAGGCGCAAGGAAAAGAGAAGTTGAGGTAGCACAGCGAGAAGCTTGGCATTCGGAGTGAACACGGGGGGGGGGGGGGGGCAGTCAAAGTGTCTTCAAGGTTGCAGCGAGAGGATGGTCTATGGATAGCGAAACGTTTAATCTTTCAGGTGTCACGAATATGGAAAAGGCAAAAATACGAATTCATGGGAAATGAGATGAACTTGAGGGAGACTTAATTACCCTGAAAGCCCTGTGCTTTCATTCTTTCAGAAAGGCCTTCCATATCCACCGTTACGAAAGAATTCGAAGAGATGTGGGAGCGGCGACACCAAAAGTGAGATGTATAACAAGTTCTGCTCAACTCCCCTGGACATTGCCAAGCTTTCTGAAAGCTCCATATCTGCATAGATGAACTGAACAAGTTAAAAAAAACCTCAAGTAATCAAAGGTTATGAAAAACTATTTTGAATATAGAGGCATCATGTTCGGTATACCACCCATCTTATGGCTTTCGCCCATTCCGATGCAGCGTAGGGTCTGCCACTAGATTGCCACCGTGAAAGACGTCCTACGCAGATTACATCTTGAGATTGTTTTTTTTTTCTGAGCCGAACATATAGGTGTCATATTGAAGATTGGTTCATTTATCTTGAAAACGGTGGCCATAGAAGCCCGGACGATGTAACAGCTTCTTGGATCCTGTGTGGTGAAGAGCATTGATAAAGTGCATGCCCTTTCCTTCCTACCAATCTAGTTCTCTTGGCTACACTAGTGTAGGATAGGAAATTTAATATTTCTTCTAGTTAACGTCCTTATCTTCACATACGGTCATCTATAATTTCCAATGCTGTCTTTGTCGCGGCTTCTCACGGCTAGGGTGGCACTGTACCATGGAAAAGGGAGCAATAAACTACCGCAGATGGTGTGATCTACAAATGCCAGACAATATTCTTTTGAGTGATAATGATATCAGGTGAAGTTTGGGTAAGACAAAACGTGGCTGGTGACGTGGAAGGTGGTCACTTTCTTCTCTGGATAACGGCCGTCAAACAAGCACTACACACAGCTTGCGATTATTGGTTGGCTGGTTCCGTGTCCACGTCTTCTCACTCTTCATGCGTAGCTACAACTGGACGGTATAAGAACTCATGCAAGGAAGCGTTGCATTGCGGAGATGCGGAAGACTTCGCTTAATGTTGAAAGAGAAATTGTAATATCCTCAAAAAGCATTAGAAAACGAAATTTCTCATCGGCATTTATACACATCTGTCTTTTCCGATGCCCGTCTAGAGTGTCGCTTGCGTAGTTGTCATTTGAGGATCGCTTGGGGAAACGTAAACATCGAGTCATTCGAGATAATTTGTCTCCTCGCCTCCGTTTTCTATTGCTTTCGCATTTGCGCATACTTACCCAAGGCGGTGTGGAGTAAGGCGTTCGGGCTTGCGCAGCTTCGCCGTATGGAAACAGGAGTACGACAGACGCGTGTAACACGAAGCTTTTCCTCTATGGAAATAGAATTTGCATGTAGGAACACACTTTAATATTACGGCTTTGTCGGGATGGTACTCATCCACAAGGGATGAAATTTGATGTCACAATCGCCGCTGTCTCACCTCGTCGCCTTTCGCAGGACTCTTAATAGCAGTCTCCAATTTCTTCTCGTAACAGTCTTTGCGTCCGGAATGGTTGAGCGTAACGCTGTTGCAACCCGCTGCCAGAACATCGAGTTTTCGAAAAAAGAAAGAACAATAGGTCGAATGATTTGTCCGTCGTTCAGTGTCGTGTTGTTCTTCTGTAGCCTAGTGTCGTCAGATACTCCTATTCTTTCCTTTCATTATTTTACACCCCCTTTGTCTTTCCCAAGCACATAGTAGAAAACCGGATTCTTCCTCTGGTTAACCTCCCTACCTCTATTTTAATTTTCTCTCTCGTTCTCTCTTCCGCACTAATATTTAGCGCCATTTCACGAAAAGAACTTACTGGGTGTATGTCGTATCCAGTTCATCTTTGTTTTTTGCTTGACCTGCTCCCTTCCATCTAGCATCATATTCTCCATTTAAGCTTTGCGCTAGGAAACCAGTTGTATGGTACAGCGCTGTGCCTTGACCAGACAGCAATGAAAGGACGTCAGGCCAACGCGGACAACTTGAAATATTCCACATTCCTAAGAAAAATGTTTCTTAGTAAAGCATCTAGCATCACGATACTACACTTAGACATGACCAAGCTTTTAAAAGCTTCGTCTATTTTTTTTTTTAATTTTGGGACTTGGTGATACGACATGAAGCGAATGTTCAAGTCTGAGAGACAGATCTGCCAAGCGCTGCTAACGCCACTGTTTTATTGCGATAGCAATTATATGGACAGTCTCGGCTGGAAAATGTCCGTCCCCATCGCCGTCATTCACCGTATATATATATACGTATGTATATATATAGAAAGGCCACAAAGAAAAATAATTAAGAAATTCTTTCCGACGCGCGGAATCGAACGGGCGACCTCTCGCTTTGCAGCCCGCCGCGTTAGACGTTAGGCCACGACAGCACCATCTTTCAGCCTGCTAACGGCGAGCTATTTATATACACCGTGCAATTCAGCATGCTTTCTTAGTGGCCACAAAGATGGCGTGATGTGCGCGCGTGTGGCCCGCTTTAAAGATCGTCGCTCCGCTCCAGCCAACGCCGTTGCTCTTCGCTCTACAGGGCGTGGTCGCTTTCGTGCGCTTATCTCGAGTAAAGAAGGGGCGGCCGGTTGGGTGCTTCGCTTCGCTCGCTGCAGCGGCCGCGTTTGCGAAAGGAGCGCGCTGTTCAAACAGAAATAAGTAACAACTGTGACAATTAGTTCGCGCTCGTCTTGTGTGTACCTGTTCGTTTGTTTCGTGCGTCCTGCTTTATGTTTGAGCAGTGCGCTTCAAGTGTCGAGCTGTGACGCATTAGTTCGCGCGCGTCCTGTGTGCATTCTTTTCGTGCGTCCTTTGGGCTCGAGCGACGCGCTGGCAATTTCGAGCTGCTTTCTTCTTCTCGTTACATTACAATTTATTGCTATCGCAATCATTGCTTCGCCGTTGCGGCGAAACTGTGACTTCTTTTATGTGTTCCACCAATGTACTAAAGTTGAATGTGCCACCATTTCTGTGGCTTTGAGCCGCAGTCTTCCGAGATAAATTGGTCTCGGTCGAGACGGAGCAAGATTGACGTATTTTTCAACTTCAGAAACAGTGATCGTATCTTCTTTTTGAAGCTTGATGGCAAATTTGTCTGGCGGCCGCATCGCCCTCAAGACGCGAATGCCAGAAGCAGTAAATCTCGGCTACATTTTTTTACTTTGCTTTGTTGTTTCGCATCCAGTAGCGCGAAAGGAAAACAAAACTCCAGACGGTCGAAATTGCGTCATTCTCTGTGCGTAGTGATTTCTCTTTGCGCTTACATTGTTTTATCACAGGATGAAATGAAAGAAGCATTTTTTTGTCTTCGTCTCGCCAATGTCATACCCGTTGTGATATTCATGAAGGCAAATTCTGCACTATTCTTTACAGCGTATGCGACAAAGTCTCTTAAAACGTCGTTTGTCTTATGTCACGTTTTCATGACTTGCGCAGGTTGTTAAAATAGCACGATGATTAGTAAAGAGCGCTTAAAATGTCGTTGTTTAAGAAATAGAAAGACGAGGCAGCACATGCAGACCTGCCAAATCAGACATGGTCTTCTGTGTATGTAGTGTGTTTAAGCGCCTGTATATCATATTGCGATCATTCATGGCGAAATGGAGAAAATTTTGTGTGTTTGTAGGCACATACTGAACTAATCGCAAGCAATATTGTCTGATAAATAGCCACTTCGAAGTTCCACTTTGTGAAAAGAAATACGGAAGTAAGCAATTCAAATATCTCAATAGCGACTTTTGTGTCGCGACATACGCAAGTTCTAAATAATGTGAAAGAAGACATACCAAAGTATCTTCTGAAAAATGTTGTTAAATCATATTTATTGCCCTTCATACCTGCATAACATAAAGAAAACCTCAATCAACATGTGGTTTACTATGTTTGTAAACATTTTTTTGTTTGGTTGAATGTTTTTTATATCTTCTAAACTGCCGCCAATTTTGCTGCAAGAAGTTTTTCTACCTCCTCGGGCAATGCATCTTGTTTTTTATTATATGGAAACTCAGTGGATTTTTGTCATCGCCGTTGCCGTCGCCGTCATGTCCCTTATAAGAATATGTATGTATATATATATAAAAAAAGCCATGAAGAAAAATAAACCAGAACAAAAAAAAATCCGAAGTACGCTACCAGGGAGTCAAACATCCGACCTCTCGCCCCGCAGCGCGCCGCGTTAGCCAACTCTGTCACATGCCATGAATCAGCCACCATACTAACGGCGAGTTATTTATATATACCGTTCACTGCTATCGGTAAGGAGATCAGAACGTGTTCCTAAAGCCGGATGAATTCGTGATTCTAAAAGTTTTGCTCTGACTTAACACGACAAAACAGTATTCTCTCAGCAGATAAGGAGGTGCTTCTGCGTGTTCCATCACCCGCGAGATGGCGCGGAGGGCGCACTGTAAAGCAACGCACCTAGATTTTTTTTAATTTGAAAACTTTCCTTGAGAAGCGCAGGAAAAATTGGCCCCTTTCTGTACCCAATCGCGATGTGGAACACCGAGCACACAGTACGTCGTACGCCACCGCGCGAAAGGAGACTCCAAGGGGTCACTCCACGCGCCGCAGTTTTCAAGAAAAAATGCAGAGGAAATATCCAAGAGCGTTCGGATGTGCATAGTCGACACTTCCAGCACGCTGCTCAAACACAAAGAAGTAACAACTGTGACAGTTGTTAGTTGGCTCTTGTTCTGCGTATACCTGTGCGTTATTTTCGACCGTCCTTCTTTGGGTTTGACCAGCGCGCTGCAAGTGTCGAGCTGTGACAGTTGTTAGTTGGCACTCATCCTGTGTGTGTTCTTCTCGGGCGTTCTTTGTGCTTGAGCGCCACGCAGCAAATTTCGAGCTGCTTGTCGTTCTACGTGTGACATTCCAATTTCTTGCTATCGCATTCATTGGTTCGCCCTTGCGGCGAAACTGTGACTTTTTCATTGTGTAATTTCTTAACGAATGCTCACAAAACTGCTGTACAGTGCATTCTTGGTATGTTTATTATAAGGCAGTCTATTCTGCTTTTGGACGTGCTTTCCCTGGGCATTTAATGTGCACAAAACAACAAAATCAAATGAATTAAATGAAAAGAAATTTGCATGGGCTAAACCTGCCCCTGTTTCAACATCAAACATTGAGGGTATCGCAGCTCTTTGAAAGATGCTTTACGCTTTAATTAAGCGCTCTACTTCGATCATCATGGATCCAAGCCCACTTTGTAGGGCACAACAGTTGGTTTTCATCGCAGAGATCAGGGCACGTGGAAGCTCGTGAACTTCAGAAGCAAGGCGCCAGGTACGCGAACAAACGTTCGACGCAACTTCGAAAAGGCGTACCTTAGTACTCATTAAATCTGTCATGGCAGCTGCCCATATCGATACCTATCTAGCCAGTCTTCTTAGTGATTATATACTGGCAATGAAATGCGGGCTTGTGCTCTTAAACTAATGATCTAGAGTTAGCGCTCGTCCCGTTTCGCGTCTATTTTTTTTTTGTTTCATGAGCGACGTGTCAGATAGATTCGATAATAATCGTATATAGCACTGGCGTCTGGTATGAGGGAAATAAACTTTGTTTACCCAGTTACTTTCAGTGGTGGGCAACAATGGTCTCACCAGGCGAGACCATTCTGCTTCGCTCCCGAACGGTTTGCGCCAGGAACGAACCCCGAATGCATGCCAGGGGTGGCCTCCCGTCGCCGTACTGCAGAAGGTGCGGTGACCCAGACGCCTTGGAACGCGTAAGTGGCGTTGAAAGTTGGGCGAATTCGTGCAGGATCATCGTCTAGCGAACGGCGGAGCAGGACTGGACAAAAGGAAAGATGGAAGGGACAGACGAGCGCAGACTCACAACCATAGGTCGGCAAAAAATGTGGAACTCACTCAGACTCACTCACGAAACATATCTTACCCTTAGAGCTCACTCGGACTCAGACTCACCAAACTTTTCTTCATCCGAACTCACTCGGACTCAGACTCACTATAATTTTTCTCAACCGGACTCACTCGGACTCAGACTCACCAAAATATAATTCACTCGAACTCACCCAGACTCAGACTCACGGCTCGATCTGAGTCTGAGTGAGTCTGAGTGAGTCGACTCATGAGTCCGTTAGCCTATAATTAGCCTTTTTCTACCATAATGTCAATGCTCTTTAATGCCAATATCTCGCATAATCGGTGCGCTACTTAGCACCTTTTGATTTCGTACCTTCAAATACGAGTTGTCTGAGTTTGCAGCTCAATATGGACCTTTTTATTGAATGAGACGACTCACACGAGATATTTTTATCAGTAAGCTCCCGTGAAAATGTTTACGGGGGGGGATGTCAAGGCACTTCACCCCCCCTCCCCCTTCTCACCTCACCCCTCTGATCAATAAATATTGAGCTGACGTATGAATGGTAGCGCGTTGAAGTATGTGGGACCATACGTGAGTATAAACGTGAGCCGACATAAGGCTGATAGTAATGCTGAAGTTGAGTAGATAGGGCCATAGGTCGGCAAAAAATATGGAGCTGACTCAGACTCCCCCAAGAAATATATTTTGCCCTTAGGGCTCACTCGGACTCCGACTCACCAAAATTTTCCTCAACCGGATTCACTCGGACTCAGGCTCACCAAAATTTTTAACAACAGAACTCACTCGGACTCATACTCACAAAAACTTTACTCACCCGGACTCACTCAGACTCAGACTCACGTCTCGATATGAGTCTGAGTGAGTCTGAGTGAGTCGACTCATGAGTGAGTTTGCCGACCTATGCTCACAACTGATTTACTGAAAATACGTGGCAACCTTAAATAGGGCCCAGCACGGATGACATGTGACTGGTGGAGAATAACAACGAAACAAAAAATTCGGCAGAACCCACGTACCGTGGGAGTCGATGTTATGCGAAGCATGCGACGGGTAGGTGACTGGCGTAACTTTTTTTACTGAGCGACACGTTACAAAATGACACTAAAATTCGTATAAATTTTATACACACACTTATATATGTTGAAGAGCCGCATATTTGTTATGTAACCAGTTGTTTGCGGTTGGGTAACGCTGCCAATGGCAACGGGGGTATTACCAACATCAGAAGCGGTAATCTGATATGTAGTGCTTATGCGTGTCCGGAGAACGCACGCACGTTTCACGAACCCGTGTGCATGTGCGCGAGAAGTTCTTGACAGTTCTTGAACAAGGTCATCATCACCGTGATCAGTGAGCACAAGCAGCTGGTCATGACTTGTCATAGAATCCGGTCGTGACCGTGGTCTAAGACTAAAAAATTCGGCAGATCCCACGTACCGTGGGAGTCGATGTTTGCGAAGCATGCGGCGGGTAGGTGACTGGCGTAACGCTTTATACTGAGCGACACGTTACAAAATGACGCTAAAGATTTGTATAAATTTTATACGCACACATATATATGTTGAAGAGCCGCATCTGTGTTATATAACCAGTTGTTCACGGTTGGGTAACGCTGCCAATGGCAAGGTCGGTATTACCAACACCAGAAGCGGAAAGCTGATATGTAGTGCTTATACGTGTCCCGAGAACGCACGCACGTTTCACGATCCCGTGTGCATGTTCGCAAGAAGTTCTCGACAGTTCTTGAACAATGGCATCATCACCGTGATCAGTGAGCACCAGCAGCTGGTCATGACTTGTTATAGAATCCGGTCGTGACCGTGGTGAAGAGGGGTCCATGTGTAGTGAATTATGTGGTATAGTAGAGCTGTTGGAATTCGTGGATGCCTCGGTCATTTCGTCGACAAATTGTCTGTCGACAGAGCCGGCGACATGTCGGAACCGGAAGCCACCCTTCGCGTTGGTGAGGTTACGCCGTCGAGGCTGGTAGGCCTGGATAGTGCTACGTAGACCAACATCAGTGGATGGCGTTTGTCGTATTCGTAGACTACCTGGGCGTATGTGGCCTACGTAGCCTAGTCTACAAATCGGCGGTCAATCAATCTGGCATCATCCTCGGTAAGCATGAGGCCATCGCCCAGCCTCGTAAGAAATGAAGAGGACACTGCGTCGTTCTAGTGGACGAAGTGTACTTTACGGTGCGGTGATGTGGATATCATATGTAACTTTCGTTAATGTATTCCACCGGGGTCAAGCGATGCTTCAATATAGCTTGCTGAATCATAGGAATAAAAACGTAATGTTTATTAGACTGCTATAAAAGGGGAGCCAACACTGGAACTGTAGACGTTAATCTGATATGACGCCTGTATCGTAGGAGTACACATCGTAGGAGTATGATGTAGTGTTTATTGCTTTCTTGTAAAATTAGATAGCCAGCACCACAACCGCAATTGACGTTGCACCGATATTACGATTGCGTAGGCTGTTTTTCCAAACCAATTTATAGACGTGGCGTGGCTCAGTGGTAGAATACCTGATTGCCACGCAGAATGCTTGGGTTCGATTCTTGCTGGGATCCTAATTTTCATTCTTTCCATTCGTTGAGTCAATGCTGCCGATGTTGGTTGTTCTTAACGCTCTAGCATTTAAGTTACCAATGTCTGTTCTCGCCGTTCCTGGGTAGATATAAACCGTCAATCACATGTGGCGCATACCCGTACACCACGGCCAGTGGTAAACGGCTATGTGTTACCCGTGTCTGGAAGAGAGGGTTTGACGACGTACGCGACAGGATTTTCACCTTATTCATGTAATGACCCGACAGTCGTATTCGTGAAATCCTCTTACCCTGCCATGCCAATTTTGCTATACAACAATTTAAGAAGGCGATCATGAGAGCACCCAGACATAGGCGGCAAGATAGATAGATAGATAGATACGTAGATAGAAACGCTCAAAGTGCCAGAGGTTCGCTAAGAAATGCTTCGCATTTAATACCACAACTACAACCAATCAAACCTGCATTGTCAACTGTAGCACGTGGAACGCAGAGGCGCGAACTCTTTGTCAGACCGAGTGATAGAGGGGTAGCTAATAGACCCATTTCCCTCGCTCCTAATATGAAAGGATTGTATTCCTTGCGGCCTATGTAGCTGCTTTCCCCGGAGACAACTGTCGCATCATTAAAGATGGGTTCGCAACCACTCTCCGCAGTGCGCTGGGAATTGTAAACCCGGGTTCGCTTAAAACCAGTTGCACATTTTGAAGTAGGACATTGCAACCAATGTTGTTTTCTTCTGACAAACCAGTCATGAGCCAGCGATTTTTTTTTCACTTGCTCGCTGCTCGCAACATTCATTTATGCCCATTTTGAGCATCGTTCTCATCTGCGCCTGCAGTAATGTGTTGCCGCGTAAGAGATAGCTGAGCACATGCAAAGTAAGTTTTCCTGGCACAAAATAAGGCCACTCTCGCATGTGCTAAACGGTTAGCATCGGCGCTGGGCAGAATTTGTCGTTTCGATCTGATCCCTACTTTCAGTCATATATAATAAGCTGGTTTCCTAGAACGTCCAAGTGAACATATCGTCCTCGTGGTTTTAAACGCGAAGCATTTCTTAGCGAACCTCTGGCACTTTGAGCGCTTCTATCTACGTATCTATCTATCTATCTATCTATCTATCTAACTCTCTACCTATCTATCTAGCCGCCTACGTCTGGGTGCTCTCATGATCGCCTCCTTACCTTGGTGAAGGCCAAAATTTGCATGCGAGGGTAAGAGGATTTGACGAATATGATTGCCGGGTCATGACATGAATAACGTTAAAATCCTGTCGCGTACGTCGTCAAATCATTTCCACTAGACACGTGTGGCACATACCCGTTTACCACGGGCCGCGGTGTACGGGTATGCGCCACAGGTGATTTACAGTTTATATCTACCCAGGAACGGTGAGAACGGACATTGGTAACATAAATGCTAGCGCGTTAAGGAAAACCAACAATGGCAGCGTTGACTCAACGAATGGAATGAATGAAAATTAGGATCCCTGCAGGAATCGAACCCAAGCATTCTGCGTGGCAGTCAGGTATTCTACCACTGAGCCATGCCAGGTCTATAAACTGGTTTGGAAAAACAGCCTACGCAGGCGTAATATCGGTGCAACGTCAATTGTGGTTGTGGTGCTTGCTATCTAATTTTACAAGAAAGCAATAAACACTACATGATACCCCTACGATGTGTACTCCTACGATACATGCATCATATCAGATTAACGTCTGTAGTTCCAGTGTTGGCTCCGCTTTTATAGCAATCTAATAAACATTATGTTTTAATCATATGATTCAGCAAGCTATATTGAAGCATTGCTCGATCCCGGAGGAATACATTAACGAAAGTTACATATGATATCCACATCACCGCACCGTAAATTGCACTTAGTCCGCAAGAACAACGCAGTGTCCACTTCATTTCTTACGAGGCTGGGCGATGGCCTCATGCTGACCGAGGATGATGCCAGATTGAGTGACAGCCGCTTTGTAGACTAGGCTACGTAGGCCACATACGCCCAGGTAGTCTACGAATACGACAAACACCATCCACTGATGTTGGTCCACGTAGCACTATCCAGGCCTACCAGCCTCGACGGCCTATACCTCACCAACGCGAAGGGTCGCTTCAGGTTCCTACTTGTCGCCTGCTCTGTCGACAGCCGATTTGTCGACGAAATGACCGAGGCATGAGGATGTAGATGCGGTCACTGAACAAGTCAAGGTGAAAAACACAGAGACGTTTCGGGACACATACGGGTTCCTTGTTCACACTAAGCAGGCAAGAGCTGTGTGTCGCTTTTTTATGCTAAAATGTGACGTAGTGAACGGGTGTAGGTCTAGGAACCGAGGCATCCTAGAATTCCAACAGCTTTACTATACCACATACTTCACTACACATGGACCCCTCGTCACCACGATCACTACCGGATCCTATAACAAGTCATGACGAGCTGCTGGTGCTCACTGATCACCGTGATGATGCCCTTGTTCAAGAACAGTCAAGAACTTCTTCCACACATGCACACGAGTTCGTGAAACGTGCGTGCGTTCTCGGGACACATATGCGGCTCTTCAACATATATGTGTGCGTATAAAATTTAAACACATCTTTAGCGTCACTTTGTAACTTGTCGCTCAGTAAAAAAAGTTACGCCACAGTCACCTACCCGCCGCATGCTTCGCATAACATCGACTCCCACGGTACGTGGGATCTGCCGAATTTTTGTACCACAGCTTGTCGACATCCGTTAATTATAACCTCACGTTGACAAGCCTAATGGGATCACCGAATTTCTTGGTAGTGCTCACTGTTTGTAGGACTCCAGCCTATTCTAAACGTATCTTTCATGAGTGCTACTGAAGATATCGGGTTCTCGCTGACTCTAGGTACCGGCACATACAATGAGTGGTGTAACCGGTGGAGCTGTCGGAATGGCGTCGTCGCGCACGACGGATGGCAAAATTTCGGCTACGTAATTCCAGATTCGCGGAAAACCGCAGCAGCTTCCACCAGAATAAATACGGTCCATGACGGCGGCGACGGCGACGGCGACGGCGACGGCAAAATCCAGCCGAGACTGTCCATATAACTGCTATCGCAATAAAAGGAAGCATTGGGCTGTAGCGCTTGCAACGTCTAAACTGTAGTGGCAAGAGCAGCACTGGCGTAGACCGCGTCGCGGCAAATCAGGTTAGCCAGCTCGAACTCGTACTTCACGCAGGACTGTATATGAGGCTGTCGCGCTGGGCATTCTTCTTGTTCGCTTGATCAACATGCATAATGTATTCGCGGAGAAACATTCTGCGCATGACTGTATCAAAAACGAGATGCTTTTACAGTTTTCGCTGCATTCTTTGTTAGGCGAGCACAATGCGCAGGAACCCCAAGATTTCCAACAACCATAGAGCGCTAAAGCAAAAATTAGAAAAGGTTCCAATAGTTTTGCTTAATAGCCGCTGTGATCACGTGTACATGGAAATGACAGTTGACCGTAGATTCGCTGTATAGTGGAATGACTGCATAGCAGAAATGAACCAGCTTGCCTACTAAAGAAACTTTCGCTCTTCTGGTTCCTATTTCCCGCATCTGTGTCTTTGTTTGTTGATCCTCCTCAAGGGACTGGGTCACATGCTGCATGCAAAATCGCCTTTGCACGGTGCCAGGTCTGAAATCTAAGCTTGGAGCGGCAGCTTCACTATCACTCACGCTGAATTCCTAGACGTGCTTTGCATCTCAGAGTGGCGATTTGACAGCGAGAAAACAACAAACGATGCTGGAGACGGGCACGTACACGACGCTTCACTGTTTCTACCGGGAGTTCCTAAGTTTATGTGCTGACTTCCGCACTGGTACTGCGTGACACCAGCTTGTGTTTGTAGCAGAATGTGAACAGTGGCGCAGCTTTCGCAAGCTGTTATTATTTATTTATTTTTCAGCATCGCGTTTCTCTTGGGAGGAATGCTCAAACTTCGCGTCATTATGGCATTGCGACAATTTCGCTTTCTTTTTTTTCCCCAAAAACACTGCCTCAATGGATATGGGCTTATATATATGCCGAAGCAGCCTGTTCTGTTCAGTTCAGCCAAAGTACGCCAGCATGACCCAATTTAGAGAGAAGATAAGCGCTTCAGTGTGCTCTTCTGCAGCTGTGCATACCTAACTTCTAAGTCTACAGAATATTGTATACGCCATACATTAAACTGTGCCATTACCGATGAAAAAATAATGATTTCCTAAGGCTTGATAACTTCAGCATCCTGTTGTCTCTTTCGGTGCTCTTTCAATGTCGAGATAACACATTGCTTCACCTTGTAGGCAAAAGAAAGCAGTCGGATGTATACAGAAGACCGCATTTTATGTTACAGCGGTACTGTAGCTGGTATAGTATCAAGATAGTTTCTTCTTCAAAAAGCGAAGCTGCTCTTTGTCGATCCTTCGCCGGCGCTGTCGTAACGCTGAGCGCTGGTCACGAGACCTTGCGCCGTGGCGAGAGTGAGGCTCGCTCACCTGGGGAGAACGTCAGGAGCGCCGTCGTGCGCTCACTCTGATGGGGAAGGGCATACCTGCAACGACACCCTCACCAAGCCTCCTTTGCGATACCCGCATGTAATGCACAGCGGCGGCTCTTGTGACGCTGCTTGCTTTCCAGTAATAATATTATCTGGGGTTTAACGTCCCAAAACCACGATATGGTTATGAGAGACGCCGTAGTGGAGGGCTCCGGAAATTTGGACCACCTGGGGTTCTTCAACGTGCACCTAAATCTAAGAACACGGGCCTCAAACATTTTCGCCTCCATCGAAAATGCAGCCGCCGCGGCCGGCATTCGATCCCGCGACCTTCGGGTCAGCAGTCGAGCGCTATAACCACTAGACCAACGTGGCGGTGCGCTTGTTTTCCAGCGGAGCCGTGATAGCAATACGCGTTTAGTGTGGGTAAGCGGGTGGACTGTGCCCCGTACGCACTGGAAAGCTACCGCCGCGTGCCTGTGCGACATTGAATGAGCATATCGTCGTTTGAAAGGAGCCATATTGGTGCATAGAGTAAACGGGATTTGTAATTATATAAAGGAAAAAAAGATGCAGGAGAGCACCGAATGTGGGCTAAATAAACAAAGTTAATACTAAATTGTACCTGAAAGCCGCGACTAACACTTGCAATGTTCACCAGTAGTTTTTGTGTGGGCAAGAAGAGAAACCTTTTAAAGATGTATGTTGTCAGCGGGAAGAAAAGAAATGAATTGAAAAGGGCTAAGTAAAAATCAGCGCCCTTTCCAATTTGATTTCGATGGAAAAAGCTGGCACAATTACGCTCATGATACGCCTACCGACCGAAAACACACAAGTAAGAATAAATAAGTTTTATATTTCAGCTATCTGTCCCTTATAATATTCTTCACTTCACTATGAACAATCTCTCAGCAGCTTCCTACTTTAGCTGCTAGATGAACGCAATGCGAACTGAAGCTTCCCGTGCCATCTGCGCTCATGTAATCTAATCCTACACTGACGGCACTGTGTCTATCAGGAAGAGAGGGCAGCGAAAGCTATCCAGACATCTGCGCTCGCCGTGAAGAGGAATTCTGTCCCGTAATTGCCTGCTGCTTTTATATGGTAATATATTGTTCAGCTCTTCTCATTTCTTGTGCCCTTTTACGTTTCTTCTCAGACTGCAGCAGTACGCAAGCAGTTCCCTATATTGAAACAATTCCCTCTTGTTCGTTCCTTCAATTACGCCTTCACGAGATGAGCTGAGGGGCACAGCGCTTTACGCGTATGATGCGCTTCGTTTCCATTCCGTGTGCCATGGAGCTCTCCACAACAAAGGAAATGAGCTTGCCCAGCGCAACAGCGGCCTTGTGTACGTGAGCCCTAGTCTATTTGGCTCAGTGAAGAGGGAATGCGGGTCTTGGCGCAAGCGTGTTTACTTGCCCGATATTTCGCGTAATTTGTGCGGCGAACTTTGTGCTCAGCCGTGACCGTTAAAAATAAACATCACAGTCGTTTTCGCTGCCACATTCATATTTAGCATCTACACCATTTATTAAGCCTGCATGACACGTCGCTAGAGAAAATATTTCTAAATAACCGTTTTCTTAGGGCCATAGCTGGCCCAAATTTAAGTGTTTAAGCTCATATTTGAGGCTGAAACGGTTGAGTACAAGGCAAGGATCTGGTTAATTTGCTCGGAAATACTTTGTCAAGTACGAAAACATAGAACATTTTCCGAAGTACCCAAAATAGGCTTTTTGCTTTACATGCGTCGTTTTTTATAGAGGACCTTGTAAAAAAGTGCAATTCGCTAAAGAAAAAAGCCAAGGCAGTCCCGTTTTATGAGAGAGAGAGAGAGAGAAGAGAGAGAAAGGTAAATTAAATACAAATGGGTTAGCCAGAGGAACTCGAGTTGTATTACCGGTAGTTGGATAAGAGAAAGGGTACGTGAAAGAATGAAAGAGAAGAAGCGTCTTTGAAGCCACTTAACGCATTGAAGTGTTGCAGTTAACACCCCCTTTTACTGTCCAAGGGATATAGCCACGCGTGCTTATTGCTTTTATTTTAACGTGATCGGCCTTCACCGCCAAAAACTGGTGCCACCGCTTCTCGCAGGCAGCGCCGCAGTGTTTGGAAACTTCGCTATTGTTTCAGAATGTTCTGCGAGGATTACACGCAGTACACGAGTAACTATGCTCATTTTAGAGCCGACGAGAGCACCAACGATAATGCTACAAGGTTCGATAAGGCATGTATAAAAGCCGAAGCATTTAACACACGTGCAGACTACTGACAGCCGACGACTGTGATCGACGCTATCAGTGTAGAGCGTGCATTGCTTGTACTGCGAGTTGCTTAGTTTTCGTGGCACAGGCTCGCCCTTAAAGAGTTTCGTCTTTATGCAGCACTGTGGCGGCTACCTTCTTCAGCGTCACTACCACGTGACACTTGGCGGAGGTGCATAAAATTTCGTGTTCTTTGTTGCGGGAGGTGATGGAGTATGTACCGGATGATGTATTTTACAGATGACCGGAAAATTCGACTCCTGGCTGTACGCTAAGGCAGTCGGTTACACCGTGAGCACAGCGTGCTACGCGCACAACACACGTCCATTTTCTACGTATGCAAGTATTTCGCACACAATTTTGATGTCTAGCGTGGAAGCCGTGCTCTGGATATCTGCTCCCCACGTAAACAAGCGACAGGTAGCAAATAAGTCGTATGCTTGCCTGTATTTGCCTTCTGACAAAAGGCATAACTGCATCACTGGCTAAGAAATGACCCGTGCGAATTTTACACTTACGTTTAAAGAAGAATGTTTTACAGGAACTTCTACTACAGGTGTCGTGAGATCTCACCACGTGACTACAGATTTTCAGTTCGTCATAAAACACTTCTTTTTTCTTTATCATGCAAACGTTCCTGTTTTATACTAGACCATGTACAGCGCCGTTATAAATAAAAAAGTATGAAGACACATGCAGTCGTTGTTCCATAATTAATTTTGTTAGTAGATTTGTTATGTTTGTGTCATTAAAAAAGGTTTAAAAACAATAAAATATAAAGTGCCTTGTTTAGGTGTAGCTATAATACCTTCCCAGGTGTTGTTACTATCCGTTCTCGGAAAGCCTAGGTAGCAGGATGAAAAGCAGTACTCTTCTTGTCAAGCACTCGTCTTTACTCCTGCTTTTTTGGGGGCGTATTCTTTAGAGCGTCAGATTGGTCGGTCTTTCGCCGCTATAGTTCAGTTTAGCACTGCAATATCCACAGGATCGGGAGTCACTTTCGGTCATCTCAAAGATCCGTTGCGGCCCCAATCAAGCACACGTCAGGCATGTCTACACGTGAGAGCCCACATTGCCTATCAAACTTTCGCTCGGTCTACCCACTGAACATTTCGCCTTGGGCCAATGGCCTCCGCCAGCCGAACCAGCGTTGGTGTCCAAGCTACAACGATTGACACAATGCTTTTCACCACGACAATTATCCTAATCCCCGGCCAATTCCATTTATAGAGGGAAATTCTGTGGTATGACGCGGCAGGGACCGTGATATTTGGTGACGAGTTTCGAGGGAGTTTGGACCCAGTTCTTCCACCAAATATGTAATGCTGTTTATTGGCAATACAACGATAGATATCTGCACCGAAAGCCCCAGCACATCATACCTTATAGAAAAATAAGTGCGGTGTCGTTTAGCACTTCATTCAGCAAGGGCGAGCTTTCTGTGCGTTTTCTTTCTCGCCTTGTGTGTTTAGTAGCATTAGACACTTAAACATATCGCGTAGTACGTTATTCGCTTAGGTAGCTTTCTTACAGAAAACGCAGCCTATGCGTTCTAAACTGTATACGCTAGAAAATGTTTGGAAGATGGATCCATCTCTTTCTTTATCTCCAAGTTCTTTTAAAATGGTATTTTATACAGCAAGAGGAAAGTGCCGTGCGGGCACGCAGTTTCAAAAATTGAAGAAAGGTAACTTGTTGTGGCGTGGAAATGTTTTCCGTTAACCCACTTTCCTGGGTTACACTGTTTTTCTCGCCCAGATCCAAACTTAAGGCATTCGTTTAAGCTCGGTGATATGGCAAGCAGCTGCAGGCATATTACTTACGCACAACCGATTCCGTGTTGTGCGGCAGTGCTGCACTAAAAAGGAAAGCGCGAAAACTTTCTAACGTTCTCTTATAATTTTTTGAGGTGAACCCTTTTTTTCCGAAGCTTCATAAGAGTAATTTCGCCAAATATTGTATACTGACAGGTGCATATAAGAACGCTATGGAGTTTTTATATCTTGCATTGCTCGAGACCACCAAGTACCGACGCTTATACTATATATTCGTTCTCCATCCTCTCCCATAAAAAGGGAAAATGTCATATATATTAAGCCGATAACTCTCATTTCTTGTGGGTATCACGCACTACGTTACTATATATTTTCTTGCTTTCTTTTGGAATTCAGACAAACGCTTTGTGGTGTAACCCATGCTCAGCCCTTTCAGACGTCATCGATGAAGAACTGTCTGTGAATCAACTTGACATGACATTATTTCAAGGCACTCGGTATTGTACTGCAACAAAAATATTCCATGATACGTTGATTGATGTGTGTTCTAGTAATTGATCCTGATTAAACTGTAAATAAACATGTACATTAAACATCTATTTATGCTTAAGTCAATCATGCTCCGTTTTGGCATAAATCTAATCAAACCTCAGGCTAGAAATACAGTGAAACCTCGGTGATACGATCACAGCTCATACGAATTTCGGGCTGACACGAATTTTTCGTTGGTCCCGGCCAAGGCCCATTTGGCCTGCAATATAATGGAGTACGGTTGTTGCGAACCGATTTTCACCCAGCGACGCTTGATACGCATGTACGCTACCGCCTAGGTACGAAGAGGTGCTGTCCGCGCTGTCCTCGGAAGACGCGCCAAGCACGTGTGAGCACGGGAACGCAAGCGTGGGCATGCGCGCCGAACCGCCAATTCGTCAGAATCACTGTGTAAGAAAAACACTTTTCTTACGGTCAGAATAAAGGTTCAGAGATGCGTCACGGCCTCCGAGATTGTGTACGCGAATCTTTGAGGCTGTTATGTGCCTCCGTATGCCTTCGTGTTTAGATTACAGAGGACATTAGCGCCACGCTTTTTTTTTATCGCGTCGACGCGGGCTGATGTCGTTGTACTGTGTTTACACGTGCCTGCCTCGTGCATCAGACATCCTATAAAAGGTGGACGAGTACCGAAAGAAGGCGAGGACGGTGTCGGCGGAGGCGTCAGGCCTCTCAACGTCAACATGAGCGACCGTTGAGGTCGCACTTGTGCGGGCACGGCCGTAAAGCTCCCAAAAAACATCCCCGACACCTCCGCGATAACAAAATCATAACACAGAACCGTGGTTAAGTAATTTTGTGGCCGTGATACATCGCGTCCAAGCGCCTTTTTTTTTTTGTTACTTTCGCTGCAGTACTCAGGTGTCATTCAAAAAAGCATACTAAAATTTGGAAGGGGCTATGGTGTCGCGGGTCACAACGCACCTGGTTCATTAATTAAACACGCCCGTACGGGCAGTATATTTACGAGTGCTGGTATGATTGCCTACATCTAAAAACTTAACTCACAATCATTCAGCGTTCTTCCTGACGTTGCTGCGGCCACGAAAAACAAGATATGAAAATGTACGCCAGCAAATTTCTTTTGTCGCATGCTAATTTTCCCTGGTTTTTGGTGATACGAATTTCGGATGATACGAATATTTCTGGTGGTCCCGTGAGATTGGCATAACCGAGGTTTCACTGTACAGTGCGAATTTGTGTTCGCTAATGTTGATTTTCAGCAAAGAAAAACATGCTTTGCACTTGCCTCGTGGGAACCGGCACATCGAACGACTCGTCGTACGCTGTGGTGCTTTCAGCAAAGTGATGATATGCAAGAGTACACTGCAAAATTAACTTAAATGAAGGCACGCTAATTTCCCAGGAGGTTCAATTCATCCAAAGCTCTCTGTATTTTTCTCTTGCTATGCAACGAGCCGACGCAACTAGCGAAACCAAGTGGTGTACGCAGTTGTGTACAGAGCGTCTCAAAGAGTTAGACACGGACAAATTCATGCATATCACAGTTCTAGCTTGTGGCTATCTCATGCAGCACACGGTATGACAGCCCACTTTTGAAGGCCTCCACACTCGCTCCTCGATCGCTCGCTGTGCGGAAATCGAAACACCGATATCATGTAGCTTTTATGGCTGCATTATTCACCAGCCAAACTGCATCATTTGGCAATGGTCTGCACGGAGAGAACTTGCCCGTATTTTAAGATGCTCACAGTAAAAAGCGGAGAAGTGCAGGCCATAAATGGGAACATCCGATGCCACTTCTGGTTTTCTGGTCTTATGCGCGCACTTTCCACTGAACTAACCAGCATAATTACATATGCTTGTGCAGTTCGAGATGTTGCCCCATCGCTTCCCTTGTAATCGTCTCAAGCGCTTTTCGTTGCGTGACGTTCATACATTCATGTTTTTCAGTACTGGCATCAAACCTGATGCGCGCCACGGATTGCAATGATGATCTTTGTTTACGCACGTTTAAAAAAATTATCATCGACCAGCGCCGTCAAAATCAATAAATGAACAACTTAGGATGTTGCTTAGGCTGCTAGTATTCCCTAGAGGATAACTTTCATGTTCTGATTTTTGATATGCTGTGTGCCTTATCCTACAGGATGTGTTCGTCGCGTGCATAGTGAGAGTTCTTTCAAAGTAATGAAAAGATGTAATGAACTTGTTATATTCAATAATTCACTGGTGCACTGCAAGTACCCATTCCTGAGTACACCCTGGTGACTCCCAGTTTAGCAATGCCCAATCACATGGACGAATTACGCATTACAAATGAGAAAGCCTCGATATAGGAGCTCAACTATTATTCCTGCTTGCGAATATGCAGAAATGCATCTTTACTATCGGCAGCACATAATAGCCGGGATCAGCTCATATCCATGTAAAGGATGAAGTAAGTTTGTTATCTCCATCATTTTTAGAACTAGCATAAATTTAGACATTTCCGAAGTTCACTTCGCGAAAAGAGCATCTTTGCCATCGTTGTGCTGCAAAGCGCAAAATTCCCCAAACAAGCGTTCATAGAGCCATTTGATATGTTTCCTATATAGTGTGACACGCACGTAAGTTTCTGCAGACCTACAGTATGCGCCTGTACAAGGGCAAGCTTGGGAACCTGCGGTTTCAGTAAACCAAAAATACGTTTCCTCAGGTTCCATTCATTTACCTTTTGCTGCTATAAGGCGCACGTGTTATACGGCCGCATCTTACGACAGCCGCATACTGATTCATAACAGCGTGGACGGGACTGCACGACCATCATTCACAAGGTGCTCTATTAGGTGGGCAATAATATCCTCGGGAAAATGCGTCAACCGTTGATCGATCCATACTGTGCCAATAGACCTCTGCGACTGTCGCAATCGCCCTTTTCACGCATTAAAACGTAATCATCGCCGTCTGACGAAATAAAAGCCACTAACGAGCGGGTTGGGCTATAGGAGCCCGAGTGTGCCGGGTCATTACCCCCACGCGCTAGATTCTCTCGCCACCTGAGCGGCCACAGCGAAAGGTGTAATTTAATGTTTCGATGGCGGCTCGCACATACGGGAGGTAGTCTCACTGCTTCAATTTTGTGGTTCTGTCTTTCTTGGCTTAATTTGCCAATGATGCAAGACACGAAGTCTTGGGCTCCTCGTAGCCGCGATGTTAAGCCGGAGCGTGTACATTCTTTGTACTTTTGTAAACTAAATTGTTGGGGATTTAGGAAGACATGACATTCGCTATTCAAACCCAGTTATCATCCACAGACTGGCTAACGATGCCTTGACACCTGTACTGCGTGTAAATATCTCCAACATTTAGGCAAGATAGTCCGAGGACACATAATGTCGTGTAAGTGTTGCGCATCAGGAAAATTGATCATTTTCTAATAATGAGCAACCGTTTTACATCTATTACTGTGGAACATATAACGGCGAAGGGGCCGATTCGCGCTGGCTTTCCATCGTGCCCCAAACATATCGTAGCACTTAAAAGAACTTATAAACCAGCGTTGACGTAGTTAATACAAGCGTACATTTGAGCGTTGTCTTGACGTGACTGATGTTGAAAAAAAAAAGCAAAAATGTTTGTGAGAGCCGCTAACGCATGGTAACACAGTGTGCAATGCAAAGTATATTAAGAGGTATAGGGTGTCAACAGGCTGGCTTAGTATTCGAAAGGTGGACCTATCTTTCACAAGGGCCGTTTGTCATAATTCACGTGTTAGATTTAAAGCGCCTTAGTAGTTGACGTCAGTACTGACAGCGAGGCCACCTCAGGCGTTGTCAGCTACTAACGCCTCTTAAAGCACGCCAGAAATGAGAAGACGTCTTTTACAAAGATACGTCCACCCATGAAAACGTTGGCCAGCCTCGCCGATGCCCTTATTTCCGTTGATGCACCCTGTATGCACTAAAAGGCACTGAAACCAAAACGAAGGAGTCCGTTTTTCCTGCAAAGCGAACCACCGATAGCAATAGCAACTGAATAAGCAACTGCAAAAAGTAACGTTCAACGTTACTGTCTGCCTGTAGGCTGGGCTGCCTAGAGTAAGGGAGGCACGGTCAACTGCATATTCCTTCCGTACTGTGCGTTCTCTCGACACCCCCTCTCTACGCTACGGTGCCGTCAATTCGAATAACCTTTTCCTTTCGCGCTTCCACTCACCTCCTCATTCGGTCACAACGGTGCAGTCACCTTATTTGACCAAACACCCTCAGTCTACATTGCCTGTGCACGCGAGGACAACAGGCTTACTCGCAAGCATTCCCCTGCTTACATAGTGCAGGGTGCACTGGCCGTAATTTTATCATATCTCGTTTGGACCCTCTACAAAACATCACGGCGACGGTGACAGCGACGGTAAATTCCCGCTTCTGGTGTCCCTATAATAGCTATGGCGATAAAATAAAAGACAATCAGCACCTACAATAAAATAACACCCAATTTGGGAGCAAGAACTCAGCCCAAACTGCTGTTGTTGCGTGTGGTATGGATGAAAGAATGGATTATATTCAAAAAGAAAACAAGTGTCCCTGTAGGTATTTACCGATTCCCAGTTTCGCTTCTTTTTCTAAGCCGGTGCTCCCTGTTAATTTTTTCGCACATTCTTAACAATTCACGCAATGCTTGACGCATTTAATCTCGGTTGCTGGCACGCACGTTGAAGGGCTACAGAAAGAAACGCGAATAACGCGGCGCGATAGTGCTCCGACGGCCAAATTTCTTTCCATCGCTCTCTTAGCTTGACGGCAGCAAAAAGGCACCAGAGCCCTCCTTGAATGTATTATAGATGACTCTAGACTCTTTTAACAGCGAAGCCGTCGTAACTTGGGCTCCGTCATAAAAAACTATCATCATCATGAACTCGCACGCACTCTCTTCATTCTCTTTGCAGTAGAGCTGTTGAACCTATCGGTAAATTGTGCTCCAAGGTGTGAAACTCCACTGGTAGGTGTGCGCCGCAGGAGTTCGGCAAGGCCCACTACCACGTACAGCAAGTGTCATTGTCAAACGGCAACAAACATGTGAAACCGAGAGACAGAAAGAAAGATAGACAGAATGAAAGCCATAGAAAGAAGGAAGAGGAAAATAGGGAAAAATAAAAGGAATAAAGGCAAACAGATAAACAGCCAGAAAAACATAGACAGAGAATGAGCGACAGAGAAAGAAACCGATAGAGAGAAATAAGAAGAGAGAAATAGAGGGAAATAAACGGACTAAAGACATGAAAAGATAGAAAGACAGAGACATGCATCGAAGATAGAGAAAGAATAGAAACAGACACGGAAAAGACATACAAAAAACAGACAGGAAAACAGAGAGAGAGAGAAAGAGAGAAGTAAAGAGAAACAAAGAAAGATAGAAAGGAACAACGAGAGAGAAAAAAATGATAAAAAGGCACCGAAGAAAGAGAGAGAGGGAAAGAAGCTGATCCAGAGCGATAACGAAAGGGAAGAAAAATAAAGAAAGAAAGAATGAACGTGAAAGACGAAGGAATAGATAGAGAGAGAAAGACAAAAATAAAAACAAGGAAACAGAAACAGATACAAAAATGAAATACAAGAAACAGAGATGAAGAGAAAGGAAGAGAAGAAAGAAATGAAAAGAAACACGGAACGCCACCCAGCTGCGCCCTTCCTTCAGGCTTGGCACCATTTGTGCGAACCTGCCAAAATTTCTTTTTCTCTTTTTTTTTCACCAGCCAGGTCACATCCGCTTGAAAAGAAATGCGCGTAGATGCCGCACTGCTCGCGTTTCTTGCCATTGCGATAGTAGAGGACAGCTTTCCTAGAGCTTGTCTTCGCTCAGACTCACACGCGCTTTACTCTTGAGCTTAATTTTAGAAATCCCTTGAACCCATTATTAGCTGGCCCTCGTCCTAAGTGCTTCCACGTGGCTTCCTTCCTTTCTTTCTTTTTTATCGTAGTATTGGTGTCACATAGTCGTTCTGCCCTGCGAAGAAGCTACTCTAATGTCCTTCTGGGCCGGAGCTAGCAAATCAATCAGTGAGCGCTGTTGCTCATTCTTTTCTTTTCTCTCGGTTTAATTTTCCTGAAATATGTTCCGTGTCTCTGTCTCGTCTAGTGTTTGCTTCCCATTAATATATCGCGTTCAAAGCGCAAAAAAGAGATTGTGCCCTTCCGCGCCACCACTGCTACGCAATTTTTCTCGGCGCGGCATCGCGTTCTAAGTAAAAAAAAATAAACAGAAATACGGAGAACACAATAAAACAGACAACGCAGAAAATTGTGCGACCGCGAAGTCGTCTAATTAAGCGCACTTATTTTTGCCCTCTTCCCCTCTGGTCCTGTTCTCAATATCGGGCACGCCTCCTTTGGGGAGGTCAATCCTTCACGAGGAGTTCTTTCAGCGGAGCAGTAATTAGCCCAGCTTCTGTTATTTAGGAACGATGTTGTTTGCCTTACTTCCTTAAACACTTCTAAACCACCAGAAAAAAAGCAATAAAAAGGCGCAAGTAAGTTAATTTCCAGTAGGGGAGCTCTCGCTGTGAAAGAACATAAAAATACATAATCTACGCGCGCATCTGGCTTCGTTCACCCAAAATGTAAATCGCATTCTGCCTGAATGATACTTCTCTCAGTCAGTAGAGAGCATGCACTACGACTGTAGAAATGGCTGCAAAATAAGTTTGACGAGAATCTCTGAGAAAACGTATGGCAGCTCCGCTGCTGTGAAACCTAAAGAAGTGTGTAGCACGGGCACCCAGCGATTCGCGTTCGTAGAGTTCCCACTGTTCCGCTTACCAAAGCGTCAGTGAAGCTACTGTTTGAGGTAAGCGTGCAGGGTTTCCCCCGCAAGAGTAGAATCTTGTTAGAGATTCTACTCTTGAGCTACTTTTCCTGCGCTTTATGGACTACCTGCTTGTTACGGCAGTTGAGATACGCGTCATCTGCAGCGAGTTTCGTCATGTTGGGGAGGGGCATTCGGTCTTTCAGCGAGGTGGTGGCGCCCTCTCTTGCGCGTCTCCGGAGTCAGTCGCATGTATCCGAGACGTTTTTAGCGATTTGAAGTCAATTATTGCGATTACTTTCCGGTCATTCATCGCGGCGCATTCACCTTGAGATACCAAATCGCGATTACACTACAAGACGCATTGTGCTGGCCTTGGCACACGACGAACGGCATGGCTCTAGGCGCGAGCCGCTGAAATCTCCATAGGCGACAGACACAACAAGGCAGAAACGAAATAGGTGAACGCTCTTGGGCCTCGTGCTCGTGCTGGCTACGTTTTGGGAACTGTCTGCTGTCCCGTCTATAATGCGCTCACCGTACCTAAACCGTTAAACGTATACTGTCAATTCTAAAATATAGGGCGTGCAAACACGGACACAAGAAAGAAGTCAGGACGCTACTATCAATTGGTGATACTATCAATTGGTGGATACTATCAATTGTTGGAGGTGCGGTGTAGAGTCCGAGAACGGAATTCTAGGGTGAAGAAACCAGCACGAAATTTCGACCTTACGTATATGGCCGCCCATTCGACGTCGTGACTTATCACCGCGCTTTATGTTGGTTGTCGTCATTAAAAGACCCATCTGGTCGCCTAGATGTTGGCCGCTACGTCTTCAAGAGTGTGACGTGCGTGTCGTCTACCCGTCAGACAGTAAGCATTCGGGTGCCGACGCTCTTTCTCATTCGCCACTTCCCCGTGAGTATGGTGCTGTGTCTATTTCCAGCTGCAATTCTTCATCTCTTGAACATGCCGATATGCCCCAGCAAATCCTGCTGCAAGATAAGCAGCATTTGTCCCACGCTGCCACTAAACATTATTATTCCCAAGCGTTCCCTATACACGGCGTGAAGCATGAACGCTCTCCAAACTGAATAAGCCCACTATTATTTTTTTTTAGATTTGGTTCAGTGTTTAACCATCGCCGGTGAAACACTTATTTCTCCTTTCCTAAACCCGAAACTTTGTCACAAGTAAACGCTATTGTTTTTGTTCCTTTTTTTTTCTTTTTCTTTTCAGGTCTCCTTTGAAAGCATTCAATATGAGTCTACTGCGAAGAGATCACGGCGGCGGCTGAACAAAGTCTACAATTTTTCTACTAAGCGCAGCTGTCTTCCGACAGATCTAGATATTTACGGTGGACTCTAAAGCCCATAGAGTTGTTCCTTCCCGCTAAACCAATCTCGAATCGCCTGTCTGAGAGAAGACAAATTGGAGAGGAAATTGTGCTGACGAGAGTAGCACGAAGTCGCTCACAATAATCGCTATAACAGCGCGCTCACACTACCTTCATAATAAACTTGTTATCTCTTCGTATAGCTTCGCTATACAAGTGCCACGGCGTTCGCGTGGACTGCACTATTATTCTTCGTAAGTACTGTCTACTAATACTCGACTTTATTTCACGTCTTACTGTACACAGGAAGCTTGCAAACGCGTCACAGAAGTTTGCAATGAAGCTGACTTGAGGTACTGGACATCCACGAGTGGGATGAACTCGTTGAGTTGAGTTTAGTTTATGCACCATGCACACGCAGCAACACATGAGTAGTTGGAACGGGAGAAAAGAAAGCTTAATTAGAACACCTGGATTGGCCCCACATCCACGTTGAGCTGCGAAAGCAGATAACCAAAGCCAATACTCTCGTTTTGAGAGGTAGTGAACGTGGTAATAAGTGGAACCTATTATACAATGTGAAATAAAGTAGTACACATATTTAACACAGTATGTTGGAAATATAATTGCTAGAGAGTGTTCACTGGATATCTGCGATTCCGTAAGTTTAATGTTTTCGACAGCTTATATTTCGTTGAGTACTCTGAAACACCACCGAAGGTGAATGTTAAATGAAGCCGCTACGTATTATGCGCACAATCTCGCATCCTTTTACGACATTTAGTTGTGCATCTTAATATTTGATAGCACCGCGTAAGTCTGAGACAACTAGAAGCCACACAAAGCTCTTTAAAACTGTTATCCAAGCAACGTCTGAGGCCTGTTGTATGCAGCAACCTTTCGTTGAATTCAGGAATTAATTGTGTTTTGAAGATACCCATGCTGCCGTGGAGACACAGTGCATGCGATCGCTTGTGATGCCGATAGACTGAGGATAGAGATCATAGCCTCCAGCAGCTACTTTCTTTTTGTGCTTGGCTTATCAAATCGCGCCCAATTTTCTCTATTTTCTCATAGGCTGCCTCATGGACTTCAGCTGGTAAGAGTTGACATTCTTGATTTCTTTATAACACCTATTTCTTTTTCTTTGCAACGACGAACAGTGGAGATCCAGTGTCATTCGGAGTCCACTTCTTACACGTTTCCCGCCTTTGTTCAGAACTCGGCTTTCTCGGCCATGTTTCTCCTGTAGTGCAGAGACCTGCCCAGCCTGACAACACGACACCCCGAGCATTTCCACCGGCGGTTACTCTTAGCTGCGCCACAGTCGTCCTTTGTAGTACCACGACCCTTTTGTCACTCAGTTATATACCTCGCCGTATGTGTGGTGCCTCTCTAACAACCTCCCTGCACGAACAAGATGCCAACCCCATTACCGAACAGAATTGGAAACGGTGCGCCGGCGGAGCATTGTTGGTAGGCGCCAGAATCCTTGTCTTTTGAGCAGAATGTCTTATTTTGGCACCTATGTCACTGTTCCCTCTCTGACACACAGTGCCAGATTCCTCAGCGCCGCCTTAAAAGAGAGGATGGCCAACCTTTTCCACAAGCAATATCTCTGGGTCCTTGGCCTCAGGTGTGCTTGTAACTAACGTACAGATACACACTCGCCTCTCTTGTATCTCCCTTTCTTTGACTTTCATAATCTCTGTCCATGTATACAAACAATTCTCCGAGAATACACATGCCGATCAACAAACTGACAAAAATGTCCACCATGGCTGGAGACACCAGAATAATTTGGCCACCTGGGTTTATTTAACCTGCTGCTTTCTGTACACGGTTATTCGTTTCTTCCATTTCGACGGCGGTAGGAATCGAACCAACGGCCTCACATTTTGCTGAGCAACGCTATATCCTCTCCACTTGTAGGGCAGCAGTGATCACAAAGACTCGTTAAGCTATTTCCCTTTTAACACAAACCGATGTAGCTCGATGGGGGAGCTAATTGCCTACGTAGGTTTTCTGAAGTAATTTCTTGCCTCAGGAGGTGCGCTCTCAAGCGTGTTCTTCGCAAATTGTGCAAAGTAGCGTACCGGTTAGATCACTGTTTTGTACAGCCAGCACCCTTAGGTATGAACGTAGGCAGTACCGTAGGCATGAACGAGAAAACAATCTGAAAAAGCTAAAGCGAAGAAGATACTGCCCGTCGACCTGTCGCTACATTTTACGAACGATACGCCGTTGGTCAGCACCGCTGATCAACGGCGACACACGCACACCACACACGCACACACACGCAAACACACTCTCTCTCTCTCACTCACTCGCTCACTCACACGCACGCACGTTTGCGCGCTTCTCGCCCCCCCCCTCCCCTTCCCCGCGAAGTCATTGCTGGGGGAGGGGAGAGGCTGCAAGAGCGACGCCATTGCGTGGTGTCAGTACCACCCGCACTTGCATCGCCAGGAGCTGTTCAATTGGATAAATGGCCCCTGGCAGAGTTACAACCAAGGCCTTCATCGCAACACAAAAATACGCCATAACACAAGCGTATGCCGTTTAGTCAATCAAGGCACTGCCAAACACCTTGCGCAGCCTTTATTATCCAAGATAGAAACTTCCCACAAGAATTACTACGAACGTGAGCAGCAAAGCGCCATGAAACCAAGAGCTCTAGGCTAGCTTTTTCAATGCGAAGCATTTCTTAGCGAACTTTAGACAATGGCAGAAAAGTTGTGCATGATGCAAAAAAAAAAAAACGCGCATAGTAATGAGCCGTAGTGTAAATAAGGTTCCATCCCATCGAGTTCAGCCAACACGCAGAAAGCACGCGAATCGGTGAATGAGGAACAGAAAAGTGGACGACAAGCCCTCCCAACTTTTTGCAAGCGTTCGAACAGATTAATTTAAAGCTTGTGGCAGAGTTTCTATGGAACCCTGGTTCTAGTAAAATTGCACCATTGAAAGAGAGAGAGATTGAGCGAACGCGTGGATTCCAATCTTTATTGGTGGAAATCTTGTGCGTAAATGACAGCACAAGCCACACACGAGAACTCCCTCGTGTGGGTTCGCTCGGTTCATTTAAGTTTAACGACTTCCGCCTTTTTTCCTAGATCGGCGCACAAACCGCCCTAATCACTCCCATCATCATCGTCTTCGTATGGCCACTCCCTTTGCGCAATTTGCGATTCCCGCTCCCTGAAGGGCACAATTTGGATACTGCCGAAAGCCCTGCCTCGGGCCAGCCGCGCCCATCACCAGCTCCCACTATTTCCTGTCCTGGTTCTAGCCTGTATGGCAGCTGTCGAAATAGCGCAACGACCAGAGAACAACGGCAAAATGCAGATAAATGAGTTGTGCGGGGAATACGAATATGCCACTCCCAAATGGCATTCGTTTTGAGCGCATGCGGTTGCCTCCGGTCTCCACGTTGCGTGTTCTTTCTTTCTTTTTCTGTCTGTCTATCTATAGATAGATAGATAGATAGATAGATAGATAGATAGATAGATAGATAGATAGATAGATAGATAGATAGATAGATAGATAGATAGATAGATAGATAGATAGATAGATAGATAGATAGATAGATAGATAGATAGTAGAGATAGATGATAGATAGATAGATAGATAGATAGATAGATATAGATGATAGATAAAAAGCTCGAAGTACCAAAGGTTCGCTAAGAAATGCTTCGCATTTAAAAGCTGTTGCACGGTACTGAGACAATGGGCATGCGGACACGTATGTATGTGCCCTACCATTACACTGCTGTAAAGCGTAAATAAAGGTCTGTCGTTATTATTTCTTATTAAGGCCGGCTCGCTTGCGAAGTTTAAAATGCGGTAATTTGAGTAATTGCGTGGATTAACTTACTTTGCGCGAGCTGGCGCGAACTATCTATCATAATACGTTGACTGCTATTGCTTAATGCATTGCTGTGTAGCAAAATTAGCTTTTATCTAACATGTTCTACCTTGTCGGCGAAAAACGTGTCCTCGAAACTTACGCTACGTGCGTTCAGTGCGAACACTGTATTTAAAAAGTTTCTTGCAACCTCAATTATGAAGGAGTACATAAATTTAGCGACGCAGTTCAACCTTTGGTGCAGTCGCGACTTCATAATCAATTGCGCGGCTTCGTGGCGACTAAGCGTTTGAAGCGAGGTTCAAGCAAGCAAATATTCACAGTCCTATTCTGCATGCCTTGGAAGTTCGCGCTGTGTCGCCGCGGGGGAACAGGTGGTGCACGTTCCGCACTTTTAGTTTTTTTTTTTTTTTGTCATTTCATACGTCGAGTTTAATCTTCCCGGTTTGAAATGACACGCCGGCAGTCAGAACAGCGTTTCCTTGGGGGAATACCGCTATGCGTGTGTGCTGGCGCGTGTGTTTAGATTATTTCTTTACGTTAAAATAACTCCTGTGTTTTTCTTGTGCACTCCTTTTTTTTAGCGCTGTAGACGGTCACGCTCGTGCCAACTGAGCCCTCATTACGAAGAACGTCCCTAGAGGCTCTCTTTCAAGAGGGCTACACTCTCACCGAATACAATTAGACACAAAAGAAGCATGACCTCGCTTGTGTTGGTGAACATTAAACTGCAGCGTTCGCGCAAAGGTATACACGGCCAGAAAAAAAAGAAAGATGGCGTTGTTGCGCTCACAACTCACGAAAAGCATTGCGTAAATTGGAGAACCTCATGTGTATAACATCCGATTGCTCAAACCAGCATTTGAATATTTAACGAGTTTGTAGATAAATGATTAGGTAAAGAAGGGAAAAAAAGTACAGCAGAATCACAAAACAACCTAAATAAAAACAACTATGGGTATAAGCTAGAAAAGCGTAAAAACTTTACTACGTTTTCAAATATGCGCAACAGTAAGTGCAGAATGTTTAGAAAAGATATATGCCAAGCTATTCGCCCACTTCCCTTATGGAGAAGCAAAAGTGCACTGAGGAGCCCCCTCCCCCCCCCCCCCACCTTCCCACACACACACGCTCCGGTCGCCAGTGCACTATCATTACAGCCACGTTGCACGTTTCAGCATTGAAATGAGTAATAAAATTTTGAAGAGGAAATCACTAAACAGCGCCGCACTTATCTAGAATGTAAATCACCCGCTCATCCGTCTTTTGCAATGGGTAATATTCCTTGGCAAAATATACGCGTATCTGGTACGGTGGTGTAGTGGCTATGGTGCTCGACTGCTGACCCGAAGGTCGCGGGATCGAATCCCGGCCGCGGCTGCATTTTCTATGGAGGCGAAAACACTTGAGGACCGTGTACTTAGATTCAGGTGCAGGTTAAAGGACCCCAGGTGGTCGAAATTTCCGGACCCCTCCACTTCGGCGTCCCTCATAATCATATCGTGGTTTTGGGACGTCAAACCCAAGAAAAAAAAATGCTTCCCCTTTTTTCACATACTGCCATGACAAAAAAAGGAGAAAGACTTTTTAAAAGTTCTGCCACTACTTCGCATTAAGTTTCTTCCTTTTTGTGAAACTTTCCTTCTTTTTATTTTTAGAATGTGTGTTTATGTTGTTTTTGCGTAACCTCAATTCTGCGTACTCAGTGTTACATTTCATAAGTACGATGCTGCGACATGATTCAGTACTGTGAGTATTAAAAAAAATATTAACAATATCTGAGAGCGTTCCTTCATTTGTTACACCAATGGCGTGTGTGGCATTGCGTTCCAATGAAGAAAAAAGTCCTTGTCAAGATGATTGCCTTCCCAAAAAAATTTCATATTGCGAGTCAGTTCAGCGGTATCTAATCAACCTATAATGCATTGTGTTTTAACGTTAAAAATTAAAAATAAAAATAAAGCTACAACACCCCTGAGCTGATATAGTAGGACTGGCTGTACATAATAGATTATAGGAGGAATGCATTCCATGAAGATATGTTAGCAGTCGGCCATATTGTCGCGAGTCCCGGCGCTTGAAAGATGTTCCCGCCCTTCGAGTGCCACCTACGACGTTGATAAATTTGAGCGGGCACTGTTTTTCCTTTTTTTTTTCTTGCTTCCGCAATTCTGCTGCTTGACGAATATTTCCAACCCCAACACATTTAGCAAGGCACACTTCGACACTCACCGCATTGCGCGCACAATTCGATGGTCACGGACATGCATTTTTCATGAGATCACGAAGCCGACTGACTTGATCATTCTTCTATCCGGACTCTTCTTTCTTTTCTCGGCGCGGCGGAAGTCGAAGAAAAATAGTACTCGGGCACTCGGCACGCACGAATGACGAATAGTGGCGTCGAGTAATGAGATGGACCGAAATACCGGACCTGGACACGCAACGCCACCTATAAGAAAATGGAAAAAGAGAGGATACCGGTGATAATGCGGAGCGGAGCGATAGATAGCGATGCTTCCAGGAATTCATTCATTGAGTTTCGCCGCATCGATATAATTCGTTCGGGACGTTCGTTCGTTCGTCCTTCGTTATGCCTCCCTTGCCAAATAGGATATATTTTTTTTTGATTTCACACATCTGTTTCCAATAGTGACTATTATAAAGCATTTCATTATCGTGCTTTCTTTTCTATATTGTGACAAAAAAGCGCATCAGCAGTGTAGAAAATTGGGGAGGGGCGAAGCATGTAGGGAAGGGTATTTCAGCTCTACTAACGTGAAACCTGTGGAGGGGTGAAGCATGCAGTGTGCGCCGGTGTTTCCCACAGCAATATCACTGCTAATGGGCAATGAGAGACAGAATAAAGATTAGACACAGAGACCCACAGTCCGCTTTTACCTAACGTGCACGCCGCGAATCTTTATTGTTCAACTACGCGCAAGAGATATCTCCCACCGGCTCTACATTGCAGGTCAAGGTCCAGTGCCTATATATATACGCGGGGGCCGGTGAACGGTTGTACAGTGCGAGCAGTCGGTTTTCTCAATCAAGAAACTCGTTAGCAGACGCTGCCTGCATCCGCGTTGTCTCTCGTGGACGCGGGCGCGCTCTATTTCCTTGCGAGCTGGTGGTTCAGCGTTCATCGCAGAAACAGCGTTTCCATACTCAACGCGCACCGTTCGCACTTTCTTGCCGAACGGCGAGCGCTGAGGCGGTGGCGCCCTCTCTTGCGCTCAAGCAAATCGACCGTCCCGACGGCAGACGGCGATGCACGATGCACGCCGACACGCCGAGGTCCTAAGGTTCTTCACCCCTAAAATAACTACGAAGAGAACGATCATAGAACCGCAGAAAAGGTATAAGGAATTCGATATCTGCAGTCGAAGGAGCAGTGGAATGCGTCATCCTATTGCAGCCGCCTATTGAGACTTTTATATAGGGGTAGAATAAAGGCTTTCGCATGACGTCATACGATGCTGTCAGATCATTTTGCCACGCATCAGAAGCATGGAAATTTATCTCTCTCGATGATTGTTTAGTGAGACGATACAATCTATAGAAATTCTTCCATGTATGAAAAACATGGTTTAGGAGGTACTGGAACTACACTATTTCACTGAGAGGCATTCCTTAACTGTGACGGAACTTACGACAGGTCTTGCTGGCTATGCTTCATATACCTGTTAGCGGAACGATGGTTTCTGACGTTTTTGTACAACATTAGTCTCGATATGGAGATAAAGAAAAGAGGAGGCAATAAAATCGAGTTCTTTTTCAAGATTCTATTCGTTTCTTGCAATGCTTCGTTCATAACCCGCTCGTCCGTGCGATACCGAGGCTGTCAGCTGAGGAGGCATTAAAGAACAACATTAGGAACTCAATTGTTTCTATAACTTCACCCTGATTTACAACAAATCAACTGGGCAGTTGAATGACTGTGTTGGCGTAGATAAATCCATTTATCACGCGTACAGCGTTGATAACCAAGGCAAGCGCCTGCGCTTAGGCCAGTTTTTGTAAATTAGCGATCCAATCGCACAACGCAGGGAGAAAGAAAACCGAAAGAAATAAAATGAAAGCGTCGACGCTGGTTCTCTTATTGCTCCATCACCCTCGAGTCTGTCTCCCCTCTTTATTGTGCGGCTGGGTTATGAACAAAAAGATAAGAGGTAGCGATTTCAAATTCGCTGCTACCTAACTATTGTCACTCCGTTGACCGTCGGCGGGGTCGGGGACGAATGGTGCAAAAAATCATTTTCTCACGTGATGACGTCACCATATGACGCCATCACGACGTCACAGATGCAAACATTTGCGATGTTATCATGACGTCACAAATTCTGGCGTGACGTCATGTGATGTACGCTACATAATTCCGCTGTAGCACCCTCCTTAGGGTGGCGAACAAAACCGGAGAGCTCGCCGCCTGAAAAATTAAAGACGGCGCTTCGCGGTGGGACGTGAAGCCACGGATCGTGTTCCCTGCTGGCGTCGATTCTGGTTCAGCCATCTCGTTCCTTCGCTCCTGTCGCATAAGCCAACACCGTCGTCACATGACATCATAGCTTGGTCAAAGTAGGGCTGATCAAGGAGGCAGTGCAAAGCCAGGTGAGGTGCCTCTGATCCTGGAGGCAGTGCGAAGCCACGCCAGGTGCACAAAGCTTTCGGAGGGTGGCGGGGCTGGATAAATACATCTAGGGAGCCTACATGACCGGCCGTTCATGTAGGCTCCCTAAGACATCGACTTAGAAGAAAAATAAGATGACTTTCGCTTTTGAGTCGACTTAGGCGAATGCACAAGGGACCCTGTGTTTTTCTGTGTTTACTTTTGCGTTTGCGTGAAGCGGCGAACATCTCCTTGCTTAGTGTTTACGTCTTGCTTGCTAGCGTGCTTGTTTTATTCGGCACTATATTTGCTATCTACTGCTTGCGTAAAAGAAAACGACCGGCTGACCTCACACATTATGCCGATTTCTCCAAGACGTACATTGGGTAACATCGAGAAAAAAGCCGGCCCTATGAATAAACTCGAACGTTGTATGGTGAAAACGCTGACATTTCGAACTCGGACGAAAAAGTCAATCCGAAGGAACTGTCTCGTTTTCCATTTTCTCCTTTCAATTTATTCGCATTCATTCCTCAGCGTCGACCTACGAGTCGGCGAATGAACTGCCTACAACGGGAAACTTAAATTTGGACACTTCGTCGTTGGCCGCAAGACAAAAATAAAGAAAAAGAAAACGAAAGTTTAGTTGACTGTCGGGGATTCGGGCCGTCTTCACGTCGCCTCTCCCGAAAGTGGCTGAAACCTTGGTCGCTACCCCAAACCACTTCCGTGCCAAGACGGAACTGCTCGGAAACCCGCGAATCGTGACTGCCGGAAACTGACACCACGCACGGAAACAGTGTACGCGACAAGAAGTCCATGTGCTCGAGAAAGACAGACTTGCTGCGCATCAGACAAGTTCTTAATAGTTCTTCCAAGATTGAACTAGTCCATTCGAGTAACACTCGTGCTTTTACATGGCCGCTTCAAGAAGTTTTGATTTGCAGTAATGCAGTGCTATGATTACGTTAACGGTTCCTGTATTCTTTTCGGAACACTTAGGTTGTGTAGAGATTGACTATTTATAAGTTACGTATACTTCCGGTACTCTTGTTTCTTATGTTCACTGCGAAAACAAAACTTCGCTACCGGGGGACTCCATAAGCCAAAAACATAACAATTCAAGAAAAAACACTGCCCAGGCTAGAAAAAATTGATATAATTAAGCACAATAATCAGAATAAATATATATGAATATATTATCGATGCTTGTCTGTAAATGTTAACCGCGTTCAATTTACTGAAAGTTTGCATTAAATATGTGCAACCGTCTTCTATGGGGTTTTTCGCGCAATAATTAAGGTTACACTTGTTAGGTATAACGAACAATCACATCGGTCGCCGGAGAAAGTAATCAATTATCTATATTTGCCTGTCTTTGAAAGACACAGGCAGCGCGAGAGGCACACTGAATGCACAAATGGCGTAGACTAATACATCTAGGCATTAAGAGGCAAATATATAATGACGGAAAAAAAGGCAATGAGACAGCAGAAGTTAAGACGAACCTCATTGTCACAGCTGCAAGGTGACGAAGCAGGGCTATAGCGGTAAAATTAACACATAATTACAGTTTCATGTTCTGTCGCCGTTTCCGTTCTTCCGGAGAAAACCAGACGTGATTGTACTCATTCGTAGCACCATAAGACATCCACAGAAGCACAGCCCGGAATTTCACGAAGCAATTAGCGTAAAACGTATGCCCGCTCTCGCCTTAACTAACTAGTCGTTGGATGGTTGCCGCCGAAGGTTATTCAATTCCTACCTCATTTAGCCGTTGCGATAAGTGAAGCTGGCCACGTTGACGCTTACGTGGAGCGTGTATTGAAGAGAGGGACGTCAATGAGAAGGGTTGATGGTTCATTGCCTCCATTTATGCCTCGGTCATCGGAGTGACGCCTAAGAAAAGGAACAGTGACTCGCTAAATACTTACGGCACTGCAGCTCCTCCTTCTGGCTGTATTTTCGCGGCACTGTCGATGGCGGGTTTCGAAGTAATACGAGGCAGATTCCCGTCGTATTCAGAGTCCGGAGCGAGCAGAAATTGACTGCGAGATAATTCGCGCAGGTGGCAGTTATGGCACCTGCCGCTATTATTGCAGAACGTTTTGTATTGCGCGGCAGCGCACATATTTCCCTAAAATGTACGGAATGTGAGTGTCTCATCATTCCTTTCGCTAGCTCGCATATATTTCTCGCAATAAGTAGAATATTTAGCAAAAGGAGCATTTCTGGAATGGAATTCAGAGCAGTTGCGTGGGAGTGATGTGCTCGACAGTCTACGCGCGGAAGCTGGATCTGAGGAAATGAACTGAGGTGATCGCGGTAGCGAGATGGGAGCACTGCGCGTAATTCGGTGGCTTTATACTAAAGACAAGGTACTTTAAAGGAGTACGTCTTATAATGCAAATCCAGCTGAATGATGTAATAATGCCTCATGCGGCATCGTTTTGAATAACTGTCCTCTTGAAATTTCTCAAGAGCGTATGTGAACGCCTTTCACTATTGTATAGTGCCACCGACACACACAGTCAGCACATTTACTGCTTATTTCGTTCTTTCCTTCCCTCCTCTTTCTTTGATGGCTGCATTCCCATTTCCCATTTTCCAGCACAGGGTAGCCAAACGGAGATGTTTCTGGTTAAGCTCCCTGGCTTCTGCAAATTTTATTTCCTTCCTTAGCAAGCTATGCTTATTTAGCTTTTTATTGGCGATATATTGCTTTCACTTTTATTTTCACGCAACACTTACTCGAAAGCGCGTACTCTAAAATTTCGTCAGTGTATTTATCACATATTGAAGCACCGTATTCCTGAGTTTCGGGCGAATGCATTACAAGATGTTGTATATTATGTTTAGAGTGCATGAAATTCATTGGCTTACCGTCATATGTTACTGAGCGACTGATCATTTTTTATTCAAACAGCTAACCGATGCCGTCGTTTTTAACGCGATAGCGTTAGAGGGCATCGTTTCGCAGAAATTCCGCTATCGGTGACGGCGTCGTTTGTGAGTGAAAAATCGTCCGTGGCCGAAAAATCGAGAAAGATGCAAATAAAATAAACAACAAAAATCTTCGCTCCCACTGAGGATGGAACCCGGGCCGTTTGCGTGACAAGCAGGTGTCCTACCACAATGCCATGATGTTACTTGCAACTGCTTCGGAAAACAACACTACATAAATGCCATGTAGTAGAAGGAGTCTCCTTAACGCATTTTCTTCGGCAGCTGTCACGACGAAAATGAGCCCATTCGGCGATTTGTAGGCGCATTGGCGAGGCCATGAAAGTACGTTTTCATCGCGACGCCATGTTCCGAAAAAAGCCGGGATAGTGCAGCCATCGCCGCTAAAAACACACACGCACGAACTTGCAAACAGCTCCAAAAATGTACAACTATGTCCACCTAGCGGAAAACATATCAAGCAAACAGCAAGCGTTAGATAATGTGCTGCCATCTGTGAGGCACTGTGAGAAACATGTCTCGATTACAGCAGAGCCCATATATTTCCGCCGTTCTGCAGCTCATGCGTGAAAGTGCTGTCAAATAGTTGCACCCAAATGAAATAATGTATTCTGTTTCTTAACATTAGCATATGACGTCGGCTTTCAGTGAGGGAGCACACGTGAAGCTAGTGAAAAAGTTCTAAGATGAGGGGATAAATAAAAGTTCGTAAGGAAAACAACCACGCAAAAAGAATAGAAGACATAATACGGAGTTTTCGAATAGGGGCCCCAAATCTTGGGCTCGAGCTTTGGGTCAAGCAGGAGCTAAGAGTTTTCGAATAAGGTCTGCGGCACTTTGCACACTCCCCATATCCTTGGACATTCTAGTCTGGGCCAAGAGCCATCACTTCAGTGGGTACCGCCATGCTTCTTTGACGCAGAGCTTTTGGGGCAGGCTTTGGGCTCTCGCTAAATTCGAGAAATCGCGTCCCTAACGCAAGACCCATACGCTGTTTAGGTCTTGTGCATGCGCAGTGGCCTCGACGCTACTTCTTTGGGGCCCCAAGCGATTGGGGCCCTTATTCTAAAACTCCCCAGTATATTCATACAAGTTTTACCCAATACACACCAAATGAGCGTAGTATTGTTTAAACATTTCCCATGTGTGTATTTTCTAATATAAAAATATTAATTGGCGGTATTTTAGACGCAAAACCACGATGTGATTATAAGGGACTCCGTAGTGGAGGGATTGTGTGTGTGTGTGTGTGTGTGTGTGTGTGTGTGTGTGTGTGTGTGTGTGCGTGCGTGCGTGCGTGCGTGTGTGCGTGCGTGCGTGCGTGCGTGCGTGTGTGTGTGTGTGTGTGTGCGTGCGTGCGTGCGTGTGTGCGTGTGTGTGTGTGTGTGTGTGTGTGTGTGTGTGTGTGTGTGTGTGTGTGTGTGTGTGTGTGTGTGTGTGTGTGTGTGTGTAAGGCAGGACGGTTGAAACGTAGAAAAATGTGCAAGTCGAAATATACTCTTGCCGATATCCATTCGCTTGCGCGCCTTCTCTTTTTATATGATTTGCGAGGATAGAGTCCGTGTAGCGCGCTTATACGCTTAAAATATGCCTGTAACATCCCAAGCCGCCAACGTGATCGCACTGCCCCGCCGAATACATATAGCTAAAATTCTGGCATGCAGTCGGCATTCTGAGTTATATTAATGCTCGGTTGAATGCGTGCTTACATCGGCTTCCATGACTTACGGTGCGCCTTTTGAAAGCCAATTTAATACATGTACAAATATATGTGCAAGAACTTTCTCAGTGAGCGGTACTTCCGTTTGTTCCTTTGCCATTCGCAACTTCCCGGCATCTTTTCGGTATATTGATTTTTTATGCGGTCTTCTGCATTCCGCACATTATTGGCACTTGCAACCGCCACCTTCATCCAGTACTCTCTGTCACGCCGCCAGGAGCAGCGCTTTTCTGTGAATGAATTCGCCTAGCTCTGTGGCAGTGCCCACTTCTCGCTCGTACCTTTTTGCGTCTCCCAGTCTTTTTTGCCGATGCATTTCGCCTGCGCATCTGTTTTACGTGCGGTTCGCGCGTTCTGGTTATGCGGAGTGTACTTGGCGTACATGATACCGGCGTTTGCATTTCGTATACGCGGATTACGTCTTCTTGTTGACGTATCCTGCCGCATTGTGTCTATGGAAAGTTATCGTCCCTTCATGAACGAATAGGTGTCTTCTATTCTGAATGCGACTTTTGACTATGCATTCGTGCGGGTGCAATCGTGTGTCTGGGCTGTCGCTTTCTTTCTTTACTCAATTTCGCCCTTTCCCTTCGACGTCCCCAGTGTAGACTAGCATATCGTAATAGTATTCCTGTGTAACATGCCCGCCTTTCCGCTCTCTCTCTCTCTCTCTCACTATAGTACACGTGCAGTCGGAGGTTGTGGGAAGAAGGATCGCATCTCTCGTATCGCCAGTCGCCGTCTCCGCTGCTCTCGAAGTCGGGTCGCGATCATCATAGCTCTGTCCCCTACTTTCCTTCCGCTTGCCTAATCTTTATTTTCTCACTTTCTCACGAGCCATTCGTCTCGCATAGAGGGCTGACTGTAAGTCCGGCGACGGCTATCTGCTTCCCCATCCGTCCATTATTTATGGCCACCAAGCGAGTAACGTGAATATAACAGACGGCTTTCTTTACGCTGGGCCGCACCGAAAACGACGTCGTTATCTGCCTTCCAGCGTTCTAGGAGGGAGAATGTGTTTTCCCTGCGTTTTTCGAGTATTTGTTCTCACCGTATATTATGCGGAGTAATGGCATGCGCTTTTGTGCGCAGTTCTGGCGGGAGCCGCTGGGAGACCTGAACTTAAACGTATAAGCAAGTCCTTCCCTCTGTCACACGTCTCGGCGAGCTGATGGCTGCCGTGACGTAAGAGCCGTGGCTGAAGTGCACAGCCGGAAGCCAGTATGTGGAAGGAAGGAGGAAAAGAAAATTCGGCCTAAATCTGAGCGGTATATGAGCGGTCACCATCTATGTGGTGTTGTAGATAGTAACGGTACTTTGATCTTGAGTGGTTATATTTCGCCTTCGGTACATACTGAGGCGAGGCTAAGTTAATATAGGTCGGCCCGTATTAACAAGCTGAGCTTATAGTTATTTCATACTCTGCTCATCGTTTCTGTGCACTTGCCGCGCATTAAAGGCCAACTCCGGCGATTTTTCGAGGTCGATGGATCTCAGTGAAATTCGCTGGGTACGTTCCTTTGCACGTTTCCGTCATTTATGCCAAATTACAGGCTTGAGACATGCGCAGATTGTTTGTAAATGAATTTTAAAGATTTTTTGCAAACGCCCTCCTGGCTTCCCACAATTATTGGCAACATTGCGTCTGTGACGTCTGTGTTGGCAAGGCGGCGGAAGTGACGCAGCCGAGGGCACCGCTAACTTCGGCGCTTAGGCCGCTACAGCGAGCGTCTGCTGTGCACAAGGCGACAGACAGCGTTGGTTTGGCCGGCGCTTCGCTGGTCGTCCCGGCTGTCACAGTTTTCATACTCTGCGCCGGCGTGACCGGCATGCCTTGCACGACTTCCGGTTCGTTCGTAACAACATCTACGTCATACGTAGACAGTACACTCGGTTGGGTTTCGGTTTCGGTGTTGCGCTTTTTTGCTTATTTAAAATTATTCTCCAATTTGCCGAGTATTTCTGCTATCGGGCCCGTAACAGGAGCGTCTCAGGAACATAAAAGCACCATTACTTTGACATGGCCAAAAAATCGCCGGAGTTGGCCTTTAAGGCACTCCAATAATTATGAGAAACTAGAGGCAAAGATAAGGTTGCGTTGTGAACATGGGTCTTAGAAGAAGCTTGAGCTTCTTAGAATCTTTTTTTATTATTTAAATGCTGATTCATTAGCGTTACCTTCGTTACCCGTATAAAGTAAACGAAAGAAAAAATAAACGGCATTATTATAGTGTGGTCTGTAAATTATAAATACCGTATAGAGTAACGTGTACATAATTACGGTATCTGCTTTGCGTAAACCAAAGCAAGTATCAAATCAACTATAGCATTCAGTGTCTTTCTGCGTGCCCGCATAGCTCTTGCACGTAATATTTCAGTATACAACATGACAGAATGATGACTAGCATTGCGAAAACATTTGCAAAATTATTATAACCATTTTACCCGAATAATATCAAGCTTAATAAAAATATTATAAACAAAACAATTGCACATATTAACAGCATAGTTTTTCCTATTATTTGCACACCGTTGGTATCAGAGTGTCTTTCTGCGTATTTTTAAGCAGCTGTCGTCTGCCAGCTGGTTTGCCAATGTACTGCATCGATTCGGAACAGATATCTACAAGATAGGTTAGAAGTTAGGACAAAAATGACATCAAGCGTGTGACTCAAATATATTCCCTCACTTTCTGATTTACACAGCTGCTCCTTGCAAGAAAGAGTTTTCGAACATACTACGACACACAAGATCAGGGATCGCGTTAAAAGACTGAGCTTGCAAACACGGACACAAGAGAGAAGTCAAGACAGCACAAACAGTGTTTGTGTGGTCCGGACTTGCTCTCTTGTGTCCGTGTTTGCAAGCCCTGCATTTTACCATGAAACCCTGCCAACTAGCTCAGCTTTCTGTTATTATAAAATTACGAAATCATGAAAAAAGTGTGACCTGACGTAATGGGACGTATATCGTGACACTTTATTAATAACGAAGTTTTTAAAGCTAGCCGTAGGTTCCATGCCGTATCATGATTCATAAACGGGTATGTGTCACAGAAATTGGGTAAGTCCCACTACTCACCACTGGTCCATTAAAAATGAAGAAGACCACTGGTGAACTAAATATGAGGAACGCAAAAGCAGTCATCACCATAAACGGGTATGTGCCACAGAAATTGGGTAAATCCGAATACTCACCACTGGTCCTCTAAAAATGAAGAAGGCAACAGTTAGCCTAACAAGAAATGGCGGCGAAGCGGTGGCGGCGAGCCGAAAACCCCGAGTACGTACAACGAGAGAATGATAGGTAACGGGAAAGACAACGGCGGCTGCGAGAAGACCCCGAAGTGATGGAGGGCCTACGCCAACGAAGACGTGGCCGCAGATCTCTGAGAGGTACGAACGGTTGGTTTCAACGCTAGGTTCTGCCTCTGGAGTATGGACAACCGTGACTGTCTGTGGTTTAGGTCTAACCTCCCTGCGCTGATAATCAACGCAGAAGAAACCTAGCATCACCTAGCTAAAGCCTCGCAACAACCTAGAAGTAACCTAGAAACAACCTGCATCACCTACCTAAGGCCTACAAGCAACCTAGAAGAAACCAGATTAGTCTTGAGAATTGTCCAGTTTCGTTATTTCAAGCCCAGCGCGGTTTAGTGCAAGTTTCGTCTGATTCTTTTGTAATTAGAAAATATTGAGAAAATGACTACCCAGAGAGACTGCGCGTTGATACGCAAGTTTTGAAAAACTCGGGCGTGCTTTATGAATCATTTAATAGGACCACAGGTCACTCTTCCCTACCCCCGTTGTTCTATGTATTAAACCTGGAGATACTGACTTTACACTTGCCAGACGCTTTGTCACCTTAACGTGTAAGCTATCGTGAAAAAAATAATGGTGAATAATTACTTATTTTATTTATATGTTGCCATGAGATAGCAATATTCAACATTTGCACTCGTGCTGTCAGGTAAGTGGCAGAGGTGAGCTCATCCAACAGATTTGGTGATATTGTGTTCAGCTTAGCATCTATAGTATACTCACGCCCCACAATGGCAGAGATTTAGGAGGTGGTACGGATAGACGACGGCAATAACCCGCGCAGTTTTAACGTTGACAGTACAGAAATGACAAATAATACGCACACGCACGCACGCACGCACGCACGCGCAAACACACACACACACACACACACACACACACACACACACGCGCGCACACACACACGCATGCACGCACACACAACGTAGCATCAGTATCGTCCGTGGAAACAATTTTTTAGCTCTTTATTTCAGACAAAGAAAAAAAATGTCTTGGATACAATGGCAAAAGGCTGATTTGTTCTACCTGAGGGGACCCTAGCACCCGAATGCGCACTCAGAGCATGAAACCCTAACAACCATCGATGTCTTGCACCAAGTCCAGCATATTAATCGCGGGGGAGCGGGTTTGTTCGCTGTACGATACCTTTACACAGACTCTGGAACCACAGAACCGTCCTTGCAATGACAAGATTACAGGGTGCATTCTCTTGGTGCGCAGCTTGTTTGATATGAATCAGGCGTGTTTTGCTCCTAAACAAGACCACGTAAGCTGGTTAGGAGACGCAGGTTTTTCACGTCGTCAACTCATAGGTTTGGCGCGCATACACTTCCCATTCCCGACATTTTGATTGATGTATCTTAGCAGAACATTGTTGTTTGATACTACGATGCCGCATCGCCGTATATATGTGTTATGCTTAGAAGTGCCAAAGTGAAAAGAGATACAACAGATAGTGTGATGACTAAGGTGCTTACCCGCACAATTGCACGACTGTACCGTATAATAGTAGCCAATGTTCTCCTTCCAGGGAAATGGATGTAATACTATGCTCCTGGGTGATTCCACGAGAGATCGAACATGACTGTCCGGTCGCAATTTTTGTTTCGCCTGGGTTTTTTATATGTTATGTGGGCACATTCAAAGTGCACGGAACTGAAAATTTTATTTCCAAGAAACGCTCCCAGCGCGCCAAAAAAATATTTGAAGGTGGCGGCACGGGCCTCCTGTTTTCGCTCACTGCAATGTTTTCGGATTTCACGACCGAATTTAGCGCGAACTATAATTGATGTGCCGAAAATTCTTTTTGGCGGTTTTAATACGCATTACTGTGAATTACATCCATGCTTTTTTTATGCCGTCCTCAAAAAGAAGAAAATGTGAAAAAATGGCAAACACGGCCGAAATGAAAAAAAGGTCCTAAGTTTGAGGCGCCTTGACACCTTTGCTATTTCAAAGAGAAGCTTGAAAACAATGTCAACTATAGAAAAGATCCCTTGCAACATTTATACGGAAGATCATTTTCCTATAGGCAGCGCAAAAAAAGAAAAAAAATAGTTAAAGAAGCGAGTTTTTAAAAAAAGTACATTCTCAAAAAATAAAAAAAAAAAAACTCCGGTCTCAATTTTGACGACAATTTTTTATCGAAGAGCGCTTATGTCAGTGAACACACGGTTTTAATATCATATGTCCTCATTTGCTTTGTTTACGAGATATAACTGGCCGAAATGACCCTTGCTGTGTGTGCTCACTTCAGTGCGACTGATGGTTGTTATTAGCTTGCATTGTACGTAAATCGCAGTTTTAATTATTCTGCTGCAGCAAAACCTTGCTCTTGTGGCTTTTCGTCAAGAAAAATGTGTTCTCAGATTTTATTTGTGCCTAGCGTGTGCAAAAGTGGGCTGTGCCGCCCTCTAAAGGGTGATTCCAAGAGAGACCGAACATGCCTGTCCGCTCGATATTTTTGTTTCGCCTGCGTTTTTTATATGTTATGTGGGCACATTCGAAGTGCACGGAACCGAAAATTTTATTTCCAAGAAGCGCTCCCAGCGTACCAAAAAAATATTAGAAGGTGGCGGCGCGGACCTCCTGTTTTTGTTCACTGCAATGTTTTGGGATTTCACGGCCGAATTGAACGCGAACTATAAGTGATGTGTGGAAAATTTTTTTGTTGGTTTTAATAAGCATTACTGTGAATTATATCCATGCTTTTTATGCGGTCCTCTAAAGGAAAAAAGTATGCGAAAAAAATGGAAATCCCGGTCCAATTCAACAAAGTACGCAAAGTTTGATGCGCCTTGGCGCCTTTCCTATTTCACACAGAAACTTCAAAACAGTGTCAGGTATTTTAAGGACCCTTTGCAACGTTTATGCGGAAGATCGTTTTCCTACAGGCAGCGCAAAATAAGAAGAAAATAGTTAAAGAAGCGAGTTTTTTTTTTTCAAAAAAGTACTTTTTCAAAAAATAAAAAGAAACTCAGGCCTCAATTTTGACGACATTTTTTTGTCAAAGAGCGCTTATGTCAGTGAAAACACCGTGTTAATATGTATGTCCTCATTTGCTTTGTTCACGATATTTAACGGGCCAAATTTACCCTTGCTGTGTGTGCTCACTTCAGTGCGATTGATAGTTGTCATCAGTTTGCATTGCACGTAAATCTAGTTTTAATTATTTTTCTGCAGTAAAGCTTTACTCTGGTGTCTTGTCGTCAAGAAAAATGTATTCTCAAACTTTAATTGTGTCTAGCGTGTGCGGGGGTGGGCTGCTGCCGCTCTCTAAAGGCTTAACGCGTACGCAGTTTGCAGCTTACAATCCCAACTTACCCCGCCAGTATTCGCTAATCAGAAGCACGCGAGACACCGCGAACACATGCTTTAGTTCACTTTGTCAAACCTCTTCTTGCACACAGAATAAAGCATCTGTATGCAGCGAAGGCCAACTTAATCTGTAACTAAATGCCAAAATCAGCAGGCGCGCTGTTATGCGGTTGTTTTCTCACTGCCTGCTTGCTTCCCTTCCATTACGTGCATTGTACGCTCTAACCATCTTCCCCATTCGACACACACTGTGCCTAAACAACATTTGTAAAAAGTTAGCTCAGAGATTTCTGAGCCCTTTATTTCACTTCCCGCTATTACATGTTTTCGGCGTCGCAGATAACGTCTTCCTGTATCATCTCGACCTTTACCTCAGCGTTTCAACAGCCAGAAAACGTGCGGTGCGGTATGGTTAAGCCATGAGTGGCCGAAGCTGCCCAATTTATGATGTTGTGTTGCCATTTTACTAAAGTGCTTTCCCACGTCGAGGACAGCAGAGGTCATTGGTGGCGCCAGACGGACATTACCCTTAGTTTTGGCAATGAGTGCGGCCTACAAATTATTACAGCCCAATGCGCTTAGACACCCTTAGTCATAAAATGTTAAACCGTGAGCAGTTCTGGAAAGGCATTCATGACAGCTGCGCGGATGTGAGATAATTTGTGCGGCGCCGTTCAGTATAAACGTTTCGACTTGCTCTAGGTCTAGCTGTTCACTACACGCGATGCCCGCGGCCCATGGCTACGTCCTATTATTCTGTGCCGATTATTTACGCGTTCACAAAAAGAAGATTGCTGAGGAAAACGTTTTCGTTGCGCAATTTTTTTTCTTTGCTCTTTTTGTTGTTGCCTACCTCCAGAAGCTGATGTCATAGGCTGAGGATCTTCGCGACACCTGCGAAGTCTGCTTGCATTGCTTTACGCTCCTCAAGCAAAACCTCTCCACATCTAACCGCGATGAGGTAGACCAGGCATTTCTTCAGGAAGAAGAAGCGATTGATATCTTGAACAAGCGCGCCCATGTTTCCTCTGATGATTGTAGGCGAGGTTGTAGACTGCAAACTGTTTACATGTTAGCCATTTAGAGGGCGGACGCAGCCCACTTTTGCACACGCTAGCCACAAATAAAATCTGAGAACACATTTTTCTTGACGAAAAGCCACCAGAGCAAGGTTTTGCTGCAGCAGAATAATTAAAACTGTGATTTACGCACAATGCAAGCTAATAACGACCATCAGTCGCACTCAAGTGAGCACACACAGCAAGGATCATTTTGGCCAGTTATATCTCGTAAAAAAGCAAATGAGGACATATGATATTAAAACCGTGTGTTCACTGGCATAAGCGCTCTTCGATAAAAAATTGTCGTCAAAATTGAGGCCGGAGTTTTTTTTATTTTATTTCTTGAAAATGTACTTTTCTGAAAAAACTCGCTTCTTTAACTATTTTTTTTTCTGCGCTGCCCGTAGGAACATGATCTTGCGTACAAATGTTGCAAAGGATCTTTTCTATAGTTGACATTTTTTTCAAGCTTCTCTTTGAAATAGCAAAGGCGTCAAGCCGCCTCAAACTTAGGACCCTTTTTTAATTTCGGCCGTGTTTGCCATTTTTTCACATTTTCTTCTTTTTGAGGACGGCATAAAAAAGCATAGATGTAACTCACAGTAATGCGTATTAAAACCAGGAAAAAAAATTTCGACACATCATTTAAAGTTCGCGCTAAATTCGGCCGTGAAATCCGAAAACATTGCAGTGAGCAAAAACAGGAGGCCAGCGCCGCCACCTTCAAATATTTTTTTGGCGCGCTGGGAGCGTTTCTTGGAAATGAAATTTTCAGTTCCGTGCACTTTGAATGTGCCCACATAACATATAAAAAACCCAGGCGAAACAAAAATTGCGACCGGACAGTCATGTTCGATCTCACGTGGAATCACCATACTGCGTTTTCTCACATTCACTGTAGTATTACCACTTATTGCTTTTCTTTAGGCGAAAATTTCATTAGTTAAAGGCTCTGACGGCGGCGGCGTCGTAAGCCGAAAACTCCGCAACGACGAGAGTACATAAATGCTGGTGCGTAGAAGCACGGTGAGTGACCGCACTAGTTGGTATTCCATAACGGCGTGAACGGCGTGTGAAACACACAAGGACGAGTAACCGATGAGGGCTATCCTCGTCTTCGTTATTCATCGTCGGGAACTCGTCCTTGTGTTTCACGCGCTTTTCACGTCGCCACGGTGTATGGAAATGCGGCCCTTGAACGTGCACCCTTCATATACATATTTGTGTGGGCCATTTTTAAATAATTGAAGCTATCTCAATATTGGGCTGATACATCTTTTTCAATCAGGTGGATAGATAGATAGATAGATAGATAGATAGATAGATAGATAGATAGATAGATAGATAGATAGATAGATAGATAGATAGATAGATAGATAGATAGATAGATAGATAGATAGATAGATAGATAGATAGATAGATAGATAGATAGATAGATAGATAGATACTCTCAAACTACCTTTGGTTTGTTAGTAAATGTGATTACCGGTGACGCATACTGTTTTGGACTTGACAATGATGTAGTAGGCCGGCGTAATTGTGTTCTCAGCAAGACGTCGCTTCGGGCTAGTTGGTAATCCATAATTACTCGCTTGTGCCTGGAGTGTTTCTCTGTCCCTTGTGTAGAAGTTCCGCGCTATAAAACTTGTAATTGTGTCGCTCGCTTCGCCCGCCTGGCGTCAGCCATCGTGCACTTGGCGGGGGAGCAACGTTTCTGTCTGGGATATGGGAGAACCATTACCCATTTACATCCGCATGTACGGAACCCCCCTGCCCTTTTTAACAGCACAGCTGTTTATGGCAGCCGTCCATCGTAATCCGCGAACGGAAAACTATCAGATAATCATGAACCGCCACACGCTATCTTCATCCTCTTTTTTCTTTTTGTCCTTTTTTTCATCTTCTACTCAGCTCCCAGAACATGAGCGCCGGTTTGTCTGACGCACGTGCGGATGGAGAAGAAACTCTCCATTTAACGCCAGACAAATTGGTGAGAGAAGAAGTACAGAGAGAGAAAGAGCGAAGAAGAGGGAGATAGAGATAAAGAGATAGAAAGAAAGAGTAAGGGAGAAAATAGCTGGCGAAAAAATTGTCTTGACGAGGCGGAATTCGAACCCGTGCACCCACGATCCATAGGCGGGCATCGTAATGACTCGCCTATTCAGGCACGCTAGCAGAGCATAACACGCATTGTACGGTGTAATATACCAAGGCGGGAGAAAGAGAAGTGGGGTGAGGAGGAGAGATGTGGGGGTGAGGAAGAGGGAAGAAAGAGGGGAGAGAGTAAAAGATAGCATATAAAGAAGTAGAAATAGAGAGAAAGAGTCATATATATATATATATATATATATATATATATATATATATATATATATATATATATATATATATATATATATATATATATATATAAGGAGAGAGAGAGAGAGAAGAGAGATTAGAGAAAAATAAATCGAAACATAATGAGAAACAAATGTCGCCCAGCTCTGCACTTCCCTTATGCTTGGGACCATTATTGCGTTGTTGACTTACATTAAGACTACAAGGTTTGAAAGTTCAACCAGTTTTATGTTGCCTTGATTCAATACTACGGATGAGGCAAAGTATGTCATAAACCTACAGCAGTCTTTTAGCCTCCCATAAATGTTTTGCGTTGTGGTGCGCCTTTTTTTAATGGATTTGATACAGCGCGATCTTTTCAGCTCACACAATTCTTACGGAAGAAGACGAATGTACTTTTTTTCTTAGTGAAATTTGCTTCACGTCAATCACAAAACAAGCGATGTGGCTAATTTACCAACGTCTATGCGTGATGAAATAAGAACGTTCGATAGCCACTGGAGGGGCTAATGAAGCGGAACGGAAAATTTTCTCGACGCACTTCAGTGAGAAGTGCGCGAATGACATAAAGACGTGACAGTTCGTATGCTCAATAATGTTTAAAATATTTTCTTTTACAACTTTTACCAACCTTTTGTTTTTAACATACTAAGTCTTCGACGAACCTTCTTAATATTGCGACGCCTGATTGCGAAGAGAAGTTTTATCTGGTATAAAATTTGAGTTCCGAGAATCACGAACACTAAAGCGTACAATAACCCGTGCCACAACCCAAAGACATAGACGTTGGCAATGCTGTCATGCTTTGCGCGCCGAAGCGTGCGCACGCTGCGGCAAACGCTGAACAATGTTACGTCGTTTATAAACAAAGGGGCCACCTAGTGGATACCGCATGCTTTCTGCGCAAAACCCAAACAATGCACAGCGCTATTCTTTGCGCGCTCCCAACCATCTGTGGATGAGGCCATTGCTGAAAGAAAATGCCTGCGGCTGAAACAAAAGGTTTGCCTACTGTTAAATTGCCTACTGTTATGCGTTCTAGTTCATATGCACGTATCGTCTCCTGCGCAGTGTACGCACAGAAAGCGCTGTTGCCACCGCTTCTGTGCCGACAGGAATAACCAAGTCCGCACAAAGGACAAGTCGGTAGGGGAAGAGGGGTAGGCGGCGATCTCGACAGCATCTGTATATTTAGATGTTTCTTCTCAAAGAAACTCTACATTATAACCGCATCTGGGACAGTGATTTCGGAAAGCGAACAAAGAAGCAATGTTTGCACGTGTTGTTTATTATTGCCTCTATCGAACAGCGCGAGAAACTGCTCTACAGCCCTCGCTGCGGGATTTAGCAGAACGACGTTTTTACACTTATGTTTCTTGGTTAATCACCTCAAGTATGTATTAGCGTAAATATAGAGAAAATGATCAAAATAAATGATAAAGGAACGGCGTCCGGAACAAAGCATTCCGAAAAAAAAAAAAAGAGCGCTCAATACGAATCTTACGGACGGAAATCAAAATAAAGGTGTTGTATAATCGTGCACATTCCCACCTTGTTCTTTTTTTGCTACAATGTGCTGTGTTGCGCATTCTCCATTAGGAATACTAATTTATTTATTTATTTATTTATTTATTTATTTATTTAAATATAGCAGGCAAGAGAGAATGTACTTTCGACCACATCTCGCTGCACACTAAAATTAGACAATATAATTGCTAAACAAGCGGGACAGGATTTGACTATTAAAGAAACTGGCGAGGCTTGCACTAAGCCACTAGGCCGCGCAAGCCTTGAAACATCGAAACTGGACGATTCCGAAGAATAATCTCGCTGCGTCTAGGTTGTTTCTAGGCCTTAGTTAGGTGATGAGGGTTGTTTCTAGGTTGCTTATAGGTCGTTGTTAGGCTTTAGTTAGGCGATGGTGGGTTGTTTTTACGGTGAGCCTCAGCGCATAGAGGTTCGAGTTAAACCACAGACATTCACAGACAGGGCACGGATATCCAAACTCCAGAAACAGAAACTCGCACTGAAACCAAGCGTTCGCACCTCCCATAGATATACGGGCATGTCGTCGTTGGCGTAGGCCTTCCATCGCTTCGTGTTCTTCTCGCAGCCGCCGTTGCCTTTCCCGTTTCCTAGTGTTGGGCTAACTGTTGCCTTCTTCCTTTTTAGCGGACCAGTGGTGTGTACGGAGATTTACCCTATTTCTCTGGCACATACCAGTTTATCAGGATAACAGTTGTCTGATAGGCCGCACGAATTTCTATAGCACATACCCGTTCGTTGGGCAACTGTTGTCTTCTTCATTTCGAGTGGACCAGTGGTGAATAGTGGGATTTACCCAATTTCTGTGGCACAGACGTGATAAGCCACACAGCATAGATCGCACGAATTACGGTTACCTTAAACAACTTCACTGCTGAAGAGTTTATATCACTTTAAATTGCTCCTAAAAGTCCACACAGTCCTTTACGCACTTGCCATAGTCGACTCGAACGCGAAAGCCGTTTTCCTTTTTCCTGAGTCGATTAGATTCACCCCTCCGCACCCTCCCCCCCCCCACACACACCTTCACCGAAAGTTTCCTGTGCATCACATGGTTTGGTGGTGCCTTCAGCATCGGCGCGCATTTCACCAAGCCACGTTTTGTTTTTTCTTTATTGAAATGATCAAATAGGAGAGGTAGCTGCAATTATAGTGGCAACGGCTACTCCTTCTGGCTTAGAAGACACAATATGTAGTAAGAAAAATAATAAGGGCGCAAAACGCAATACAGAAGAACACATGACATGAAAATACGCACAGTCGAACATCACATGGCAGCTCATATACGTCTAATAGGTTCATATGTCACACAAGTGTTGTATCAAGTTCAGATGGGAAAAGTCAGTTCACATGCAGAGGTTCAAACTCAAATATGCTGTATTGCTTGACATACTCAGGAAAATACACTGACACAAATGATTACACATAAAAAAAAATCGAACGCAATTTCACAAACATTACAGATTTTCTTTCTTTTAGTATATATGAAATGGAAGTCGACATCGTGTACAGTAGGTCAATATTTCCATAAAATATTAGATTCTTCAAGAAACTTTTTGAAGGCGACAAGCGCTCCTTTCGGAGGACTTCCCGTTGGCCATGGACCTAGCATTTTCTTCACTGTGAAGAACCTTCTATCTAAAAGTAGTAAACTGGCTCGTAATACTTTTAGTTGTGATTCATATTTTTTGCACTCGATAAGTAGATGACGTCCATCTTCGTCAGGGTGACCGTCAGGGTGACACCAAGCCATGGTGTCATGTGATGACATCATCAACACGTGACCATAGTCCGCAATTTTCCAGGCCGTTGTTTGCCAGTCCAGTGCATGTATTTCGCAGTGTTTTTTTACGTGCAGGGAACATATCTTCTATATTTCTTTTCTTTCAATTTCGCATAACTTTCGCAATGTATGCTTTAGAGTTATGCCGAAATATATCAGTTCAAGTTTGTGTTCACCGCACAGTCTTATTAATCTCGCAAATTGCTATATATGCACATTCCATCACAAGAAAAAAATAAATAAAAGATGCCCATAACATGTATATTGCGCGATTTAACTCAACTATCATCTCACTTCTCCGTAATTTTTATTTACAATCTCGTCAATAGTGACTTTTTTGTGTGCAATTCATTCCCATTCAATAATCTCTTTTCTAATTAACCAATTCAAACACAGCATCTTCCTCCTAATAAACGAACAGTATTTCTAGCGTTGAAAGTGATGCTTAACTCTGAAAGGGTAATGAGAGGCACCGCTTGGCGTCTCGGTGTCGCCAAAAAGGGAGCCACAGCGCAGAGATAATTTCATGGCGCTCTCTAGTCTGCAGCAGAAAAATGAACTATAGGCCTTAGCTCAGAAATATAGGGTTAGAAACCGTCCCCATTGGAATCGAGAGCTGTGGAATCGATCCTTCCTACGAGGACGTGTCCGGAAGCAGCCGTCCCTCTGCCGCCTCCTTCATCAAGAGAAAGAATTCCAATAATCGACCACTCACTGGGGTCATTCATGATGAAAGCGGGCAAGAAAAGGAAATGGAAAAAGCTATAAGGTGATCACGAAACAGCAGGAACGTTGAAAAAAGAAGATAATTTATCTATGGTGGGGTAGATGTAACTCAACGCTGACTTTCATCTTTGTCGCTTAAATATGGAAAGGTCGCGAACGTCATCGTCCAACGTATTTTTGTCGCTTGTCCACGACGCTTTTCGCAACGTCATATATTTCTTTGCGGAAAGAGAGAGCGTAAGAAGTGACGACGTAGCCTGTTCTTAATTTTAGCTTTATTCGAGCTAAGGCTCTGCAGCACTGCCTTACACCAAATATAGAAGGAACGAATAAATGACAATTTCAGTAATGACAGTTAGCTTTTGACGTTTAATCCTTTGAGAAGCTATATACACTCTTGTGTGCATCACTTGCTCTTGCTAGTTGTGTCGACTAGGGGCTAGGAAAGAGCAAGGTACGTTGATCTTTGGATGAATTGAACCTCCTGCATAGTGAACTTGTCTTCATTTAGGTTCCTTTTACAGTGTACTGTTACATACGGTCACTTTGCTGAAGGCACTACCATGTGAAACGAGTCGTTCGACGTTCCGCTTCCCGCAAGCCACGTCAAAAGTATATTTTAAACACAAACATAACCGAAAACGAATTCGCACCACATTTTTAGCCTTACGAATGCCTCTATTTATGCAATAACAGGGTATGAATAGATATGTAATTACAGCTTGATTACAATAATTGCTATAGCAGGTATCAATTAGCGTATTATGGCAATATTAGCATAGAGTTTCCTGCAAGAATTACTGTAGAGTCCTCTTTCAATGCCATCGTTCAGCTTCCGTGAGAACTATTGATTGGAGTTGGATTTGGTAGTTTAGCAATGATCACCGAACAATCCCCTCTGTTTTTGTCCTTTCAATTACCACTTTCACGCATCACACAGTGAGCTTTCTCTGCGAAGCTTTCCTGCAACTCACACAAATGTGATAATACGGGCTTTACAAAATTTGTAGGTGTCCTTAGCTGCGCTTAAGGATGCAATCGCGCTAGCTGGTTTAACATCCTGTGATGGCAACTTTGTTTGCTACGTACAGTTTCGTAAACGTTGAGGCGCAACCATTTACGCTTTTCTTTCCGCTTTTACCCGGTGCGGGTCGAACACGTTTCCTATTTGGCACGCTCGCATGCGTACTTTTATATTCCGAGACAGCCAGTGCGGCAGATGGCAACAGCTGCGAGATTAATAAATCTTGGGCTCCTCTGAACTGTTCCCGAACTCTGTCCTGCCCTACAAGAAATACGAGACAAAAGAAAGCCTATCGCAAAGGGCAGTGCTTTCATTCCGGCTTATTTCTGTGTCGTGCTCTGTCCGCCCTGGCCGTTGTGCCAAGTCGCCGGTTCCGACTCGTTTACAACGCCTTGCCATCGGTAAGCTGGACAGGACTGCGTTCCATGTCAATATACAGCCGCATGTCGAGAAGGTGAATGCCCATCAGAGCATAAACATGTAGCGCTCGCAACGCTGTAGCAGTTTATAGCGCAACGTATCCCTCAGCGACGCTTTGGTAAAACAAACGTAAAGCGAAACAATAAGGAAACAAAGAAATTGTTTGCTGGGACTGTTCACGGTTACTGGTTACATACGCTGTAAAAGCTCGGCATTTTGCCCAAGACGAACAGTTTCTACGGTACACAATATGACCTCCAAGACTCCGGCTTGTTTGCCCGAACGCAGTTCCCGGCTAGAGCGCATACACCTGGGTCACGACTAACGGTCCCGGCGCCAACCACGCCTCATTTGGCGTCAATTGGCTTTACCAATATAAAAAGAAAAAAATAGAAGAAAGAATGCTACATAGGTTCTCTGTTTGTCTTTTTCCAGCTCACATTGGGTATCATTTTTCCCTTCGCATTTTTTTAGGCTATATTGTTTAGGAAGGCCGTTTCTTCTTTTATTGCATTTTCATTTACTGTACATGGTGGAGATCAAACGCGAGTCAGCGCATTCTTGAAACAGTTTCATTCTCGGCACTGTTTCTTCCATCACCTCTGGGAAACGGAGACATTGGGATTCTTCCAAGTCCAGAATAGTGCAAATTCAGCCTTCGATTTCTCTGCACTCTTTGTTTGCTCTCACTGCTGAAGTCATTTGTTACGGTTGAGATCCGTGGAAAGTTTTCTTTTTTCTGCCTGGAATTGGTCGGCTGGGCAAACTGCGCCTGCCCGCTTTCTGGCGACCAGCTATTTCTGGGATGTACCGGAGAGCAGGTCTTGCTCATCATCCTCGCTTCTTGATGGCATATGAACCGGAAGCAATTTCGTTTTCAAACATAAGACGAGTAGAAGGTCGTTGTTTTCTTACAGGTTTGCGCCATCTCCTAAAGGGCTCAAATTGATTCGTTCTTCTCACAGTGGCTGCTACATTGTGGATCGAGCCGTTTTGTACAAGGTTCTCCTTTATTCCCCACGTAATTATTGCCATTGGCGTACCATGTAATTTATATATGTGTCCGCGTAATCAATTAAAGTCGATGTCACTTTTTCTTTCCTGCACCCTACTGCCTAACCTAATCAATAGCAGCTCGCGTCCTGACTCCATTAGCGTAATTTATGTTTTTTTTTAAATAATTCTCTCTCTTTCTAATCTCTCTGTTGTAATATACTCAGATAACGCGGACGTTTCCACGCGCTTCTGACGTAATTTAGAGTTATGGTTTAAATTTTCTCATGTATTCTCTGGATACAACGATATAAAAAGTGGACTTGTGGAATAGAAAATAGAAACCTAAATACAAGAATTACCCAAAAGAAGCAGGACATGTGCCTGTTTTTCTTAGCAAAAAGAAATATCGATTGCACACCGACAAGCTACACGGCAGGACGGCAGGAGCCGAATCCAAGCACAACCGCATGCAAAATACGTCTATATAAGCTTACCATAAGGTATTTATGCTACCAAGTCTTAGTGAAGTCGGTATGACTATGTACAAATTATGCTCAATATGTCTTGTTTACAAAATAAACGAGCGAACAGAAGACAAAGAAGCACTTCGGGCTCAGACTACCGTTAAGAAATGCATATCACCGAGATCATTATTGCTTCGTTTTTCTAAGTTTTGTTATGATTCTCCTTTTTCCTATTTGGAAACTTTCGCGCTATGCTGACTAGAAGGCTTCATGCGTCAGCTGAGCACTGAAGTAGGGTCTTATCTGTGTACCGCTCAGAGAGAGAGAGAGAATAAATGTTTATTGTGGGCAAACGCACCATGTGCCCAAGTAGCGCGGCCTCCTTATTACAGGTAGCCGCGGGCCTACGCCATCTCTGGGGCCCGTTGAAGCAGGCTGCGCTGATTCTTCAGGTCTGGGTCCAATAGCGGTGCTTGGCATACCCATACCATATGGCATAGAGTGTCCGGGACATCACAGTACTTGCAGGTGTACGAGTGCTCAGTCGGTGAAATGCGGTAAAGTAGTATACCGTGAACGTGAGTGTTGCTTTGCAGTTACATTACGAAAATCTGAAAATCACAAATGTGACAACAAAAACGTGCGTGCTCAGGCAGGATAATGAATTTGAAACGCTGTCCCCCCCGTCTTTATCATTGTTCTTTTGTGCCCACAGCCCTTGAGCTGGTACATTGTTTCTTTTATAAATGTCAACCTAACTTGTTGTAGTAAGTTGCGGCGTGGCTTATTGAGACTATGTTCAGCTTATTTGGAACGAGGAATGTTTCGTTCATATGGCTGAGAAAAATAATTTTAACACCGTAAGGCTTTCTAAATGGAAAAAAACTAACACTATTAACTAGGCACTATACGCCTGCATAAACGTAATTTTCCCCATGGCAATATATTAGAATCACCAGGCCTCGCTTGTACACGATTTAGCGTATCATCAAACCAGCCTGTTTGCAACGCTAATTTGGCTGTCGTCGATCAGCCGTTCAATCGAACGTGGACTGGGATGAGTTTTTCGGGAAAAAAAAACTACAATATTTACAACGCTGTACGCGTTGACTATGACAATCGTAGATGGATAAGAATACAGTATAGGTTAAATATTAATTTATAAAAATTATTAATACTTTTTCACGTCCGCATGCTATGGAACTATTGTTTGCCTTCATCTTAATCTTGATATATCTGCAAACTTCAGGTGATACTTCAACCCAACGCAATAGCCTTTTTGTACTTTTCGTAGCCGCGCCTTCACTTGCGACCAACCTAACGGGTTCAGAAACTAGGACTAAATGTAGGGCTTCATTTTACGATGAGCTTCTAAGTATGTATTGTTTATTTGACTATGTAAAAGTTATAGAGAATGACCATTTTTTCAGGTGTATTGAATATCTGAACGCACGTTATATGGTTAATAATACATATGGTTAGCTCTTGCATGCCTGCTCGCGCTTCCGTTTTTTCAGCATCCTACAGCATTTAGATTTCAGAGTAACTAGCCCCTAATTATTGATGAGCAATTTCGCAATATGTCTAATCAGCGGTGTCCGAATGTTGGTTTCATTCAGTGGTGGGCGAGATAATTCTGCCGAAAATAGTATCTCTACTTTTCATGGCAGCACTCACTTACGTTTCTTTAACCAGCTTTTATGCACACGTAGTCATATTAGGCACTCGCTTTTGAGAGTTATTGCGTTTGCTTTCGCAGGTCTCATTTCCGCTGAATGGTCGTGTATGCACTGCACGCGTCTAAAAAAGAAAAAAGCGCCGCAAAAAAGCCCGTACAGTGAGCTTTTAGTTTCCCTGTAGATCGTTAGCGGACTACCAACAACCACTGCTAACGGCATCAAGCGCAGACGCCATGAAACTGCAATCATTCACTCAGCTCTGAAGGAAAGAGGACCCCTGAAGACCAACAGCAGCAAAAAAATATCAAGACATTAAGCATACCTAACACGAAACCGCGTATTTACCGTGCGAAAGAAGTCAAGAAAGTACAGCAGATGCGGAAGCAGACAGCTCGTGGCACCTACACCGCGCCGTCGCAGAGTGTCAGCCTACAGATAAGAATAGAGAAGCGACAATCTCTCTTAACCCTCCTCTGCCATATCCTGTGGCTCTTTTTCATTTTGGTCTTTGTCATCCCGATCGGCAGCATGGTCTCCCCGAGTCTCCTGTCGCGGTCCGGCTGAGCGTGTTATTGTCTCCGAGTCAGCTCTCAAGCACGGCTTTCTGCTTGTGTTGAGGTTCCCTGTATAGTGGAGCCTCGAAGCAGCCTTACGATTGATCGGCTTTCTGCTCGGTCGTCTTTCTTATCTCTATCTCTCTCTCCACAACGCTAGCGCAGCCGCAAGGTTGTCATAAAAGGCGTCCGCGATCCGGAGGGCTGAGCGGTTAGCGCTTTGTGGCAAAATGTCGTCGGCGGTGAGAGCAAGGAGAGGAAATTCAGGGGACCATCATTTACAAGATGCTCTATTAGACGGTCGCCATGATGGCTCGCTCCCAATCGATCTTTCCGCCACTAATGTTTTTTTACGCGGGCCAGTGTCGTCGTCCCATCTAGGAGTAAACGACCCAGATCACAGCGGTGGTGGCCACCACCTCGTTTACGAACGAAAGCTACGAAGACAAGCTCTTGCACAAAGCAGCCTTGCTGTAGTATACGGGTCGCACTGCTGGCCAGATGGCCGGTTTCGGGTGCACCTCAGACGGTCGATGCCAAGGCGCAGTTTCGTAGTTTTCACATCTGACGTCAATATGGTGGCAAATGTGCATACGGCTCCATTCGCATAGATCTGTCCGTACGTGCGTTGACGTCATCGTGTGTGTGCGCGCGTGTGTGTGTGTCCGTGCGTATATGTGTACGTGTATGTGTGCTTGTGTGTATGTGCGTGCGTGTGTGTGTGTACTTGTATGTGGGCGTGTTTGTGCTTGCGTGCTATATTTTATCAAGTGGACAAGGAAGCTAACATGGATTGAGCGCTTTTGCTGCATCGTGAAACTTAGAAGACTGTAGGATTGGGCGTGTTGGTACAACATGATTATGAGTGCAAATCAGCGCAGCCGACAGGAGGGAACAGAAGAGTACACAAAGCGCTAACTTCCAACCAGTTGGAAATTCAGCACTCTGTGCCCTCTTCTGTACCCCCCTGTCGGCTGCGCTGATTTTTACTCATAATCTTGCTGCATCAGCTGTGATTGCTCATTGCGACGCTTCATTCCAGGACATGACTTAAGCGCACTTGTAGAAGCTTATATGGGCTGCAATGAATGGAGCTTCAGGCAGGTAACACCGTCTCCTCGGCGCCCGTTTGCGAGTAATGGTAAACGCGACTACGAATTAAGGTGTCACACAGAGACGTAAAGTGTGTCTTGGTTTGTTTTCAGTTAAAACATAATCCCCCTTGCAACCCAACATCCTTTACGGTGCCCACCGTTCTTACGCAACCAGTTCTGACGCGTATTGTAAAGAAGAAAATAATATTATAACAACACAACATTGCAATATTTTTCCTCAGTGCATCAAGAATTTCGGTTCACGTAAGAATCAACTTGTCGGGAGCTTGATTAAGCAAGAACAGTCTCGCCGCGTGGCCACAGGTGAGTCTCAGGGTCGGGATTACTGTCGAGTTGCCAAGAAAGGGCATGGCCTAACGACGCCAAGGCAAGGGGAACGGGCTTTCTGAGCATTGGCAAGAATTTTCCTGTAAATCACTACAAGAGCGCATAGATCTGTCTATGGGCACATGTCTATTGGGGAAGCGAGGCAAAGAAGCAATGGACGGTCGCTAGAAACTTATGAAAGTGTGATATAACAAGGCAATGGAAAGTATATCCACGCACTTGTGAAATGACATTTCGCCATTGATCAACTATACCTTGCGCATCGCAGTTATATCATTGTCACAATAACGACATTTCCTGCTCCATAGTTAGTAAGGACAGCGTATTAACGATCGATAATTTATTGAATCCACGCAGCGTACATTCATGAAGTACCAAGTGCATAACCGTACTCTACGTCCACGGTTTTACAGGCATCTGTGATTACATCAAAATTCAAAATGGCCATGAAACTGAAAGAAAAAAGCATGATGGTATAATACTGAAGCACAGTTTAGTAAATTCCATCTCAGCTGTATTTCTTTTATTTATTTGTGAGAAAACAGCATTTTTTGCCCGATATGGGTATTCATATATTGCTACACTGCAAGTACACAGCCACCAACATCGACGCTGACGGTGGGCACTTGATGACGCTGCCTCGTAGTAAAAACGGACTGAATTTTTCTTTTGCCGGACAAGCAAAAATGCTGTCCGCCTGTCCTGTGTCAACGACTGAAACTAAATTGTGCCAACAGTTTTCGGACGGTTGTATTGTCAGCAACCTGCAAGCGCATTCATGTAAATGTGATGCATGGTTGCCTTTGTTTCGCCGTATACACAAGAATATCCCGTGCCTAATCGTCCTACTACACTACGTTTTCATTTTTCGCCTGGCTTTGCCCACGGAACGACTAGATCTGCTCAACAACATTATCTCCTTATCTTAATCATTGCAGAATAAACGGCTGAATCGCCATTGAGCCTTCCCAACGGAACAGGTCGAAGAAATTCTGGCAGAGCTTAGTAAGTTACAAGCAGCGCGGTCCCTTGGTCACGGTTCACATTATCGACAAAATCGCGTTGGCCGCCCCCCCCCCCCCCAAAAAAAAAAACGTGTTGGTCCCAACGGCACACGAGGGTTGAATGCGATTCCTCTCCGCTCGATCTGGCGAAAATTTATTGCCTGTAGGCACATTCTACGGTGTTTATTTTTTATTCTGCCTTTCTTCTTTAGCGTATTTCGCTTACTGCTTCGCAGCACGTGGGGAACTTAAAAAGCAGAAAGCTAAATGGAGCAAAATTTTTGGCGCTGCTGCTTTTTTATTTTCTCGCGGCTTTCTGCAGCCTAACCTTATTTACGACCTTGGCCCAGTGCGGAGAAAAGCCAGGCGTTAAAGCAATAGGACTCTCTTACTTCCACCCGGTTGCCGATAGTAAATATGGCCCCGCATCTCGGAACCACGAAACATGGCTGGCAGAAGGAACATACCCAGGGAGGCGCATAGAGTTTCACATGTAGCTTGGACAATGAGCGCTGAAGGCATGTACCTTGAAAGCTGGCGCACTTTTCTACTCTTCTGCGTTCTGCTTCTGTGATAACGTCATCTCATCTATCGATAGTCAGAACATTCTTCGGAGGGACACTATATAGTTTATTAATTGTTATACTGGACTTAGTATGAAAAATAATACAATACAAGTTGTCGAACGATCAGTTCAGTTGCTGCTGCAAAACCTGCAGTGCTTCCATTTAGCGCTCCATCTGGTATAACGCATCCTGTGCAACTTTCTTGAATAATTATTATTCTCTATTTCGAACAGTTTCTTTTCTAAGTACGTAGTTTTGGATTTTGCCTACACAGTACACGAACAACACTACACAGACAGGCGCCTGTCCTCGTGTATTCTTCGTTTGTGTATCGTGTCCGTTGCACCGAGTTTAATCATGAACCCATACCTACTCTCCCAACTATCAGTGTTACACATCCTAGTGCTGGCCAATTCGCCTAAATTTTTATTAGTTATTGCAATGGTTTATTTCGGCCTACAGAAAGGAGACAAATGATTGTTTTCATATGATGGCTAACAATGCCTAAGTTCTCGTTATTTCGTTGTTATCTTGTTAAGCGCCGACTTTGCACTTTGCATATTCACTGTGAACACAAATCAAAGCTTTATTTTAATGAAAGGCTCAGTTGAGGTTCAGTTTTCAAGTTACCACTATCTATCTGTCCCCTTCTTCTCAGTGCCTGTAGTGCTGAGCTACTCCAGGAAAATTATGAGTGCTAAGAAACTAGCCCGAAAACTTGATCTAACCATTTTTTTGTGAAGTCTATTCAGAAAAAAAAATCTTTTCTGAAATAGCAAATTAGCAGCTTTCTGCTCACTACTCCAAGGTAAATAATTTTAACACGAAAGTGTTTTATGCCGGGGTCCTCTACGGCTCTACTGACGCATTTCCGTCCCGGATATGACGTTGTAAAATATAAAGACTAACATATGGCAAAGAAAAACTAGAAGAAGAAGTTCCGTCACCGAGAGTCGAACCTACGACCCCTCCATCCCCAGCGCGCAGCGCGAAACGACTCCGTCACAAACGACATGTTTTTCGCCTACTAACGGTGTGCTGTTTATATACACCGTTTGCCGGTGGCCCTACTCAGAGATTAGAGGTGTGCTCCGCCGCGCCGCGCCACCGCCGCCGCCTGTTTTTGGTCACGCCGCTCGCGCCGCCGCCGAAGTCCCAAGAGAGATCACGCCGCCGCCGCCGCCGCCGCCACGCAATAAATGCGGCGCGCCGCCGTTAGCCTTTTCTTTTATTTCCAATGGGGAATCTGGAAATAAAGTACAGCACTTCGACGGAGGAGCTCTTCTCGATGTGTCCATGTAATGAACTGTCCATTTCAGCGGCCGCTGAATAGCGGGAGCTCGGCGAGAAGCGCGCCCCCTGTTTCCGGTTCTTGTTCTGCAGCGCCATCATGACATCACGAAGCTTTCAAACACTCTCGACGCAAATGATAGGGACGGAATGTGCTTCAATGCAACGAACACAGCCCTCAGACATCCGATTTTCGGTGCACATGTCCTTTGATCGTGTTAGCCATCGATTTAGCTTTAATGAGGCCGCTCGGTGCGCATTCCCTGCATCGTTTTGAAACATCTGGGACACATTCATATCCAAAATCAGACTTGAAAAGTACCTTTTTCTGTGCATTTCATCCACTCTCTTCTTACGCTAGGAATGTGCTGGCGGGTTCGGTGCGGCGACGTGGTCAAGAGTGAGGTGACATCACGGATCACCGCTTTTTCGAATCACTGAAAGCGCTCTGCAAAAATTGTCTGTGGACATCTCCTTTGGATGAAAGCATCGAGAATAGCTCCCCAGAAGTTGTAGTATCTTTTACAGCGAAAGCTGTTATGAGATCATTTCAGCGGCCCTTTTTGGTGCCGTAGTTGTCCGCCGCCACCCGCCGCCCGTGTCCGTAACCACTATCGCTCGAAATAAGAAAAAAAAACGAAATAAGAAAAAAATTCCAGGATGGAACGGGGTTCGAACGTGGGCCCTCTGCGTGGGAGCCCAGTATTCAACCTCTGAGCCATGCCGGTGCTTGAAACTGCTTTGCAAAAAGGTCCTATACAGGCTTCATGTCGGGAAGGAACCACATTAACATGTGCAATATAGCGTGGTATAAGAGTAAAATAAGCACCAAGTGTCGCACAACGCGAATTCTGTAACCAGGCGTCACACAATGCGAATTGCGCAACGAGAAGATTGTTGAATGCTTCCAACCCATTGCAAAGAGCTCCGCCATAATTCTTCATCGTCATCAGGCACAGCATCAACAAAGTGCGCATAATGCCTTACATGCGTTTAGCAGGTACCACGGCTCTCCGTAGAATGAAGAAAAATGGCATAATGCCTGCTTTCCTACTTCTCAAAACTTACAATGATTTATAGCGTAGTGGGTTCCTCGCAAGTGCACTTGTATTGGTTGCCAAGGAAGCCCATAAGCGCATGATCCATTTCCTCGGGGTCTCAGTAAAGTTCTTCGCCCCCCCCCCCCCACCCCTCTCTCTCCCACGTCAACGTATGTTATACAGCATGGCGGGAGAAGGAAATAGCGACCGGGCGTCACGCAATGCAAATTACATAACTGGTGGGCCGGTTAAAGCTTCCAACCCATTACAAAGGGCTCAGTCATAATTCTTCATCGCCATCAGTCGTCGCGTCAACAAAGTGCACATAATGCCTTACAGACGTGTAGCTGGTGCCTCGCTTCTACGCAGAATGACGAATAATGGCATAGTAAATGCTTCCCAATTTCACAAAAATTGTGATTTATGGCATAGTGGGTACCTTGCTAGTGTACTTGTATTAGTAGCCCCAAGAGCGCTTACAATGGGCTCTAGAAACGCCGCTCTTCCACCTTTCGCTGTGACTGTGCTGCGGTTTCAGCGCAGACCTGGCGTTTTTTTCTTCTCCAGAAATATTACGAGTATTGCCTGACTTTAACGCTGCCGCGTCCTCCAGCCTTAAAGGGACCAACAACTGGGCAGAACGTGTGATTATATCGTGGTAGAAATGAAAAGACCATGAAATATAGTGACATATTCCAGCATCCTTTTCGCGTTGTGAGTACGATTTATATTTTTAAGGCGTGCTTAAAAGTAACAAAAACCGGTATTTCGCGCAGCCTAGCGGAAGAGCCTTCAAGCGGGATTATGAAGACAGTCACTTTGCTGTACATAGTCTGATGCTGTCATGCGCGCCATAATTGGCCATCAAAGTAAGACTATGTACGTTATTATCTATCCCCGCTTTGTTCTGTGCTGCCTACGAGGTAAAAGGAGTCGCACGGTGAGAAGCGGCGCTGCCTTCGCAGTCGCCAGTGGCCCATGTCCAGCCGCGGCGCATGTGCACGGTGTGCACGCATGCGCAGTAAACCGCCACGCTTGAACAAGAACCGCTCTCGCGCTCACTGTTTGCAGCATGTGTTGTCAAGTGTGTATAAAACTTCATATTTGGCGCAGACAGGAAAATTCTCGTTAAAAATGTTTGACGGTGTTTTCCACGTTACCATTTCGTGGCTAGACACTCTGACCGGTTAGCTTACCGTTGCGCTAAAGAAAATAGGTGCCCTAAAAATTGGTTGTCAGTCCCTTTAAAGGGCGACGACCCAACTCGCTGGATAGCATATTCTTGGAGTCTTGGACCTAGTACAATGTGCATAAATAAATAAAATAGCTACGTAAATATATATACATATATATATATATATATATATATATATATATATATATATATATATATATATATATATACGTATATTAATGAGAGCTAACAGAAAATAACGCCAAGGAAAGTATAGGGGGTGTTATCTGTAGTATTTAGAATATAAGTGTGAAGAAAGTAAAGTGGACGAAAAGATAACTTGCCGCCGGCAGGGACCGAACCTGCGACCTTCGAATAACGCGTCCGATGCTCTACCACTAAGCTACGGCGGCGGTCATCCTGCCGTCCACTTTATGGGGTATATATGTGCATTTAAACCTTGGAGTGTTAGTCAGCGCCATTCGCAGCCATGGCGGCGAGTGTGGAACACTCTTTTTCTGACTTTCTGGCGTCACGTAGCACGTGATCTTTTTACGAGCTAGCAGCTGACCAATAATCCCTCGCATACTACCTGATGGCATCAAGTCTGCCAGAACGAGACCCTCGCTATGAATGAAGGAAAGAAATGGCTCTTAAGGGCTCGTTTTGTTTGTTAGACACAATATTAATGAGAGCTAACAGACAATAACGCCAAGGAAAGTATAGGGGGTGTTATCTGTAGTATTTAGAATATAAATGTGAAGAAAGTAAAGTGGACGAAAAGATAACTTGCCGCCGGCAGGGACCGAACCTGCGACCTTCGAATAACGCGTCCGATGCTCTACCACTGAGCTACGGCGGCGGTCATCCTCCCGTCCACTTTATGGGGTATATATGTGCATTTACACCTTGGAGTGTTAGTCAGCGCCATTCGCAGCCATCGCGGCGAGTGTGGAACACTCTTTTTCTGCCTTCGAACGAATGATGGACAACATCCTTCGCGGCTACAAGTGGAACACCTGCCTTTGCTACCTCGACGACATCGTAGTCTTTTCTAGGGATTTCCCTACTCACCTTGTCCGCCTGCGTGAGATTTTGAAGTGCCTCACCTCAGCTGGTCTTCAACTCAACATCAAAAAGTGTCATTTTGCGGCGCGCCAGTTGACGATACTGGGTCACGTCGTCTGCAAGGAAGGCGTTCTTCCGGACCCAGCGAAACTCCGGGCCGTTGCCGAATACCCCAAGCCCACTTGCATGAAGACGCTTCGAAGTTTCATTGGGCTGTGTTCCTATTTTCGCCGATTTGTCCGCGACTTTACTTCCATCATCGCCCCTCTTACCAATCTTTTGACAACTTCTAATGGCCTGTCTGCTTCGTCAAGAGAGTGCGACACATCTTTCAAAACGCTACGGCGCTTACTGACATCGCCTCCAATACTTCGGCACTTTGACCCTGATGCGCCAACGGAAATCCATACTGACGCCAGCGGCGTCGGCCTTGGAGCAGTACTGGCTCAAAAGAAACCGGGATACGAAGAATACGTCGTCGCTTACGCGAGTCGAACTCTCAAGAAAGCTGAGTGCAATTATTCGGTTACGGAGAAGGAATACCTTGCCATAATTTGGGCTTTGGCTAAGTTTCGCCCGTACCTCTATGGCCGCCCTTTCGACGTCGTCACGGACCACCATGCTCTATGTTGGCTCTCATCTCTGAAAGATCCGTCGGGACGCCTCGGTCGTTGGGCGCTTCGGCTGCAAGAGTACGACATTCGTGTTGTGTACCGATCGGGCCGCAAGCACTCTGATGCTGATGCGCTCTCCCGCTCACCGCTAGCGTCCGACACAGCTTCCCCATCAGCTTCCTTGTCGCCAATCGACGTCGCAGACATGTCATTGGAGCAACGCAAGGATGCGTGGGTTTGCCACATGCTCGACTTTCTTGCTGATCCATCAGCTTACCCCGCTTCAAGAACTCTTCGTCGCCAAGCGCCCCATTTCGCTATTCGAGATGGTCTCCTCTATCGGCGGAATTACGCGTCTGATGGTCGGAGGTGGCTCCTTGTGATACCTCGCCACATGCGCATGGAAATGTGTGCTGCTTTTCACACCGACCCGCAAAGCGCTCACGCCGGCGTTCTCAAGACCTACAACCGCCTGCGTCAGCGATACTATTGGCGCGGACTGTATTCATTTGTGTGCAAGTATATCCGCACTTGTACCGCCTGTCAGCGACGAAAGGCTCCACCCCAACGACCAGCCGGTACACTTCAGCCTCTCCCGTGCCCGGCGCGTCCGTTTGACCGCGTTGGTATTGATTTATACCGGCCCGCTTCCCTCGTCCACTTCTGGGAACAGATGGATTATTGTCGGCGTAGACCACCTCACGCGTTACGCAGAGACTGCAGCGTTGGCCACAGCAACAGCCAGAGAAGTTGCGTTTTTCATTCTACGAAACTTCGTCCTGCGCCACGGCGCCCCTCGCGAACTTTTGAGCGACAGAGGACGTGTTTTCCTGTCCGAAGCTATTGAAGCATTGCTCGTTCAGTGCAATATCGTTCACCGCATGACGACCGCATATCATCCACAAACCAATGGCCTAACCGAAAGATTTAATCGCACTCTCGGGGATATGCTGACGATGTACACCGCATCCGACCAGACCAACTGGGACACAGTTCTTCCTTTCGTGACATATGCGTACAACACTGCTACGCAAGCCACCACAGGATTCTCACCGTTCTTTCTTTTATACGGACGAGAGCCATCATGCATGCTGGACACCATGCTTCCTTACACACCGGACGCATGTGAGTACAGCCCAATTTCCGAGTTTGCTAGGTACGCAGAAGATTGCCGAGAGTTGGCCCGTTCATTTACGACAGAAGACCAAGGTCGCCAGAAGCTTAGGCGCGACGACGACGGACCTCTTGCTGCTTTCAAGACAGGAGCTCTCGTCTGGCTTTGGGTACCGCAGAACACTCCTGGACTTTCCTCCAAGTTACTAGCCCGATACCACGGCCCCTACCGCATTCTTGCTCAGACTTCTCCCGTCAATTACGAGGTCGAGCCCTTGACACCATCTGACGACTTGCGCCGTCGCGGCCGAGAAATCGTCCACGTGTCTCGGATCAAGCCATATTACGACCCCGCTATCTTGTCAACGCCTTAAGTCGCCAGGATGGCTCCGCTATTCCCCGGGGGCCAATGTAGTGAAGAGAGGACGACGAAGAAACACACGAGCAAGCTAGCAAGCCGCAGTGTCAAGAGTAGCAGGGGACTCCAGCTCGCGCTTGCCCGGATTTTGGCTGCTTGACGCCCGCCGCTCTCCGACGCCCTACTCTAGACGCCTGTTGACATTCCCTGAAGACGCGTCAATAAACCACGTCACATAATGAATGAATGAATGGATGAATGAATGAATGAATGAATGAATGAATGAATGAATGAATCAATCAATCAATCAATCAATCAATCAATCAATCAGGTTTTATTGTTCAGTGATATTAGGGAGAGGAGGAAAGCAACATTGTGATGTTGGGAAACTTTTGCCTATGCTTTTCCACGCGATGAGGAGGCCTGCGGAGTTGCACGATTTACAGGAAGTATTGGCTCGCTTAAAATCACGGTAGTTGTCAAACGTGCAGAAATTCCTATTCTTGTCCTTTGAATGCACTCACCTCTAGTACAAGCGTGTCCTACACTCTTTCCAAACTTCATAAGCTTATCTTACCAAGGCCAATAGAAATAACACGTTATTTCTATGCGTATATGATCTCAGGATCGCCACGTAACGTTGGGCTCACAAGAATGTTCTCTAAGTGCCAATGGAAGCCTTACAAAACTAGGTCCATTAAAGAAAACGCTGGCCTGTTTTGTGAACGACAAGTCGACACTGCAGTTCGCGTCTCCACTGCCTCATTGGACAATCGAAAAGTACACTTGGCTATTTCATTCTTTTCCATTGTCATTCATTAAGATCACTTCCTGAAAGTGTATTAACGCTATAAAGTGCATAATAGGTGGAAAGAGCGCTTCATTTGAGCGCTACCTTCGCGTGCAATGTATTTGTAACGAAGCCAAGTGGCATGAACAGTCTCCAAATGAGCGTTGATTAGGGGACTCCTGAGGACTTCAGCTACGCACGTCTGGAGTCAGGCTTCCGTCCCTAAATGGCCCGGGGAGACAGGGCCGGCTCTTAACTACGCGTCTAATTGCGGGTGCAGCCGGACAAACAGGAGGTGAATTATTTGGCAGTCGGCTTATTCGGGGCTGTCTCGACGTCAGGATGTCTGACTGCGGCCGGAAAGGTACGGGCACAGGGGAAATGACTAGGCCGCACCAAGTTACACAGAAGAGGGTGTCCGGAGCTTCCGGAATACTAACCGGAGCAGTGTATTTTTAACCCGTTCTAACTAGATATGCATTTTGTTTTCTGGTATGAAGTAAAGCTGGAGCGCTTCGCCACTGTCCGTGTAGGGAAGGAGTTAACAAAGCTCCATGCCTTCGTGATGCAAGACGTGAAACTTTACTGAAGTTAGTAAGCTCCCTTAAGAGCATCACCTCTTTTGAGGTAAACTTTTTACTTATATGCAGCAATTAACATTAGTACACCTACTGTATGTTTATCTTAACGCTAATGTTTGTCACATTTGCACAATGTTTAGTGACTGCCACATAAAGTTAGGGCTGCTTTTCGGATAGTCACTACGGGTGAAGCCAGAGATGGAGCCTAACCACCATCCTCGCTTTGTCTCTTTACTTTTGAGTGGCAGTTTAAACCATCACCCAGTGTGAAACAGCCGTCTCTTGAAGAAAATACACGAAAGAACAAATGAAGTTGTTGTTCCATAAAAACTCAGCTTTCACCAGTAAGACGAAAAAAATTTGCGATTTTGTTGTAACAGATGTCTTCGTTTAGGTCACATCAAAAAATGTAACTCGCGATCTCGGAGCAGAGCTCTTATTTTAACTGCGTAGCAGTGAGACCGGCAAAGGTGTTTCGAGCGCTTGAAAAGTGGTGTCGTGGGACCTGTTCGTCTTGTTATAAGATGCTCTTAAAATGAGAGACATGGCAATGAACAAAATCGCTTTCACGCTCCTGTTCTCGGTTTGCTTCGAAAGTCTTTGCGTTATTTTATTTACCATTTAGAACGTGAACCTGCGGAGGCTCTTCCAGTTTTCAGTGATTCTCTAGACAAGACATGCCAAACTATGTATGTCAAAGACAACTCTTCTCGCTAAAACTCTTCGCTAAACTTTCCGTGACCAATTGGCGGGAAATTTTTCTAAGGTCGTAGCCAACAAATCAAATAATTGAGCGAGGCTCAGGAGTAGCGGTATCGATGCATTATTTTGTCGCACTGTTGAAAAAGCGCACTGCTTCCTATAGCCACCTGTAGGCAACATTAGCTTGCACTAGGAATTATTATCTAACATTTAGGCAACGTTAGCAAACAGGTGAACATTTACCAAGCGTGGTAGCATACCTCTAAGGGCCTTGCAATACTCACTTAATGTTCTAACAAATCTCTAACTTACTTTTAATTCAGATTAATTGATCATACTTCACCATTCGGCTCAACTATTCTTTTAAATTTAGCTATCCCGTTTTACTTTTCTTACATATGTATTTTTTCTTCACTCTAGCTCTGGAGATGTTGTTTCTCAGGTGAACGCCGATACCTGTTCTTAGCTTCGCCAGTTTACTTTCCAAAAATGTCTCGTAATAAAAAATTCTAAAAAAAAAGAGAGAGGATATATGACACAGAGTCAAGGGTGCGGAAGTGGAGATTTCCGCACTGCAGCGTGAAGCGCGAGTAGGCGTGAGCAAAAAAAAAAAAAGCTGTGTCTGAGAGGGAACAACAAAACGCTGGTATAATGTCCGCGGATTCTGTGGCGAGCGGCCGTCATCTCTCGACGAACGAAGCGAGCTCCCCTGGGTTTGTCGTCTCTCGGAGTTCCTGTTTACTTACCCCTGTTATTGAATTGCCAGCGCGCCTCGTGTGCGTGTTCCGTGTCGCACTGCTCCTCTCCGGAAGTATGGAAAGACGCGAGAAGCAAATACAACAAGATGTGCAAAAAAAGAGAAAAAAAAGACGCCATGCCTGTTCTTCGCCTCAGCAGTTTCTCTTACCTTGGTCCCATGTAATCTCCACGGGTTACTTTTCAAGTGTATACTTTCAATTCACTCTGAAGTTGAAGACCTGCATAGGCGTAGTTGGAATAAAACATAGGACATCATACTTAAAAAAAAAAGTTTATTGAGGAGTGAACAAGCTCTTCGAATACGTTCGCAGGCTCGCAGTTTCCAAGCTGCATCTGCTTTACGCACTAAACAATACCTACGACACATGGAGGAGTTGCTTCACAGCCATCCACTGGAAGTGGTGTACATAGTTTCCTGCGTTTACTTTGTTAAACTTTTTTCTCTTCATTTTTTCCTTGGGTAACTTTCTTTTTTTTTTTTACACGGTAGAAATTATAGAAATGGAGTCAGCGAGGTTCTATAAACCTCAACCTGTACATAGCAACCCCGGTATAACTGACCAGAACTCTGTGTAACATGTTTCTGACTGTATATGTAATCAGAAGAATGTTCTTTTTGATGCGTGCTAGCTTCAACGCCTTAAATATCTCCTTATGTTTTTATGTGTCTATGTTCGGAAGCGCACCTGCGGTTCTTGAATGAGCGGCTATAAAATTTATACAAAACCTTTCATTTCGTTTGCAAACGTGCTCAATAATAATTGCTTGCTTCCAACTCTGGACACCCTATTCATCTCCACATTCTATCATTACTGCCGAAAATACGACTCGCGGCCGCTAGAGTGTCTTGTAATCAACCCGTTCACTTCTGGTTTCTGAGTCACTGTACATTGCTGAATGATCCACTAAAATATTGCTCTGGCCACTACGAATTTTTGAGTAGACATTCATGAATCTCTAGCGGAGTCTTAACGTCATCCGAGCTCAAGGATGCCAGTAGCCCGTCGGGGTAATAAAGGATTTACTACGGACACCGGCACCCTTGATTGCCGTGCGGCGCGTCTATACTACGAATGTGCCACATGGAACAGTGGGCGGTGCGCTCTAAATTAGAGCGTCTGGCGCCGGTCGTTGCCCGCTTCTTCGACCGTTTCTCTACGGTAGCTGCTAGGATTAAGAATAATTTATGGTATGACGCTTCGTGATACCAATTGAGCTCCCTCACAGACCTCGAGTAACGCATCAGCGAAAAACGGCCGTACGTGTTCTAGAAGTTTCGAATGTTGGTCAATTTGTTATATATATAACACACATATATATATATATATATATATATATATATATATATATATGTGTGTGTGTGTGTGTGTGTGTGTGTGTGTGTGTGTGTGTGTGTGTGTGTGTGTGTGTGTGTGTGTGTGGTGTGTGTGTGTGTGCGCGTGCGTGCGCGTGCGTGCGTGCGTGTGCGTGCGTGCGCGTGCGCCAAAGCCGGTGCCATATTTTTTAGGACATGGATCTTTGACGCCATCGCCCTCCAAGGAAGGAATCGGCTTAGATTGATAAATTGTACTCTGAGAACTCTAAGGTCAAGTTTGCCGTCGTATATTTATTCATAAAGGAGAAAAGCAAGGTAAAGGTTTCACTTTTAAATTTCACGCCGAAATCTCCACGCGTGACGTCACGGATATCAATGTGTATCTTTTGTATTTTGCCGAAATTGGCTGAATGATGGTTCCTAAAAATTGTTACGTTAAGTCTATAGCCCCCTTAGAGGACAATGTACCTGAAGAACTACGTGTGACTCAGTCGACGCTGTCAAAATCTATGACGTCATGGCGTTTGGTGCTAGAATTTGAAGATGGCGTCACTACCCGCATTTTCTTTTTGTGCGTTTTTTTCACTTACCAAACGTCCTCTCGCGGTAAGAGTGGTGTTTTCGGTATTGTGAAATAGTAATTTCCTAATACGCGAATAATCATTTTTCTCTTTAGTGTACCTTTAAAACAGGCTGTACATTTTCTTATTATCGTAGAGCCCGTGCCTCTTTCCGCTCTGTTGAAAAATTTGTGAACGCGAGGTGTCGCTGTAGCCGACGTTTCGACAAGCGGACTTGCCTTCTTCAAGGCTGCAGCAGAAGACAACTTCGCTTGTTGAAACGTCGGCTCCAGATACACCATGTGTTCACGAATTTTTTTATTTCTTCGAGCATCCATCGACCCCTGAACTTCTGTCATCTTTTGTTGGATTGTGGCTCTGTTGGCTTTCCTCAGTGGCCGATCTCTTTTTTCAAAGATCAGTGATGTTTCAGAGTAGAGAGTGAGAGAAAGGGAGAGAGAAGCAAGGAATTATGCGACGCCGGACTGTTTGGAAAGCGAGAGTGAACTAGTGCCGCGGGAACTTGAAGGTGCTCGTCAGTTGCACAGGTGGTTGCCGAGGCGTGTCGACTTTGAGTGCACAAAGCAACGCATTGACTTCTTTCTCTTCTGTACTGTAGCATACACTGTCGTGGTCCAGAAGTCTCGGTTTCCTGAAACGACGTTGTGTCTAGCCGGCTTGGTTCTGCTCGCAACAGCTGGCACTAGAAGTCATACTGGGAGTAAAGCACAGAACGTCGTGTGCAGGAACCGTACGCAGACCTGGCAGTCACTGCGATGCGGAACGGCGTTTTTGTGCAAAATCACAGAACGCTTCGTACAAGCACGCGCGCACGCATGCATGCATGCTCTCCCACACATACTCACGCACGATAGCACGAAATCTACAAGCAGTACTTGCTTACTGAAATATCCCTTGCGTGCCCTGCACAACCAATGTGAAACAAGGGTTAAGGACGCTTGCACCAGAACATTCAATTACTTTCGTGTATAAGATTCGCACGTGGAGCTTTCGTGTCACGGGCGATTACTACCCGTAATCTACCGCTAACTTGTTTTACTTATAGGTTTTAACGTGTTGAAAGTGCATTGCGTTATGAAAAACACGATACACCGCCTTATTATTGCCCACACGGGCTTCTTTAACTTGCACTAAAGACAAAGTACAGGTACGTTCTTGATTTTCCTACATTGTAGGGATATGTTGCGAGTCGCGGAACTGCACAAATAAAAGTAAAACATGAGGACGCTCGGTTCACGTCCGCAGCGGCAGCCAGGCTTTGTGTGTTCTTTTACATAAGTAATCTGTACCACTGCAGAGGAAAGATAGTGCCTAATGTTTTAGAGCACAGCGCTTAGGCGCCCGTTCCTACGTTGAGCGGCGTCAAAGTTAGCGGTGGCGGCGTCGGCGTAATCGACAGAGCGAACGAGGACGAAAGAGAGCGAACGCGTAGTCTGACAATATTATGAGTCATTGGCCTCTAAACTCTCTTTCTTCCTCCGTCACGGGCGCTAGCCCCTCGGCAAAGCCACCTTGACATGTTTTCTGAGTGGCCTTGCCCCCTCGGTCGGTGCTTGTGCATAGGCAGGGCTGGCACGTGCACTGCGGCTGGCGTCGCTTGTCCTAACGGGACTGTCGACGGTTCGCTTGGTTCGCGACGCCTTCAATGCACAGAGTGGTGTGCGCAGCACTCGAGCACCGGGAGTTTCTGTGGCAATATGTAACAAATGTCATATTGCTACAACTACGGATAACCAAAACTTCAAACACAGTTGGCGTTGCCCCAACACGAAGCTGCGCCCAGAATTTCCAATGGGCAGTGTCGTAATCGTCAGCCGTATTGTGAATGGTGCTGCCGATCGCCGTGCGACAATATAAACACATTTATCCCTGAAGTTCTTCTAAGTGTTTTCTCAGTTCATACTGTCATCTCTTTAAGCCTGTCATCTCTTTATCCTTCAGAGATGCATAATCTTTTTGTTATATATATGAGCAAGTGATTAGCGCTAGTGAGGGTCGTCGATTGTTTGTGGATGAAACGTCCTTTAGACCACGAATATTATTTTTAATGTTTCCTTTGTCTTTCCATATTATTTAACTCTTTTTCGCTCGCTCGGAGGTCTCCCAGATACCAATGTCCGATCGTTATCAACAAAATGTATCGTTAAGTACTGTCAATAGTTAACAAATAACATTGAGAAATATATCCTGATATTACATACGACAACATCCAGCGGAGCTAGACAAAACCGCTTATAAATTCCCTGCGATATAGAATAGTCTAAAACAAAACGATGTAATAAAAAAACCTAAGCGCTTATAGTGGCATACTTTGAAAATAGAAAAGTAACCAAATTTTTAGGCTGTTTTACACCTATGTTTTCTGCATTAACGCTTGTTCTCCACTTAAGGTTTAATAGCCGTACTCCCAGAGCTTGCACCCAAGCTTCATGAAAGAAACACGCTACCACCATTAAAATAATGAAGCACCATAAATAAAGAGAAATCATCGGGAAATACCTCATCAAGCGTAAAGGGCACTTCTTTGCAGGCGAGAACAAAAATTGTCAACTTCACCAAAGTAACCGCATTTTTGTTGTTTTTCAAATTGTCCTATGCATCCACATTCTTGAGTTTCAAAAATTTCGAACTGCTACTACGCTTTAAATTTCCCCTAAGCTTAGGTTGCAGGCGATAGTGAAAAAATATAAACGAACGGCGATTGTGAAGCACGACGGACTTATTCGACAGTCGTGGCTTCTGCCAATTAACAGCGACCGTGGTTTCTGCTCTTTTTTTTTTTTACTGGCGGTGAGGCTCTCCCTAATTTCGGGCACGCTGTCGGGGTCTAGGGTCATTTCAGACGGAGCTTTCTTAATGGCTTCGTAATTAGCCCAGCTTCCACTCATCGCGAGTTCTTAGAATTTTCTGAGTTGTAGAGATTTTTTTTTTAATTTTGCGGAACCTCCAACAGAAGACGTGACTAACTGCGCAGAAGGAAGCTCTTTATAAGATTGAAAACAGTCGTAATAATCTGCGGCGGATTACTTTTTGAAGATATGAAGACGTGCATTAGGTTGGGAGACATAATACCACTGAGCCAGGAATTAGTTCTCCGATTCCCATTGACTTTTCTGTAAACCTGTTCTGCGGAATGCCACAAGGTGGCGGAAGGTTTAAGAAAGCAAAATTTACACCCACTCTTTTGTAGTGCAAAGCCACAAGGAAATACGTACGGATTTCTCAGAAAGAAAGCTTCTTAGTTGTGGAAAAACTCATCCTCCTCTGGGAGTCGCTGTACCCATTGAGCTAACCAGAAAGCTGGCAATCGTCAGCGCGGGAGCGAATCCGTGGGCAACTCGAAGCACATGGACACTTATTATTTCAGATCAGTTTTGTGGAATTTCGCAAGGTAGCGGCAGGATTAAGAAAGGCAAATAAGTGTCCATGTACTCCGAGCTGTTCACGTCGAAGAATGCGCCCTCAAACTGCCGCTAACAGCCGAACAGAGGCTCGAAGTTTTATCTTTATTTCATACACTCGCATTGTATACACTTTCTTTTTGTCATTCTCGGTTGAGGTGACGTCTCGGAAATCCCAGATTTCCAAAGCAACCAATCCGACCTCATTGAACAGAGCAGTGCACGAAATTTTCCACTCGGTAAGCCCTTCGCACAAAAAAAAAAGCAAAGGGTATGCGAGAACAAAAGTAGTTTTACCGCGATCAGCGAGGCTGCGAGACAGCTTTCGGAGAGCCGAGTGAACCCGGTTGCGAAAAAAACCGTTGACCCAACGCAAGCCGACAAGAGTGATTGTAGGTGGAAGAGAAGGGAGAGGAGTGAGTGACTAGAAAATTTAGAAGAGAAAAGGTGAAGTATGAAGACAGAATTGGGACATTTCCAGAGATAGGCAACTGACAGGAATGTTTTGCTTCCTGAAATCTGCAAAGAGAACGGAAGTGCCGTAAAAAAGAGAAGAAACGTTCCACGGTAATCCAACGGGGCTAATGTGTCTGCTAATGTGTCTGCTAATGTGTCTGCTCTCATGAACACGGAAATCTGCGGCATTCGTTTGAGAGGCGCAATGCTTTGAGAGAACCATGTAGCTTTTTGTGCCCTTTCTCCTTTTCTGGGGATGGAAGTCGGGCGAAAGGAGAGCGGTGATCAATAAATAAGCTCTAACAAGAAACAAGCGCTCGGTTACATTACAGGCAAGCCTTTAAACTTAACGAGGTAAAAACTAGACGCCTAAAACAGATTTAGAAGGACGAAGAAGCACAGGAATGCCCTTTCCCTATGATTCTACGTCATTCTGTGTTTTAGGCGTTTAGTTGTTTCCCTCATTACGATGAACCAACTAGCCCAGCAACAGGTACTTCTAAGTTACCTTAAAATTCACATTAAACCTACCTGTCGTAAATAAGTTCTATGGAAACGCGCGTTGTTGCGCAAGGTTTGAGAAAGGCAAAAAAAAAGAAAGAAAGCGTTGTCATCTATCCAACTTCCGCAAGAAACTGTAAAAGAAACCCATACTCTCCTAGCAAGAAAACAGCGCAGTTGAACGGATATTTATGCAGTTACAGACAAGCCCTGAAACCCTGAAATTCAGTCAAGCCTTAGCGATTAGCGAATGTGGGATGCATTCCAGTCCAGGGAAGAACGCAATATAGATATACTCTCGTGAGGCATCAACGTGCTGTAGAGCATGTTGGCGAGTGACGCCTCTCTGCATCAGTGAGGCTGTATGGCTAAAAATTGCTCTTGGCTCATAAAAGAACTCACTTTGCAAGCAAAGTTCGTTTTCTGGGATATAATTCACTTGTCTGTTATGTGCCCGATTGGAACCTTGTTTATCGTTACAGGCGGTCCTTGACGGCCTTCACGTGGTATGTTTTAAAGGAAGCGTATGTAGATCAGAAAGATTTGCTCTTGGGCTAGTTGGTGCTTGCTAATAAACATCATGTAGCGCTAAATGACAAAATGGACACACGGTTTGTGGTTCTGTGTGTCCTTTTGTTTTTTCGCGCTACATGATGATTATTAGCGTATGTAGATCAGTGTCCGAAACGCTTAGATTGCCTAAGGGACGCAGAAATCTTATTGAGGCGAAAGCCTGAGATTTCTCTCCGAGTGCGAAAAGTGTTTGCCGGCGTCAGCATGAATGATGCAAAAATAAATCATGTCGTGGCGTCACCAAAACTAGTGCCGTCCTCGTGAAGTCCCCATGGGGTTACCACGACGTCACCGCTAAGTTACATAATGACGTGGTCATATGAGATTGTCGATTGTCAAAGATGGGCTGATCCCAGAGGCACTGTAATACCACGTTAGGCGCATAAATATTCCGTAGGGGGGAGATAATATAATTGACCTAAGAAAACAAGAAAAAGAAGACGGCATTCGACTTCGAGTCGTTTTAGGCAAATGCTTAATGGACCGTGTGGCTTATTTTTGACAATATTGGTGTGCCAGTCCCATTAACACACCGCCAGAGGGTTAACGACACAAGTATATACGGTAGCGGTATTCGGCTGACTGCTTGCTATGCTAAAACCGTGATTGTAATTGCCTGCTTAACTCAGTGGTAAGTTAAGCACCACTGAGAGGAAGCTAAACAACCCTATGTTGTGAAAAACCTCACATAGGCTGGCCGACATTTTTATATGTGCCCTTATATTTGTCAAAAGAGCCTTACAGGACAAGGATGACCGGGGTCCTTGAGAAATATAGGTACACCTATCGAAACGTCGTCCAGCCTGTCAGAGGCTTTTAATCCTGCTCATGCAACCTAATGTAGCACACTGCGTTTCCATCCGTTAGCTTGCACCGTTAACTTTTACTTTCAGTTTCTATTTTCTGTCATGTCATTTCTGTGCGACTGACTCGTCATATAACGAATATCGTAACGTAAAGACTAGTGGTGCAAAAGAAAGCTGCCTCTTTGTTTCGTGTATCGCTTTGTGCAGAATTGTTTTCAAGATGCATGAAGTAATGAAAATGAAGGCTTGATGAAACATGCTTATTTTAAAGAAGGCGTACACGTTGGCTGAGGAAGATTGAAGTCAGAGATCAACAGGTTTTACTGAACCCGAGATAACATGCATAAAAGGCACGTGTAGCCTCCCTTAGATGCTTGTATAGATAAGGCAGATGTTCGTTTTTCTTTTCGTGTTCTTCCTATATGACCCGTGTTTCTCTCCTTACAGTTCACTGTTGTAACGACGTTCATTATTACCAGTCAACAATGCTCCAGACTTTTAGCATCAGTAAAAAGAGAAGTGATGCATATTGACAGAGAACTTCAGGGACAAGCAAAGAAATAAGTTTATAAGTGCGTTCATATATATAAAAATAACTCGAACACAGCTACGCCTCGGAAATGTTGACGCCTTCTCGTGCGGTTAATAACTTAGGCTGGCGACGTTCGCTTGCGAGCTCGCGGATGAGTTTGACAGTCATCGTGGCACCAACAGGTGCAATCTGTTTAAATCTGTAGTGTCGTCGCAGCATCCAGCTAACTCATAAACTGCGTTTGCTGTACCCACCTGAAAGTCGACCGTTTTGTCTGGCGTTCACGCTGAGCTGCTCTAAGGCAGTTGGTATGTATATAATTTCCATATGTCGATATTCGAGTCTCCCACTGATTTCTGCTAAACGGGTTTTACGAGATCAACTTATTAGGTGCGGTCATCGCTGCATAGCAGGTTGGATGTTTTATCGACACTTTACGTGGTGCCTTCAGTTGTAATAGATATAGAAAAGATGTATTTTCTGATCGTTACTGTTGTGGTACTTTTTAAAAACTGAGGAAAAACATTAAGCAAAATGGAATGTGCTAGTAATTTGGGCGATGTTCACACTAATGGCAGTATTAACGTTCATGAAATTATGCAGTAAAAATCAGTTAAGATGATTTTTCTGCGTATCATAAAATGTGCTGACCCACTACATTCCCACAGATCCATAGCATCTGTATATTGCAGGTTCGGTAGAAAGTTCATATGATTTTTTTTTCTCTCAAAAAGGAACGAATTCTCGTCGTACTTTGATCCACATGTCCGTCTGTAGTTAAACGTCTACTCAAACTTTAGCTTCCCAATAGACAGGAATTAAACCTTACAATTTTTTATTGTTTCCCCCGTATTACAAGTGAATGGAAGGTACCGCCACTCACATCGCCAGACAGTACTGATTATTTAAAAGTGACTCATTTTTGGTGTATTGCTACTTGGAATGGGAATGTGCTTTAGGAAGTCGCATCATAGGGCTAGACAGTAGTTCATGATATTACGTCCTAGCGCAACTACTTTTGAAAGAGGGACAATGGCAGGCGGCACGAACCTTCATTTCTACATGCGTGCATAAACGTATGTCTCAGTAATAGAGATTCAGTTCTCACTTTCGCGCTTATCTGTGTCTGCAGAGAATCCACTCAATTTTCTCGGGAACGTGGCTTCTGCGAAGAACCTGGGTGCTTCCAGGATACGGTTGGAGGCTGCCGAAAATCGCTGCTTTGTCCTCGTAACATAACCCGTCTTGGGGTTATGTTACGAGGACAAAAAAGGGGCCCATCTAGTTGCAGCCAGTATAGACTTAAACCTAACGCTTATCTCCGACCCGCATTTTCCCACGAGGCTGGGAAACTGGGTCGCCAGAGACACGATGCCCGATCTCAGCTTCAATAGAAATGCGTTGGTCCAGTGGTCCAACTTACAAGATAACTTGGGAAGCGACCACAGCATCATAGATCTCCGGATGGAAATAAGAGCACCATCCCCGAGAACATCTAAATATACAGACTAGGACCTTTTTAGGCAAATAAGAGGTGAAGATGAGTCAGTACACGACACCTTCAGTGAACTTTTCGTACAAATCCAGAAGGATGTCGTGAAGGCCACCGAAAAAATAGTCACTTAATTTTGATGGCCTGGGGATGGAAGCAAGGTTAGCGCACCTCCTGGACGCCAAACGCTCTCTCATCGAGAGATGGAAAAAACAAAGGCTTAATCGCAGGCTACGGAAAAAGATTGCGGAGCTCAATCGGCACATTGAGGAACACTGCTCCGAACTCGAACTCCCTAAACAAGAGTGGAGGGACGCCTGCTCGGCTGCGGACGCGAAAATGAGCAAAAGAGGCAAATGGACCCTCTTCAAACACCTCCTAGGCGATAGACAATCCAAAGGCAATCAGAAACTAGCCATAGACCGACTAATTATTAAGGAGAAAAAGGCAGGCATCTCAGACGCTTCCCAATTTCGGATACTTGCCAACAAGTACCTTCCACTTAGCCAAAGCTCAACTTCTGTCCCCCATTGGTATGAGGGTATGCCTTCCCCAGAGTTGAACGCTCCCTTCTCGCAAGCTGAGATCAGGGAAGAGCTCCATAGCCTAAACGGAAGGTCTGCACCAGGTCCCGACGGAGTTAGATATCGGCTCTTAAGAAATTTGGATGATAAAGCCATTCAGACCTTAGTGAAGGAGATAAACAGGGTATGGGAGGAGGGCGTCGTACCGGAAAGTTGAAAGAGGGCCACAGTGGTCCTAATCCCCAAGCCAGGTAAATCACCCAGCTTGGATCCCCTCCGCCCGATCTCTCTTACTTCATGCCTTAGCAAAGTATCGGAACATGCATTGTACAACAGGATATCGCGCTACATCGACAGGAATGATTTATTCCCATATAATATGGTAGGTTTCAGGCCTTCACTTTCTACGCAAGATGTCATGCTCCCGCTCAAAACACAGATAACTGACTTTAAAAGCAAAGATATAAGAGGGGTCCTCGCACTGGACCTCTCTAAAGCCTTCGATACCGTGAAACACGACTACATTCTTAAGGAGATATCGGCTTTGAACATGGGAGATAAATTCTTCTCCTTCGTTGAATCTTTTCGCGAGAGCCGGACGGCGCCAATAAAATTGGGACGATCAATCTCAGAGCCTTTTAAACTCGGACGAAGCGGTACTCCCCAAGGGGCAGTTATCTATCCCCTTCTATTCAACATAGCCATGCGCAAGCTGTCGGAAAGCCTTTCAACAATTCCTAATATCGGACACGCTTTATGTGCTGACGACATTACAACCTGGTGTCCCGGAGTATCGGGGGTGGCGGTCGAACAACCTCAACAAGAGCCTCTGGACGTTACAGAGTCATTCCTGGAACGTACGGGACTGACGCTTTCGCCGGAGGAGTCGGAACTCCTGTTGTACAGACAGGCTAGACGAGGTGCTAGGGGACTCGCCCCACTCGATCAGGTGCCCATTAGCGTTTGCATCAAGGATGGTCGCACAATTCCTAGAGTCGATTCTATGAAAATTCTGGGGCTTTTATTAGACTCTAAGGGATGCAACGCAAAGACTATAGCCCATCTCACCACAGAAACGGAAAATATTCTGAGATTAATTTTGCGGGTGCACAACAAAAAGGGCGGCATAGGCGAGGATATCCTCCTTAGGGCTCACCACGCTTTCCTCATGAGCCATATCATTTACATAGTTGCGGCTCTCAATTGTGCGAAAACGGAGAGGGATAAATTAGAAACACTCATGCGCAAAGTGTCAAAAAGTTGCTCGGCGTCCCAATCACGACTAGCATAGAAAAGGTCGTGAAGGTGGGAGTGCACAGACACCACTTCGGAATTAATTGAAGCACAAAGGTCAGCACAAACAATTAGGTTATCGAGTTTCAAAACAGGAAGACAACTGCTCGTTGCCGCAGGCCTCCGTCCTATCTTCAATCAGGGAGAAACTATGCAACTTGATTATCTAACAAGGAATTCCTTTATTGTTCACCCTCTTCCACGAAATATCCATCCCCAACACAATAAAGGTCGTAGGTTGGCGAGGGCTGGGACTTTCATAAAGAGCCACTCCGGAACGGAGACATTTGTTGACGCGGCGCGCCACGCCAACGGCAACACGTTTTCTGTGGCAGTCGTCAATGACAGGGGAGAACTCCTCTCGGCAGCTTCGGTGAAGACCTCCTTGGTCGAAGTAGCCGAGCAGGCTGCAGTAGCGCTGGCATTACTGGACACGAAACGCACAATGGTGCACACCGACTCCCGAGCGGCCGTAGGGCGTTCGCATCGGGATTGATAGCCACAGAGGCAGCCAGAATTCTCCACAGCAAACTCCCCTCAGTTATTATTCATCACATAGTCTGGTTTCCCGCTCACATGGGACCAGACGCCCTGCTGGGTCACCTGAACCCAAACGAGATAGCCCACGATCGTGCGCGAAGTTTCACAAGCCGCGACGGGCTGGTCTCTCGGGTGAGTTCGGGAAAGCTCGTCCAAAGTGATCCTCTCGTTACTTTTCACGAGATAACATCTCATTACAGAGGAGAACGACAGACGTTTTCCTTTTCCCATTATAAGCTCCACATATCACACGCAAGCACGCTCCGCGTGCTCCAGACGGGGTTTTACCCATCTAGGGACTTTCTGAGCATGCTTAATTCGGATATTGATTTACTTTGCCCAGATTGTGGTGAATTCAGCTCTTTAAGTCACATGCTCTGGCAGTGCCCTGCGTTAAAGGATTTTAAAAGAGAAGAAGACTGGACGACGGCAATCACAGACCCCAGACAAGACGTCCAGCTTCAGGCTGTCCAGAAGGCCCGTGAAGGAGCAGAGAGGCATGGCCTGTCTGTTGCGACATGGGACTAGCCAATGACTAGGTGGGGACCTACCCAGTTGGTTCGCTGCCTTGCCTCTCAGGACCACAATAAAGTTGTTTGTGGTCCTTGGTGTTTTTCTTTGTCTGTTGAGCTGTCATCATAAAAGTAGCAAATTTGAAAGCTTACGTACACAGGAAGCACCACAGAATACGAAGCGCAGCTTGACATACACCAAGAATGTTTACGTGAAGCATCGTTAATTGCAATATATCGAGGGTGTTATGTCCATTTTTACCTGTGAGCTCATAACATGCGGAACACGAAACATCACGTATAGTCCAATAGCGCTAGCAGTTGGGGTAACAAGGCTGCCGCGTTCATTCACGCCACATACCACTTATTTCATGTCCGCTTTCAGTCCACGTGATCATTTCCGTTAGCCATTTGACGCATTTTACAACTGTCTTTCCATATATGCACCGCCCCTCTCGCCTCTACACTCATCATTCGCTGTCATTATGATTGTCTGACAACAACCCGCTACGGGACTGAAGCACGAAAGCTAACACAGAACTTCACATGTTAATAAGAACAATACCCTCTTGCAGGGGTTCATTATCGTTTATGGAACTAGGCTATCAGGCATTTCCTTGGGGTCGAATTATTCAGCGATCGCGAAAATATATTTGGACTGTTTAAAATGGGTGGTAAGGTGAATTGCAGTGCTATACTACACCAGACGTTAAGCACTCGACGACTGAGACCATAGTCGTTTGAAAGTGTTATCACACTATAAGAAGAAAAGGTGTCTTTTGGTTCTTCTTTGCTACATATGCGACTCTTCACTGTATAACATCTCTTTAGAGTCACGTTTACTTCCTTTAGGGTAGTCGTGGGAAGCACGACTCTTCAAAAGAGAGTTAGCGTGCCTTTTTTAAAGAGAGTCGTACATACCACAACTCTCCTAAAGAAAGTCAGCGTGCCTCTCTAAAGAGAGTTATCCATGGAAGAGTCACATATGTAGCAAAGAAGAGCCAACGGAAACCTTTTTTTCTTAGACTGTAGAACAGTAGGGCGCCTTAACGTACCCTAAAATAATGCAAATAATCTGCATTTCTTGATAACATGAGGAGCATTCGGAATGACGGGAAACCTTATTGCATTTTTCCAAGGAGGCATGTAGGTTTGTCTTCGCGTATTATGAAAAGTGCAGGTACAAGTCTGTATATTTTATAGCGTACTCGTTCCTAACGAACGTGTCTACCCACAATGAGAATGGTTAAAACAGCTTTTTCTCTGAATGAGTCATAAAGAAACAAATATTTCATATTCGCGTCATAAAACATAACTTTACTCGGTGATTACCGAATGCTTTACTTTAGTATTACATACAAATAATGTAGTTTATGCATGTTCATACCAGTCCAAATGCGAACTACCGGCTGCATTTAGCAAATATGACTGTTGGGTGTTGACAGCGACCGATGTGATTTAGCCTTGCCAGTTTAGTGTGCAAATTGAAACACATACGTGATCTTATGCGCCTCCATAGTGACAAGAACAGTTCTTGAACGTAATTTGCTTCATAACCCAGCTGCTAGTATGCCAGAGTTCACCAGCAAGATGATCTTCGATGCCATGCAAAACTTCGAGTGACAGACATCAGGTTGGGGATATGCTTTTGTCACCTGCTCCTCCACTTGTCTGAAGACAACGATCTCAAGGAAATTAGCGTCTGATGTATCAGTGCTCCCCGTTATATTTCATGCTAAACTATACTGTAGCACTAACCAATGTACGGCAATTCGTCGTACTAGCATAGTGTTGGCCTTTTCAATATTAGCGCCCCTTTGCACCTTGCCACTTCAGAAGGATTGTCAATCTAAGTTTCGTGAGCCTTTCGCATGACAATGCTGTTGACGTACTGCTAGACTAAACAGTTGGTTTACCTTGTTTATGAATAGAGGGCACGCCGAGATAACTTGCACTGGGAAAGTCTGATGCAGTGCGAGAGAGTTGTAGATCTCCAGCGTGCGATACAAAGTTCCACGTGTGTTTGCAGTAATATTCACACCGCCGCATTTGGTTCAAGATAGGGCCCGTCCACGCGGCAGCTTACCCTGAGCGAAGTTTTTAATGAGGCCGTATAGCAACTTCGAGCAGTATACAAATTGCTCTGATGCGGGAGTGATTTGTGAAGCCGAGAAATTGCAGAAGCGCTCCCTAATATATAGCCTTTCCAAGGCCGTAATGACCTCATTTGTATGGGTGTGCCTGCCTCGCCGAGATGTAGACAAAGCCAGCTAAGGCGATCGTTCGGCGGGCGGACGTGCGAAGATGCGTGAGACAGCAACAGATGCAAGGATTGCCTGCGGCGCAAAGCTAACGTCTTCTTCGGTGGAAGCTCTCAAGACCTGAGATTCCAATTTCGCGTGGTTGTTATTACAGTGCGAATTAAATAAATGAAGTGGCGTGCGTTGTACCATTTCATTGGAAGGAAGACTCGACTCGTGCCTCTTGATAAGTACTGCACTTAGGAAGTGCACTTTTCCTTATTGTATGCATACGAACACCGCAGAGCATGCACCACTCTTCAATGAAACTGAAGTCTACGCTGGAACGTGAGTTCGGACTGTACGTTGTCTTCTGGACTACCCTTCAGTCATCACAAAGTAGTCGACGTGCCGTCACGCAGAACGACTACTCAGTTTAACAAAGACTTCTGTCGTCCTAGTAACACTTAGCTCGAAATATTGTCATGCATCATAAAGAGCTCCTGCTAACTGCTTCGCCAACTACCAGGATGTTCAGTTGGGGCACTGACTTGGAAACGCAAGGTAGTGATCACAATCCAGTTGTAATAACAGCTCTTGAAGCTCATGCACCACCGAAAAAATGCAGACAAAATCCGTTGACTCGGAAGCGCACACAGAAACAGTAAATAGAGGAATCACAGCCGCCACCAGGAGCGCTGAGATCATTTCCACGATTTCACGCTGTCTGAGAATGCACGTATCACAAGCAAGCACTGCGATATATTAGCCAACGACAAAGGATTTCAGAGACTAGTTGCGATACGAAGGCGAACAGAAGGAAAAGCGCTAAGGACTAAAAACATCGAAGATCTCCGTGCTTGCGGACGCGTAGCGTCCATCGCTAGTTAACCATTCATCGCTACTTAAACAAGCTGAAAAGACAGATATATAGAAAGTTTTGTGTAATTATGGACGTCTGAAAACCATTAGCCAAAATCTGGCGTGTAATAAAAGGAATCCGCAGATAGCTCCAGCAATTGACCCGTTCACAGCGCTCTCAAAATGCCGCTCAAGGCTGTTGCCAACGAATATTGCAGGCATCTGTCTGGATGCGCAGAACTTCCACAAAGGACCAACAATTTTAACTCTAATGCACCCCATTCGGCTATATTATTATTGCTATCATGTATTGTAACAAACGCTTTTCTAATTGCCATGACGGAATAACTTATAAAGCTACCGCGCATTTATTCCAGAACTCTCTTGATCGGCTGCTGGAAATATACAATGATTCTTGAATAAATGTAGAAATTCCGGCTGAATCGAAGCTGACAAAAATTATCCCAGTTATGAAACCGTGCAAATAACCAACGATCTATGCTTATTTCAGACACAGCCCTTTTAGGTTGCATCGGAAAGGGCATGGAGAAAATGGTACACAAAAACCTAACATGGTTATCTGAAAGCAAAAGAATTTACTCTGAAGAAATGAGAGAGAGAGAGGAATGTTTAAATGAAAAGGTGGAGGTGTTAGCCTGGCTCTTCGCCTGACAATAAAGGAATGGATTTAGGCAATTCCGGTCAGCTATTCACAACACTGTATCTTTCATTTCGTCAATTGAACAAGGTCTTACCCAAGGACACGCATGAATCGCCATTTTAACACGAAAATGTTTCATGCCGGAGTCCACCACGTCTCCACTGACGTATTTTTGTCACGGATATGACGTTGCAAAATATAAAGACTAACAGTTGGCAAAGAAAAAAGCAAGAAGAAAAGTTCCATCACCGGGAGTCGAACTTACGAACCCTCGCTCCGCAGTGCGGGGCGCGAAACGATTCGGCCACAGATGGTACGCTCCTTGACATGCTAACGGCGAGCTATTTATGTACGCCATTTGCCGGTGGCGGTACTCGGAGATCGGTGGTACATCGGCGTTTTTTCATTATCACTAGCGAGATGGCGCGAAGGGCTCGAAGAGCGTGCTTTAAAGGTCGTCGCCCCACGCGGTGAGCGCACGCCTCTACAGGGCATGGTCGCTCGTGCGCGGGCTTATCTCCTGATGGCGATTGTTTGTATGTATTGTGCTCTCACCGCAAGTGTGCATTAAGAGCACGAAGGTCGCTTAGCTCACTGCAGCGGCCGCTTTTGCGAAAGGAGCGCGCTGCTCACAAAGAAATAGGTTACACCTGTGACAGTTTGCGCTCATCCTGTGTATGTTCGTACCGTGCGCCTTTCTACTTGAGCAGCGCATTGCAAGTTGTAATGTCACGCGAAGATGTAATGTCATCTTCGCTTGACATTACAATTTGTTGCTGTAGCATTGATTCCTTCGCGCTTGGGGCGAAAGAATGCACAAACAAACGCTCAAATACGTCTTTGAAGGTGCGTCTCACTTTTGTGTTATACCGATTCATATGACAGAGGGATCAGCCAGGTTTTTTATTTGTTTATTTCATTGCGATTGCAATTACATCGACACACTAGGCGCGTTCTCGCCATCACCGTGGGAGTGAGCATCCATGCAATGTCTAAGCGCAGTAACATCACGCAGTAACATCACATCATGTTTTGTATGGGAAAATAGAACATGCGGAGGCAGCCAATGATCGTTGCTCAAGCGCAGAGAAAACGCGCCGGCCCTCAATGGTCGGCCGTGTACCTGAAAGCCCCGTGAATGGTGGGGTCCCGCAGGTGGGTGAGCATGTCTCCGGCGGGAAAATCATGCTTTGAGCGACCGGGAGCTGTCGTGCGAATCCTGTCTTGACAGTGACTCTTAGACGGCTCGTGCCTTTGTACGTGTCTCGCCACTCAGTTAGCGTTGAAGCGATAGAAAGCACGAATGTCGTTGCGCTAGCTGCAGCGGCCGCGTTTCCATACGCCAGCGTTTTGTACATTTACGCGAGGTAGGATGGTACAAGGACTTAGCTGCTAGCTTTGCATAGTATAACATACAAGTTTGTTGCAATCGCATTCATTGCATGATCTTTGTGGCGAAACTGCGACACTTTGCTCATGAAGCGAATCGCCAGAGCTACAGCATTCTATATTGTTTATATAGTCATTCTGATAAGATGCACGTGCAATTAGAGAGGGTGGAATCAATAACCCCCGTTACGCAAGCAAGAATGCTTCACGCAGCGACACGAAAGACTTCGTGAATATGTGATAATTTTGATGGCTTCACTGACTTGCATGAACTGACTTGCATGACTTGCATTGTGTTTTTTTATGTGGCTTTTTTCCATTGCTGTGATCTTCAAGAGTAATTTATCAGTGAAAATGAGTAGATGGCGCTATATCCAAGCGCTCACGTCTCCTCAAAAACATATATTTAAAAAAAACGAATGATGTTTCAAAATTTTGTGGGGATAGACATCGCCAAGCTTTGATGTGGCGCACTGAAACACTTAAAACTATACGGTGGGAAATGTGCGAATTAAATTTTATCAGATGCAAATGGTAAGGTGATTGCCATCTTCGTCATGCACTCTGCAGGACAAAAGCCTTTCCGAGCGATCAATAATAATCGTGGCTTGCACAAGCTGCCCACATATTACGCCACCGAAATGATACTAAAAATCTTAACAAAAGCGGCACTACATTGGCGCTCATGCATTCGCTACAGTTTTAGCGGCGCCCACGAAGAGCTTAACGGTGAGAAGGAACAGCTTTCAGAACGAATGAAAACCAAATCCGACGCCAGAAAAGACGATGTAATAAAAGTGGGTCTTAAGAAGATTGAAGTGGAAAGATGCATTCAGTCGCAAAGACATCGTTCGACGTAAGACCACAAAACGGTGTTGAGAGAGCAAAAGAGATAAAATAAGCGAGAATGAAGGATGTTTGAGGACGCGATCAAGTGCAACCCTGGCAATACCAGCTTCGAGAGCAAAGCAGAGTGGCTAAGCATAGACGAGGAGTGTTCTCCGCCATCTTCTAGAAATTTCATCATTTTCCTTGAGTTTGCGCGGTACAAAAGAAACCTAAAGTATCCTGGAGATTGTGTCAAGTTTCATTATGATCAAACCTGACCAGAGGTGCTTTGAAGCTCCCATGGGTGCAGAAGCGGAGTGAATTTTTTCAATGTGCTCGTTTCTTCTGGTTCGAGAGGTATTTGTCGCAAGAAAGCCTAGCTACATTCATAATGTGATTCCGAGTAGGGAACTTTATAGTACGCTTCATTCGGTGTAGATATTTATTGCCAATGAGCATCCCTTGTGTGTTCCAGGTTTGAGAGTTCCTGTACGTCTCTAGCGGAGGAGTTAGGGAGTCGAAGAGAACGCGCACACGTTTCTGCCTCAAATGTTTCAAAGCTGCCGTCGATATGGCTTCAACACTATCAAGAAATTTATTTTTCGTTGGGGTTTTGTAATTGTTGTTGTTGTTGTTGTCGTTCTCATAATAGTCGTCCTCACCGTCGTTGAGATATCGAGAATTCCGAAGAGGCAGTAGCGGTTAATCCCTGGTTGGGAAGAACGCCTACCAGGTTATTTGTCTTTCTAAGTGAAATAGATCTTTTTATTGCGACACCTTCTGTTAATAACTGTGAAAATCCTGCATAAAACCCCGTTATTCAATTGCATATGCACGGAAAATATCAAATTTGAAAAAACACGCAAATTTATTATGCAATTGCCCACCACTTTTCGGTCCGCCTAATTCACTTCCTAAAACAAAGTATTCCGAATAATATATTTAGAAACGTATTATCTTAGGACTACATACCGACCACTTTTCAACTCCACGTGAAGGCATCTTCACTATTCTCTAGTTTCCGAAATTGCGCTTCTAAAAATGTTATTGTGCCTTTGAATCCCTCATCATTGGCCGTCCAACGAAATGAAATTTCCGTTAGAAGTGGTAAATGCAATGTTCCTAGATAAGTCAAGTTGACAGAATGCTTGAGCTGTCTCATGTATCAGTTTCTAAAGACACGATCTCGGAAAGAGCAGCGCTAGAAACAGACAAATATGCGAAAGTGAGGTAAGTCCTTTAGCATTAATGGCATGTTTATTGTTTACACGCATCTTTAAAGTGCGAAGACCGAAAGCCGCCACACTGGGGTATGTTGGCGAAAAAGCCCATTTGTTAAGAAAGGTTGATGGCACTCGAGGGTAAAGTCGCATGACAACGCTCGCAAGTCCCCGCATCAACAGCTTCATTTCAGAAGGCAATTTGCATCGGCACGTGCTGACGCTTGCGCTCACCGAGCCTCTAGCTCAGCATTTCTGCAGTCTATGAAGACAAACAGTGCCACAAAAAAATGAAAAAAATTGGACCATGTCCCCTAAGGGAACGCTGATGGGATGCGAAGCAGCAGCGTTGCTCATGTGTGGCGTCACGGGTTGAACGGCGCTAACGCGGGCGCTGCGGTGAGCGCTGGAAGATTCGTTTGAAGCGAAACTCGGTGTAGCGTTTACTGGTGTAAACGTTTGTTTGAAACGCAGACACGGGAGGCGAGCGGGCGTTGGAGCCGGCAGCTGCGGCGCTCCGGCGGGAGAGGGAGAGAGTGACGTACGCGCGCCCCTGCGAGGGAAGCGTGCGAGGGGTCCGTGACATCAACGCCCAGCTGCGGCGTGACCTACTTGGCACCGCTCCAACACCTGCACCGAGGGAAGCGCGTTGCCTCGCGTTTGTGAGGACGGACGGACAGCGTTACACAGGCTAGTCAAAGAGCTGCTACCCATCTAAAAAAAGATACAACCCCACAATGGAACATTTTTGCATCACGCACAAAGTATTACAAGTCGGAGACATTCTCGAGAAAAGCTTTACTCCCAACGTACTCGTTCAGGAAGTTGTTGCCGCGTGTTAATGGGTATTGAAGTGTGTGTTCCTACAAGAGTCCTGCATGTACTAAGCAACGTAGATGCCGGAAGAGGATTTCACTAGCGCTCTCTACTTGAGTAGAACGAACCATACGATTTGTCGCTATAGCGAAAGCATTCTTCGATCTGAAACTGTCTTCCACTGGTTGTGCATGATGTGCCCTGTGTATGTTTTTTTCGCGGCGATTTCTTGTTCTTTTCGTATCACTGGTTCGTTAGAGCATTGTTAGATTGTATTGCGTTCTTTTTTTGTACTTGGCCGGGGCTTCGCGTTTTGGTCTTGCTTTTCCCTGTCCAGCCAGCTTTCGTCTCGTCCTAATGGCCCCTGGTGGCCTTATGGCTGCCAGAAAAATCTTGTTCAGTGCACTCACCCCGATGAAGGAACTTACGTGCCGGTAAGCTAGCATGCGTGCGTTAGAGTAGCGGTAGATAAAATGTAATATTCGGAGTTACTGGCCCACGAATACGCTCTTCTTCTTTTGTCTTTCAAATAGACAACTTGCATGTTTATGTGACAGTTGATCAACATATGTGTTAATGGAACCTACAAAAATTATAGCGCTGCAATCCGAACCTCGTTCAAAATTTATTGCGATATGTGAATGGAATATTTTACTATAATATATTAGGCTTAGTTGGTTGAATTCTTGTGACAGCATCAAGATGTTCCACTTTTACAGTGAAACCTTTGTGAGCATTAGTGGAACCGTGGCCAGAAAGTATCTGTGCATAGAACCGACGCTCAAAAAGTACATTATTGCGCATAGCTTGCACTTAATAATAGGAACAATATGAAAAATATGTTCCACTGAGTGAAATGACGCCGAGCAACAACATGAGTAAACTAGTTATTAGTAGTCAACGTAGTAATATCAGTATAACTAATAAACCGGAGGAAAAAATAGGTACACAGTGCGGCATAGGTATCTTTCTTCCACTCTTTCTCTTCAATTATATATGCTGATCAATTCCATAGTCAATGTTCTTTGGGCAGGCAACCTCCACAGACCATGCTTCGTGAAACACATTCTAGCATTCACCATACGGTCATTTCGAGCTCTCCAAATCGATAGAACCTTCTTAGGTTGCATGAGTTTCCGGCTTGGTGGACCAGTATGTAGCGAACGCCTGCCCCCTGGGAATGAAGTGCTCACCGCCATAGCCTCTTAGGACACGTGTTCTCTCGGGACGATAACAAGAAGTTTCCCCCGTTCTTCCTTGAATCGTTGCTGCTTCTTCATTATAGTTTCTGCGCAATCACGGACTCACGAGCAGCCCCGTTTTTCCATCCCAATCCATATGCCTCTTCGCTGTAAAAACAAATCAAGTGCAATTCAATTACGGGAATAGCAAGGCTCAACAAAGCATTCATTTGCTTATGAGGGAGGCTAACATATGTATCATATATCAACACTTTCTCTCTAGATCTCTGAACGTTGATGTGTACTGAATTACCGAACTGACCACCGTGCTCACCTGCATATGTAACGCCCTTTAACCGCTACTCTGTGACGTTTCATAGTTTATCTCGTGTTTGACTGTATGCACTTTGTGATATGATATCCTGGCTTCCCTTTTTACACTTCGGTTTGAGGCTGCTTCAGCGAATCGCCGGCTCTGCGCTGGCCGAGGCCCCGTTCTTTTTTTTTCTTTTCAGGGCACGGCTGCAGCAGCGGAGCGCGTGGTCGGCTTGACGAGATTCTGCGACACAGCGAGCCTGACGGAACAGCCGCCGAGCAGCGTTCTTCCCTTTTTCCTCGAGCAACACCGCGTAGTACCTGTTTCTCCATTACGCTAGTTCTATAGTTTCGTAGCTTTAAGGTCATGCTTACGCTGCACCATTTCTTCAGCGCGTTTTCTGCGAGTTGAGCGACATTTTGCTTCCTATACGTAGAAGCTGCCCCTCCACTAGCGTTCACTTTTTCTGTTTCTTCAACGGAGAACTAAGATGGTTTTTGTTTTGAGTTGTTGCTGCAGATAAAGGCTGTCATGCCAACGAACGCAGAAACATCCGAGTCTCTCAAGCAGTTCTTTTTTGAAAACCGCCAGCATTGTGCTTAGAGAAAGGCCCCTCCCGTTCACCGTTATTGCGACGGTCGAAATCGCTTCGTTCTGACACCGGGGAAGATAAAAGACGCACGGGGTCAAAGGGAAACGGTCGCGTCTTCGGAGCGAATGTAAATGAAAAGTTCCCCGAGAATTTTCGCTTTTCGTGTAGAATTCACAATAGCCCGTTGGCAGAAAAATAAGAGCGCGGTCACGTTACTGTCTTTTCGTCTGATACATACATTTTCGTCGACAAGAAAGTCGACTGATGCTGTGCAGGGATAATCGTTTCCATAAATCACATAAATTGCAGCGTGCATATGGTGCTTGAGTGCGTGGTTGAGCTAGCTATAAGGAAATATAGCTGAACTCTTGGAACTGTGTGAGTGCTTCTGTGTTTCTCTGTGCTTTTACGGCCATGCGCCTTCACCGACATCTGCTTAAGCTCACTGCAATAGCATTAACAATTTTTGCGGGTTCTCTGCATGTTATCTGGAGAGTATGCTTCCCTAAAGGAGACCACACTAAAATATTTCAGATAAATTGACACGTTGGTTCAGAGAACACAATCTGGCCAATTTATCGCAGAAGTACCAAGATCAGTTTTATGTGCATGTGTTTGGTTCCTGCCCGTACGCGAGTCATATATGTATATTCCTCGTGAAAAAAACATTTTAAAAATGTCGTGTTATACTTAAAAAAACGCAAGCAACCTTTCCGTTTGTCTCAATCTTCTTGAATTGTGCAAAACAACATAATAGATCATTACACGGTGTCTTTCCGAGAGCAGCGGCTGCCTACGCGATTTGCGTCTACCCTAATATAGATAAAGCTTTACATTACTTTTAATGCGCCCACATTCCTTTTCACGGTGCCAACAGTGCTACACCACTGATGTCCTCCGCACGATATTAATGTGTTTGTTTTGACTTTCTTTGAAGCTGAATTTTTTTTCTTGTTTTTCTGCGCCGACAGCGGGACATTCTTGCGGGATACACTGCGATCTTCTTGAGAACATTTTCTGTTGATATGGTGTGGGAGATGTTGGTGCACAAATAAGGCGCCGGCTACTCCTATGCTCTTGAAGGGGTCGATTATACAACTAGAAACTTTCTCGCACTAACAGAAGGAGTAACAGGATGGTTTCAAAATTCATTTCTTGGAAATCATTTTAATTCACACGCAACTGTTTTTCACCGGCTACATTATCGCACTCGATATACGTCATTGTGATAAGTCGTAAGTGCGCAACACGAGATGATTGACTGACTGGAGATGAAGTTTTACTGAATTGTTTCAAGGTCTATTCACGTCAGACTGTATTTCATTTCCGGCGAAATGCAGCAGCATAGGCTGGGGAATGGCGGTGAGATTAGGAAAATACGGTGGCTTGCAGCTTGTACCTAGTATGCTGGGAAAGAAATATGCCTTAGCGCACGCACAGGACACCGCTTTCTGACACTTCGTCACTGCGGTGAGAAAGAAAATATTGGGGGCACATAAAACGCGGTCTCTAGGAGCTGGCTCATGCTACGCCATACTGAGCGTAGGACATCCAAGTAAACAATGGTGCTGCACGCTATAGGACGCCCAAGAAACACGGTGATAACGTTTCACGTTTGTCAGCCCGTAAGCCGAACGACTCTGATCTGCACAGGCGGCAGTGAACGACAACAGCCTGCAAGGCCCAGTTCTGGCCTTTAGGCGCTAAGCTTAAATGCGAAACATATCTCACGAACGTCTATGCATTCTGTTTCAATCGCAGTGTAACAGCCAGGATTACTAATTAAAGGAACCGCCATATCCATCAGCGCGTAGTTTTGTCGTAAATCACCTGATTGTAGCCCGTGAAGTTAATTGGCACTATTGCCCGATCAAGTTGGGTATTTTAGGCCAGTCTTCGAACTTAAGTGTTCTTTTTCATTCTAAGAAAATATTAACGCACCGACGTCTCATACTCTCCCCGTCCGTAGTACCTAACCAATAACAACACGCAGTCTTGCATGAAAGCTTTCTATGGATAGAAATCAATCGTAAAGAAACGGTTTGAAGCAAGAACTGGCACCTTGTTTCTGTTTACCGAAGACTCACTGGTCCTTAAAATGCTGCATCCAGAATGTAATGTTTTCGTTTTATTCTGGAAAATAAAGAGAATGAATGAATGAATGAATGAATGAATGAATGAATGAATGAATGAATGAATGAATGAATGAATGAATGAATGAATGAATGGAATACTACGTACATACCCACCAAGAGAGGCACCGGTGCGGTCGAGCACGCGCATTTTCGTGTCGTTTCCAACGCCGCATGCCTGCGCCTGTACTTTCTGCCCTTTTGAGTTTGCCGACCGTGAGCGCGCACCTAGGCGGCGCTGTAAGGGACTACACGATGCAGCGTTTGTCTGTGTTTACTTCTTTCTTTTGTATCCTTCTTTTCGGGGCTGTTAAGCATTACGTTAGGTGCGGCTTACCCACAGAAACCTATATCCGTTTACACTAATGGACTAACATACCGCGCAAAGAACTTCGCGCAACTTTTGAGCACTTAGTTGCTGTCTTTGCTAAAGATATGCCGTCTGAACGCATCTTGTCGCAACTACAGACGCTATGCTTCGAGTGTTGCAAGAGTGCGCTACAATATTTATGAGCGGCGATGAGCGCAGTTTCGCCACCGAGAATGTTCTGGTAAGGACGGCATTAAGGACAAAGTAACAGTGTTGCTCAGGTGCAAAAAATGAAAAAAAAGGACAATATCGAACGTGACTTAACCTAAGATATAGGTCTTTCCTAACCACATCCCATCCGCACCGGCGTTGCAGACGACATGCCCACCTCTCCCTGTTACTTCCAGAATGCAACACTTCTATTTCTTAATTTTTTTTCTTCCTTCTCGGGTTCTCTTAGTTACGTCTGCTGTGGTCGGTCTATAGGCTCCATGCCCGCCCAACTGTGTTATCATAGATAAGCATTACGGCGTGGGTGCTGTCTAATAAGGGGGGTAATCCCTAGAGAGATAATATGCCCACAGTTCGTTTGTCTTTTTTTTCAGTATTCTGGGAAACCAAACATAGCAGCAGAATTTTCGAAGTAAATTTGTAAGATATCCATATCTGACTATCACTGTGCTAAATGTCCAACCATCTCCGTCGTGCCTACCAGCGCGGCACTTCGCCCATTTTTTCACCGTTTTAAGTGCATATCAAGCCTATTATTTTTAAATGCACGCTAAACGTATCAACTTTAACAGTATTAGACGTATCGTTTTGTCTAACGAGCAGCACATCGAGGGAACGCCAATTTCCAATTATAGATCTAAGCCCGTCGAAAGTTATACGGCGACCGTGTTGGCCATTTAAGACTAGGATCACCGGTTGTTGCTTATTATTTTCATTTTCTCGGCGCACACTTTCGAAAAAGGTACCACGAGTCTCGTATTAGTTTTCAGGGTCCGTTATTTACATTGATTCGCCGGGAAAATAAATAAATTGTATAACTTGCAGACAGCCGCAATGTTTCCGTAGTAATAGGAGAGCCAGTGTAATGTCTATGCTAATATTTCGATCGCGTCCGTAGAGCAGTTACATATTTATATCTGAACGATGAAACAACGGTAGAACGAAACGAAAACGAGAGTACACAAACACGGTGCTGTGCTTGTTTCCGCTCGTCTTCGTCTTGTTATCGTGCTTTTTCATCGTTCAGGAAGGAAGGAAGGAAGGAAGGAAAGAAGGAAGGAAGGAAGGAAGGAAGGAAGGAAGGAAGGAAGGGAGGAAGGAAGAAAACAGAAAAGGAGAAGGCAGGGAGGTTCACCAGAAATAAACATTGCCGTTGGCTACCCTACACTGGGGGATTAGGGAAGGGGAGTAGAAAGACGAGAGAGAACAGGGAAGACAAGAAGAAAGAAAAGAGAGAGAGGGGGGCAGTGAATTGACTGCCGCGTGCGGGATTGCACCACAAGACGGAGGCGTTCGCACAAGCCCGTCGTCCTCAAAAAACACAAGAGTGCTTTCGCTGGCTTGTGGGCCATCGAGAGATGTGGACGGTGCTGTAGTAGCCCCTGAACGGAAAGTGGCCGATCATCCAGTCGCCGCAGTGCGTTGGACAGGCACAACGAGGACAGTGGGCACAACAAGTCTTTGATGTTTGCCTTGGTAGATAGATAGATAGATAGATAGATAGATAGATAGATAGATAGATAGATAGATAGATAGATAGATAGATAGATAGATAGATAGATAGATAGATAGATAGATAGATAGATAGATAGATAGATAGATAGATAGATAGATAGATAGATAGATAGATAGATAGATAGATAGATAGATAGATAGATAGATGCTAGTGCACTTATTTGTATCCTATTTTCACCATCGTCAGGTGTGAATATATACAAACTGTGGTCTCTGTGCTTGTAGGCTCATATTTGATAATGGTCGGTCGCAGACCGAAATGTTATTAGTGCCGCTGCTTTTTGTTTTATTTTTTTGCAGATTTATACGCATTCTCTTATATTTATCCTTCGTGTATTCCCGACACGATATCTGCCACGTCTGTACCTTAGAATTTGCCCTCTTATTGTATTCGATTGTACGAATGCGTATCATACACTGCGGGACATATGCGTTGTCTGCCGGCGCAACCAAACTGCAACCACCATGCGTGTACACTTGTACAAGGGGATGAGTAACTCTAGCGATTTTCGCCTCGATCCTCTGCAGCCTGCAAGCTCCTGCCCATCGACATAATGGCCATCGTGGGACCTAGTTCGGGCCCCTGCTCAGCCGCCGTGGATGCATCGTGCCAGCCGTCACGTGTCCCCCACCTCGCCACTCGTGCTTCTGGCAGCGGTATCGGCGACGGCGGTGGCAGCGCTGACGAATGCAGGGGCGGTGACTCGTCATCCATCTCAATCCCTCTGTCGCCTTGGCGTGCTCCTTAGTGATCGGCAGTCAAGACACTCTAGACGCTAAATGCTGGAAGTCATTCAAGCTCGTCTGCGAATACAGTCCGAGTAAGTGGCACGTTGTTTGTCAACTAATAACAGAAGTTTAAAGGTACTTGCGGTCGTCTGAAGTCTATGCTTTCAGCGCGCAATAATACGCACGCAAAGAGATATAATGAAAAAGAAATCGAGTGCGGCTACTACACGTTTCTACTCAACCGTTCTGACATTGTTGTGTCTTGCAGTTGGTGAGCAGGTGTCTTTTATATTTAAAGATCACAAAATAGCAACTATGCCCCTTTTGTTTATGTAAAAAAATAAGAAAATAATTCACAGCTGTATTCTCGTTAACCTTGTATTACAGTTTGTTTGTGGTTATAAGAAATAAATATCGAGATGCAATGCTTGCTTTCTTCCAAAACATTGTGTGATTTCAATGGGATGTCATTGATTTTGTAGTATCATTTCCTAGTTTCACCTATTCTTCTATTCTTCTCCGATAAATTTTTCCTCGGCGCGTGCTAACACGCTGGCTCAGCCATTGGGTAGCATCAGTAAACATGCGAGCTATTTTTATTGTCGCCGTAGACCAGGCTGATGTGAGTCGAAAAGGAATACCACCGGTGTTTGTTAACCATCCTGTGGTATTCGTAATATTGTGGGCGCATTGTTACACTTATTGAGAGAGTACAAAGTCGGAACTACTTTTCTCCTTCGCAACTGCTTTTTATGCCGCCATTTATTGACAGTAATTGCTGACAGGTGACTGATATATTGGGCTGATGAAATTGTTTTAATAATAATAATAATAATAATAATAATAATAATAATAATAATAATAATAATAATAATAATAATAATAATAATAATAATAATAAGAAGAAGAAGAAGAAGAAGAAGAAGAAGAAGAAGGAGGAGGAGGAATATTTAAGGTCCTTTTTAAAGAGTATGCGCTTTCTATATAGGTCTTAGTTTGTTTCTGTCACGCGCTGCACAGCCTATCTACATAACAAATAAGGAAACTGAGGCAAGCCAATGGATACAAATACATATACATTATACATAAAGCCTTCCTTAAAATTAATCGAGGCAACCTCGAATGCCTTGAAGGCGCGAGTTAGCCTTGGTCAATAGCAGGACGAAGTGTGGTCATTTGGCATTATTCCCTACTACTAGATCTAACATCCAAACGAACAAGAACGGATGCTTGTTGCCGAGTGTCTTTGAATAACAATTGTCTACTGCGTGCATGTGGCGCGTAAGATTAGCTAGCAGGAACGCGTCAGTACACTTTTTGTAACACCTTCAGAACACCACTACATCTGGCTATGGTCGTCCCCGGGGAACGGCAGTATATGCCCGTACCACATCTCGTATAGTGGACGCCCTGTGCTTCCTAATTTCACCTTTCGGAAGAAGAAATAAAAAATTACATCCTCAAAATACGATGTTGAGACCAGGCATCCGCTGCGTCCGGCGATGCCCTGAGTGAGGAGTTAATTAGGGAGGGGATCTCACTTAGGGCGTCCCCAAAGAGTTTATAGAGGCGCGCGCCAGCAGCAGTATTTCTCCCTCCTGGCTTAGGAGGATATTTCAAAACGGGCGTCGAGGATCGCTTTTCCGGGATAACGAGCCTCTTGTGCCTTCGATTGTATTTTTATTATTATTTTTCTCAAGTTAATGCCGCAGGGGACGCCTTTCGTGTTGTTTGGAAATATTTACTTTCTTTTTACGTTTTTTTTTTTCAATACTACAGTAAAACCTCGGTGATACGATCACGGCTCGTACGAATTTCGGGGTGATACGAATTTTTCTGTGGTCCCGGCCGAGGCACATTAGCCTGCAATGTATTGGAGTGTGGTTGTTGCGAACCGATTTGCACCCCGCGACGTTTGATACGAACGTACGCTAGCGCACAGATACGAACAGGTGCTGCCCGCGCTGTCGCGGAAGACGTGGCAGTCACGCGCGGCCGCGGGCATGCGTGCTACGCGACCATCAACGGTGCCTCGTGGCCTCCGAGATAGTGCGCGCAAATCTTGGAGACCTTTAGGCGCCTTCGCGCTTAGATTACAGATGACGTTCACGTCGGGCTTTTTTTGTCCGACGTGTTGACGCGTGCTCCTATGCTCGAGGCAGCAGCGTCTTCGTACTGTGTTAACACGTGCCTGCCACGTCGATGCAAGACATGTCCCCGCAATCACACGTTCTATGAAACAAGACTGAAACTTGGGGTACGGGTCCGTCATGAAGTCCCATTAAAGGTGGACGAAGACCCCGAGAGACGAAGCGGACGGTCTTGGCGAAGGAGCTTGGCCTCTATCTATCGTGTGCAAAGCGCTTCTTGAGTCACTTTCGCAGCAGTACTCTGGTCTCATGCAGAAAAGCGTAGTAAGATTAGGAAGAGGCTACTAGCGGTCACGGGGCACAACACATCTGGTTCATTTAATTACACACGCGCCCATGCACCGTATATTTACGAGTACAAGTATGATCCTTGACGTCTAAAATCTTTACTGGCAATCATTCAGAGCTGTTCATGACGTCGCTGCGGCCCTGAGAAACACTTAACCAAAACGTATGCCAACTTTCTTTTGTCGCGTACTAATTTTCCATGTTTTCTGGTGATACGAATTTCGGATGATACGAATATTTTTCGTAACCCCGCGAGATTTGTATCACCGAGGTTTTACTGTACATTGCTGAAGATACTGATTTTCGAAATCACTTCGACGCCATCGGCAACACACCTGTCCCTTTCACTTTCAGGAATCTGTCGAGCCACTTGCCTGACGTAGGTGAGCAGATCGTAAGGTGAATTGGCGCTCTGTCCTCTTGTGTCGGTCTGCTCGGCCGTTTCCTCTTCGCCGTAATGCGCTATACAAGTTCAAGTACGACGAACCAACTCGCCCAATCTTCAACACTTGTGGACTGATTTTGCTGCCTTCCAATTTGTGAACGTTCTCGCTCTCGCGTGAGGTGCTCTTTGTCATATAGCACCGGCGTACGCCTAATAAATTATTCTAGAGAAAGGCGATGGTTAGAAATTTGAGAAAGCCTTTTCCGAACGCTGAACATGCGATATTTCTTGATGAAGTTAGATTCAAGAAAATAGTGCGTCATCACTCTATCCATGTACATCGCGAAATATACTGTTTGCTAAGTTACTTGTGCATATACGCTGGCGCTATTGTATCTGTAATGTCGTTATGTGTAACTGCAGAACTTTTGCGCATACAGGGGTTCTAAAAAATTGCCAACAATTCGTGTTCTTTGGCGCGAATGAACAGTAAGATTGACAAACAGAATTAAAATATGCACAATTTATTCAAAACTACTTTGTTTGCACTTTGTCGAATTTCTACTGCGGAACTGCGAAGCCCGACGTAAGTCCGTCCAGCGTTACCAGAAACACAGCCCAGCTTGGAATATCCCAGGTAGCGGGGACGTAGCCTGGGGGGAGGGGAGGAGTGAGCGGTCGGGGGGTATAAACCCCCCGAAGTTTTTCAATTTCGCATGCGTATGCATACACGCACACATACAAACGCATGAATGAACATACATAAAATATGGATGAACCCCCTCCCCCCCCGAAAAAATAACTCTGGCTATGCTACTGCTAGGTAAGACAAGCTAAAGCTAATTAAGCCCAGTTATGCCAAGGGTATCTTAACCCAGCCTAAAATAAGCTTAGACAATCTAATCAATACCGATTGACAGGAAAATCGATATCCAATCAATAGTGATCATAACCAATCAATGCCCTATAAATGCTAAAAATGGCGCTGAACGTGCGGCCATGCCCTATTGAACTTGTATGCACGTTTAATTCCGGTCGACAGCTAATCGATAGCCAATCAATACCCAATAATTCATTCAAAATGCCATGAAACGCATCGCTATTTCCGCTTGAACTAACTTTTACTTGTAATATCGATGGATAGCCAATCAATCTGGCAATTCTGGCAAGAATCTAGCAAAAATAGCCAAGCCAAGACTGGCTAGGAGACACACAGCTGCGCTGTAACGAAACCTTGCGCCACTACTGCAAGCTGCTCACAATTTTTTTTTTCTGAAGAACGGAATGTGAGAAATGTTTCTTACTGTCCCCTGTAATTTTCCAGTCTCGATCTTTTTGGTGGATTTAGTGGTGTACGTCATGAGAATAGGAGTAGCCGACGCCAGTGCATATGCCAACAACTCCTATAAAACCATACGAATAATTGAAAAACACCGTTACTTGTCAATGTTTGAGAATTACAGTTTGATCGTTTATTGTCTTACGCGAAGAAGGCCGGACAGTTTATGGCTCATTCATTTGATTAGACATATTTTGAATAAGCATTCCGACACGTTAATTGCTTGAAGCACTTTTTGATACTTCGGTATACTTTACTATAGTGAATTGTACAGCACGATGGCGTTTTCTTGGTGTATTCATAATATCGATATAGACATACCAAACATGTGACTTTTGGTGCTAAGTCTTTACAATCTAGTGTTTGGAGCTCATACTGTTTAGCATACTCCTTTCGTGCTTACCGCATTGCGTTCAAGGCTGTGTGCTCCCTTAGTGCATTCGTTACTGCGAGGCGATGCAGTACTTTTGGTTCTATTCTTCAGTACACGCTCTTTTATGACACCCCGTAAAATTGTAAGGATGATGCGAGCTTTGTTTCAGTGATTAGCACAATGTCGTATCTGTTAAAAACAACGAACATGGTGAGTTACACGTTCAGTTTCCAAGGTATGACGGTTTTAAAAAAATGTTTTTTTTATACTGCCTTTAAACGCAACGTGCAAACAGTTATCAAGGTTTTGCGATATTTAACCGGAAACGAAGCAGAGTCAGCAGAGTCATTAAGAAGTGAAACGCAAAATTATTCGGTTTTCCTTTCAGAAGCCACAAAATACAAAAATAAATCGGGAAATTAAGAGCAGAAAGGTCGTTTTAATTTCTTTTATCTCGCGCGACATATGCGAGGTGAAAAACATCAGCACGAACCATGCTTCTATGGTGCTATGTGTGCGCTCACGTACGTACAAGGCCATCAACGCATTTTGATCAAACCCAGACACTTAATTCCTTGTTCAAACACCGCACGCGACCAGTGGCGACATTTTGAGTATGCCGCTACGTGCAATGTCTTTTTTTTTGTTACTTTGTGCTTTCACACCTTCGAGGCACGCTGACCAAGCGCGTGGCATTGGACTACAATGTTTTAGTATCTCCGAGAAACCAACGGGACAACAACCGCAAAGGACATGCGGACAAAAATACAAGACGGGAGAAAGCACTTCGGGAAGAAGAGGACACGCTGTTCGCATCCTTGAACATTTCTTTTTTTTTCTTTGTTTCGCGCGTCTGGGATACACAGTCATATACGACTAGCGTGATTGCATTCCTTTGTTTCTTTACATGGTATGCCTCCCTGCTGAGACTCGGGTGCTTGGCCTGCACATGGAAAGTGGGCGCGTTTCTTCGCAAAGTGTACGGCCTGAACGATTGAAAGGGTGATGGACAGAGAATAATGTAGGGACAGAAGCACCCACGAGAGAGCAGCAAAGCTAAACAGAAGTGGGCTGGAAGTGCCGCTTCGGTGATATTTGTTTCTTTGTGTTTTCGCGACGCGTCTGCGTGTGCCTGTTTATGTACGCATGCGCGTTCGTGTGTTTGTGTGTGTGTTTACCTTAAAAGGTGTGAGATACTACGGAATAAATAGCGAGTTTTAGTATAGCGGGAAACGCTTACGTTAGCGTTAGCGTGCGTCTCAACGCAAACGCTAAAACGGAACTCGCTGCGTGCCTACTAGTGGTCCTTTAGTACAGCGGAAGGCATTCCCGCTAACGCTAACGCAAGCACATACGGCGTCATCTAGACATAAAACATGTAGACGCGCCACCAAGTTGCGGTGATCAAAATTCACCGTTGTTGCGCCTCTATGTCGCGTTTGCAGAAGTGTTTTTCAGAAGTGAAACGCACACGGATCACGCATTAGATTCATGCATTGCCGCGAAAAACATGAAGGGAAACGAATCTTGACATGTCTCCGTTTGACTTGTGGCCGTATCTTGGAAAGAGGCGACTGAAGACAGCGTCGCCATCTCTGCGCGGCTACAGAAAACAGGAGCGGACCTTGTAAACAAATTTTGTTAAGCCTTCTGCACCGCAAAGCCACTTTGTATCTGACAAAAAGAGCTATTTTACCGGCGGTACACGATTGGCGAATCCTCATTACTCAAATCTAAATCAAATACGAACATTATTTGGGAATGAATGAGTTTAATAATGCAGGACGACGACTAGAAAGATTCGAAGTGGACGGCTCTCGCTTCAACAGGCACCGCCATCTTGCCCTACGTACGGGATCTCTTGCGTGCGTTAGCGTTGAACGCTATATTCCAGAAATAGCGTTCGTACGTAAGAGCTCGGGGTACGTTTACGTTCTGCTCATGCGCAGTTAGGAGCACGCAACGCAAACGCTAACGCTAAATCCTAGCGTTTGCTGTTTTCCGCTATACTAAAACTCGCTAATGGCCAGCGATCCTATTTCGCTTCAGGTCAAGCGCATACGATGCGTGTAGGATTTAGTTTCCGCTCGTACTGCGAATTCCTGCACTTTAAAAACTCGTCATTCGTTGATTGTACTTTTTTTTCTTTTTTTTGCGTGACCCGTCTCCGGATAGCTCTCCACTCCACGTGAGGTTTACTTAGTTTCGCACTGTCCACAGCGTTTCTGTTGGTCGCTTAAATTTCTGTTCCTGCTGTATTTTTATTCTTTTTCTTTTTGCAGTTTTGGTACCGCAGCAAAGCGCAGGACAGTGGACCTATTCTGAGAGTGCCGCTCTTTCAATGAAATCTCGGATGTCTGATGTTTCCCGGAAATCAGTACAATATATAAAGCTGAACACAAAAGTAAAAGAAAAAGAAAGAATAAAGAAATGAGTCGTGTGGTCAGCAGAACATTTTCTGCAAGCATGTACGGTAGCAGTGCAAGCGTCTGTGAATAGCGCGCCAGTGTTGTGCGCGACAGTCATCGGGAAGTATGAAAGGAATTATTGCCTTTGGCTTCGGCTTGCAGTGCACAACGGCAGGCTTCATCCGTCATTGCTATGCGCGTAGGCGTTCATTCCAACTTGGGAAGAAAAGCTTGAAACGTACGTGCCTCAACTTATCAAATACTTTATAAGATTCGTTACAGTCATATATATATTGAATGTTCAGACTACGCGATAGATATTCCTAGACTAGAGAAATTAAGTGCCCGCTGGTTTCCAGACTGCATTACACTGCTGCATGCGAACACGCGCACCCGACTGTGGAATAACAGAAATCTGCCTTTATAACGGAGCAAAACAAACCGTTTTAATGCTAATGGAAATTTTAGATGAATGCTAAACTATTGCATAATGAATTGGCGTAAAAAAGTGTTCTAAATGCAGAAAATGTATTTTTTTATCCTTGTACTCTACGTCATATAATGAAAGAAACGTATTTGACTTCATGATATTTACTGATTGCTTTCGTTTGGAGGTGAGGGAATATTTAATACTACCTTTGTGAGTATGGACATCCACAGACTTCTAATAAACTTCAAGATAAGTTTGCCTAATTGAAGGGAACATCGTAATATCTCTCTACGGAAGTTGCAGCGATTAATACGAACGTACTCGCAGCAATGTTCCCTTACACTGGCACTAATGCGACATGTTGACACTGCTGCCGGCACACTTATTCGGCATGGTGAAGCCGGATCCACGTCACATAGAAATTCACCTTGCTCTCGCATTCATCGTGACATAAATACGGCTTCGTTGAGCAAGACTTTTGCATTTAGGCATCAGCTCGATTCTCTTTCGCGCACGTTCGCCGTTATTGCTCAGTCGTAATCACGAAAGAAGGAAAAAAAAACTAGGAGAGAGCGTCGCGTGAACCCGCTATATAGCCTCGGCAAGCCAACCTCCTCTGACGCCGCCCCTCCCTACCAGTGTGCGGTACCTTCTAGGTAGCCGAAAGCCCCCGCAGCGCCCGAGGGAGACGCAGCCAAAGCTAGTCGACCAATAGTTGTGCTTGCCTATCACGTGACCAAGGCCTATTTCTCACCAATATTTTTCATGACTACACTTCAACATTGTCACGTGACACTCCCTCCAAAGTTCCTCTTCCTCTGTGTTTTTAATAGCCGTCACGCTTGAAGACAAGGAGAGAGAGAGCTCGAAAATGTGCGCTACCGAGCTGTCTTGAAACTTCAGTGTAATTGATAAATGACCTGGTTAAGCCTTGGAAAACCAGATGAATAGCAGTTTTCATTTATTCGTTAGCACTGATAGAGTATTGTGACTGTCATACTTTGGATGTTATTCTCAAAAACGTCTCTCCTTTTTTTTTTCTTTTCAATCTTCATTTACAGATTGATTCTTTCGCGATAGCAGAAATCATAAAGTTGAAAAGAAGGAACGCAAGCCAGACATTGTTGAGAGCAGCCGCCGCCACCTGCATCTTCAAAAATTCCAGCGTTTCTTCCTGCTTCTACCATAAGACCTACAACTAGCACGCATTCCATTTCTTTAACGAATTTTCCTGCTTGCATGTATTTGGAATAGTAGGAGAATGAATGCCGTTGCGGCGCCGCCGCTATGGAATTGAACTTTTCGCTCCAATATTCGACGCGATGCATTGAAAATATGGAATAAGCAAGACATGGAAGTTAACCAGGTTGTACCGGGTTCCCGTAAACTATGATGCACAAAAGAGAACATGCAGAAAAGAAGAAAAGTAGTACGCCAAGAGATGTAAAGTCATGGATGTGTCTACGCACAACAACGTTCTCCGCGCAACCAGTGCTGGTTGCAAAGCTGGGTAGTCGTTAAAGAAAGTTGAGTTGTGCTGCGGTGGCTTTTTGTACTCTTTGAGTCGATGTAGGACACAATGGCAGAGTTGCTGCGGTTGTTGAGTTTTATTGAAAAATGTGGCATCATTCGTCTTCGTAAGCTCCCGACTTGCATTGACCCTGACTTCCTGAAATGCAGTTTTCAAAAAGGCTGCCTCTTTTTCTTGTACATTGCATTAAACTTCACTTTTGAGGAAGTCGTAAAGCTATTTCCGGCCTCAACATGAAACCCCACAACAATTACACGGAGACATCATTCAGCCTCTTCTGTGATTTTATTTATAGGTTTTTGTTGACATCCCTAATTTTTTTTTCCTTACCTTGATGCATTTTTTTTTATTCACCAATGTTACCGCATGCTATATGTCGAAAAAGCAACGAAGAAAAACATGAAATAAAAAGAAGCAGCTCTATGGGATGCAGAATATGCGGCTACCTTCGCCAGGGTTATTTTCTTTCCTCACCCGAGTGATGCGCTTTGTGCTGTACAAGGCATCCGCTTGGTTTGTGTCCTTGTTCGTTTGTCAAATGCATATTTCCTATGGTGAACTAGCCATAAAGGACGAGATTACGATTTCAGTTCATATCTTCTTGATGCCGAGGTGATTTAGAATCATGAAAGCAGCGACTTTCACTCTCTTTTCACTCTGTCCGAGACGCCCTTGTAGAATGCTTATGCAGTTCACTACTTTCCCCTTGATCTTCAAGTTTCATGTCCATTTATCTGCCTCCTAGTGAATGTATGCCTACCGCGGGTCGATATAGCGTCCTGGCATCGTTATGTCATTCTATGCTTTAGCCATAATACATCCGGGGAGTTCATCCGATTGACAAACGCAGTGAAAATATGGCAAGTCGTGTCATGTTGTACGTAGGTTAAGCCTGCATATACGGCGGAGCCGCTTGCTATTTTCTCTAATGCTGCGATGTACGTACTGAGGGTAAAAATTTAATATATATTACACTTTAAACTTTCAAGTTTAATAATGTAAATATTCTTCGGCAATCTCAGAACATCTGAACAGCCACGTCGCAACCGCCTATAACTTTTACAGTTTACGCTTTAATAACTAAGGTCCTATACGAGAATTTCAGGATAGTTGAAGACCCGAAGCATAGCTCATTCCCAGCCAACCGAAAAATAATGTTCATGCTAAGTGTCGCATAGCTCCTACAACGAATTTAACACACACAACATTAATACAATGATATGACTCATGGTAGCCATATCATTGTAAGGTGCGCAGATTTAACCGAAACTTAGCGAGAATCGTGAACAGTAGCTTACAATTTACACCCAGCTCTGTCTTCACGCTCACCATTACCGCCTGAATTATAAGATTTTCTTGTATTATTTGATTAAGAGGCTTTTTGAATACTACTGTCGAACTTCGATGTCCGATACGCAAGTGCTCTCGATACTTTTACATGACTGAACGTGCCACTCAAATCAGTTGTGAACCTTATCCGATACATTGCTTCACATTCCAGGCGGTCAGATTAGGTAGTGTCTGAATCACTACGCAGTGCCTTCAGCCGAACGGTTTGTACAACCTTCATGCCTATAACCAATTATGAAGCTGATTTCAGCACTTGCAAATATGTACAAGGCTGTTTGTTAGCCTTCTGTTGCATGGCGTCCTATGTTTGGCACATACCTATTGACGTATTTTCGATTGCGTGCGCAAGAGACCCAGTGGAATATCTGACACTGCGAGAGTAATTCCCGTGGTTGTCCGTACCTGTTATAACAGAAGTGCTGCCATCCCTGGAGCCGTATGAAAAACGGACGTGAAAGAACTTTCACAGTGCACGTGAAAGCCCGGCACGCGAACAAGAGCGACTGCAATATTTTTTTCTCGCAACCTTTTTTTCACTGCGGAAGCGTGCAATAAATTATTTTTGCATATTTCGTGGGCTTAAAAATTCATGCTCGCTATTAGTTTTCCGAAATTATTTCTCCCACTACAGTGTGCCATATTTGAGTCACATATAACCCGAAATATTTGTATATGTCTTTGTTATTCTTTTTTAGCACAAAAGTTGCGGAAATAAATCTTCAAATGATTTTTTCATAACGCATACATAAGAGGCTTAACAAAAGTGAACTTCCATGCACTGCAGAGTGACTGCTCAGCTGACTTTTAACGGTTGTCATGGAACAGTTGTGAGGTCGACATCAAAATTGATCTTCCTTCGGGATTTCAATGAAATTCGATTTGCGCACACGTAGCGTCGTTCCATAAGCTTCGCAGCTGATCCGACATATTACACACTTTTCATTTCTTGCCACTAAGACACATACATCGCACTGACTACTGAATACTGGCAACACGATTAATGCATTTAGCTCATTCTCACAGCGACAGAAACGTATGTTTCACATCAGTTGCGCACTCCTTTCTCGATTGGGGTCTTGACTTTCGTGTTTAAAGTACACACTGATATATATATATATATATATATATATATATATATATATATATATATATATATATATATATATATATATATATATATATATATATATATATATATATATATATATATATATATATATATATATATATACACAACTATCTACCACTATCTCTCAAGAGGAAGGTATATGGTGGAGCAGAAACCTGGAGACTTACAAAGAGGGTTCAGCTTAAATTGAGGACGACGCAGCGAGCGATGGAAAGGAAAATGATAGGTGTAACCTTAAGAGACAGGAAGAGAGCAGAGTGGGTCAGGGAATAAACGGGGGTGAAAGACATCATAGTTGAAATCAAGAAGAAGAAATGAATATGGGCCGGGCACGTAGTACGTCGGCAGGATAACCGGTGGTCTTTAAGGGTAACTGACTGGATTCCAAGAGATGGCAAACGCGTGAGGGGGCGACACAAAATTAGGTGGGTAGATGAGATTAAGAAGTTTGTAGATATAACGTGGCAGCAGAAAGCACAGGACCGGGTTGATTGGCGGAACATGGGAGAGGCCTTTGCCCTGCAGTGGGCGTAGACAGGCTGATGATGATGATAATGATGATGATATGTATTTCAGTGTATGTCTGTGTGTGTAAGTATATATATATATATATATATATATATATAATATATATATATATATATATATATATATATATATATATATATATATATATAAGTATGAGAGGTGGCACTTCAAGAAAACTTCATTCATTACGTTAGTACGTCGACGTTTCGGTCAGAGCCTGACCTTTCTCAAGACGTATATATATATATATATATATATCGCGCATCTCCATTGGCAGCATTGGCCAATCTTAACCGAATTTCACCGCCCAGTCTGTCTTCTCCTTCTTTGGCACCGCTTCCTTCATATCCCGGTCTCAGTCGTGCCATGAATGCTTCACATTTTCTTTTTTGGTCATTTTCGTGGCCTAATTTATGGGCTTTCACTCGTCTCCAGCACGGTTACTGAACTCCCGCAGTACCTCTTGCCCGTAAGCCATTCGGCTGGAAATCCCCTGTCGTCGTCGGACCGGCGGTGAGCAAGAAAGGCGGCCCTTTATGACAGCAGAAGTATTTTCGGTCGAAGCTCTGTCGTGCGAGAGTGGCAACGCACTTTTAAACACATGGCCCAACTGCGCAACAAATGCGCAGTCTGCCTCTAGATCTTGTCATGATTCCACACTGTATTGGGTACACCATTTTATTTGTTGGTTCCTTCGTCACGCGTTTCAAAACAATTACACATCATCTCCCCCTACGGACAACCATGGTGGGATGCGAAAGCATCGCGGGGGGTGCGCATTGAGTTTTCGTTTCTCTTATGTGACTTACGAGACGGTGGTTGTCGAGGCGTTTGAATTACCGCTTGCCGACGCTGACTTTAACGTTCGGCTTTCCGAGCCTTCATCTGCTCCGCGGCGGGGGCGCTGCCGCTGCAACTAGCGCCGACGTTGGCGTTGTTCATGGCGTTTCGCACACCGTTGAACAGAGACAGTATGACGGACGCACAGCGAACGCGCGGTTTCGCAGCCTCGAAGCTTCGTGATTTGCTTGCCGGCGTTGCCGTTAACGTTCAGCTTCGCGAGCGTCCATAGTGCCGTTGCGAAGGAGAGTGCAACGGGAGCGAGTGCGCGCCGCATTATATACGAGCGCACAGCTGTGGCGGAGCGAGAGGAACGGGATAGGAGAAACGATGTGGAGGCAGCGCCCACGCCACCTCCTCCCACCTCCTCGCGCTCACGCGAGGAGAGGGGGGAGAGTTGGCGCATGCGCAGTATGGGTGCGGATGCCGCATAATAGACACTGCCCGAGAATAAGATGCTTTCGCATCTAATGTAGACCGTCGTGGCACTGAACATCCAATAACAAAGACTAACTTCCAATCTTCACTGTACTTGCTAGAATTCTGTATGTGTCATAGTTTTCAACGTGCCGTGCGATTTCAGGCTTCGATCTCAACAATATAGGCGCTTGCGTCCGGGATTCGTGCCGGTTTGTTCTTTTGCCCTTTATGTAGAGGTTAATTATGCTGTAACAAGTTCCACTTATGCCCGGCGCACCTATGTGAAATTGTCTTTTACATCCTTCTTTTCTCTTACTTCAGCAGGCAAATTATTAAAATCATGCAGAAATTTCGATTCTACATATCCCGATAAGCAATGCGTTGTGGAAAAGTTGTTGAGTTACCTATAGCATAGTCAGCTGACTGCCTGTGCTATAGGTAGAAATGGAAACACAAAACACGCCTATGCTAGTCGATCTACGTATAAAGTGAAGCACAAAAAATATCGATTACGAACTGCTCTCTATACATAATGAGAAGATGATCCCATTCAATTTATTCTCACAGACGTTATAAGTCATTTTTGTTATGTTAAAATTATGGCCGTTTCGCAATTGAAGCAGCTTCAGTTCTGCGTTGTCAAGATTAGGGCTACGTTATTTATGCTAATCTATAAAATAATTTGACATTTTGAAGTACTTAAAAGCTGTAGCATTTTTGTCCTGTCGCTCTCAAGTCTTTGGTGTTTCATATTATTCGTTCTTTCGCTCGAATTCGTCGGCACCTTCAACTGACGTGTAAGGCTTCTCGTTCCAAACTGTTCCTGGTGCTTTTGAAGAACCACTGCACGGTTTGTTTTATGCTTCTCCATCAGAGTCCTCCAATTTAGTTGCTTCATTACTGTTTGGCGAACATCGGCGTTGCGGTTTTTTTCTCACTTAAATAAATTGCACTCCCAGTAATGTTCATTCTTGCTTCTTGTATGATGTTTTGCGCACGACGGGCTCTACCAGTTTGTCATCACGATAGCTGCAGATTCTCTGTCTCCATCTCGAGCCTTTTTAATGCCCACCATTGAGTGGACGCTTAAAGAAAACGGCATACACAGACACTGTAACGCTTAAAACCCATCAAGAAAACACCATTCACAAGGGTGCGTAAGGCCTCCTTTGGTGCTAATGTCTAAACACAGAAAAAACGAGCTGGTTGCCTCGCTTTCATACTCCATCACTCAAGTGCAAAACCATTCGCGAGCTTGCCCCTCCCTCATCGGCACAATCCAGCCGGTTTTCTTTGTTTCGAGAGCACCGCTAGAGAGTTAATTGTAGTTTTGAGCGGTTCCTGCCAAGCTTTCTTGTTTTTTCTTGATTTCTCATTCCACGAGAACGGCGGCTGGCGCTGCGTTAACGACCAATATTGGGTGGAGCGTAAGTGCGGCGCTCGTAAAGCAGTCTGGCTTGCTACAAGGGCACCGAATACGATGTTCGCCGCTTCACGCAAGCGCACTTCAATAAAGCAGCTCTTCCCTCGAGGCCGATACTCTGGCGAACGAGCTAAGTGGGACATGCAAGTACAGTAGTGCACCGGAGGCTGCCACGTTTACGCACTTTCGCCGGCACTCCAGGCACGTGCAGTATTCACCACACTGCAAACGAAACCAGGCGACATAACTGCACTTTGGTCGACAGCGAGACCTCACTGAAGCTGTCGATAGCACCACGATTTATAGCACACTGTTGGGAGGTGGTTGTGTTCCACATATTGGGGAGCGTGTATGGACGGATGCCTGGTTGATGCGAATCGCAGGGTATTCATAATGAAGATGCGTAGGTTGGGAATGCGGTGCCTTAGGATGTCTCTAAAGGCAATACAATTCTCCGTGTTTTCTTCAGAAACTATTACTGCACGAAAGAAATTAGCAATTGCGTGGTTTTCTATTGAACGAAGCAAGTTTGATGCCTTGTGATCTCAAAGAACCAAAGCAAATATCAGATTAATTTAAATGCCTTTGAATGGCTAGTACTGAAGCTGCGAATAACTTTGCTTTGTAACCCCAACGGGTGGTTTAAAGTTCTTTCTTTCACGGTATTCAAAGTGATAGCTAGTCCCGGTGGAGCGATAATGAATGTACCACTTCTTATTCTCCATTACTGTTGATTGCAGTCATTATTGTTCATTAACGTTGATGTCAGTCATTACTAATTATTGCAAGCGAAACAACATAGGCACAGTAATGAGTGCAATTGATAGCAAAAATATTCATCTTCCTGGCAGCATAGCGGCTAAACGAAGTTTATAAAGATATTTTGGCCATGATTAAGGTAAGGTAAACTCCAAGGCACACTATAAGAGAGTGAGGTTACCTAAATACTATGGGTTATTCTATGGAGCAATTCGCATGTTCTTTCTTGCGCTGCATAATTACGCAACTTTTCGATAACATTTAATTAACATCTTAACTAATATCTCCAGGAAAGGGCTTGCATTGGGAAAGCTGTATAGCACTTCATTGGACATCTTATTTCAACAGCTTTTAGCCGCGAAATATTTTATTCTGCTTTTAGTGCTCATTCAGCCGGATGAGAATTGAGAGAACCTATTCATTGGAGACAGTAAAAACATTGACGAGATACTTATCCCAGGTATGTCACTCTGGGTACATCATTTGCTTGAGTCAAAAGCATAATATTTGAACCTATATATTCTAATGGAGAATGCTGGCGCCATGAAAGTCACCTCTTTTTCATGCCTCTTTCACCCAGCAACGGTGTTATATTAAAAACACTAAATTCAAGAGGTCTGAATGTATTAAGGGCCTAAAAAACACTCTTTGTATGTTTGTAATTCAATGTACAGCGCACAGACAACGGTAGTATGCTTGCTGCTAAATCTACGGCATTCATGTCACAGAAGCGAGCAGAGCCTCCTTTGTGCCTGGTGGTGGTGGTGATGGTGAAAAGCCTTTATTTACAATGAGAGCTGTGGGACCTCTTTGTGCCTGGGCGACCATAGAAGTACAGCTAGAGAAAATAAGAGACAATAATATTAACATTAATTGGTGGGTGAGCTGGCGTATATCTGCGTGCACTGATTACATGATGGCGCTCTTAAGCACATGCAGTCGTTAAGAACTGCGTGGACGCAAGAATTGATGGGAGTACGGTAGACGTTTTGGCAAAAAGCTGAAGTTGAGAATCTGTCGAGAAGATTCCTTCCTGAGAACTTGAGCAACAGTGCGTCGTAACACAACGACTATAGCGTTGTTCGCCGAGCCAGTTGTCGCGTTAGGACAACGGGACGATAATAGGCATAAATAGAACGTGCATCCGCTGTCCACGCAATGCCGAAAGATGTGTCAAGGTCAGACACTTCTGTGTGTGAATTTCGTTCTTTGACACTGCAGGAGTTTTTACACACTGGCACGGATAACGATAAGAATTCTTTCTGGGGTTTTAAGGGCCAAATCCACAATATGATTATGAAGTGCACTTCTGCGGGGAACTCCGGTTTTATTTTGACCACCTTGTATTTTCTAACTTGCACCTGAATTCAAGCACACGGCTGTTATTGTGTTTTGCCCCATCGAAACCCCGCTGCCGTGGCCAGGTATCAAACCAAGTCCACAAATTCCAAAAGTGGTAACCGTGAAATCTATGGCTAGAATGTAGTTAATAAAGCTGCACTCGTTGCCGTCCTCTAATATTTCTTTCTTCCTTCTTCGCCATTTGTTTTCACGCTTCTCAAACTATTACATTCCGCTTGCAAGGCCACCCTGTATGCACATCAGCCCTGTGCCTTGGACCTGTGTCCATTCCCAAGACGAACTTAAGGGATTGTGGTCCCGCCACGGTGGTCTGGTGGTTATGGCGCTCGACTGCCGACCCGAAGGTCGCGGGATCGAATCCCGGCAGCCGCGGCTGCATTTTCGATGGAGGCGAAAATGTTTGAGGCCCGTGCACTAAGGTTTAGGCGCACGTTGAAGAACCCCAGGTGGTCGAAATTTCCGGAGCTCTCCACTACGGCGTTTCTATTAATCATATCGGGATGTTGGGACGTTAAACCCCAGATATTAACAAACTTAAGGGATTGTGTGTATTTTAGCGAGCTATTCGCCGTAATAGCAGTACTGCTTTCTTGATAATTTTTTTCGAAGCACCACAATGTGTCTATTCAGGAGATACAGGACATAAGGAAATGCAGAGTGTGGTTTACACAGACAGGCCGGCTCACTGAATTAAGCGTTTTCCTTCCTGTACCATTCGTTAGCGAATATGGTGGATTAATGTCCCTATTTTTGAAAGCACACACATGATATTTAAGAGGTAGACTGAACAAACACTACACATTTTCTAGTGAGTAGAGTAGAGACATGCTCGTTCTGTTGTTCAATTTTAACAGTCGTGAATCGCCGATTAACCAGTTAATAAAAGGCCATCAGCAGCGAATCGTAAGCGATACACTGGTGAACAAAATGGGATTAAAAACACATTCTCGTTTCGCCAGATAAATATAACACTATCCAAAATATTATACAATTAAACAGAGACATGCAGATATATACACGGGCCGGGTTTATTATGATACCAGATATATTACAGTAAATATACCAGATATAGTATAGTGAAACAACAAGGGAGAAATACCGACAACAAGGCTGTTACTGCATCGATTAGAAGGCTTCTACCTTTACATTACATTAGAAAATGGCACAACATTAAGTGTATATTGATCGCTTGGGTGTATAGGCAGTGTGCTGCAATCTACAAACCCGAAACACACATAAGAAAAAAATACAAACGCGCGGGGGGTAACTACGTTACCATAAAAAGAAAGAGGCTCGAAGAATGCCGAGACCATATGACGCCTTGTCGCAAAAGTCTGGCGAGTCTCAGAAGCAGAAGTGAACTATAGCAGAAGCGAACAGAAGTGAACTTAACTTAAATGGAAAAACTTTGTTCAGCGAAAGTTTGCTTAATCGAACCACCTTTTCATAGCTTGTTATCACAAGCTCAATGAAACATTTCCGCAAAACATTGACAAATCTTAGCAGCAGAAGTCAACTTCACTTAAAGGAAAAAAGTTTGTTAAACGAAAGTTTGCTGAATCGAGCCAGCTTTTTATAGCTTGCTATTACAAGCTCAATGAAACATTGCCGCAAAACTCTGACGAATGTCAGAAGCAGAAGTGAACTATAGCAGAAGGGAACAGAAGTGAACTTCACTTCAACGGAAAAAGCTTGTTATACGGAAGTTTGCTGAATCGAACCAGCTATTAATGGCTGGTTATCACAAGCGGAAGGAAACACGCGGTGTTCAGATGAAATTTCAAACAATTAATTTATCATGCTGCTCATTCGCTTATTCAAGATCTTGCAAAGAATCCAGTAACGTTTTGCTGCACATGTTTTCTTAAGGGTGCAGTGGCCACAAACATAGTTGCAGCGTTCAGGCTCTCAAGAACCTACTTCGGTACAACACTCTGCAGGGCTTAATGCTGGTCAAATTTCACGTCTCCCGTTTGATCGTTTCTCTCTTTCTCTCACCCTTATTATTTGTCGCCGTAAAAAGCTGCGAATAATTTACTACCACAAATGTTTACTCTGCACCTTTCTAAAGAGATCGAACTCCTTCGCAAGGAACAAGCGTCACTCCTTACGAAAATAGCGCATGTTATTCAGCTGCATTTTAACAAAAAGTGTTGAAAACAAGGAAAATAAAAAAGATTGAATAGTTATGAAATTTTCTGTAAAGGCAGTAGCACCCATAGGTAAGCTAATGTAGTGATCGTGCTGCAGATCATTCTGCATTCGTCACTAGAAGAAAATGTAAGTCGAACGTCTACACTGACACAACGTGAGATGGGTAACAAGAGGAGACCTGTACAGTAGCGAAAATTATTTTGAAAGTGGTTGACATCTTCACTTCATTGTGGTAGCCTTGTAAAGTAAGGCTCGTTATGAGCAATAGATGTGCTTGTTTTCATTGCGAACAAAGCCCCATTTTTTTCATCAGCCTTAGCTCAACTTAGGTGGGATGTCTCGTAGATACCCAAGTGGATTGAGGCTTTCAAACCTCTAGCAACACGTCGGCTCGAACACTGGCCAATACTTCGCATATTCCAAGTGGCGCACCTGTAGTTCAACACGTATAAGACAATGAAGAAAGTCTGAAAAACCGGCGATTTATTGAACAAGTGCTCGAGAAGTTAGATTTGTGCACCACACCGAAAAGCAGTGCTTTGGGGCTGTGTGCTCTTTGTAACTGCTGCAGACATATCCCAAATGGGTATTCATCTTGGTCTATTGATGAAATGGTTCCCCTACTTTACAAACTCTGAATAGCGTAAGCTTGCATTTCATGCACAATTTTTACGTCGTCATCTTTCTGTTATTAGGAATAAAATTTATTATTATTATTTTTGATACGGAACAGCTAAACTCACTGGCACTGTTGTTTTCGACGGTCAGGATTTCTTACTAAGTACACAGTCAACTCAGTGCCACACGCGAGCAAAGGACAGACACCCGGTTAAACGCTCAAGGAAGCAGAAAATTATGGCTTAGCTTAAAGCAGCGCAGGCAGAGAAGTCACAGAAACGTCTAGAAAGTCAATGAAGTATAGCACGGGCTTCGACGCAGCATAAAGGCAGTGGAACGGACATTTCGGCGAGTTGGATTCTGTTGGACATATTGGGTGCGTTCAGCGCGAAGAACAGGACAGAGATGAAGAAAGGACACGAGCACCAGCGCTGTTCTCACAACTAACTTCATTATCGCAAGACACACATTTTAAAGCATAACCTATAGCCGCATGACCACACGCCGATGACGTCAAGCAGAGGATAAATGCAAAAAAGATTAAGGCAAACCTGTCCTGTTGTTCGCGCTGAACCCACCCAATATGTTCATAAATGCAGTGACTGTTGAGCAATGCAGTGCTCGAGTACTAATTGATTAAGCCAAATAAATTTGCAGGAAGTGTCATAGGTGTTTCAAGCTTATCTGCGATGCCTTTCTAGTGTTGTCTGAATCACCCAACCACATTTTCGCTCAGAGATGGAACACGCACATTCAACCTGCGACCTTTTGAATCAGTGCGGCGCCAGGGCGCAAGCAATAGTGCGATTTGTTTTCTTTCTTCCCACTTCTCTCGTTGAGTAATACGTAGCAGACGCCTTCGGAAGGGTGTGGGACTAGGTTGGTGAGTACATTACTTTAACAGATAATGATTTCCGTGCGCATATCCAAGCGATGGCGATTGCGGATATTAATATGGACTGCTGCTTCCTGCGTAGAATCTATCAATAAAATTGCTTAATGCAGTAATATCCTCCACGAAATCCAGTGTCGCCAGCTTGCTGTAAAAATTTGGTTCTTTTATCCGGAGCTGGCCAGGAGATTGATAAAAAGAAGCAAATATCATCTCTCTAGTGTTGACTTTGATCGTCTTTAAGGATCCTCGGGCGACAAATATCACCAGTAGATGCAACGCTGAAGAGCATGAATGACAAATGCCGGTGCCTTCGCACTTGCGTGATCGACTTTGATATGGAGTATTTTTAGCGGAATAAAGCGGTGAAATAGAAAATCAAAAGATTTTCGTAATGAACACAACCATCGAATGAATTCTGTAAGGCATCGCGATACCTTCTGACAATTTTCCAAAGCTTTTCCGATCACTTAGGCAGGTATGTTCTTTATCATTGTCCTGGGAAGAGCTCCCAACAACGTCCGAAATTACCTCTGTATCGTTATCTCAATCAAACGTCGACACTCCTTTTTCACCTTTCTGAAGCATCTGAAGTCGTAACGCATGTAGGATGGCGCAAGTTTTTGTTTCCGTGAAAGGTTTTAGCAGTATTTCATTTACTCAACCACAATTTCACGTTCTCCCGTCGATTTCAATTCCCACCATATGTTAGGAAGGCCTGTGAACTTCATGCATTGTTATCGTCAGCGTCTGACATGACAACTACGCTTGTTCTCAGAACCACTGCGGTCCCCTCAATTATTCATGCAAGTGCCTAATTTGGGGTATTTGCACGCTAAAAAGTCCACTGATCGATGTGACAAGCACATTTTATTTTATGCGGCGTCGCTGTCAGGAGGCTCTCCCGATGTGCTTGAGTAATCCCTCCTCCGAGCATGTATGACAAGCAACAGGGCCTCCAAGCCCTGCCGCAATCTCTATCCGTCGGGCTGGCGTGTACGTGACACGTTCTAATTAATCCTTGGAGGATGCTCGCTGACAGGCGTTTGCCATCCTCCGTGTTTACTTTTGCGCTTCGCTTAGCTGACTCGCTCTTGTAGCCATTGCGGCAAACACGAGTTTTAAGTTGAATAGCAAGAAAAAGAGGCTTCGCGCTTTGAGGCAACAACCAATAGTTCCCTCTTCTTTCCTAACATGAATGTCGTGGCCAACGCTTTACATAACGCTGAAAGTATCTGCCTTGTACAGCTTTAATGTGTAAGGATGCACGCGAAGATTTCCTTGCGATGAGATATGCGTGGAAAGCATGCGGGGATATTTAATCAGCAGCTGTCGTGGCAAATGGAACTTGCGCAGTAAACTACACGTCATAGGTTTTACGGAGTAGGGGCGTTTTTCCAAGACGCGTCCTCTTTTTATCACTACTGAGTGCGAAACACTTAACATACCATGCCTAAAACATTGCGCTTGCGGGGAAGTTACATAAGTATTTAACTTCTTGCTTGTTTAGCGGTGACGTTTCTATAGTCGTATACAACTTTAGAAGTACGCGGCATTTCTTCCTCATAGGTGGATGCACACAAACTTGCACAAATTGGCACGCACTCCAGACACTCCATACTGACGTCATGAGTCGGACGATCGAGTGCGAACATTGCCGAGTGCGTGAGCAAGGACTTTTAGGGGCGAAGCTCCTTAAGGCGGCACCCGTTCGTCCCTCGTAGTCGTCGTGGTCGTAGTAGTGAGTAACAAGTCTTACGCTTTGACCTCCAAGGTGGTGCCGGTGGGAGATTTCTCCTGTGCGTTGTTGAACAATAAAAAATTCGCAGCGTGCGCGTTAACTAAAAGCCGAATTCTTCTGTCTCTCATTCCCCATTAGCAGCCATTGGCATGTTCCAGTAGGAAACGTTAGTAGAAGTAGAAGTGTAAGCGTTAGCTAAAAGCCGACTTCTTCTGTCTCTCATTGCCATTAGCAGCCATTGTTTACCTCCAAGGTAGTGCCTGGTGAGATTTCTCCTGTGCGTGATTAAACAATAAAAATTTTGTTCAAAACGCCGTTGATTGATGAAATAAACCAACGAAAGACGCCAGATGTTTTGTAAAAGCAGAACGAAAGAACGCCAGATGTTTTTCTTAAAGTGTAGTAGTAGTAGTTGCATGTAGCCACCTCGCCCGATCGTCAACGGGCGAGGTGGACCGGCAACGGCGCGAGGACCCTGCCGTACGAGAGTTAAATCACACTAAAAGACATACTTTGCGGGCGATACACTCTAGTGAGCTTTCAACTTTTCGTCTTAATGTACATGATAAAGAAATTATTTCTACGAAAAACGCAAGGCACACCTTGAGCAATATGTTTGGTTTTGGGACGCTAAATGGAACCATGAGGCGATGCGAAGCCGGAGCACTTGCACGATCGCGTTCCGTTGGCTTTCGTTGGGCATGCTACCGACCTCGCGTCGTGGAACGCGCGTCCTGTCTTCCCTCTAGCCTTGCCTTTAATTCGCACAGGCGAGCGGGGAATGCGGTCGCTCTTGGCGCTCTTTCGCTCGGGAGCGGACTTCTTCCTTGCATTTCACCGATCACAAGTGATAATGAAGGGACCACGTAAACCAACAGTACAATAAAAGTTTGATGTTTACTATATACACGATGTTTCACACTCTTTATATTATGTACTGGGCGCATTTCACGGAAGAGTTTCACGGTTTACAGATGATTCCCTCCGTAGCTTCGCCCCACTCATCATCATTCACCCCGTGGATATGCTGTGATTTTTTTCTTTTGTCGCGGAGGCGATCGGCTGCCGCACTTCGGTCTCCTGGGCGGGGCCTCTCCGGAATTCTTAAGTTGTATCGGAATATAGAATAAGGAGAGTGTAGTGGAAAAATCATCACTAGCCCAGTCACTACTATTACTGAAGCATTATTTGCTGGGTCATTCACAACGCAGTTAGATCACAAACGATGTGTTTGTGCTGAGTACTTTCAGTGTACATGTCAGAACCTGGCATAAAAATATTGCTATCGGTTCAACACAGGGAAAAACCGAGTGGACAAGCGCCGACTGGCATCTCTGAAAAATTTGGTACCATGAATTACAATTTCAGTGATACGAATGCGGACGGGTAAATAAGCCGTGAACAGCCATCTGTACTATCTTGTTCGTATATCAGAAAAAACATATTGAAGTGCGCCCTTCCCATCTAAAAGTAAAGTCATAGCCTCTCATTCCTATGTTTTGGCTGATCAGGGCTACCAATCGACGTGGTCGTTGAAGCTTAAACAGTGCGTATACGGTGCACCTAATGCACGACTTCTTTGTCTTCAATCTTCAAATTCTGCCGAGTTCATCATCAATGTATACAAATGATGAATGTACAGTCGGACTAATTTTGGACGCCTAGGCATCTCCGGTAATTATCCTTGCTGAAAGTCTTTGTTAGGCTCTTTCCACGCCTAATAATCCAGATACATTCCACGGTAACATATTCGGCCGTGTTTTTGTTTTGGCGTACTGCGAGTTATTTTTACACTGCGCTGTGGCAGGCACTGTGATACGCGCCGTTAGTATAGAAAACAAAAGAAAAAGTAAACAAAGCAATATACGCTAGACAACGGAAGCATTTCATGCAGCTTTTAGGGAAACAAAACTCATGGTCGCTTCTCTGCGTGTCTGAAAATAACGATCGTTAGAAAAAATGTTAATACTCTGCCCCCCTCCCCTCCCCCCTCCTGCCAGGGCACCCCCTATCGACCGTGTATTCAATCTTCTTCCTGCACTGTCGAAGCAGTGGAGGTTAACGTTTTAACGCGATAGCGTTAAAGAGCTCGTATCGCAGAAATTCCGCCGTCGGCGTCGGGGCCGTTGGTTGTGAGCGAAAAATCATCATCTTGTCCGTGACCGAAAAATCGAAAAAGCTGCAAATAAAATAAATGAAAATGTTGGGTTCGAGTGAGAATCGAACCCAGGCCGTCTGCGTGGCAAGCAGGTGTTCTACCACCCAGCCACGCCACTACTTGGAGATGCGCTGAAAGTAACTTTGATGCTTCCCAAAAATACGCGTCCTGTATACAGGTGTCACAGTACGAGGTGTAATATCGCAGTAATATTGCGTGGTACAAGCGTACATTGCCATCGGGCGTCACACCATGTCAATATCATAACGACTTGGTGTTTTAAAGACAGCCACCCATTACAAAAGGCACACACATTACTGCGCGTATTCCCTTAAGACCACGTAGTGGGTTCATCGCAACTTCGAAAAAGTTTCTCGCGCATAATAGCTCCTGGTTTAAAGCATGCCACCCATTACCTAAGGCGCACACCTTAGTGCGCGCATTCTGTTAAACACTCGTAGTGTTGGAACTGCGCACTAGGAACCGAATATCGCTATCGCGTTCAACTCTTAAAGGCGAAGCTTAAGCGTACCCAAATTTTTGTGTACCCATTAAACTAACGTAAAAAAATGCAGCGCCTGCTGAAAATAGAAATATTCTCTCTCGTGTACTGACACGCGCCAGATGTTATAATAAAGAGTGAGGTTAGCAACTAGTTAGCGAAGCAATCCTCTATGAAGTACATCAAACTCACTGGTAACGTCGCTCTAGTGCTTAACGGTGCAACCTGTTTCTGAGTTAACCATTTTAGAAAATAAAGAGTTAGCGAGAAACTTCACCCGTCAGCTCGTCGAGTTCGTCATCGTGTCTAATCCGCTTGCTTTTCGTTGCGATTGTTTCAAAGAAACCGTTCGTAAAACACAAATGATGCACGATTATCCTCACGGAAGACGTTAAGTTAGGTAATTATATTTTGTTCCTTTCGTATTTTTCCTGCTTAACGGCAAACAACAGCTATCAACGAATTTAGGAGCTGTTGTCTGAGACAAGACGGTGAGATGGGCTAGTTGGTGAACATTCATGTTAAGGCACAAAGCTTTTAAGCGCACATAAAACGAGGACCCAAGATTTAAGAACTTGACAGGACAGCACTGTCCTGTCAAGTTCCTAAATCTTCGGTCCTCTTTTTTTGTGCGCTTAAAAGCTTTGTGCTTTAACATGAGTGTTGTCTGAGCCGCTGTGGTTGGGGTGTAGGAGCTGCGGCAGACAACAGCTAGTTAGGATCACAAGTTTGCGCCGAATCTTATGCACCCCTCCCTTGAGCACCGTAGTGGTTTGGCCCTGCTGTTCCCTTAGGTTCCCCAGAGCGCAATAATCTCATCGACAAGTCCAAACTTGTCTCGCGCAAGATGTAATTTGAGCGTCACGTTCGCTAGCGTATATATCAAAGCGAAAGTGAAAAGAAATTCGTAGCGAGCAGTCAAAAATAGTGAACATGACGTCAAACGATCGGCTTGTAAGCTCGAGCTATTGACGTTTTCCTGCAACGTGTGATCGTTTTGCCAATAAAATTTCCACGGAGCTTCTTTCAGGAAGGAAGTAGTCACGTATTTCCGAAAACCTTTGCCAAACTTGTTACTTAAAAATGATTCATTGTTGTGCTTCCAAAGAAGGCGAAATATTGTTTGCTGAAGGAGAAGGAAGGCAGCAGGTGTACTTTTGTTTGCATATATTCTTTTTGTTTAAGATTACAGCAGAATGCTCAGAAACATCAAAAAAGAAGAGAAAAGTTGTTGATAGAACGGTGACGCCCTTTTCTACACATTCTTTACAAATAAACTTGTTCCTGCAGTTCTTCCTTTTCTATAACCTCGAGATGGAACTTGGAGTCATGAGAAAAATAATGTGCGCAACTTGCACTAGTGGCGCAAAGCCGGAACCAACAGCGGAGCTAGCACTTTTAAGGTTTTGGTAGTAGTACGAACATTTCTTGCGCTTTACAAAAAAGAACTGAAGACAGCGATGAAGGACGTACAAAACACATCAGCGCAAACTAACAACTGTTTAATACGTAGATGGATATGAAATATATACAGTGGCCACACACGTGCGCTGAACTGCTGAAGCTACCGATGCCCCCTGTCCTCGTTTGATCATGTCTAACCAACTAGCCCATTGTCAAGTTTTTATTAAGTAGTACCAAGCATGGCTAGGCTTGGCTATTCTCCGGTTGCACTACGAACACATGCTTTACGTGGCTTCGATGGGAACATGCCACGTGACTAGTGACGTAATTTTTAGTCACGTCACCAGTTGTTACGTGATGCTACGTGATTTCAGTCACGCGGCTAGATGTTATGTGATTTTAAATCGGTTCCTCGTGACTGGCTGTTACGTGGTTTTTGGCGGGAACATGTCACGTGACCACCTGTTCCGAGTGTTTCGTGATTTCAGTCACGTGACTAGTTACATGGTTTATGGCAAGCACATGCCAAGTAACTCGCCATTAAGTGTCGTTACGTCATTTCATTCAAATGACCAGTTGGTACCTAAAGTTACGTAATTTTTTGACACGTGACTAGTTGTTACGGGATGTTACGTGATTTGAGTCGCGCGACTAGATGTTACGTGATTTCAGTCACTGGCTAGATGTTAAGGGATGTAAGGTGATTTTAGGCACGTGTGTAGTTGTTACGTGATGTTACGCGATTTTAGTCATGTCACTGGTTGTTACTTGATCTTACGTGAGTTTTAGTCACGTGACTAGTTACGTGATGCTACGTCATTTTAGTCACGTGGGTATACGTCAAGCGATTTTGGTCAACGATGGCAACAACGATGGCGATGGCAGAAATGAGGTTGGTGAGTCTCTGTACTTGCTATCACCATAAAATATCCCCGCAGAAATGGGGGTGTGCTTAATGGGACCTTGTGCATTGTATGTTGGGAACACATGGGTCGCTATATGACGGCATGTATTTACCTGCGGCGAAGATTATTCCGATGTTGTACAGCGTATGCTACTGGAAGCAGCTTCACAGCTGCTTCCCGCCAGTTGACCATGAAACTGTAAACCTATTACACTCGCTTCTAAATAAAGTGTTAAACAATGGCCGACAGTGTGAGAATGAGATAACCGCCAATGCTAAGGTGTACGCTCGCTCAATTAAATGCAAGTGCATTTAGCACTTCACAGTCAATACCACAGAACTGGCGCGAATGTACTTATGCGTCAGGAAATCAATACTGGATAATATCCGTCAATTACCTCATTGGTAAATGGTAATCATTGGTAATCATTGTCACTCTCGAATTTTAATTTTATATGCCCGTGAGGAAGAGCCACGCTTGCTGCAGTTAAGATGATCTTCAACTTCAGTTTTTGTATTCCGGTAAAGAATAATTGCATAATGTCAATTATAGAGTTTTTTGCCTATGTGTACTATGTGATGATGATCATGATAACTTCAGGTAATTTTCTTCCCCAAATTACAGTTGCATTTGCGCCGCGTTGTTGGGAGAAATGTGCTCATTTAAAACAACACCAATGAGAGATCTCGCACTTACTGTATTTATTCGAATCTAAGACGATGTTTTTTTTTCAAAAAAACATGTTTCAAAACATGTTTCAAAACATGTTTAAAAAAAACAGTAAAATGATTAAGTTTTGTTTTGTTTTCTGGCCTTGCGAATTTCGGGGGTCGGCTTAGAATCGGGGGGGGGGGCCTACATTCGAGTAAATACGGTACATGGCAGTATCAAAAGCAGCTGTTTTCTGCCCCTCCCTGGAAAGATATCTAATGCTTGATAGCTCGAAGGAAAAAGAACAAGGAAAAATGCCGCGTGGTGTAATTTATTATTTTTATTGCAGTCTTCCTGTTAGTTTGCTTTTATTTGTTTTATTAATAACAATATCTGGGGTTTAACGTCCCAAAACCACGATATGATTATGAGGGACGCCGCAGTGGACGGCTCCGTAAATTTCGAACACGTGGGGTTCTTTAACGTGCCCCTAAATCTAAGTACACGGGCCTCAAACATTTTCGCCTCCATCGAAAACGCATCTGCCGCGGCCGGGATTTGATCCCTCGCCCTTCGGGTCAGCAGTCAAGCGCTATAACCACTAGACCACCGTGGCAGGGCTATATTTGTTTCCGTGTACCGCACTCTAGGAGCACATAAAGAACTTTTGGGCTGTCAATATCTAGCCAGAATTTCCCACTTTTCGACATATATCATAATCCACTCTCCAGGTTCTATACATTGACACATTTAATATAAATATTCTGACATTTGAACAAATCTTCAGTTTTAAGGAACCTGAGGCCGCAAATGGATGTATGAACACACGAAGTACTGCAAAAAATTTTGCTAGTGCAGAATTTAGTCTTTAAGAGGCGCTAAGATTGAATTATTACCGAAATATACGTATTGAGAGCAAAAAGACGATTGTATCAAAGTAGTTCTCTTGAAATGAGTTATTTTGTGGTTGTCATCCGCGTTGGCAGTCGGCAACTATTGGTTCAAAGTAACGGTGCAGCAGCGCCTTGGTTATACAAAACTAGAATGGAGAAAATTTATAGAATAGAACGCAGCTTGAGTATTCGTCTAAATTGCGCACGTTCGTGCTTTCAGTTATACGGGATATTCAAAATGTACAGCGTAATCTGTCCACAATCCAGTAAGCTCGATCCGCCATGTTTTGTTGGGCGCGAAAACAAAACTAGTCGCATATCGTAGCCTTTCAGGTGCTTGTTGCTGATTATTTATCTTCGTTCTGCGATGACTTCCCAATGCTTCGTGCGCTGTTCAGGCAATGAGGGAGCCCTAACAATGCCAGGAACAAGGCAGCATTAGTTTTAATGGAATTTATCAGTTAAATGAACAAAGAAAAATGATATACCGACGCGAACTTGTTTCGTCAACAAGATCGGCACTGTGTTAAGTCCGGAAATGACTGGCGCACGCAAAAGCGCTCTTCAATGTCAGTTCTTATTTCTCCATTCAATTTAGTTTCTCGCCTGCAACATAAGCTACACTTACAGAACAATATATTAAAGGGGCCCTGCAACACCTTTCTTAGTTATATTGGAATAGTCTCATTATTGACGTATGACTCTTCACGAGTCATATGCCGCAAAAATTTTTCGAATCCGTCGAGTCTAAGTGGTGTTACCAAATTATAGAGATCACGTTCCGCAGCTTTCTCCCTCAACTCAACGCCGCGAGCGCGCGGAAAGATAGGCAGCGAATCGAGGGAGGCAGCGCAGAGGAGCGAGGCTCCGCCCAAGAGCGCCGGCGGAGTTTTTTTCTTCATTTTTTTTCTCTCTGACGTCTGGACGCAACCACGTGGTCTGTGCCGCCACTTCCGGTCGGCTTGCGTCGTTCTCGTCGAGCGGAGCCGATATCGCGCGTGCTTGAAAACTGCGCGTCGGTTTGGTAATGTTGGGTGTGCACCTCGAACGCCGTAGTGTTTTCATCGCTCTGCCAACCATGGAAGCAAACCTGCGCCCTCGTTTGGAACGAATGACAGCTGAGATCGGTTTCGGCCCATACTCCGATACACCGCCTCGTAAGACGGCACTGGCAGACGACCCCGAAGCGCCGCCATTACCGGACGCCCGCATTGTTATCGGAGACACGCTGCGCCCGTGCCTCGGTCGGTCGTGAGAACGTGCCGACGATGCAGTTCTCAGCTGACGAGGCAACACTCGAACGGCTGCCACTCTCAACGGAACTGGCGATGGTCAAAAGCACAGAAATATTCACGTTTTCGGCACTGCGCATGGTGAAGAAAACGGAACCACGCAACTACGAGCAGACGAGCTGTCGGTGAGACCGGAAGTGCTAATATGAATGTTTGTTCGGTGTTTTTAACGCGATAACAGAATATAAACATACATATTATCTACTTATGGAACTCAAAATTAACAACGAAAGTAATAATGAGGGTGTTATCGTGATTATAACATCAGCCAATGGTGGAACTGCCGACAATCGCGTCATATTTTGCGGACTAATACATCATTTGTCGAGAGAAGAGGGAGCGATTTTCAGCTGACTTTGAGAATTTATTGTAAATTCCAGGCCGTGCGCATCGCTGTAATATTTGGCTCGCGTGTTCTCGGGAGCCTCGACTACCGATCGGCAGCGCTTTTTGAGCATGCTCGAAAAGTGTTGCAGGGCCCCTTTAAGAAAATCAATATCTTAAGAAAAAACTGCGCAGCAGGACGAGACACTTAGAAAGAACTGACGAAAACGAGCGCAGACTCACAACTAGTTCATTGAAAACCGTGTCAACCTTAAAAAGCCGCAGTAAAAATGATTTGTCACAAACAACGAAAGAACACGAGAAACAGCGTAGCCAAGAAACAACACCGGTCAAAGATTTCAAATTGACAATCACTCCCGCTTAGGTAATGATAGAACGTGGATGATAGCAAGGGGGAAATATTAGATGAGTACCCGGTACTGTCAGCATTTTCCATATGTGCCAGTAAATGACATGCCTGATTTGGTCGTTAGCTCTGATTTATAGCTTGAATGAGCAGAACATATGCCCTTGTGATTAAACTAAAGCAACAACACATATTCTCTGTTTCGCCTGATGGCTTAAAAATTGCGATAAAAACGAAAATATAAAGAAAGTCAGTTATGCTGCGAAGGAAAATTTAATTACCACTGACAACTTTCCGAAGCCATTGGCGCTTAATTTGCTTATCGATTCGCTCTAGTTCTTACCCTATTTCTGATTTAATTTAGCACGCTATGTAAGGGGCACATGATGGAGTATGTCTGTGTTGTACTAATATTCCTAGACTGAAAGAAAAACAAACAGCTGAAAGCTGAAATATTTAGTGCACACTCAAAGAGAGAGTGAGAGCGAATTGTTAAAGGAAAGACACAGAAGCATATACTCAAGCGGGGCAGTATAGTATGGGCAGTGTACTAGCTGCATAGACTTATTTGCAGAATTTTTTGTGAGATTTTCTTTTGATACTGTAACGTTCTGTCCGGCAATAACGCACATCATACTAAGCGCAACGGAGACCTGCGCTCAGATAACGTCCGCGTGCAGCGAGTGAGCTCCAGCGCATAATTAGATTTCCTCAATTTTCCTTACGGAACACTTGGTGTGGCGGTTACTGTGTGCAAAGCAATAATTTTCCGGGGACCATGCAACAGATATTGCGCACGAGAAAATGGTGGGCGATCAACTGAGTTTACTTCGTTTTATGTGTTTTCGAACGCGCAAGCGGAGATAACAGCTTGCAGATGGAAAGCGCTAAATCCTGATAGGCTCAAAGCTTAGTGCTAGCATTGTCCTCGAGTTTTATGAAGAAATGAGTGGCTATGGATGACATTTTCTCTGTAGGAAGGGTAATGAAGGCGTGAAAGAAACTATTTTCTCCTTTTTCAACTCTGAGTGGTTTATGGGCCCTTGAATCCCCTCTTGGTTCCGTGGAAGAATCCTCTGTTATTCCACTCTAGCAAAATTTGCATGGTGTTGTCTGACAAAAATGTCGTTGCTTAAGTTTAACAACAAAGCCAACGCAAATGAACCTTAGTAATTAAACCACCAAGGCTTCACCAGGACTTGTTCTGACCAGAAGGTCGGAATATGGTATGGACAGACGGTCATTGTATTCAAATTTACCGTGGTAACTTTCCAATTAATAGTAAAGAAAGCTAGTCTTTGTGCGCGGACACTGCGAAGTGAGATTTAGGGGAGCGTTGTTAGACGACGCTTTGAAAAGCGCTAAGACAAGCAGCAGTAATGGACGAGTTTCTTATTTTAATTGTGATCCGCGTCACCCACTTACTCTAGTATGAGTCTCGTATGCAAGGGACCCTTATGAGCATAAAAGACAACCATTCACTGAGATTTTGGGAAGCTTCATCTGGGTTGTAATTTCGAGGCACTTATTGCGCTATCCCGAATAAATATTCTCGTTACTACCAAAACATTTCTCGCTGCCTCTTCGTAAAGAGAGGATATTTAGGAGCAGGCAATAAGAAGACGCACATTTAACGAAACTGAAAGCCTGTGCATGTAATGAAGCCGTTTCATTGTTCGTATTGGAGACTAAAGAGGGCCTTTCGTTTCCCGGGGGAAAGAAAACGCGTACGTGATCCCGCGGACGCCTCTCTTCTGAAGTTACACGTATTTTACAAGTCATATAAGAACCAGGAGAACACAGGCTTCTATTTTCTGTCCGGTACGTACAAAAGACAATAAAAATCGTTAAGCGGATATCAGTTTTTCTTCTTGGAATTCGTCCATCAGCCTGAAGGATACCACAAGAAAAGCCTCAACAATTCATTTGCTTCGCCTTGTTAGGTAAAAAAAATAACTGAAACTTGGGATTGTAAAAAAAATTACAAGAAAGAGTAAGGATATTGATTGTGGTTGTGTGCGTAATTCTGAACAGTAGCGCAAAGAAGTACACGGACGGCAAATCAAGACGGGACACAGCGCTGTGTCCGCCTGTGTCCCGCCTTGATTTGTCGCCGTCCGTGTGCTTCTTTGCGCTATTGTTCAGAATTATGCACTACCAATTAGCCCATCAGTCTGTTCTTTTGAGTTCTATGCGGCCAGTTCATAGTATGAAGGAAAGAAGATTATTTTTAAGGGCTCGTTTTTCTTTGTTAGACACAATAATAATGAAAACTAACAGAGAAATAATGCCAAGGAAGGTGTAGGGGTTCTTATCTGCAGTAATTGGGATATAAACGTGAAGAAAATAAAGTGATCGAAAAGATAACTTGCCGCCGGCAGGAACGATTCTGCGACCTTCGAATAACGCGTCCGATGCATTTCATCAGTTTAGTGTATGGAGGTTACGTCATGTAACTGATAACATTTATTCTCTTATATAAATAATTATATTAACAAACATGAAAAAAGATGAACTGCACGATGAGCGCTCGCAATAATTATTTGAAGTCTTCACATATACTTCAAAGCATAGATAGCAAACATTCGGCAGATCCCACTCATTCTGGTTGTCGATGTCATGCGAAGCGGACAGCGATTAGTGGTCTGTACCGAATTTTTTTTATTGCTTTGAGTCATGTGTTGCAAAGTGCGATCAACTTCTTTGTTCATTTTAATTAGTTATGGATATAACGTGGGCGGGCCCGTAGCGAGAAATTTTAATCGGGGCAAGGTGGGGGGGACGAGGGGAGACCTTGCTGAAGGCCTTGCCCTCCCCCATGGCTACGGAATTTATCGTGGTTTTTTCAGGCACGTCGACTGTACTGATACTCAAAGGGTATCGTACCCTTGGTTGTATGGTTCGACGAGACGTCAGTACTGTCCTTAGAGCACAGATGCCAGTTTCATGGAAATGAACTGCACGCTATGGTGCGACGATGTCCAAGCGGTTTTTGCCGTACTCCTTCGGGTTTATCAATGGGTGACTATAGCTTGGCGAGTCCTACACGTGTTAATATGTAATGCCTATTACATTGTTACACACCCCGATAGCGAATCGTGCAACCACAGTTGACGTTGCCGCGATATGAAACTATATAGAGTGTTTTTCGTAAGCAGTTTCAAGCACTGGCGTAGCTCTGTGGATGAATACTCGACTACCACGCAGAATGCCTGGGTTCGATTGCCGTTCTAACTGGGGTTTTCAATCTTTCCGTCCCTCTGATATTTCCCTCACGGACAGCGCTGCCAACGCCTGCCGCGCAGTTGCTGCGGGGCAAGCTCCATAACGCGATCGCGTAAAGGTTTTTGAAAGTATGTTATCCCCGTTTCTGGGTTGATATGGAGAGTGAATCACTTGTGCCCGCATTCCATGGGCCGTGGTATACGGGTATGTACCACACGTGACTGATGGAAAGGGTTTCATGGCGTACGCGACTAGTATCAGGCACTATTCATGTAATGACATACTCGTCGTGTTCGTCATACACTAATGCCCTCCATGCAAATTTTGATATGCGTAAGCTAAGGAGATGACCACGAGAACGCAAAGACGTAGGCAGCTAGCTAGCTAGATAGATAGATAGATAGATAGATAGATAGATAGATAGATAGATAGATAGATAGATAGATAGATAGATAGATAGATAGATAGATAGATAGATAGATAGATAGATAGATAGATAGATAGAAAGAAACGGTCAAAGTTCCTTTGGTTCGCGAAGAAATACTTGGAATTTGAAACTAAACAGGGTATGAGAATGATATCGTCGACACTTTATTTTGGTAGGCATTTCGCCATTGCCTTGAATAATTTGGTGGCCCTGGCAAATAAATGACTCCTTCTGCACCTACACAAACGGCCAATTTCTTTTCACAACCATAAATCTTTATCTGCCCCACTTTGTTTGGTGTCAAAAAAGATATTGAAATAGTGGCAGATCGGTGTAATGCGATATGGTATTTAAAGGCCTCGTTAGGTTTCTTTTGCGCATATATAAATGACGCCTGCGCACAGTCGGAACTTCACAAGTTCCACGCCTTCAACATTTTTTTTCTGTTTTCTTAAAGCTAAACAATATACTGAATACAGCTAAAAATAAGTCAATGGTTTAGTTAATTCTAATGCACTTGTTGCTACTTGCTCACGATGCGAACGGACCAGGTACAATAATGGCGTTTTGGTTTATATATCATGCCATTTCTTTTCTCGCATCCTAATGAGATAATGGGAACAAAGCTCGCAAGTACAATCACTCGGATACAGCAGTTTGCACAAATACACACAGCACAACCTCACGCGAATTGCACGCCCGCGATGCTCGTGCCGCAACCCACGCTTGCGAATTTAGAACAACGCCTTACGACAGCTGCCCAGTCGTGTTTTCTTCGCATCACAAGAACGCCTCATTACTTATTCAGCTCCTCAATGCTTCGCTGCTGCGAGCCTGGAAAAGTTCGCGGTCGCAAGTCTCAAGCCAAGTTAGGAGTGCAGCTTCCATGTGTTTTTGTGTTGGCATCATTCAAGACACGTCGGCTGCCCAAGACGCTGTGGTGTGTTTTGTGTATTTAGTCTTTTAACACACGCAAGCGAACTGATTTTGTGGGTTGGTGCATAGTTGTAGATAACGGTCGATAGCTTCACCGCGAAGCTGTAGCGAGAATGGCGCTTTCTTTTTCTTCACTTGAAGCCAAAACATGTATCTCCTATTAAAACAATGTAAATACATATGAACGATCTTGAAATAAAAAAAGGACACCAGCACAGCACCGAAACATGCGTCTAAACTACAAGCGACCTTCTGATTTGTTATTCTCGTTATCCTAATCGTAATATTCCAATTCGCGTGGGCGGAAGGAGGTTACAGTACTTCCAACGAGACAATCGATACTAGTACCTAAATATCTCTGCAAGTGCAGCCGGGATCCTAAGAGTATTAAGGTCCCTAAGCTGTCTATGTATAGCACCAAAGCCCAGCCTTAATTCACGAACTTCGTATCTTGCAGTGGCTGTTCCAGTACCTGGCCATATACAGCTTACTAGACCGACGAAATTTCGGTTGGAGGCAGCGCATTGTCGTCGTCCGCCTACGCCCCTACGGAAACCATGTCTCCGAGTGACTAAATGAAGGCAGTCCTAGATTCCGCAAGCCTACCTTAGAATTTCCTACAGAATATTTGAGAAAACTGTTGGTGAAATATAGCACTCGTAGTTATGGGCTCAACTAGCTGTGAACTATTCGGGAGAAAATATTTTTTAGAAAAGCACTGTGGCCTGATATATCGAGTAGGCTATCAAAAATAAATAGTTCTGCTTCGTGATTTAAAAATCTGTCGTTCTTGTGTAGCGACTGCTGTAGTGCTACATCCTACGATGAATTCATCTCCAGTAGTCTGAAACCCGAGGAAATGCGTAGCACGCGCACACAGCGATGCCCTTTCATAAAGTCCCCACTGCTCCGTTTTCCTAACCAAGGATGACGTCAGTGTTTCAGGTAAGCTTGTAAGGTTGCCCCGGCAGGAGTACAATCTTCTTAGGGAGACTCGCAAACTCTCTGCGACATGCAGGCAACTTTTTGCTGCGCTTTATCGTCTTCCTGCTTGTTATATGACAGTTGGTGTACGTGTCGCTGCGGCGAGTTCCGTATGGTTGTTTGCCCCTTCAGATGTAGCGCCGGAGAAGCGCCGGTGGCAGAGGCAATCCCTTCCTTAGTGAGGCGATGGCACCCTCTCTTGCGCGGCGCTGGTGTCAGCTTTATGTTTACGAAGCGTTTTAGGAATGTCAAGTTAATTCTGGCAATTACTTCTTGTTTATGCCTGTTAATTGTATTATTTTAAACTGCGGCCGTTTATTTTAACCAGGTTTTGAACATTTCTAGCCTTGTTTCAGGCCGGAACTGACCACTTGATTTTGATTGTGATCAGCTAGATGAGATCTATGGATGTATGGCATGCCGGGCTCCTGATGTGTTACGTACTTAAAACACAAAACAGTAACGACAAACATTGATTATACAGACAGCTCTCGTTGTTACAGTCAGCTATAGGGTTACAACAAACTTGGCATAGTAAAATGAGCAAGCAAGATACGGCATTAACACACTCAACATATTAACACGTCTCTCTAGGCTCTAACGCACTGCTTATATGTATAATTTTTTTGTGACGCTGCTTTACAAGTATGAAGCGAAATTGCCTCATCAGTACATTACATCTGTCACTAGGTATTTTCGTTCTTTATGGTTGGCACCTCACCAGCCATGTGTAACAGAGTGGCTAACCAAGGCTGCGGCCTGCCTGCTATATCCGATCCGCGGGGCTCTAAAGAGATCAGACTGGCCGCTACGCAATTGTGCCCTACTTGTAAGACCTACCGGTATTTTAGAACTCACAGACAGGAAAGCGAAGGAATGTATAGGGCATGTTATTTGTAGTAATTACGATGTAAATCTGAAGAAAGTGAATTGCGCGAAAACATAACTTGCCGCCGGCAGGGACCAAACCTGCGACCTCCCAATAACGCGTCCGATGTTCTACCACTGGGCTACGGCAGCGGTCATCCTTCCGTCCACATTAAGGGGTATATATGTTTATTTAGGCGTAGGAGTATTAGCATCGCTAGTAGCCACGATGGCTAGTGTGGTACACTCGTTTTCCGCCTGCTGGCGTCGCGAAGCACGTGACTTTATCCCGAGCTGGCAGTTGACCAATAATCCCTCGCACGATACTTGAAGGCATGCGATCTGCCAGAACGAGATCCTGGCTATGAACGAACAAAAGAAGGAAAATCGTAAGGGCTCGTTTTTCTTTGCTAGACACAATATTAATTAGAACTAGCAGACAAGAAAGCCAACGAAATTATTGGGAATGTTATTTCTAGTAATTATGATGTAAATGTCAAGAAAGTAATGTGAACGAAAATATAACTTGCCGCTTGCAGGTACCGAACCTGCGATCTTCGAATAACGCGTCCGATGCTCTACCACTGACCTACTGCGGTGGTCATTCTCCCGTCCACTTAATGGGGTATATACGTGCATTTAAACCTAAGAGTGTTAGTCAGCGCCGCTCGTAGGCGTGACGGCGAGCGTGGAACACTCTTTTTCTGCTTGCTGTGCAGAAAAAGAGTGTTCCACACTCTTTTTGACGAAGAATGTTTCACACTCGCCGTATGTTACCTTTTCGTCCACTTTAATTTCTTCACGTATACATCGTAATTACTACCACTAACATCCCCTATACTTTCCTTGGCTTTCCTGTCTGTTAGTATAACACTTCTAGCTTTAAATGCACATACATATGCGATAGAGTGGAGGTGATTGTGGAATATTTCTTCTGACCAGCAGGCAGAAAAAGTGACGGCGAGTGTTCCACACTCCCCGTCATGGCTAGTAGCGGCACTGACTAACACTCCGAGGTTTGTATGCACATATATACCCCATAAAGTGGGTGGGGCAATGACCGCCACCGTAGCTCAGTGGTAGAGCATCGGACGCGTTCTTCGAAGGTCGCAGGTTCTGTCCATGCCGGCGGCAAGTTATCTTTTCGGCCGCTTTACTTGCTTCACATTTACATAATAATTTTTATAACTAACATCCCCTATACTTTCCTAGGCTTTCTTGACTTTTAGTTCTAAATAATGTTGTGTCTAGCAAAGAAAAACGAGCGCTTAAAGTGCCCTTCTTTCGTAAGACCTATGGTGATATTGAATATTACTTGCTCAAGTGCAGCGGACATCATAACAATCGACTACATTTCTGTGAAGCACCTCAACGTTTAGGCTCGCTGCACGAATAAGTCCAGGATACGGTGTTTCCACGCGAACTCTGGGCATTCAGGAAAGAGGTGTCGTGACTACTCTTGAACTTTTTAAACGCTACACACCTCGTATGTGACTGGTGATGAGTGACACTCATACTAGGCTCATAGTGGGGCGTTCTAGCTAGTAGCACTTTACTCAGGACCTGATAAGAGTGTATGAAAGACATGATAGTCATAAAAGAAGCGAATGGATGTATCTGCGCAAGAAGGGGTCCAGTCCGGTCTAGTGCATATTTAGAAAGTATGTCCGCTGTCAAGACAGAAATATGCGCCGTCATAAACCGCATTGCACATCAGCGACATTTACTTAACAAGTCGTACTGATTGACACTCTACAAAAGCAGATACAATTGGGGGAGCAGTACCCGATGCGCTGTTAGATGCGACTACCATGACATGAATCAATCCCCATTAGCTAAGATGGCACCGCTGCCGCTCTAGAAACGCGTTAGGCTTTTCATTTAGCAGAACAGCAACGACATCTTCAAAGACTTGCCAGGTGATCCATTTAGCAATATCTATGATCCACAATTAACGAAGTTATTTTGTCCTTAAATGCTCGCACGAAAAAATTTGAGTAGGCGTCGCTGTTTTACGGCAATGTTTACGGAAGAAGTATGCGCCATCGACGAGGGTAATAAAACGTGCTGGCGGGAAGGGCACCGTCGTTAATGGACAGCATGCTTCCTTTTTTCCAGGCTACAGATTTCTCGGCTCGTTAATCATTCCGCAGCCAAGCTTAAAGCGAAGGCTTCCTGCCGGATATTACATGATAGCCTCCAATCGGAGGAGGGAAACGGTGCATGCCGAGTAGAACGAGGACATGAGGGGGGTGTCGTCGCTAGACCGTATGGATTTTGCGTCTTTCGAGTACCCTTGTTTGCACGCCGAGCTCTCTATGTGCTCGTGGGGAGCGCAGACGCGAGCGTTTTCCAATAATCTCCCTGAAATGCATCCCGCTTAGGTTCTCAGTACTTGATTTTCTTTCTTTCCGACCTGCTTTTCAGCAATGCATCTTACGTATATTTATGCATTTTCCAGTTGGTTAGCTATGATGGGTAGGACCAGCGAACATCGGTGACAATTAGCGCTCAATTTCAACTGTCATTTATTGCTGAAAAAGCAAGCGTAAACAAGTTTATAAACGCATGCGTGGAAGAGGTTACGAGAAGATAAAAACAAGAAAAAGATACACTACAAAAAAGCTACTATCCATTGTTGGCGGAAGCCCACAAAAATAGATAACTTTGTTTACATTTCGGGATTAACTTTGTAGACTGCATTTCTGAGGGATCTAAACGAATCGCACGACTTATAGATTTCTCAGGTTTCATCGTGTTCAGGTTAAAAAAAAAAAAAACGGTCAGCGTCATGTGGCCGCCGATGCTGTCCGTTCCCTGTGGGTCTTTTTAATTGAAACATATTCACATTTACGTTACATTAAATAGCCTGAAAGCGCTTGCTAAGAGGTCTGTGTCTTCCTGCACGTTTCACAAGGACGCTATTTCATTTTGAATAGGAAGTTTTTAGTTTTGACGACGTTTAGTTAAATCCGCGGTGAGCAAGGTCTACTAGGCATATGTGCCCAGGTGGCACGCAGAACTCATACTTATCATCATAAGTGTTCTTAGGTACACATCTGTATGCTGTTAACCCACATGGTATGTTACGTTCACCACGTAACTCACTATAAAAGATCTGATGCATGAGTCCCATAGTGAACTGTATCTACATGAGTAGCCCTGCGGAGCTGTGGTGTTGACACAGCAGTGTAACCTGTGTGAGCGTTGGCCGTTACTCCTTAGTGAGATGGTGTAGCCAACACCGAGCCACTCTGCGCAGCATGCAACGGCTTCGGTGTGCAAGCGGTTGACGTTATAGAAAATCTGGTCGTGAGCGCTTGATGACTTTAACTATAAAGGGGCAGCACGTTAGCTCGTAAACATCATCCTGCAGCCAACTGCCTCCTTTAAGATCTAAGTCAATGTTGTTCTCAGTCAAACTGTATGGAGATCGAAGAGGACCTGCGACCTGAATTTCATGAATATTGTCGCTGTGCAACGCGAACAAAAGAGAAGGACAACTTGCGACAGCGAAACAGCGTGTTGAAATCAGCTGAACAGAAAAACGTCTTCCTCGTCTTTCACTCCGAAACCTACTGTCCCACTAGCCGAAGTCTGTCAAAACTCGCCATCCTCGTATCTGTATACACACGTGTCCATATTCTGACGGTAGTTGGTATCATCTATACAGCTATGTAGAATAATCATTTGCTACACAGTCTCCAGCATAGCGACATCGGCGTCGTTCATAGCAACATTACGTGTGCTGTAGATTGATGCACAGAAGCGTTTGCATAAAGTTTCTTGCATGTTCGCACCTCATCTTTCGCACAACTTTTGCATTCGACCAAGTATGTCCCGGCCATGTCTATTCCGATGCAATGCTTTTTCGTGCTTTTCGTACTTCACCAGTCCTCGCGCTAATGGTCCGCCTACGATACCCACCGGACGGTCCAGCACTGAGCGGGAGATTAAACTACGTATACAGGCACTACAAATCCCGATTCTGTTCTGTAGCGTAGAATTGAGCATAATGCTTCCCTAAAACTTGCTGGCGCAGGCAACAGAACTTCTGGGGAGGGAGGAAATGCGTTTAATGACTATGGTAGCGATGCGGAAGCGAGTCCGTGATGTCCATTAAAATGAGGTGGTGTTTCTCATCGCTTAAGGTGATCATGGCAGTCAGGATAATTGGACTCATCCTCCACCAAACAACCCTCACGCGCGGAGCACTGCACGATTCTGTCTTAGCCTAATGTATTTCAGCAAACTACTTCAAACGCCTGCGTTTCGAATTCAAGTGCTGTCGTCTAAGCGGAAACGAAAACACGTAGTCAAATGCAGAACTTGCCACTAGCAGGACTCTTGAGAAAGTCAAACGCGCCAGTAAAAGATTTTGTTGTCTTTAGCGAGCCCCGTACTCGCACCCGAATTTCGGTTGGCTTTCACTCCAGCCGGATGTGTTAGTTTGTTCGACTTTTTGAAAACGAGCTAGTGGCTGTTTCCTCCACTGTCCTTTTCTTCCAGCTCTGTTCTCGTTTCGGAGTACCCAGTCCTTTGATTTGGCCTCATTGCATTAGCGGAGAGCTTTCGAGTCGCCTTGTCGTCTGTTGCTTTACGAGGAAAGTCTCGCTGCGAGTGTGAGATAAAACACTGGAAGCTTAGCCGACGCCCGCTCCTTGAAAAAAAAAAAAAAAACGAGTCAGAAACCCTCCATCATTGTTCAGAATACGCTTTTGGAGTCAATTATGTTGGAACCTCATAATGGTGCTGTGTTTATTGAGAACAGCTTTTGTACATAAATACTGCATTGTTATGAGCTGATAGTGAGATAAAACTGGAAAACACAAGTTCGTGTCAGTTTAGCGCATGCCCGTAACACTGCAAGCCGGCACAGGGCCACTTCGCATTCCCCCAACAACATATAGTGTGCAAGAACAAATATTGCCTTTTATAACGGAATCCTTCATTAACGAACACGCTCTGGCGATTATTCCGAAGCTCAACGCGGCGCGAGAATATAAATATATAGTAATATGCAGTAATCACTGATCAAAGAGTGCTGCGCAGCACAACACCAATAGTCCAAGACTTTTGGCGATAGATTACTAGCTCGTCTCTCAAAGGGATAATGCCCAACGGGCATGACTTCAATTCCCATCGACGCGGCGGATAAAGCTTGTATTTCTACACACCCTGCCAATGGCAAAGCAAGGTGTGACAAGGTGACCAGACGACGAGAAAAATCGTAGTAGTAAGCTTGTTGACGACTGCAGCGGTCGCCGTCAAAGTAATGGCATTGATTAACGGGACGGACAGCAAGGCGATCCACGTTTGGAACACTTCTCTGCTGCCACAAGCAAACAGGTAGTCAGATATAAAGGCATGGACAACACGAAGCTTCTGCCGGTGTCTTCATTCTTCATGCGTTTTTTTTTTTTTTTTGCTCAAAAGTATCTAGCTCAACGAAATCACCCTGTTTACAGTCTACTTCAATGTGAGAGAAAGTGAAGTGGTCGTCGCGAACACAAAATAAAGAGAGCAACGACTAAGCAGGGAGGCCCCCATCAAAGCTCGCCACCGATGTGGGGCTTGCAGGGTTCTGAAAAGAAGATTAAAACTCGCGGTTTTGTTTTATTACTTTTTCAGCGCACTCAAAGTTCTTGCTAGATTTGTTAAACATAGGTTTTCTGATCTTACCTCTTTGGCATACGTGTTTTTTTATCATTTTCTTGAACCCGGCCCTCCCTGACATTTCCTCCTTCCTCCAGACAAAGTAGTATCAACATTGACGCCATGGGTTGGCGCGTCCATTGCACCTTTCAAGCGGGTATCACGCGCACTGAGGTCCGACGCTGCGTCACAACGACACAAACCACTCGCGCGTCAGGCTCGTAGCAATTCGCGTCGGGTCATCAACTCTGCCTTGCAAATCTCCACGCGAAACTCCGGTGCGAGGACGCCCTGCATCACACGCAACCCTTTTTCTCTTCGAAGTTTGTGGTCTCTTGCGCGCAAGTCTCTTGTTGAGCGGAGTGAATCCACGCGAGACGCTCGATAAACGCCTCCACTCGAGCGGGAGCGAGGCGCGAAGTGGAAAGGCCGCCTTTGCTGTAGAAGCAGCGGGCAAGGCGCAAACAGTATGGCTGCATTGAGAATGCGAGAGATAAAGGAGGCTGAAAGGAGGCTTGGCGGAATTCCAGACTTGGAAGGAAACGTCGGGTGGCTTGCGTCAAAGAAGGAGCTAGAAGGTTGGGCCTTGTGGACAGCTTGATGGCGTCTGGAGAGAATTTTGGGAGGTTGCTTTCCTTCCGACTGCAAAAGCACATTTATAACTAAACGAATCAACAGGCGTGAAGTTATTTAGAATAGCAATGAAGACTATACCGCCAATACCCCCCAAAATAGTGAAAGAGCGCGATGTTGATGCCACGCAGCTAGGCAATACATTCGATAGTTATTCTACGTATAGGAACCTATACATAGTTTTCATGTGACGTCACACCGTCGTCTGCTGGCGGTGTCCGCCATGTTGGAGAACAGCGACAAACGCGCGCGAGCATGCCCAAGCGTGCGCACGAGTGTTCATCGCTGTCTTCCTGCAGTCTGTCGGCGTGGTAGTCATTGCTTTTGCTACTTGCGAGCTATCGAGTGTTTGAATGATGGCGCCTGTCAGGCGGATGGAATTCTGCCCGTCATATTTTGCCGAGCTGGTGGGTCCGACGCGTGCACGTTATGAAGCGAAGATCAGCATGTGCGATGGAGTTGACCCCTACACGTTGTGCGCCGGTACTGACACGACGACGGACGTGGAGCTACTACCGGTTACGACGCATGCCGACATCGTGAACTATTTGGTGCTGTGCACGCACCACGTATCGCTCACCGAAATGAAAGCTTACATGTCACTTGAGGCTCACAACTACTTCACCAGTGGCCGTGTGAGCGGCGTGACAGCAAAGCGGCTGCCCTCCAAGCGCGTCATCGTGTTGAGCGAGGTAAAGTTATTCAGCAGGCGTCTCTTGACTGAAGTGATCGTCTGCATCGACCATTTCAGGCGAAGGATGGTCAACCTCTGCCGGCTGAATGTTAGCTGCGTTCGCGGCTGTGGCCACCTTTCTTTTTTTTTTTTTAGGGGCGAAGCTCCTTAAGGCGGCACCCGTTCGTCCCTCGTAGTCGTAGTCGTAGTGCGTAACCAGTCTTACGCTTTGACCTCCAAGGTGGTGCCGGTGGGAGATTTTTCCTGTGCGTTGTTGAACAATAAAAAATTCGCAACGTGCGCGTTAGCTAAAAGCCGACTTCTTCTGTCTCTCATTCCCATTAGCAGCCATTGTTTACCTCCAAGGTAGTGCCTGGTGAGGTTTCTCCTGTGCGTGATTAAACAATAAAAATTTTGTTCAAAACGCCGTTGATTGATGAAATAAACCAACGAAAGACGCCAGATGTTTTGTAAAAGCAAAACGAAAGAACGCCAGATGTTTCTAAAGCAAAACGAAAAGACGCCAGCTGCTTAACGAAAGACACCAGATGTTTTCTAAAGCAATGGTTTTCTAAACAATGAAAATTCACAGCGTACATGTAAAATTAAAGTGAGCTGCAAGTCGTCATAACTCATCGAACCTTTAGTATAAACGCGCCCGATCTCACGTCGGTGATGATGTACTGGGCAGAATTCACGGAAGATTCACGGTTAACCGATGAACCTCCGCAGCTTCGCCCACTCATCATCATTCACTCCGTGGATATGCTGTGATTTTTTCGCCAGCTGACTTTTGGCGCGCTTGTACCGAGAAGTAGAGTTAGCGCCCGGTGCTGTGCGGTTGCTGTATCCCAAGTGTTGGCTCGGCACCCAATCCGGGTTTGTGTTGTCCATTAGACTCGCTGGCTGTCCTGCAAATTACAAAACATCAACAGTGAAAACCTGGCGCGCTGTTGCATGTGAAATTGCGACTTCAGCGCGAAAACGGTCTCGTTACAAGCTGTTACGAACAGCGCAAAATTACAGAAGGCACTCGCGATCATTAGCCCGATGTGAACGGCATTTTCAATGCACGGTACAAACAACACGCATCGAGCACGTTAAACTCAGCAGTTTGGTGCAGACAGTGACATTTTAACTCGATTGCAGTACGCGCGGATCGCAGTCGAAGGTGCCCGTTAAGCAGCAGAAGATCCGGAACGGGCTTGAACGCGACCCGGAGAGCTCCTGCGAGGTTTAAACCGCTGCACACACAGCGACGGCTGTGTTGCAGGCGATTGTAAGCGGTGGCGTTAATTTTTTGAAGTTTTCGCTTCATCCTATTTTGCTTACCTGAGATGAAACGCCGACCGCATACACGGAGGTAATCCAGGTTCTTGAGGCCCTTTCTGTTGATGCGAGCGAGCCAGAGACGACGACGCTGCTCCGACAACACTTTCGTGCGGTCGCATTGCCGAGTTATCACTTTCGGCAATCGGTAGAGCCCGGTTCTTGGCTCCAGGTCCATTTTCTGTGCGGCAGACGTGCTTCTCGCACTGCAGCCAGTCATCGCACACATCGGCATTGCGACGCCGCGCTGTTACTGAACCCGCACAACGCGAAAATATCGGACCTTGACACGCACCCAACGATAACACCGCGCTAGCAGTTCACCATCATGGCGGCCACCTATCCCACAAGCCCCAGTTGTGACGTCCGTGAAAACTATGTATTATGTATTCAATTGACTCTAAGCAGCCATTATATCCATGTGATTCGTTTCTGAATCACTTTCTACTTAAATTTCCAACTCCTTCACCCATCGTCTGGTGTAGTTTAACAGACAAATTATCTGTTCTGGTTAAACACCCCACACTTCCTTTCTTACATCTCTTTTCCTCAGTAGTATAGCAATATCTGTTGAATTCATCATTTACAACTACAGATCACGTGTTCTGTGTTGTCAGCAAAGCCATGAATTTACGTATCAGGGCGGTAACAGACAGACATTGGGGCTGTCGCCGCCGTCATGCACATCCCCAATGCAGCGCGCATTGCAGCGCGCGGCGTTAGCAGTTCGGCCACCAACAGTACCGCCTTTCAGACTGCTAACGGCGAGCTATTTATATGCACCATTTACTTCAGCATGCTTTCTTAGTTACCACATAGATGGCGCGACGTTCGCGCGTGGCGCGCTTTCAAGACCGTCGCCGCGCTCCTGCGAACGCCGTTACTATTCGCCCTACAGGGCGTGGTCGCCTTCGCACGCTTATGTCGAGGAAAGAAGCGGGCGGCCGGAGAGGGGGGAAGCGGGGGGTTGTATGGCTTGTGCTTTCCCCGCGATGTCCGCGCTGAAGTGTCAGAGCGTACGAAGGTCACTTCGCCCGCTGCAGCGGCCGCGTATGCGAAAGGAATGCGCTGTTCAAACAGAAAGAAGTAACAACTGTGACATTTAGTTTGCGCTCGTCCTGTGTGTACCTGTTTGTTCGTTTCGTGCGTCCTGCTTTATGTTTAAGCAGCGCGCTTCAAGTGCCGAGCTGTGACGCAGGATAGTTCGCGCTCGTCCTGTGTGCGTTCTTTTCGTGCTTCCTTTGGGCGTGAGCGACACGCTGGCAATTTTGAGCTGCTTCCCGTTCTTCGCGTTACGTTAACATCTATTGCTATCACATTCATTGCTTCGTCGTTGCGGCGATACTGTGACTTTCTTTTGTTACAGTAATGGTGGGCGCGTATTTTCTGAACAGCTGACGCATTTTACTTTTTAAGATCACAGATATAAATAAATAAATATAGAAAGAAAGAAAGAAAGAAAGAAAGAAAGAAAGAAAGAAAGAAAGAAAGAAAGAAAGAAAGAAAGAAAGAAAGAAAGAAAGAAAGAAAGAAAGAAAGAAAGAAAGAAAGGGAGGGAGGGCACTGCGGAGGTTCCTTTTTCTCGAGCACGTGACGGGATATGTGTGGTTAGGTTATGTTATGCATAAGTAAAGAATAATGCATTCGTAAAATTTTGCCGCCAGACTTGAGCTGGATATTGTCAGTAACAAGAGCAAGTGCGACGAAAAGCGGAAGAGTGGTTGGTTTTTTTCCGAATCGTAACTCATCCTGAAATACGAGTCATGAGTGCTATTCTACGCTTTACTGTTGTCTGTGCTGTTTCAGGATTTTGTGAATAACATATAGCGTAATTACAGTATAAAGTCTACGAAGAGATGTCTGCCACTTCTATGTAACTTCTTTTTCTGCGCGTTCGAATAATGCAAGCTACGCAGACAGCCAGCACTTCAGCCATCAAAATATATGCTTTGCTGACATTTTACATGCAGGTGCGAAAACATGTATCCGAAAATATGAGAGACGTGCTTTTTCTAGTTCAACAGAAGACTTACTCTTCATGCAGAGCAAAGAAATATGGAGTGCTTGCTGAAGCCCACGCAGTTTGCAAGTTATACGTTGAGGTACAGACGCAAGAAAAGAGGAACAGTCAGCGCAAACGATATTCGTATTATTCTTCTCTTGCGCCCATGTCTGCATGTTTTGCATTCTTGCAACGTTGAATCCCTAACAACTACCTCAACTTTCTGAAAGACAAACCTATGCATTGCGGAAGCTTGCGGGTTCAGACCTCAAAAGGTCAATCTTAGCAGTGGTTATCTCAGGAATTGGGAAAAATGTGTCTGCCACGTGCCTGGTAAAAACGAACGTCGTGGCAGATATTCACCCTTTTTGAGAAGGTATATTCGCACAACCACGATGATGCAGCCCATATATTATGCGAGGTTTCTTTTTTTCTTTTTGAGGCTGCCTCGTAACAGCGAAGCTGCTTAAGCTAGCTGTAATTTGTTAGGCCTATCAGAAAACTATCATCATCATGAACGGGTATGTGCCACAGAAATTGGGCAAACCCCACTACTCACCACTGATCAACTAAAAATAAAAAAGGCAACAATTTGACCAAGAATGGTTATCATCACGGGTATCGGCCACAGAATTTGTGCAAATCCCACTATTCACCACTGGTTAGCTAAGAGAGAGAGAGAGAGAAAGCTATAGAAAGAAAGGGAGAGAACATTTTTTAAAAATAATGGGAATAAAGACAAAAAAGATAGAAAGACAGAGAAAAATATAGAAAGACAGATAACGAGGAAGGAACAGCAACAGGGAAGGAGGGAGAAAGAATCAGAAAGCGAAAGATATAGAAAAAAGATAGAAACATCAAGAGAGAAATAAAGAGGAAGGAAGAGAGTTAAAACAGCAGTGATAAAGAAAGGGTCGTTCTAGCAGAGGCGCGAACGCTCGGTACTAGAGTTTGGACATCCGTGTCATGACTAACTTAGCTTAAAGCCTAGCAACAACCTAGAAGCTACCAGATTAGACTTCGGAATCGTCTAGTTTCGCTGCCTTGCGAGACTTCGCGCAAGCTTCGCTATTTTTTTGGCTGCGTTGCTGCCCGGCAATGCCTTTCTAGGAAGAAATAAAGCTCCTTAAGAAGCTGGATGCAAATAATCGCCGAAATTGGCGTTTTCCATACTGTCAAACAAAGCGCAATCATTTCATGTCTCAGAGTATCGTCGCTCAAGGTATCGTTTTTTAAAAATCGGTGCATTAAATCCATAGAGACGTACTTTTCTGGCGACTGCCAGATATGAGCAACATTCTCCTCTCTCAAAAACAAAGATGCGATAAATCTTCCGAAGTTTTATACTCGCACACTCATTAGGTAATCATTAAGGCTTAACAATAAGAACCCTGTTCTTAGCAAATTATAGACATGGCTACACTAACCAAGCATTCAAAACCAACTTGCGCAACCGACACATTTGATGTTTATTATTATTTATCAAATACCCCCAGCGCCTCCATAGGCATTAAAGGGGGGGGGTACATAGAGTACATAATACAAAAACACGGGTTACATAAGAAAACAGATAAACATGATCAGAAATATACGAGTACATCACAACATGGTTATGCCTATACAACATCATAGAGCGCCTGGACAAACGCTGCGTTTGAACTTATCCGCGCAATATCTGATGGTAGTCGATTCCAGGCTGTAATTGTACTGGGAAAGAGAGGCACAAAAGACAAGTTTAATGCTGTTGTAAACGCCCCGTCAGTATGTTCTACGCATAGACTCAAAAGTACTCATCCCAGCATAGACCTGAAATATTGTCGATATAAAATCTGGGAGCATTGAAAGACGCAGTGTAATGCAGGAGCGTTAAATAAGCTGTATAGAGAGGGCCAATCAAAACTAAATGGCAAATATATGTCAAACAACCAGAACAGATCGCTTTACAGACTTTGCTTTCAGGCTCATCAAAATATATTTCCTAAAAATATTCGTATGTTTACTAAATATTTTTTGATGTATCTTCGTAAGCCGAATTTCATGTCTAATAGCGTTGCCACGAGTTTAAAAACGAGAATTGTGTTGCTTTTCTTGCAATAGCAATTATATGGACACTCTAAGCGCAGTTTAGCCGTCGCCGTCACGTCCCGGACATGTATATATATATATATATATATATATATATATATATATATATATATATATATATATATATATATATATAAGGCACAAAGAAAGATTTCGGAAGCACCCGAACAAGTACGCGCCATGCATGCGCCGGCGAATTAACGGCGAGCTATTCATGTAAACCATTTACCGCTGGTGGTACGAAGATCTCGGAGGAGCTTGAGCGTCTTTTCAATAACACAACGCTCCTACATTTTCTTTCAGTTTGAGAGCTGCCCTTGAGACGCGCAACACAAAGTGGTCCATTTCTGTACCAACTCATGATGTGGAACGAAAAAAGAAAGAACACAGGGCTAACCCTGCGTCAGACGCCCCCGAGTGACAGGAAACGCAGAGGGGTCACTCCACGCGCCGCAGTTTAGAAGAAAAAGAAATATCTAGGAGCTTCTGATTCTCCTTTGCCGACACTTGGAGCGCGTTGCTCAAGCACAAATATTATAACACGTGCCAGTTGTTAGTTCACGCTTCTTCTGTGTATACCTGTGCGTTCTTTTCGGGCGTCTTTCTTTGTGCTTCAGCGGCGCGCTGCCAGTATCGAGGTGCTTGTCGTCCTCCGTGTAACATTCCTAATTTCTTGCTCTTGCATTCACCGCTCCGGCCTTGCGGCGAAACTGACTTTTTCACCCACATCTCATCCTTGTGCACTTAAAACTCATGTATCATGTGTCACCTTATTTTATTCAATAAAAAAAATGTGCCTCAAAAATAAGGTATGCTGTTGGCAAGATATGCTCTGCGCTGGATGCGAAAACTAATATTAACAACGTAATGTGCTTCATTTAAGTTGTTCATCCGTTACCTTCTACGAAAGAGGCTGAGGTAAGTTTTTAGCATTTATCACAACGTTTTAATATTTTCGCTCTGTGGGTCACATTACGAAAGTTGGCACCTGTAACTCGTTGGCACTTGTAACTCCAAAAGTGTCGTATCGAAATATCCTAGAAATAAATGAGCCGAGGCACGGATGGAAGATCATGCATCTGGTCGCACAGCATGCTTAAGCCTGCGTTTGTGCTCCTTATTCCTCTGAACTTCATGTTCGCTCAAACAGTAAACGTGTTTGTTTCTAAGACTTTTGCACTTGCAAAACTTTAAAGATAATCTCGCAGAAATTACACCGCAGAGCGAACACGAATCATACTGTATATTTCTCTTGAATTATTATGTCCTTTTTATGTTGAACACCATAGTCAAGTGCCAGAGTACGATAAAAATCCGACGCGTAGAGGCACCAAGAAAGGCATGCATTTTGGAAATTTCTAGGACTAGGTACGTATTTTGTGGCCGCACGCGCCCTCCTCGCTTACGTTATCCTTCAGGAAGATCTTTCCTCATAAGAATAGAGTGTCTCTTGTATTATGCATCCCGCATACCACACCTGGCTGTGTTATGCGACGCGATCTTTCATTTCCCACGTTTAGGTTAGGCTCAAATTTACATTTGCTATAACCCGCCACACGCCTTTGTTTTGTTTTGTTTTTTCATGCATTGCAGATGTTGGAATGGTAGGCAAACATGAAGCATGCTTGTTATAGGAAAAATAAAAATAAGCTGGTTTAAAGTTCTCTCCCCAAAATCAAACCGAAGCGCCAACGCAATTGTTCTTTCCCATCTTCTTTGCTTGGTAACCGCTATGAGCTGCATACCTTAACTTGGATACCAATGAAGGGAGAGCGCAATTCCGAAAAAAAAGGAAGTTCTTTTTTCCATGAAATAGATACGTTTGTTTGCACTTTTTTGCCAAGCGGTTCCTTATCATCTTCAAATGTTTACTGGTCGTGGCGCTGTCGGCTGTTTACTCGATTTCCTAAGAAACTACGTAATTCTTTTGTTGCAAAATGGTGTTGTTACATTGACAGACTCAGCAAACAGCATTACAAAGAATTAAAATATGTATTTCAATAGGAAGAAGAGTTCCTGCTGTTATACTGGAGATAGAAACGGTAAAAATTAAGATGTGTCACCCTCGCAGAGGAACGTTGAATAGTTACGCGTTGCAATAAAACGCGAAATATTAACCGGTATGCACGACGAGAGGCCTGTGCTTCACAGTGTGGCCTAAGGGCTGGCACTCCTCCGGATGCTTTAAATAAAGTTCTTCGTACCGTATTTACGCGTCGCGATGTTTTGCACGTGCGTAACGTTCTGCAAAATCAATTCAGAAAAATAAAAGCTTGCACTGAAACTTTCAAAAAAAAGCTTCGTATAGGACGAATGGTGAAAATTGTCATAGCAACATTGAGCACCACGTCATGTGATTTTGTTACCTTTGGTTAGCCTTTCCGACAACACCTTGAATCCCGTAGCCTGCGTCGGTGCAGTGTGTGCGATGGAGGCGCCGAAAATCGTCGCCCGCTTAATTTCGGTTCTCACTATCTACTGGATGTGTACGAAGCGCCATACAGTGCTCAGAAGCAGCAGTCATATTAGATGTTGACACTGTATTTAGGAGTGTGTTACCTTGCAGTCAGGTAAAAGGGTGGGTGAGCTGGAACCGATGCATACTTGGAAAACCAGCGCGATAACAATGGAGACACAAAACTCAGCGCTCGTCCTGTGTTCCTCTTTTCTTTTAATAGCGAAGCTAATTAAACCAGTCGTAAGTGGTATGCCGTATCACGATTTATAGACGATTTTCCGCAGCTGGTTTATTAAATCAAACTAGATGGCGCCACTGGCGCCACCGCACCGTGGCCGTCCCCCTACCGTGGCCGTCTCCATGGCCATCCCCCTGCCGTGGCCTTTGGCAGCGCTGCTGAATATGTCTCCATCCGCGTCGCGTCGTCTGCTCGGCGTTCCCATAGCGTCTGCGCGCACACGAGTAGAAGCGAGCAGACGGCGCAGACGGCAGCGCCGGAAAAGTAAACATGGCGGCACCTGTGGATGTAGTTTCCTTCCGCCTCGAATTTATCACGTCGTCGTCCTGCGCTGTGTGGCCCGTAAGTTCAAAACATACGCATTTATTTGCTTTATATGCGCGTGCTGAAGCTTCGAGAGCAATGTACTCGTCGGTATTTTGCAGTATTTCCAAGATTCATTCTCATCTTGTCCGAGACAAGGCTTAGCAGGCATGGCTAAATAAACACAGCTGACCGTAATAATAAAGACAAAGCATACCTGGCGTTTCTTCTCCAGCGTGAGCTGACACAAAGCGATGGCCGCTTTTGCCACTTATTTATTGGTGTGAGAACAGTGGGCGAGTAGCAAGCGCGAGTTCGGATCGAAGCGGGGTGTCGCGTCTGCATGGGTGCTGCCATGTTGGCTTGTAACCACAGCTACTGGCGGTTGCTAATACAACAATTAAAGACATACACCATAAGTACGACGCAGATTAAACATATCCCTTATCGTTGTGGCGTGGTACGCACCAAACAAACGCAAACGTCTCAACGTTTTCAACTCTGAGGCGATTACATGTAGAACTATGTTTTACTGCGCAAGCATGTGACTGGCTTACACCCTGCAGCAACCAGCTTGTGTAATACGGCCACGGCCGCTTGGGGAAGGCCAGTTACGATCACGTGATCAAACATGGCAGCGCCCGTGCGCCGCTGCGGAAAATCGTCTATAAACGGGTATGTGTCACGCTAATTGGGTAAATTCAGTGCTGGGCAGTATCGAAGATACATGTATCTTAGATACTATCTTAGATACTATTTGGGTATCTTGTATTTGTATCGCGATACGTCCCGCAAAACGAGTATCTGTATCTGTATTTCCCATACATTCAATAATGTATCGTGTATCTTAAGATACAAGATACTTTTATAGAAACACCCCCGAGCGAAACGATAAACGTGGCTGAACTCCGCTTCTCAAGCTGATACTGCTACCACTAAGCCACCAGAATAAAACTAGGCGACAGTGACATTCTTTTATTTTTTCCGCCAGAGTGCTTCAACGAGCACACGCTATTAGGTCTACGCGTCCCCATTGGTGGAGCAGTGTCACGTGATGGCACTCGGACCATCTCGGCAAAAACTAGCGCGCGAAAGTCTACGCGCGTCCGGCCTTTTGTTTTCTCGATGTTTACTTTCTTTGTAGTTGTGTCAGTGTTATGACATTTGTTCGTAGCCACAGTACTGTGTGGCGTACTCCATTGCGTGCGGCGCCTTCCGCTCAAATTATGATGTGTCATTATTGTTATCGATGGTGTCGTTATCGAAGTTTTTCTCACGTTGTGCTTCGTTTGCAGTCTCAGGAATGCAAGAATGGGGTTGCTTTGCGTCTCGCTGCTTTCACAGATCAGCGATTAGTAATATATCGTGGATGTAAGCTTCCCTTACATACGACGACATTCATTTATATACAAATGAGGTAATAACAACCGCCACACCTCTGTTGCCGATGCTGGATGCAGTAGAAATTATCCAAGAAATTTTTTTAATGATAATTTGACCGTTAGCACAGTGCTCTCTTTACTGTCCTCCGTTTGCTTTACCTGGGCTTCGGTATAGTTTTTGCCCGCCTGTTTACTGTAATATGTCTTTTGTAACCTGTTCCTAAATTCCTTCTCTGCTTTATTTTTATTTTTTAACTACCTGCGTCATTGCTACTATTCACATATATAAATTCCATGTGAGTTTACTGTTATGTAAAGGCGATGATGAAGAGAAAAGTAGAATAATTTGAGCGTGCTGTGATGACACCGTAATAAAAATTCTGCTTACGATATAGTAAAATAGAGAAATTGAGTTTGCAATATAATAAATGAAATTATAAAACAAATCAAGAACATTAGGAAGGGGATTTAAGAAACAAAGTAATAATTACTCCGTTTTTCTCATGAGCGTCCCCACGAGCCGTTTGTTGCTATTTTCTATAGGCAATGAGTCTTCTCTTGTCTCACCTTAAGATTTCAGTTGACGATTCATCATGCTCTATTGCATAATTTTAGGAGTGCCGCCTTTATCGTATTTATTTAAGGGTGCCGCCTTTATCGTATTTATACAGGGTTCTTCACGTAACTGGAACCAAATATTTACAAAGAAGTGGTTAACCTCAACTGAATAAAACCAACGACATGGTTTATCGTGATGTCGTAAACCATGTCGTATTTTTATATATCGCTCAATTTGTTAATTCACTAAGATGAATTATGCAACATGTATAATATTCACTTTAGGGCCAAGTGCGTTTCGTTACTTTGTAGAGGGCATTCCAAAACGACCGATCAAACTTTTTGTGGAAACATACAGGGGGGATGTAAAGAAACGAGAACAGCGCGGCATCTACATTCTCCACTGTTTCGCATATCTTTTCAAGCTATTGTACCCTGGATGATAAAAAAGCCAATAGAGTCTTCCATTACACAATCAATCACCATTCTAGCATCTTTTTATTGTCACCAAGGTCGCAGCGTGAGGAAAACAGCGCGCAGCACTCTTCAAATTTCTTTCCATCCCCACTGTACATGCTACGTAGTGACTTTTTCCGGCTTTTATAGAAAGCCGGAGAAATACTACCACGTGCTGCCTTCGTGCGCTATCGTACTGCAGCGCCCTCAAACGTGCATCGAGCGCAACGACCGGCGAGTGGACCGCGGCAAAATGAGCGGCCGCTACTCTAAGCAACGGCTCCACAGTGCGTCCGCTTTTCTGACTGCCGCACACGGCAAGTAAGCGCCATCGTCCCTGAGAAGCGATAGGCTGACGGTTCGCGCGCCGGTTGTTTCGGTGGAAGCACGTTTCAGAGCGCTGCCGTACGGTAGTGCATGAGCGCAGTGACGTGGTTTGATTTCATTCACCACGCAGCATGTACGTCGCCAAAAAAGTTCTATCGGTCGTTTTCAAATGCGCTCTATTACGAAACGAAGCGCACTTGGCCTAAAGGGATAATCTAAATGTTGCACAAATGCCCTTAGTTAATTAACCAATTCAACGCTATACAAAAACACTATAACGAGCGCCACATGACGGTAGACCATATACCGTTGGTTTCATTCAGTCGCGGTTAACCACTTCTTTTTTTAAATATTGGTTCTGCTTACGTGAAACGTGTATACTTATTCAATTTGATTGTTTAATACGGAACCGCCCTGCTTTTCGCTTATATTCATTTTCCTTGTTTAGGTCACCGTACTTTTTGTTTTTCCACTTTTAGAAATCAGCAGATAGCAGAGCTAGAAGTGGCAATAGTGTGAATAGCAGCGATATCCTGTGACCCTTTGTGCCGGTATACTATACGCCTTGTGCACTGCCTATAGAGGCGCCACTGATAGCCGCCTAGCGGGCGCCGCCGACAGTACGCGCGGGAAGCCGAGCAGACAACAGCACTTTGCACAGCTTTGCTGTGAGGAGATGAATGAAGTTCGCGGCTGCTATTTCCCCTTCGTGCGGGTGCCAGACAACTAATTCCGCACTGGCAGCTGCAGGAAAGGCGCGGGCCTCTACGAAAGTGACGACCAAAGTTACTAAGCGCACGTCGCCGATTTCGAACGACGGCATGAAAGCCTGGCGCTGAGGGTTCGTGCGCGACAGAGCGCGCGCACGCGCGCATCGAAAAAACAAGAATAGAAAGGCGCCGGGAGCGCGCCCCTTGCCCTCTCCGCAGAAGACGCCACCGACACAGCCAGCGAACGCGAAAGATCGGGATATGGTGGTGGTAGTGGTTTGAAGAGGAAAAAGGCGCCTAATTTCTGCAGCCCGGCCTGGAGCACGGCGCAGCGCCTATCGGGATATTCGAGAAAGCAAAGCAGAGCCAGTGGCGCCTAAAGCGGCGCTGTCTGATTCCGCAGACGAATCGGTGAGAGGTTCTCGCCCTTTCCCTAGCTTTCGCTGTGCTACGCACAGACGAATCATACGCACCTTCCCGAACCCAGGCGCGAGCCGATACAGGCAATGCAAGCAATGCAAGCGCGCGGCGGCGGAGAGTCAGTCAATGAGGAGTTAGTCGGCGAAGAAGTTATGTCGTTCTAGTGATAGCATCGTTCGCTGCACCGCAGAAGACGTGTTGTTTGATGATCTAGTGCTGTGAGTAAAGTATCAAGAGATGACAGTGACAAGTTTTGAAGAGGGTCGCCGAAAAGACATGTGATGACCGACTGCGGAGGAGAACGAACGTCCGCGTGGAGTGAATCGTCATGCCGGTGAATATCAAAGGTGCGTCTGCGTCGCGCAGACCAGCGTAACAAGACCCAGCTATGAGGTGCAGCTCGTGGTGAACATCCGCTTTGTTTTGTTCAGAAAGGTGACGTCTCAATCACTTCTTGTTCTTTCTGAAGTCAACCATTGCTGCATTGCTGTTCCTGTAAATAATAAATATAGAGCTTACCTTGTATTAGCGCGGTACATGTACCGCGCTAGTACAAGCTAAGTTCATGGATGACCAACTCGCCCGAACTACAACACTTCTGAAATATAGAACGTTTGAGCGAAGTGCCCTTGGGGGGCACGGCGGTCGAACCGAACCAACACAGGCTCAGGCTTATAATTTTGGTCGTCTACCAGTGTCAACATGATCGAGTGCATCCAGCGAGCACCGATATGACAGAACGAAAGCATTAGAACAAGAAGCGACGTGTTAACCCGCGCAATGACGAAGCGGCTCGTCTTTGCCAACGAACAGCGGCGATCCATTGCTTCCGTCGCTCTTGCTCAGGAGGCCTTGCGGTAAGTGAGTAAAACCGTGTTCAGGGCGCGTTTTTGTAGGTGTTTGAGCACTTCACTCCACAGCAATTGTTATTCGACATCCCTTGAAGTTTCGGCCACTACACATACGACGAACGTTGCTTATTTCACTACGGAAACGTGAACAACGCGGAAACACACGTACAACGACGTAGGAAACCACGGCGGCCGTCTGCTTGCTTTCCCGAGAGGAATGACTGAGTTCGCCGCCTATGGCGCTTCCGTCGGCGCGCACTAGGCGTATACGTATGAGATGTCTTTGGGTGGTACAACTCCTCTCGGAGAAGAAATGGTGCAAGATTGCACGTTAGTGAATATTTTGCTAACGAACGCTTTACGCCAGCTGATAAGTAGAATATGAAAACCCATTGCACTTTTATGTCCTGAATGAATTTTGAGCACTGACTCTGTAGTTATCGTCTTCAAACGATACAACACAAGAAATATCGCTACCAGCGTTGCTGCTCTAGAACTGTCGCGTGATGCGGTATTGCGAAAACGGTAATACGCTTACGGACAAGGTAAGACTGCACAGCGGCAATCGCGACATCGTGCGGAGGCTTGTTAATGGTGTTCTTGCAAATAGATGGCAACCCGCTAGCTGATCGCCAAGTAGAGCAGCGACACCCATCAATTACAAAAGTGTCAAACAAAAACCACCGACAGCGCAGTGTATAAAGAGCTGTCATGTTAAACAGCGAAAGAAATCTGAATAACTTATTTCAGAATGAAAGGAGTATACTTTCAGCAAGAAGGATGGGACTTTCGAGATACAAACAGGCATTTCAATAAAATTATACAGAGTTGGTCGCATTAAGAAATTTTTCAGTAAACACTTTTGTAAATAGGTCTTTGCTGCTTCACTATATCGATCTGTAATAGTAAATTTGCAAATGTATCGAAGTATCTTAAGATACAGTTGGGAAGTATCGTATCGGATACAATTATTGCGCTACACTCTAAAAAAAAAGGGAGCGAGAATGGAGCAGCGGGCTCCGTTCCTCCTTCGGAGCAGCGACTTTCTCCTTTGCGGACGATTAGAGTCACTAGAAAAATGTCAGAGTATCCGATCTGTTTTCCGCGCGCCGCCGCCGACGCGATTGGCTTACTTGCATCACGTGACCTCTCGCCGCCATATCTCTTCCAAGCGCTTTGGTTGCAGGCACGTTGAACGCAGAACGTCGCCGGATATTTAGCAGTACCACGGTCCCTTGAAGTGCTTCGTCGCTTTTTCAAACGCGTCATGCAGATGCCAGAGAGTAGCTCACCAACAACCGAACGTTGCTGGTGAGCTACTCCGGGAATCTCGTATATTTTTGCATTCCGTGTGGGAAACATTAACGTCAAAGAGCGTCGTTCTACGTGGCTGCATACTTGGCCGCGGAATGAACTCGCCCCCCTAGAAAAACACTCCTTTCTGCAGTGAACTACGCAAACTCTGCGGGAAAAGCTCTCATACTTCACCTTTTCGGTTCGCTATGTTCAGCGATTTTGAAGACTACACACCAAATACCTTTCTATTTGCACCGCTGTTTATATCTAGATCTGTTGAAGAGATTGTGCATGTAGTACGAGTTATAAGCGTGTCACGCACGAGAGCGAAATCGAAGATTTATTAAAAAAATCCGGCAGATCCCACGCATTGTGGCAATCGATGTAATGCGAAGCACCCAGCAAAGAGCTGCATACATCGCTTTGTTTATATTTGAGCCAAATGAAATCATTCATGCCATGGCATCTAGTCCACCATATATCGCATGTGCACGCGTACATGCAAAATATGGTATATACCATGCCAATGAAACGTATATTCTGTTATATACACTGCATGACCGGATGACCGGTCATTTATGTTCATCACGCACTCCTGTCATGCCATACGAATTTTGGTATATATCCAGTTATCTAAACGGCCGGAATCGCACCATAACAGTGTCATGTAAATCATACCGTACATGACATGCATAACATAATTTGCATGTTAGGAAATGTCATTTATGCTCGTCATACAGTCACATCGCACAATACCAAATTTGATGTATATCAAACGAGCGAAATGGCCGCGAGTCCACCATGAGCGTGGCATGTAAAACATGCCATACATGACATGCATGTCATGGTTTTCATGTTACCACCTGTCATTTATTTTCGTCATACATTCGCGTCACGCAATGGCAATTCTTGTGTATATCAAGCTAGCGAAACGGCCGCGATCGGACAATGAGCGTGGCATGTAAATCATACCGTAAATGATATGCACATCGTAATTTTCAAGTTACCACCTGTCATATATGTTTGTCATACAGTCACGTTGCGCAATACCAATTTTGGTGTATATCAAGCGAGCGAAACGGCTGCGAGCGCATTATGAGCGCGGCATGTAAATCATGTCGCACATGACTTTCCTGTCACGATTTTCATGTTACCACCTCTCATTTACGTACGTCATACAGGCGCGTCGCGCAATACCAATTTTGGCGTATATCAAGCTAGTGAAACGTCCGCCAATGCACCATGAGCGTGGCATGTAAATCATGACATGCATGTCATGGTTATCATTTTTTCCACCTGTTATTCATGCTCTTGATACAGTCACATCGCGCAATACCAATTTTGGTACATATCAATCTAGCGAAACGGCCGCGAGCGCACATAAGTGTGCCATGTAAATCATGTCGTACATGATACACATGTCAAGATTTTCATGTTACCACCTCTAATTTACGTTCGTCATACAGTCGCGTCATGCAATAGCAATTTTGGTGTATATCAAGCCCGCGAAACGTGCGCGAATGCACCATGAACGTGACATGTAAATCATGACATGCATGTCATGGTTTTCATGTTACCACCTGTTGTTCATGTTCTTGATACAGTCACATCGCGCAATGCCAGTTTTGGTGCATATCAATCTAGCGAAACGGCCGCGAGCGCACATGAGCATGCCATGTAAATCATGTCGTACATGACACGCATGTCACGATTTTCATGTTACCGCCTCTAATTTACGTTCGATATACAGTCGCGTCACTCGATACCAATTTCGGTGTATATCAAGCAAGCGAAACGGCCGCGAATGCACCATGAGCGTGGCATGTAAATCATGACATACATGACATGCATGTCATGATTTTCATGTTGCCACCTGTTATTCATGTTCTTCATACAGTCACATCGCGCAATACCAATTTTGCTGTATATCAACCTAGCGAAACGGCCGCGAGTGCGTCATGAGCGTGGCATGTAAATCATGACGCGCATGACACGCGTGTCATGATTTTCATGTTACCACGTGTCAGTTATGTTTGTCATGTCGAAATGTCTCGTCGTACCAGTTTTCGCAGTTTTCGTATATATACATTCATTTAAACGGCCGCGAGCGCCCCGAGACCATGTCATGTAAATCATGCCGCACATGACATGCGTGTCATGATTTGCACGTTAGGACGTGTCATTATGTTCGCCATGAACTCTTGCCACGTCATACCAGTTTTGGTATATATGGAATTAACGAAATGGCCGCAAGAGCCCGAAGGCCGTGGAATGTAAATCATGCTGTTCATGACATGCATGTCATGATTTTCATGTTATGACCTGTCATTTATGTTCGTAATACGGTCATGTTATTCCACACCAATTTTGGTATACATCCGATTAACGAAACGGCCAGGAGAGCACAAAGTCGTAGGCGGCTAGATAGATAGATAGATAGATAGATAGATAGATAGATAGATAGATAGATAGATAGATAGATAGATAGATAGATAGATAGATAGATAGATAGATAGATAGATAGATAGATAGATACGCTCAAACTCGCAGAAGTTCGCTAAGAAATGCTTCGCATTTAATAAAAACTGTTTACTGGTATACCTTGAAGGCAGGGGCGTAGCCAAGGGGGGGGGGGCGGTTGGGGGGTTCAAACCCCCCCGAAATTTTTCAATTTTGCTTGCGTATACATACACGCACATATAAACGCACGCACGAACATACATAAAGAATGGTTGAAACCCCCTTCCCCCGAAAAAATTTCTGGCTACGCCCCTGCTTGAAGGCAATTGTGGCATGATAATTTGCCATTGCGCAAAACAGAAGCGTGGAACTCTGTTGATAAACTTGGTATAAGGCAATGTTATTAAGCTTATCTTTTATTTCTTTGCCAAAAAAAAAATGTTGCTAATGCTGCATTGCACCGAGCGTACCCTTACAACACTATTTAGTGGGTGAGAAATGGTCACAGCAAAAAAAAATAATAATAAATAAATATCGGCTTATTTCACGCATTGAGGAAACAGATTTCATGCGAGCCCTAGGTCTTTCTACATACAGTGTTGTATTAGCATGCGCGTAAAAATTTTCGGGATGTGCTATTTCTGATCAAAATAACAAAGCACTGTGCCGAAGAACGAAAAAAAAAAAGTTGAAGTTAAAAGCAGTGCAGAAACTGAACCCCAGCTGTTTACGCGCTGGCAATGCCAACAAAAAAAAAAACCTGTTTGTCGGAACACAGAAATGTATTTGCAAATGCACTGCAACGTTGGGAGTATTAAGGAGACAAAAATAGGAAATGAAATAATTAAGCAGTGATGCCAATAATTTCTGATGGCCTATTTTCTACGTATCTGTTAGGAAATGACAACGTATTCGCAAAATAAGATGCACCTCATCTACCGCACCGCCATCCACCCGTACGTTCGGCTGCTGGCGCCCGGAACCGAGACATAAACACTTCACGCACAACTTCCACTTACCGTACACACACCACTTCTATTGCACATAACACCCAGCTGAACAGCAAGCATGGTGCGCAGGCAAGGTATGCGTAAGCGATAAGTCGAAGGACGCAATGTTGAATGTTCTCAATGTTGCTCGATAATGTTCTCGAGAGCGCTAAGAATTGAACCTGAACACCGACTGCAAAGCTAGCGCAAACAGTCAAGGTTCACCAAGTGTCGAAGTAAATGGAAGGAAGGAAGGAATACGAAAAGGAGAAGGCAGGGAGGTTAACCAGACAGCAGTCCGGTTGGCTACGCTACGCTGGGGGAAAGGGAAGGGGAGTGGAAAGATGGGAGAGACAGAGAGAGAGGGGGGAGCGAAAAAAAGAAAAAAGGAAATGATCAATAAATGCACTGACACGTATGTGGTGGTGGCACTGTAAAAATAGTCACAAGCGCTCACAAGCGTTCACACAGGCCCGTATTCCTTAAAAAGCACACACGCACGCAGTCATTACGCTAATTCAAGTATGTTTACAAAAAGGGGGCATTGGTTTACAGTTCCTGACCTAGCGAACACACCCGGCCGTGACACAAAAAGAGACCGATGAAGCCACGAAAAGAGTTCGCGAGCATATGGCAACATCGCCGCACGTTTCATTAGTTCCACCGCTTACCGCGGAGTCGATTCACAACTGTCGATGACTCGAAATCACTTCTGATATCCTGTTGAAGAAACACACACACATATTGCAGTTACGCCGAGCGTAACACGGCATCGAGGCGAAAAGATCGGTCATTTCTCAACACACACTACCGACGCGCTGGACGGTATGGAAGGGAAATGGCCGCTGCCGCCCAATGTTGCCCGCGTTCATCCTACCTTTGCGGTACTCTGAAATTTTCCAGTGACTCTACGGACGATTTACTCGTCGCGCCCTCTTGCGGCAAGCGCCAAGCGAGAAACGTTTCTCCTCAACCACGTGACGCGCGCGGGCGCATGCGCACGCCGAGTTACATCGTGATTCCGTGCTGCGGAGAGCGGACGCTTTTTCGCGCTCGCTCGGCAGTCTCAGACAAGATTATCCAGTGATACCAATCTCGGCCAGTCTCGTGCAATTACTTGTACCTAGGATTGATGCGAGCAACACACGAGTGACGTTCATTGTTTTTGTTCTATGTGTCGAGTAACGTGTGTGGCGTTTTTTTTTTCCCCTTTTTTTATAGGCTCGGCGTGTGCGCGATGCGCCGCATACTTTCGTGTGTCTCGTGTTGTTTGTATACGTTTGCGCACGATTTGCTTGTCATAAATACAGTAAGTCCCGCTTCACAAAACAGTCTTGTTTTATTGAACACCTTAGACTGTACACCAATAATTCAATTTTTTCGGCGTTAACATACTTGGCAAGATCACGCGTTTTTAGTTTTACACAGCACTTATCAATACAACAAGCAATATAAAGAAGCATGAAAGTTAATTTTTACAACATTTTAGCAAACGTCATACCACTGGACAGCGCATGCGTGAAAGTACGATAACGTATAATTGCTGGAGTTTGACGTGTCGAAACCACCGTACGATTATGAGGCACGCCGTAGTGTGGGACTACGGATTAATTTCAATCAACTGGGGTTCTTTAACGTGCATCCGAACATAAGCACATGGGTGTTCTTTGCCTTTCGCCCCCATTGAAATGTGGCCGCCGTGGCCGCATTTTAACGTTAACCTGCATCATAATTGCACATATCTGAAAAATAAGTCAATGACTTCTGTTCATTGAGCCAAAATTCTCAATTACATGCGTTTTGGAATACGCATGCCATCACTGAGGATTAGGACGGACTTATGTACTCGTGCAGTATGTATCTCTCGTTCTCAGGATTTTGCTTTGGCGTGCGAAACTCAACACAAAATGCGCTTCTAATGACAGCTGTGCACAGTAGGTAATCACTAACACTCTCACTCACCTTTGTGAAAAGTGTATTCCAAATCCAACGCAAGACTAACCACCGCCACAACGACAACTACACAGTTGTCGCACAATGACCGCAATTTCACACGCCAGGCGAATACCGTGACGTAACAGTAGCAGAACAGCATGTAGGTGCAGCGTACTGAAATATTACAGAACACGTAGTGTGGGTAGCGTTCTTTTCCATAATTCGCGCGGTGTAGCGCCAGTTTCTCTACTCAAGTAATCAAGCTGCCACGGCGCCAAGAGCCACTGACATCGCTCTCGATAGACCACCGTCCGGTGCGAGGCCATCTTGTCTTGTTTCTTCGCACGACCCGCGTTGTAATGTACGTATACACAAATGAGACGGCCGTACCGCATCAGAAGCATTGTCACTGAAGGGCTAGCAGTTGAACGAATCCATGGCCCATCGTCATACTTGTGGTCAACGCATAAATAGAATGTGAACCGATGTCAACGCCAAACCACTCAACGAAGTCGACACGACGGAGTCTGAACGGCATGTTGCTGATCTTGCGCCCTCCCACAGTAACTATTGAAAATAAAGAAATCAGAGAGAGAAATTTCATCTGTGGCCGCTGTTGGAAGATGGCGCTACTTCAAAATGTCATCGGAATGGTATGAACGGCTCTCAATGTGGTCGTTTTCGCACTAACTTATTCAAATCTGTAATTATATCGTTCATTATTATGCGGCTTTAGATTAACTGGTGCGCTTGGCTAAGCCATAGCTACTATTTAATAATGTCGGCGTATATTGTGACGCAGCCATGAAATCGTAAAGAGTTGAAGAAAAATGACGCATCTTTGTGCCACCATGGTCCACTGTAATTCAGTGACTATATAAGGGCCAGCGCTTCTTAGAGGGGTATGTGTAAACGTCTATACGTATGCGTCTGTAGTGAATTGTTTGGGTTGTGGGTTTTATACATGCGAATGAATTGTGTTTGTATTGAATTGAATGTGCGTACTATGTGTCTGCCTAGTGAACGTGTGCGTATCAACTTTCCGGTGTCCTTGAGTAATCCATGAATTGTCCTACCTTCCCGAAATGCCGTGTGCAGTATCAACGTACGCCGCCTCTGAGAGAAACAACTTTGTTTTAGTATTGTTTAATCCCTCTAGATGGCGCCAGCTACCACCTACTTCACGGCCGCGGCGCTCTCACAGCTCCACCTACTTATATGAAGTTGAACATCTATCTATCAAAACTATGCTCTGCTGCGCCGGGATTGTTTTGATGCTACAGAATGTACATTTTCGAGGCACAAACGAGTGGATAACGTCGCTACACCGTGTGACGCTTCGCCAAATAAAGACAGCAAGCCTAACGTACAGTCTGCGGGTGAGAGCCCCTTTGCAGTATCCGTCTCTTTTAAAGTGAACGCCGTCTCGATGGCCGAGCGAAACGTACGAGTTCCGTCGTTCCGTTTCGCGAGGTTCTCATCACTACAGGTTTGGCTCCTTGATTTTGTTGTCATATCGTTCGCTATTAAGCTCAGCGGGACCGTTTTTTGTGATTGCCAGTGCCGCATACTCTTTATCAGTCGAGAATCGATGCACTCGCTAGGCCTAAATCTATTGCTCGCTTCGCTGGCTTGGCGTCAGCCATCTTGATTTTGACGGTTTCTCCATTGAAAAGGGAGGAACGGTTTCTCCATTTGAAGACGAACATTGGGGACATCGCCGTTTCTCCCTTAAAGGAGGGAGGGTCACTCCATTTTTTTAAGAGTGTAGTATCTTGTATCTGTATCTCAAATACTCCTTGCCCGAGTATCTTGTATCGTATCGCGAAACAGTTTCAAAGTATCTTTGCCCAGCCCTGGGTAAATTCCACTACTCACCACTGGTCCACTAAAAAGGAAAAAGGTAACAGTTAGCCCAGCACTAGAGAACGGGAAAGGCAACGGCGGCTGCGAGAAGATCCCGAAGCGTGGAAGGCCTACTCCAACGACGATGTGCCCGTAGATCTATGGTTGGTTTCAGAGCGAGTTTGTCTCTGGTTGGACATCCACTTTGTGTCTGTGACTATATATATACGAGAGGTGCGAACGCTCGGTTTCAGTGGGAGTTTCTGTCGCTGGAGTTTGGACATCCGTGTCGTGTCTGTAACTGTGTGTGGTTCAACTCGGACAACTCTGCACTGAGAATCAACGTAGAAACAACCTACCATCACCTAGCTAATGCCTAGCAACAACCTAGAAGCAACCTAGAAACAACCCTCAACACCTAAGGCCTAGACGCAACCTATAGAAGCAACGAGCTTAGTCTTCAGAATCGTCCAGTTTCGCTGTTTCAAGGCTTGCGCGGCTTAGTGGCTTAGTGCTTCGTGCAAGCTTCGCCAATTTTGTTGCTGCCCTGTGTATCCAAGTATGTTACCTTAAAGTGCAACTACTTTTCGTCTTAAATGCACACAATTTCTCTGCCTATTTGTTGTATTTCACGTATAATGTCAATATTATATTCTTTTACGAAAGGGTCAGTCATTCGATTAGTGTTGGGAGCTCAAGATCAGCCAACCGACGTGCAACTATAACCCTGTTGGCGCCTCTGCCCGTATTCTCGTGGACTGCAGCTTACAACATGTAGGCGCATCCTAACCCTGGTCTCTAGAAAAATAAAGCAAAACTTTTGAGAGAGCTACGTATATTTCTCTGTTTAAAAGTACAGCTCTTTCACTACACCAAAATATCACTTTGAAAGTTCGAAATGATATCTCCGTGTACCAAACAGAGTGCAAACGGTACTGAATATTTTGCTGATTACTCGAGAAGTTATTTCACGCCCTCGATGCGCTTTCATAACCAGTGGGAAAATGCGCAGAACACCAGGAAGAACGTTGACGTTTGCGTAACCATTAATTAAAACTCCATACGAACGATGTTCGTGGGAGATGATTAAAGGAATTTCGCCTGGTTAGTGATTAAAAAGAATCACCGCGAAGCACTTTCGTAAACTCCTTTAGATGTTCCTTCGTCAGTAGTCCGCCGGAATTGCCACGCAACCTTTAGATCATAGCCTCGCACAAAAAAAAAATGATTGCGCGGCCTAGAATAGCGCAGCTCTAAGCCTCGCGTTACGTGCCCTCGTATTTCTTAGAGAACGACAGGGCACCCCTGTTTGCTCCCCGAGCACCTGTGAGTTATGCGCGCCACATAAGCCATGGAAGACTGCGTTGCTCACCTACTCCCTCGAGGAATTCTGCAAGGCCCGCGCTTTTCGCCAAATCGTTCTGAGCCTTTCGGCACACACACGCGTCCCGGTGCCGGTATCCGATCTCATTCTTCAGGAATTCTTAAGTCATTTTTTTACATTCGAGAACAAATGTATTTTTGCAAGCACGCAGAGTGTCGTAATCGCATCCCTTGCTTTTTGAAAGCTGCGAACTTCATCGTAAAAGAACCTCCCGCACATACACAAAATGAACGCGAGCGATTTTGCTCTTTCATTTTGTTTGGGTTCGGGATTCGGATCGCTCAAAGCGAGGCGTGCGCTGATAGCAGCGCGGCTCGTGTTTGCCACCCAGTCATCGTCCGCGTATATACTGATGTTCTAGGTTTCTTATTTATTTTTTTTCTGAGCGGAGATCTTGGACTCACTATACGCACATAGGATTCAAGAAGCACACCTTGATCACAAGGCTGTTCATGACAGGGATGGATGTATAATGCAAGCGGCGCGCTTTCTGCTGCGAAACAAAACTTCCAGCTGCGAATGAAGGGTGCGATTCCGCTATCCCAATGTAAGACTGTGAAGGGTGAGCGCACGGACGACTTGTGCATGCACATAACTAAATAGGCACCGGCGCGGTGAATTTACCTGGGCATGTCACGCCTAACTATTCTTCGTTATCCTTGGAGGCGCGTAGAACAAATACGACGAGAAGAAATCGTTAGGATAGACTTCGTAGATGCGATGTGGTTATATAAAGTATGATACAGCTGTACACACAAACTAATGCAGGCGTATAATGAGCAGAAGACAACGTAGCAATACCAATGAGGAGTGAAGTGTACAAAGAAACTTGGAAAATTTTCTTCGCATTCAAGAAACGTGTGCAGAATTTGCGTATTGCGTGGATATTTCGAGAATTACATGTAAGTGAATAAGTATATATATTTAGCATACAAGTAGCGCTGATATACTTATATGTGCTGTTGGAAAACACACTTCGAGATGACGATGAGAAATAATCGGTCAAACCACATCTGCTACCATTGGACTATGTTGTTGGTTTTGCGGAATACCGGTTTTGTGCACTATGAAAAAAATTCGGCAGATCCCACATACCATGGGAGTCGACGTTATGCGAAACATGCAGCGGGAAGGTGACTGTGGCGTAATTTTTTAGTTACTAAGCGAAACGTTACAAAATGACGCTAAAGATTTGTATAAATTTTATACGCATACATATACATTGAAGAGCCGCATACGTGCTATACAACCAGTTGTTTACAGTTGGTTAAAGCTGCAAACGACAACGTGGGTATTACCAACACCAGAAGCGATAAGCTGATATGGAGTGCTTATACTTGCCCCTTATGATGGAGAACGCACGCACCTTTCAGGAACCCGTGTGCACGTGTGGAAGAAGTTCTTGACAGTTCTTGAACAAGGTCATCATCGCCGTGATCAGTGAGCACCAGCAGCAGGTCATGACTTTGTTGATTATTTGCACGTTCCGGGCTGAGTCAAGGAACCGAGGAAGAAGAGAGCGCGAGAGCACAAGGGGCGGGGACGCCCAGAACTGAAAGCAGAGCGCTTCCACACGCAGCTCAAATAAAAGTATATTTTACCTTGTGCCTTTATGACGGAGTTGAGTCTGATCGAAGTGTCTGGAACGCCATCGTTTAAACATTTGGTGCCGAAACCCGGGATCGAAAGCCAGGAAACAGCGGACGGCTACCAGTCAACTGCACAGGCATGGACCGACTGAAGTCGAAGCGGACGTCGCGGCGAGCACAGAACACGAGGATTATAAACGAGGCAAGTGCTCTTCTCGCTAACGACTCTGCATCTTATGACCAGCTCAATTCCATATATGAGAGGCTGAAGGCTAACGATGACGAGCTTCAGAACTTGAACAACGAGATCGAGCAGCATATTCCTGACGAAGAGTTCGAGGCCGAGTATAACGCCGTCCTGGAATATGAAGATAATGCGACGCGAACTCTCGCAGAGATTCTCAGTAAAAAAGATCGCATGCTACAGTCGTCGACACTAACCGAAGGAACGGTCGCCCAAACGGTCGCAGCACCATTAGACGGAACTGGAGTCACATTGCCTAAACTGACAATAGCTCCTTTCTCTGGAGACCTATGCAAGTGGACGGAGTTTTGGGAACAGTTCGACCACATTGTTCACAGTAACGTCCGAATCACTGGAACAGAGAAGTTCCATTACCTACGACTGTATCTGACAGGAGATGCTGCATCAGTGATTGCGGGACTTCCGACGACTGAGAGTTGCTACAACGACGCCATCACCATGCTACAGAAGCGCTTTGGTGACAAGACGCGCCTGGAACAAGAGTACTTTGCTAAACTACGGATGTTGACCCCTGTTCGTTCATCAAATGACACGAAAGCCCTACGCAACTTGTACGACCACGTTCTCGTCAATATTGCCGCGAGTCTTATATTTCATGAGTGTAAGCTTCACCCACAAATACTGTGGGCAACGCGCTGCGCAGGCCTCGCCGTGATGTGTAGGAAGCTTCGCGATTGTTTTGGAACAATCTGTTAAGATTGCGCGCCGCACGAGAATGTTCCGGCTTTGTCGAGAGATAACGCCGCCACCAGCGATATCGCTGGAAAGTTCGATAGCGCCTGTATAAAAGCCGACGCACTTGACTGCTTGTCAGTTGATCGACGGACGACGCCCTGTTCGCCGCTATCATTGTACAGCGTGTATTGCTGTAGTTCTAGTTCTCATTTTCCCGAACACAAGTTCGGCCAAATAAACAGTTTCACTCTGCAAACGCCGTCTGCTGTCTTCGTCGACGTCACGACCACGTGACATCTGGTGGAGGTGCTGCTTCATGATCCGGACACCACCGCGGAGCGCAGACCCAAGCCCAAGCCGCGAAGAAGACGACTCTAAGGACAACCCGAATCCTCGAACCAGCCGCTGGCAGAAGGGACTACAGCCAGAGTACGGGCTCCTTCTCGAAAACGCCAGGCAGCCGAAGACCGTCACATCAACCGCCGAGACGATGACTGACGCAGTGCCCCCTACGGCGATCGTGATGCAGCCACCCAGGGAGCCGCCGACGTTCCGTGGTTCGCCATGTGAAGACCCCGAGACTTGGCTCGAGACCTTTGAAAGGGTCTCAACATTTAATAACTGGAACTGCGAGGACAAGCTGCGCCACGTATACTTCTACCTAGAAGACGCCGCGAGGACGTGGTTCGAGAACCGAGAATCCGCCCTACAAACATGGGATCTCTTTCGGACGACGTTCCTAAGCACGTTCACGAGCGTGGTCCGCAAGGAACGGGCCGCGGCTATGCTGGAGACCCGTGTGCAGCTGCCCAATGAAAATATTGCCGTCTACACGGAAGAGATGAATCGCCTGTTTCGACACGCCGACCCAAGTATGCCCGAAGAGAAGAAAGTGAGGTTCCTCATGCGGGGTGTCAAACAGGAACTCTTCGCTGGATTGATAAGGAACCCGCCGAAGACGGTCGCTGAATTCGCATCGGAGGCTTCCACGATCGAGAAAACGCTTGAGATGCGAACGCGGCAATACAACCGCAGCTTCTCGGCTACAAGCTACGCCGACGTTCAAGCCCTAGGACCCGCCGACCTGCGTGAGACGATTCGAGCAATCGTGCAAGAGGAGTTGCGAAAAATTCTACCTCCGTCGCAACCTCAAGTAGAGTCCATCGCCGACGTCGTGCGCCAGGAGATCCAGCATTCACTCGGCGCGCCTCAGCTAGCAGAGCCGCAGCCGCCAGCTATTAGCTATGCTGCTGCAGCCCGCCGTCATGCTCCTCCTCCACGCCCCCGCCAAGACGCCACACCGCCGCAGTACCGTCGCCAGACGCCGCCGCCGCCACCGACGCCCTACCGACCAGCTGTCGGCCAGCGCAACACACCGAGGAAGACCGATGTCTGGCGTGCCCCCGACAACCGCCCGCTCTGCTACCACTGCGGAGAGGCCGGCCACACGTACCGCCGCTGCCAGTACCGACAGATGGGACTACGCGGATTCGCTATCAACGCGCCGCGCCCGCAGCCAGGCGAACGGCCGCGCGACATCAACGACTACCTCACCGGAACACAGTGGCAAGAACGACGACCTTCTCGCTCGCCGTCGCCCGGCCACTACATGTCACCGCACCGCCGGCCGTACACTGGCCCAAACCGGGGCCGGTCGCCTAGCCCGTATCCGGAAAACTAAGGGCAGCAACCGATGGAGGTGCGGTTGCTGAACGACGAAATGCTGAAAATCCTCCGCCGTCGACGACGACGCCGCGACGAAGTTCCGAGCCCCCGCCGCACGCCGAACGACGTCCTGAAGACGAAACTTTGCGACCGGAAGCAGACCTGACGACGCAACGCGGAAGCAGCGGTGCAAACCGACGCAGCCGTGACCCGACGCCGCGACGTAACCGCAACGCAAGACGGCGGACTAGCGACATCGACGTTCTGATCGACGGCCACAACGTCACCGCTCTCGTCGATACTGGAGCCGACTATTCCGTCATCAGTGGGCCGTTCGCAGCACTGTTGAAGAAAGTTAAGACTGCTTGGGAAGGCCCCGAGATCCGGACCGCTGGAGGCCACCTGATAACGCCGATTGGTGTCTGCACGGCACGAGTCACCATCAATAACCGGACTTATACTGCGAGCTTTGTAATTCTAGAAAACTGCTCCAGGGATGTGATACTGGGAATGGACTTCCTAAGTGACCACGGCGCCGTCATCGACCTGAGGTCTGAGTCGATAACACTGAACTCAGACAAAGCGCTCCCGCCCCACGCGATGCCAGGCAACCATGCATTGAATGTGATAGAAGAGCAGGTGACCATTCCGCCGCGCTCCAGCGTCGTTATTTCCGTCGGCACCGAAAAACCTGCGAACCTTGAAGGCGTCATCGAGGGTGATCAGCACCTACTCCTGAACCGTAAAATTTGCGTCGCACGAGGTATAGCCAAGCTGCGTGACGGTAAAGCAAAAGTAGTGCTGACAAACTTCAGCCACGAATATTGGCATCTCAACTTCGGTACGACGGTTGCCTACATCGCCGAATGTGTAGCCGCCAGCGATGCTTTCGCCCTCTTCGATGCTGCCGAACCTGCTTCGACGAATAGAGGTCCCGAACCGGATTTTGACGTCAACCCGAGCCTTCCGAAGGCCAAACAAGACCAGCTCAAAACCCTGCTCTTGCAATACAAGGACTGTTTCTCGTCGTCATCGCGGGTCCGACAAACGCCCCTTGCGAAGCACCGCATTATAACAGAAGAAAATTCTCGACCACTCCGTCAGAGCCCCTACAGAGTTTCTACTCGAGAGCGCGACGCGATAAAGAAACAAGTCGACGAGATGCTATGCGACAACATCATCCAGCCGTCCAAGAGTCCGTGGGCGTCACCCGTGGTGTTAGTGAAGAAGAAGGACGGGACACTGTGCTTCTGCGTTGATTACCGGTGCCTGAACAAAATCACGAAGAAGGACGTGTACCCCCTCCCACGAATAGATGACACCCTGGATCGACTTCAAAACGCGACGCACTTTTCGTCGATGGACCTCAAGACTGGCTACTGGCAAATCGAAGTCGACGAGAGAGACCGAGAAAAGGCTGCCTTTATAACACCCGACGGCCTCTTTGAGTTCAAGGTCATGCCTTTTGGTCTTTGCTCGGCACCTGCGACGTTCCAGCGTGTCATGGACACCGTACTGGCCGGATTGAAGTGGCAGACGTGCCTTGTGTATTTGGACGACGTCGTCGTGTTTTCCTCGACCTTCGGCGAGCATCTCCGGCGGCTTGAGGCAGTACTTCAAGCAATCAAGGCCTCTGGACTGACCCTGAAGCCAGAAAAGTGCAGATTCGCGTATGACGAGCTCTTGTTTCTGGGTCATGTGATCAGCAAGTCTGGAGTGCGCCCAGACCCGCGGAAAACAGCTGCCATCGCCGACTTTGCGCCACCCACCGACAAGAAGGCCGTGCGCCGATTTCTCGGCTTATGTGCCTATTACCGACGCTTCGTCAAAAACTTTTCACGGATCGCCGAACCACTGACGCTTCTCACGAAGAATAACGTGGAATTCATGTGGGAAACGGCGCAAGTACAAGCCTTTCAAGAACTTAAACGACGCCTGCAGACGCCACCCATACTTGCGCATTTCGACGATTGCGCCGATACGGAAATACACACCGACGCAAGCAGCGTAGGACTCGGTGCCGTCCTTGTGCAAAAGACTGACGGGCTTGAAAGGGTTATCAGTTATGCTAGCCGGTCACTATCCAAGGCAGGAGCAAACTATTCCACAACAGAAAAGGAATGCCTTGCCATTCTCTGGGCTACGTCAAAGTTTCGCCCCTACCTCTATGGCAGGCCCTTCAAAGTTGTCAGTGATCATCACGCCTTATGTTGGCTAGCTAACATGAAGGACCCTTCAGGTCGTCTCGCACGATGGAGTCTGAGGCTTCAAGAATTCGATATTACCGTCGTGTACAAGTCTGGACGAAAACACTCTGACGCCGACTGCCTGTCTCGTGCCCCCGTCGACGCGCCACCGCAAGACGACGACGATGACTGCTTCCTCGGAACTATAAGTGCCGACGACTTCGCCGAAAGGCAACGGGCCGACGCGGAACTGGGGGCCTTATTGAGTACCTCGAGTGCAAGACCGCCGTGGTTCCGAAGGTATTCAAGCGAGGACTGCCGTCGTTTTTCTTACGGAACGGCGTTCTCCTGAAGAAGAACTTCTCGCCACTTCGAACCGACTACCTTCTCGTCGTGCCCTCATCATTGCGACCAGAAGTCCTTCAGGCCCTACACGACGACCCGACGGCTGGACACCTCGGTGTTTCCCGAACGCTCGCCAGAGTACAGGAAAAATACTACTGGCCACGCCTTGCTGCCGACGTCGCCCACTACGTTAGGACTTGCCGAGATTGCCAGCGACGGAAGACACCGCCGACTAGGCCAGCGGGACTTCTGCAGCCAATCGATCCACCTCACCGGCCGTTCCAGCAAATCGGGATGGACCTACTGGGGCCGTTCCCGACGTCGACTTCCGGCAACAAGTGGATCGTCGTAGCTACTGACTACCTGACCCGCTACGCCGAGACAAAGGCCTTGCCCAAAGGGAGTGCCGCCGAGGGAGCCAAGTTCTTCGTGGAGAACATCGTCTTGCGTCATGGTGCCCCAGAGGTCCTCATCACAGACAGAGGTACCGCCTTTACTGCGGACTTAACTCAGGCGATCTTGAAGTACAGCGAGACGAGCCACCGCCGCACCACCGCCTACCACCCGCAGACCAATGGCCTCACCGAGCGTCTAAATAAGACCATCGCCGACATACTCGCCATGTACGTCGACGTTGAGCACAAGACGTGGGACGCCGTCCTTCCGTATGTGACCTTCGCTTACAACACGGCCGTCCAAGAAACGACGCAGATGACGCCGTACAAGTTGGTCTACGGAAGGAGCCCGGCGACGACGCTCGACGCCATGTTACCCAACGTCACCGACGAAGAAAATGTCGACGCCGCCGCTTACTTACAACGTGCCGAAGAAGCTCGACAGCTGGCCCGCCTGCGCATCAAGACCCAGCAGCACACCGACAGCCGCCGCTACAATCTTCGACGACGCTTCGTCGAGTACCAGCCCGGCGACCGTGTCTGGGTCTGGACGCCAATACGACGACGCGGACTGAGCGAGAAGCTTCTTCGACGATACTTCGGACCGTATAGGGTACTTCGACGTCTCGGCGTAATCGACTACGAGGTTGTACCCGACGGCATCACGAACTCCCAGAGGCGCCGAGCTCGACCCGAGGTCGTGCATGTGGTGCGCCTTAAACCGTACTATGCTCGTTAGCGCACCTGAGGACTCTAATGTTTGCTTTCTTTATTAGTTTTCTTTAGTATTGCATGTATCCATGTTCTGTTTTTAAGCATCGGGACGATGCTTTTTCAGAGGGGGGCATTGCCGCGAGTCTTATATTTCATGAGTGTAAGCTTCACCCACAAATACTGTGGGCAACGCGCTGCGCAGGCCTCGCCGTGATGTGTAGGAAGCTTCGCGATTGTTTTCGAACAATCTGTTAAGATTGCGCGCCGCACGAGAATGTTCCAGCTTTGTCGAGAGATAACGCCGCCACCAGCGATATCGCTGGAAAGTTCGATAGCGCCTGTATAAAAGCCGACGCGCTTGACTGCTTGTCAGTTGATCGACGGACGACGCCCTGTTCGCCGCTATCATTGTACAGCGTGTATTGCTGTAGTTCTAGTTCTCATTTTCCTGGCCACAAGTTCGGCCAAATAAACAGTTTCACTCTGCAAACGTCGTCTGCTGTCTTCGTCGACGTCACGACCACGTGACAATATCCGCGGACTCGAGACTCTGGGTGTGCACACCAGGCACTTTGGATAGAATCGTACTTGCACTCGACGTCCAAAAGGCCTTTGATAACATCTCCCACACCACAATACTAGAGGGATTACGCGACGTTGGTTGTGGGGAAAGGGTCTTTCACTATGTTCAAGATTTTCTGACCAACCGCACGGCGCAAATAGGACTCGGCTCAGCACGCTCTGCACCGTATCGCCTACCGGATAAAGGCACACCTCAAGGATCCATATTGTCACCAATGCTCTTCAACATCGGACTACGCAAAATGGCCCTAGACTTGCAGAAAGATCAAGACCTTGGCTGCGCCATCTATGCGGATGATATTACGCTCTGGGCATCTAAAGGCTCATACGGCAACCGAGAAGATACACTTCAACGGGCCATCAACACCATTGAAACTTACATGAGCCGTGCTGGCATGAAATGCGCTCCAGCCAAATCGGCGTATATCCACATAAGACCAAGGCATACTCGCGCAACCAGAGCTCCTGAGCTGCAGCTCACCTTGGAGGGACAGCCGATCAAGCGGGTATCCCACCTTCGCGTACTTGGAATGCGCATACAAGAAACAGGCAGCGTAAGCATAGCGCTCTCTAATCTCAGACGCACGGTCCGGAGCGTAACGGGACTTATTCGCAGAGTTGCCCGTAGCCGAGAGGGTATGACTGAAGCAGACACTATGCAATTAGTACACGCATTTGTTATTAGTCGCATTACATATGCCCTCTCTTTCCAAACTACGCGGCGTCACGAAATCGAACAAGCAGACAAACTAATCAGGATCGCCTGTAAAGCGGCACTCGACCTGCCTGAGAACACAAGCACGGCCCGACTGCATGAATTGGGCATGGCAAATACGTACGAGGAATATGCAGCGGCCACGCTAATGGCTCAGCGTGAACGACTTAACAGGACTCCTCAGGGCCGTTCGGTCTTACATAAATTACACTACCCACTCTCGCCACAGTTCTGCGGTGATGAAACCACGCTACTGCCATCTGAACTCCGAGAGAGGATCCACGTGGCCCCGATCCCCCGTCACATGCACCCAATCCATCACGCTACAAGGAGACGCGCCCGAGCGGTCACCTTACAAAAGCGGCGGGACGATCCTAATACGTACTTTACAGACGCGAGTCCTTACCATCGAAGCGCAAATATGGTCCCTGCTTTCGCTGCAGTTGTGACTAACCAAGGGCGAACAACCACTGCAGTGTCCATTCGCACGAGATCAATTGCAACGGCCGAAGCCGCGGCCATAGCTTTGGCCATACGCGCAGCGGAGGCCAGGGGCGAATCGGCATTTGTTCTGACGGACTCACAGGACGCCTGCCGTCTTTTCCTTGGCGGGGTCTTACCGGACTGCGTATTACGCATACTGGGGACGGCTCTCACAATGGATCATGGTGTGACTTGGTGCCCGGCGCACTCAGGAGTTGAGGGGAACGAACGGGTGGACCGTTGGCTCGAGGCATGACAGGCCGAGCCGCGGACCACATCACCCGGGAGGACACTTCGATACCTGGCGCGCCAAGAGAAATCCTCGAATTTCAAAGACTAGGTAGGCGAACTAAAGCTCCACCTCATCCTAGCCTAAACAGGAGACAAGCACGGGACTGGCGTCGCCTCCAAACAAACACGTACCCACATTTACACAGGTTACACAGAATGTACCCTCACAGATACAGCAACAAATGCCCGTGGTGCGATGCAACACCGACATTGGAACACATAACATATCAGTGTACACAACGTCCGGATGCTGCCATCTCGCCTCTGTGTAACAACGATTCCCTGAATTGGTCGTGGGAGGCGCGGCTCGCGGAACTGGAAATGGGAAGCCAACTGGCGACCCTCGACCAGGCCCGGAGAGCCGCTGTAGCCAGTGGGGCCCTCGAAGAGGGGCACCACCCACCCTAACCACTCCAAGGCATATGACATAAATAAATGTTTCTTCTTCTTCTTCTTCTGGGTGTGCACAAGTCATCCTTCTCATCTATGCTCTGCGACATTCTACTGCGTGCTCTTCCACGGGACATAGTCGTTCAGTATCATCGGTCGTGTGCCGTCCAGGTGGCATGTGACTCGAGAAGTGATGCTACACCCGTGGGACTGGATGGTATGCTCAACTTCCTGGGCATTGAGCTGGAAAGCTTAGAGAAGAGCGATTTCAATGACGCTGGAAGACGAGAATTCGGAACAACGCCCGCGGCAAGTCAGTTGACGTATTCTCGCCGTGGGAAACCTACTTCATCTGTGCTTCACAGCAACGCGGCAAGGGAACCAAGAAAGGACAACTGCGTCTTCTGCTCATCTAGTCAACACAAATCTGAACTGTGCACAGCTGAGCTACCACTGACGCAGAAAAAAGAACTACTGTCCAAAGACAAGAGGTGTTTCCGCTGCACCACCAAAGGACATCGGGCACGAGACTGCAAAAGGAAGATCTCCTGCTCGAGATGCCAAGCGCGACACGCTACAAGCATGTGTGATCCCGACAGGTGTTCCAACGTAGCCTAGTCTACAAAGCGGCTGTCAATCAATCTGGCATCATCCATGGTCAGCATGAGGCCATCGCCCAGCCTCGTAAGAAATGAAGAGGACACGGCGTCGTTGTGGCGGACTAAGTGCACTTTACGGTGCGATGATGCGAATATCATACGTACCTTTCGTTAATGTATTCCTCCGGGGTTAAGCAATGCTTCAGTATAGCTTGCTGAATCATAGGAACACAAATGTAATGTTTATTAGACTGCTATAAAGCGGAGCCAACACTGGAGCCACAAACGTTAATCTGATATGACGCCTGTATCCTATGAGTTACAAATCGTAGGAGTACATATGCCGTGTTTATTGCTATCTTGTAAAATGAGCTAGCAAGCACCACAACCACAATTGACGTTGCACCGACATTACGAATGCATGTGCTGTTTTTCCAAACCAGTTTATAGACCTGCCGTGGCTCTGTGGCAGAATACCTGAGTGCCACGCAGAACGCTTGGGTTCGATTCCTGCTGGGATCCTAATTTTCATTCTTTCCATTCGTCGGGTCACCGCTGCCGATGTCGGTTTTTCTTAACGGTCTAGCATTTAATGTATGTTCTCGTCGTTCCTGGGTAGATATAAACTGTCAATCACTTGTGGCGCATACCCGTGCACCGCGGCCCGTGGTAAACGGGTATGTGCCACACGTGTCTGAAGAAAATGGTTTGACGACGTACGTGACAGGATTTTCACGTTATTAAGTTGTGACCCGACAGTCATATTCGTCAAATCCTCTTACCCTCCCATGCCAATTTTGGTCTACACCAAGTTAAGGAGCCGATCATCAGAGCTCCCAGACGTACGTGGCTAGCTAGCTAGATAGATAGATAGATAGATAGATACTTAGATAGAAACGCTCAAAGTGCCAAAGGTTCGCTAATGAATGCTTCGCATTAAAAAAAATCAGGTGAAGGAAGTCAAATAATAAAGTGTAGGCAAGGTGGCCCGTATTTTCTTGAGGTTTAGTTAGTTCTGGTTTTCCAGTAACTACATTGCCCTAATGAAGGCGAGGAGATATCAGTATATGACAACATCAGCTAACTTATACGCTACACCTTTGAAAGTGTTAACCACTTAAGTGCCGACTAAATTACGAAAAATTGTTCCAGAATTGCAAAATTTATTTATAACGTGAAATGCTTCAGTGACATGTTGAAAACAGAAAAAAAACTTGCGAAAACAGTTTACGGCTTATAAAAATGCTTTATTCATCACATTTTGCACCGTCGTGTAATACCGCGGCCAGTAGCCAGAATTTCTTTCGGGGGGAGGGGGGGGGGGGAGAAGGGGGGCACTTGCTGAAGGCCTTGAGAAACACACATATTTTCGTTACTTCTTTTCGGTAACACACCCCACTCCATCGGAATGTCGGGAGAGGGCCTGGACCCCCCCCTCCCCCCGGCTGTGGGCCTGGTAACACCCCATGCCTGGGGCATTTGACGGGGTATTCCGAAAGAAATTTCTGCAACTCCAGCAAGTATGGGTTCCATTCGCCTTCCCATGGAAAAAAAATATACTATTCCCCTATAGTTAAATCAAACTAGATGAAGCCACCGTCCTTGTGGTAACGTTCAAAGCACAGCACTGCGCCGCGTTCGTTTATAACGCACGGGAGACGCAAAGCGCGCATTTAGCCGTTTAGTGTGCAAACTCTCATTCAATAAAAGCGCCAGTCACAGAACCCGTGCTGCCATCTGCGCTTAAATAGAAAAACACCCCTTGACGAGCTGGGCTCGTCAAAAGCCTCTTGAAACCTTGCTGAACAGCCATGGTGAGCACAGCTCGTCATAAGCAAAAAACTGACAATTTTTCATGACGAGCTGAGCTCGTAATAAGCAGTTAAGGAGTTAAGCAAATTATACAACTTATCTTAATAGCGAATCGATGCTGTATATTTAGCATTAGTGTATTTCTTTAGTGTATTTTAGTGTAGCGATAGTGTATTTAGCATTAGTGTACTTCTTAGGCTTGCCCAACAAACCTCATTACACTCGTAATGACCAGCGTTTATCTTGCCTATGCGGTACATGCCCTGCCCATGTCCATTTCCAAGATTCTAAGAGAAGGCGAACGCTCGACGGGGAGACAGGAAGTTAGGTGAGCTGATGAGACTAAGTTTGCAGGTATAACGTGGCAGCAGCAAGCACAGGATGATTGGCGGAACGTGGGAGAGGCCTTTGCCCTGCAGTGAGCGTAGTCAGACTAATGATCATGATAATGATGATGATGATGATGATATTTCTTCAAACCATTTGGCAAGCAGAAAACACTTGTGAACATTAAACAACGCTGAAAGATGGCACACGAAAGACGGGCCTTACCTCCCTTTAGCACTGTTCTCTGCTCATAATTATGAACAAAGCTTCCCAAACACGTAAAACTCTAGAAAACGCTTCTTGCTTGCGCCAAAACTTTAATAACAAGACGTGTCATAGGGCTGTATTCTGAGACAATCATTTTCGGTGAGATTGGATAGCTTTGCTTGATGCAGGATCTCGCGTGTGCAGTGATGGAAGCGACTACTTCCCCGCCTTTTTTCGACGAGCAAATTAGCGCGCATTCAAAGTAAGATTATTGGGATATCTCCAAACGTGATAGTCTCAGAACACTACACCACAAGAATAAGTACAACCCGCAAAACTGCGGTGCGCCTTTCGTTCACATCTTTAACAGAGTCGTGCCAGCTGGTTTTTGTTGGAAGGTAAATTACATTCTCTGTGATAATGTAAATACTAGGGATATTGGGAAATAAAAGTTTGTATTTCCTGACTAAAGTATCTGTTGCCTGATTAATGATGTAAAATTCTGTGATAAAATTTTCCCAGGCGTTCAAGACTTTGAAAGCAAAACTAGCCACACAAACGTGTTTCCTTAAGCCAAAAGAAACACGGAGAAGTAGTTGACGCCATCAAAAACTGGAAAACATTTTCACCTTAGTTTAGCCGGATAGGACCGCTCGTTTTCAGGAGACCTGCATACAGCTCTCCCATTGAAGTGTACTACACAGTACTCGGAATCGTCGCTGCTAGTTTTTTAACACGATCAGGGAGACCTTACCTTCTCTCATAATAGACTACATAGTGTTCTAAGTCGTCGAACAAACACTTGTTCTGAGCACAGAACCTTTCGTCTGAGGCTGTATTTCATTCAAGGGACGGTCAACCACTCTCCTGCAGTAGAGCAATATCGTCAACCATTTTTAGAGCACTGCTAGTAGGCACCCGTTCTTGCGTTGAGCGGCGTCGCCGTTGTCGGCCTAACCGACAGAGCGAAGGAGGATGAAATAGAGCGAACGTGGAGTCTGTTGGTATCACGAGTCACTGGCCTCTAACCTCGCTTTCTTGCTTCGTCACGCGCACTGGCCACTCTGCCGGAGCTCGTCCGCATGCAGAGTTGCCACGTCCACTGCTGCTTGTTTCGCTTGTCGTACCGAGGGTGTCGGCGTTTCGCTTTGTTCGAGGCGCCTGCAATGCACAGAGTATGGTGGGTAGCACTCCAGCTCTCGCAGTTCCTGTGGCAATATGTAACAAATGTTACATTGCTACAACTGCGGATAGCCAAAACTTCAAATATAGTTAGCGTTGCCCCAACACGAAGGTGAGCTTGGAATTTGCATTAGGCAGTATCGTAATCATCGGTGATCTTTTTTGCCAAACCACCGCACAACTAAGCGATACACACTTTTGTTGCTTTAATGGGAGATGTGGATACAATGCCCACAGTGGGACGCAGTGTACTCTAAATCATTCAAATATTTGTGCGATAGCTCTAATCTTCCATGAACCAACTCAGACAGCGCCTCCTTCCGTAAATGTGACCTTCAAGATCAGCGAATATCATGACAGCGTCCCGGCCACTATGGCCGTGTGTACAGACATTTCGCCAAAGTGCTCAGCTTGCGATCAGCTAGCAACTTTTTCTCATTTAATGTGGCGGCGCCCTCGCTTGCGCGTTTGCACAAGAAAGCATCACATCAACAAGACAGAATTCTTAAAATGCGTCGCAAGTCCGGATCTTGCGAATCAACTCCGGGTGGTCCAGGGAGCCTGTGAAGCGATCGGGAACCTTTGGCTCCCGACCCCTTCGCGGGCGATGCCCTCCGCGGGTTTTAGGGGCGAAGCTCCTTAAGGCGGCACCCGTTCGTCCCTCGTCGTGCTCGTAGTAGTGAGTAACAAGTCTTACCCTTTGACCTCCAGGGTGGTGCCGGTGGGAGATTTCTCCTGTGCGTTGTTGAACAATAAAAAATTCGCAGCGTGCGCGTTAACTAAAAGCCGAATTCTTCTGTCTCTGTAGAAGTGTAAGTGTTAGCTAAAAGCCGACTTCTTCTGTCTCTCATTCCCATTAGCAGCCATTGTGTACCTCCAAGGTAGTGCCTGGTGAGATTTCTCCTGTGCGTGATTAAACAATAAAAATTTTGTTCAAAACGCCGTTGATTGATGAAATAAACCAACGAAAGACGCCAGATGTTTTGTAAAAACAAAACGAAAGAACGCCAGATGTTTCTAAAGCAAAACGAAAAAGACGCCAGCTGCTTAACGAAAGACGCAAGGTGTTTTCTAAAGCAATGGTTTTCTAAACAATGAAAATTCACAGCGTACATGTAAAATTAAAGTGAGCTGCAAGTCGTCATAACTCATCGAACCTTTAGTATAAACGCGCCCGATCTCACGTCGGTGATGATGTACTGGGCAGAATTCACGGAAGATTCACGGTTTACCGATGAACCTCCGCAGCTTCGCCCACTCATCATCATTCACTCCGTGGATATGCTGTGATTTTTTTAGGAACCCTCGTCCCAGGACACAATAAAGTTCCTCTGTCTGTCTGTCTGTCTGTCTGTCTGTCTGTCTGTCTGTCTGTCTGTCTGTCTGTCTGTCTGTCTGTGTCTCTAAGCTGCAGCGCTGGCGTCTATGAGGCGCGTCAGCTCTACACGTGATTGCTTACACATTGCCCGCGAGATGACGCAAAATTCTCGCCGATAAGTTGGCGCCGATGGTTCGCCAGCGTATCAGCATATTGATCCTATGCTTGGTTCCATGTGCATCGAGTGCAGTGGCACTGCCGTTCAAAGAGCTTCAGCGAAACGCTCGTGGGGCGCGTTTGCAAAAATGAACCGCAGATCAAGGTCAGTGTTTTGTGGCGCCGCCGCCTGAGGCGCCAGCTGCATCCAAGTTCACGGCCCGTTCGTTCTGAGAGCGCCGGCGGCGCCGAGCGGCGTCTGTGCCGAGAAAAACCCAGCTGTCGCTCGGCAAGCTTGGTTCGGCCCATTGATTTAACCGCGTTCAACCACGACAATTTTTAATTTGAACACCATCATGATTGCATCAATCCTCTATGCATAATCTTTTTACACGAAAGTGTTTTATTCCGGGGTCCACCAAGGCTTTTATGATGTATTTCCGTCACGGAAATACGTCAGCAAAATGAACGCCATCATATGGCCAAGAAAAAAAACTAGAAAAAGTTCCGTTGGCAGGAGTTGAACCCATGGCCTCTCGGTCCGCGAGGATGGCTGACGGGCGTTTAGCCCACGTTTCGAATAGAAGTGTAATTTTGTCAACGCTTTAACACACCGCGAGGTGGTGGCTTTAGGCCAAGCCTCGCTCATAGCATCCATGCATTTCGAAAAATAGCTCTCCGACGCTTGCCTGGCTGTCGCACCTCGTTCCCCGCTCGCCCTGCGAGAATTAACGGCCAGGCTAGAGGAAAGACACGACGCGCGTAGCGTTTCTCTTCGCGTTCCACGACGCTTCGAACGAGTGCATATCGAGTATCAGTGTTTATTATGTGCTTGTTGACGCCATTTTTGCGCGGGATTCACTAAATGCGGTGTACACGTATATGTTAAGCCCGCAAAGGTTAAATCATGACCATGGACTTTAGTCCTCGGTACGGAGATGGGCCACTAGGCGTCAACGTGAGTGCGTACACATCAAGCGGTGCGTGCTCTATCTGCCAAACAACAATAGATACTGTACAAGCTCTCATATACCAATCCACTATAAATATTCAACTAGTTCTGTGACGACATGTTTCACTTTCGTGTTATTACGATTGATGTGACAGAGGGATCAGCCATCTTTTTGGGTGATGCGCGAACATCATGTTATAGCACTATACATGCGTCACATCTGTAACGATGCTGCCTAGGTACGTAAGAATGCCACATGTCGCGTAGTGCGCATGAGCAGCAGTTCTACGCACGCGCTCTCTTCTAAGCGCGTCGTTCTTAAGTGCACGTCTTTATGGCCGCAACCTCTTAGGTCCCCAATTCTCAAACTCTCTAATAGCGAGTTTTAGTATAGGCACCCGTCACTGACCAGAGGGCGCGATGGAGCTCTTATCGAACGCCTAATTGTTGAGGGCACCAGCCGCCAGGGATGCCATGAAAATGAAGCGCTCGCTGGACACATCGACGCGCTCAAGTGTCTCCCTTTTGTGCGCCTCTTTCAACGAACGCTTCCTACGTGCGTTCGTAATCACCTCAGGGATATTGGCACCGCCTTCAATGCAGCACAAACGCGTTTAGAACGCGCTCTTTTCAGGCTGGGCCAAGGCAGCACAAACGCTACAAACGCGTTTCAAACGCACTGAACTGAGGCGGTGGCAAGTCACGTTCAAGTCAAGGAGCGTTTCTGAACATGGAGGATGCGGAGAATAGACACTCGATTTTGCTGCGTCTACTCGCTAGGCTGTGTTTTCTGGCGCTACCATCGTATCTCGGAAACTGCATTGCCGGGTGCCTATCCGCCTCGTGCGCTGCCGCTTTCAGTGGTACTGGTGGCGCCACCAACGGCGGACGGTGGCGATAGGTGGATATGCGCGGCTCATAGAAGCCGTGGGCAAAGCGCCTGTTACTCTCTGTTTTTCTATTCATGTTTCATTCTGGTTTGATATTTGTACTGCCGACGCTGCTCCAGTAGACAACCATGCCGTCTGTTACGTCGATTGTTCTATATTATTTGTTTTAAAATGACAGGCCCGTTTTTTTTATGCGTGCGCGCGATGCACTGCGTACGTTTCTTACGTGCATGTGTCCAAGTTGTTTGCGTGATCTGTTAACACAGATGAAATAAAAATTGTTGCAGTACAAAACAGCATTCTTGTTTTATTGAACACCCTAAACAGTACAACAATGACTATTACGGCTGTATGCCTGCTTAAGAAACGCACAAAAGACACGCGATTTTATCTTCGCCCAACACTCGTAGCACTCAACTAGGCTAAGAAAACCAAAATCGAACTTGCTGAACGTTTTAACAGCCGTCACACAGCTGCATATTAATGCGTGAAAGTACTGTAGCAAATGACCAACAAACATTCACACAGCGTTTTTTTTTGTTCACAGACCGTATTAACATGAGGAAGTTCTAACTGCATTGCAATCACATATTTCGGAATATCTAATCACTTTCACCACTGAAGCCACAATCCTCTAACACATGCACTTTAAATTGAGCATGGCATTACTCAGACTTATATAGGAAATGCGCACGCGTGGCATTGCTCAGATTTATATAGGAAATGCGCACGCGTGCAATGTATCTCGTATGCTAGATTCTCCTTTGGTACGTGCAGCTCAAAATAAAATGCGATTCTAGAAGTAATGTTCGTGGAGTAGCGAGCATATAGCAGAACAACTACTTACAGCTTCACTTACCTTTGCAAAAACGGTATTCCAATTGCAATTCAATATTAACCGACGCAACAACGATAACAAGACGCTTGTTGCACACAGGGGTACCAGGTTGACGCTCGAGGCCAAGCGCGGTATTTTAAGTGTAGCACAATCGTGCGCGTACAGTACGCTAGAATATTCTGGCACAATGTCGTCAAGCTTGCAGTCACTTCAGCGGTTCCCACGATGTAGCACCAGTTGACGTCCTCGCGTCATCAAACTTCTACGACGCCGAGAACTACGCACGCAGCTGACTTGGAAAAACGCGGTCTTGCAGGAGGCCATCTTGTCCCGCAACCAACGGACAAAAGTACACAACTGACGCGTCTGAAACATTGCTGTTGATGAGATGGCAGCTGAACGAAATCAGGGCTCATCGTCCGACGTGTGGCCACCGCCTTAACACAATATTAACGTTGCAACGTTCAAGGAAGACGCGACGAAAGCGACGAGACCAGCCTGTCTTGTCGGGTGCGCTACAGCACAGTGTAGAGTTACTGTATATGCTAGCATATACAGTAACTCTAGCACAGTGCACAGCGCGCGGCGCTCTCACGGCCACCGAAAGAAATAAAATAAAGTGGAGAGAGGAGTTAGCTTGGAGCATGGCCAGTCGATGGAAGCAAGAGGACGTGTTGCGTCGTCGGTGTGGCGTATTGTCGAGAGATGGCGCTAGTTTGTTTTTGCGCAACGAAATCGCAAACTTGATTCAAAATGCATGGGATCCTATGGGGGGTTGGGAGAGGGTACAACCGCCTTAGCCGAGCGGTGGCGCCGCCATATCGATGCATGAGGCGGATAGCGGAAAACAGCAAACGCAAGGATTTAGCGTTAGCGTTGCGTGCTCCTAACCGCGCATGAGCAGAACGTAAACGTAGGCCGAACTCTTACGTGCGAACGCTATTTCTGGAATATAGCGTTCAACGCCAATGCACGCAAGAGATCCCGTACGTAGTGCAACATGGCGGTGCCTGTTGAAGCGAGAGGCGTCCACTTCGAATCTTTTTAGTCGTGGTCCTGCATTATTAAGCTAATTAATTCCCAAGTAATGTTCGCATTTGATTTAGATTTGAGTAATGAGTCTTCGCCAACCGTGTACCGCCGATAAAATAGCTCTGTTTTTCAGATGCAAAGTGGATTTGCGGTGCAGAAGGCTTAACAAAATTTGTTTACAAGGTCCACTCATGTTTTCTGTAGCCTCGCAGAGATGGCGACGCTGTCTTCAGTCGCCTCTTTCCAAGATACGGCCTCAAGTCAAGCGGAGGCATGTCAAGATTCGTTTCCCTTCATGTTTTTCGCGGCAGTGCATGAATCTAACGCGTGATGCGTGTGCGTTTCACTTCTGCAAAACACTTCTGCAAGCGCGACATGGAGGCGCAACAACGCTGACTTAGTGGCGCGTCTAGATGTTTTATCTCTAGATGACGCCGTATGTGCTTGTGTTAGCGTTAGCGGGAATGCCTTCCGCTGTACTAAAGGACCACCAGTTGGCACGCAGCGCGTTCCGTTTTAGCGTTTGCGTTGAGACGCACGCTAATGCTAACGTAAGCGTTTCCCGCTACACTAAAACTCGCTAATGTATTGCTTTACGGACGCAACGTACGCAACACTAACGTTCAGTAATATATCTGGAACGAGGTAATAATTTTTTTCAGGTTGTAACTGACGATGCCATACAGCAAGCAATGGGCTATAACTTACTGTGGAATGAAGGTGCATTGCACTTTTATCCCACAATAAGAAAAGTCACCACGTGCTTAAGTAATAAGATTACGTTTTAGAACGTTGGCTCAACTTCCCTAGGTGCAAACCCATAATCCGCCACATTCCATCAATTTGACATTCAAGCTCAACCAAGGACACGCCAGTGTCTCTGTGCTGTGTCAGCCCGCACAAGATTCCTTACACATTGCCCGCCAGACGGGGCAAAGTTCTCGCCGATGAGTTCGCGTCGCCCATTCTCCAGCGTAGCGGCACTTCGGTCATCACGCACTTCACGTGTAATCGCAACGCCGACCAAAAAAATCATAGCATATCCACGGGGTGAATGATGATGAGTGGGGCGAAGCTCCGGAGGGAATCATCGGTAAAGCGTGAAACTCTTCCGTGAAGTTCGCCCAGTACATCATATAAACAGTGTGAAACACCGTGTATATATTGAACATCAAACTTTTATTGTACTGTTGGTTTACGTGGTCCGTTCATTGTCACCGCTTTGTGATCGTTGAAATGCAGGGAAAGTGTCCGCTCCCGAGCGAAAGAGAAAGCGCGCCAAGAGCGACCGCGTTCCCCGCTCGCCGTGTGAGAATTAACGGCAAGGCTAGAGGGACCTTAGAGTTTCCTACAATACTTACTAGAGGGAACTCTGGCGCTAGTGTCTATGGGAGCTGCAATGCATCGCGCTTCAGCCAGCATGGGAATCATGGGTAGTACACGGATTTGTCTAAACTTTGTTCTTTCGGCTCCGTTTGGCGCCGCGTCGCCTGCATCCGCTTTGTCGCAAAACGAAGTTCAGCAAACGTCAGCAGTTCCACTTCACCACTTTAACTTCTTTAGCCTCACCGATTCAAATCTGGTCACGAAGTTCACAACGATCCATTCTTTTATCCGAAAGAAAACCAAGACATAGCAATAAACAAAGCCACAAGTGCGTTCGAAGCCCAGAAGCACGAAGACTAGGCAAATCCGTGTACTACCCATCATTCCCATGGTGTCTGAACGATCGCAGCGCCAGAGTTCCCTCTAGGTCGTTTTAGGAAACTCTATGAGAGGGACGACACGACGCGCGTAGCGTTCCTCTTCGCGTTCCACGACGCGAGGTCGGTGGCATGCCCAACGAAAGCCAACGGAGCGCGATCGTGCAAGTGCTCCGGTTTCGCGAACAATGAACGGCGTTTACTGCACATAAAGCGTCCCAAAACCAAACATCTTGCTCAAGGTGTGCTTTCCGTTTTTCGTAGAAATAATTTCTTTATTATGTACATTAAGATGAAAAGTTGAAAGCTCACTATAGTATATCGCCTGCAAAGTATATCTTTTAGTGTGATTAAATCAAGGAACACTACGCTGTCTTGTAAACTATAATATCCAGTGAATTGCTCATCTAGTGAGCAATTAATTAAACTAGAGCTGGCTACATACTACTACTACTACTACTGAAGAGGAGGGAACGACCCACACCCTAAGGAGCTTCGCCCCTAAAAGCCTCAGCGAAACGCCAGTCGCGCTGAAGAAAAATTGTGCTCGCAGGCGTGTCCGCAAGACGGAACAACGTGCAGCTGCGCATGAGACTTGCTGCACCTAAACGGCGAAGACGTATCGACCGGTCTCAGGAGTTTGGGAGATACAGCTCTCGTCCTTGCATAAATTTAGACACTCAATAAAGTTACATATCTGCAAACCAATGGTCTCGTGTTGCCCCAAAGCAAGCGAAGAGTAACACTGTACGGTCGTTGTTTATAATGACTGTGTATTGTCAACATTTGGTGCAAGTAAACAAATGTGAAGAATTGGGCTTTTTCTTTCGAAAATAGTATCGGGCTTGCAAACATTTCGTTATCTTCGCAGAAAATGCAAGGGCACAGATATCGCATGCGCTGTCTTACAAAAAACAGCCATAAGAATGACAACGTGAACACCACAATAAAACAGTGTCCCCAAACTCTGCCAGAGATGTCGAAAGCTTCCTTACAGACAGCACTGCTGTTGGGGAGCCGCAAGCCCTCCTAATGAACACATTTGTAGCACAGCAGCATAACCTGCTGTCCCTTCGCAACGTCAACAACAGTCGCTCAGAGAGAGAGAGAGACATAACTTTATTTTTGTCCTTGCTGGGGTCAAGGGAGGCGGGGGCCGGGAGACTAGCCCTACCGGAGCCCCCCTTCCTCAGGCGGCGGCCAGACCTTGGGTCTTGGCGGCGTCTTCGGCCAACCGGACTGCCCAGAGTTGGTCATCCGGGCACGCGCTGAGCAGCATAGCCTCCCACTGCTCGGGCGTGGCAATCTTAAGTTGAGGGTTCTTGCTGTGTTTGGTGGTGTGTGTCGCTGCGGGACATGCCCAGATAATGTGGTCGAGGTTGGCGCGAGCCATCCCGCAAGCTTTGCACTGTGGTGTGTAAACGTCCGGGTATATGCGAATGTACAGCGTGGGTGTAGGGAATGTTCGCGTCTGTAATAATCGCCATGTTGTCGACTGTTGCTTATTTAGCGACTTGTCAGGCGGTGGGTACTTCAATCTTGCCCTACGGTAATGCATGACAATTTCACCATACGTGACCATTCTTTCTTTCGCGTGGCCGCACCAGGACTCGACTTCTTCGTCCTCAGCCTGCTGGGCTCGTCGGGAGGGTAGCTGCTCTGATGACGGGTGACGCGCCCGGTGGACGATTTCTCGGGCAGCGTCGTGAGCGGCTTCGTTCCCGGCAAGGTCCGAATGGCCCGGAGCACAGATTAAATGAACTTGGCGGCGACGAGATGGGGATGTGCTTGCAAGTATGCGATTCGCTTGCGATGAAACGAGGCCCTTGGTGAAGTTGCGGATAGCTGTGTTGCTGTCACTAACAATGCAAGAGGCGGTAGTCGTCGCGTAGGCTAAAGCGATGGCAGCTTCTTCGCCCTCTTCGGGTTGTGTGGTGAGTAGGGAGCTGGTGGTGGTAGTTACATGATTCTGTCCCGTGACGACAGCGAGCGCCATGGCCGGTTGTTTCGACGCAGCAGAGTCGCTCAGATGCAGAGCGCCAGAAATGCAGGCTGCTGGCATTCGTTCACGAAAGCGGTTTTATTGCGATAGCTGTTATATGGACACTCTCAGATGATTTTTGCCGTCGCCGTCATGCCCTGAGTGTGTATATTGTCACGTGGTCGTGACGTCGATGAAGACAGCAGTCGGCGTTTGCAGGATGAAACTGTTTATTTGGCCGAACTTGTGGCCGGAAAATGAGAACTAGAACTACAGCAATACACGCTGTACAAATATAGCGGCGAACAGGGCGTCGTCCGTCGATCAACTGACAAGCGGTCAAGCGCGTCGGCTTTTATACAGGCGCTATGGAACTTTCCAGCAATATCGCTGGTGGCGGCGTTATCTCTCGACAAAGCTGGAACATTCGCGTGCGGCACGCAATCTTAACAAAGCGATCTACTAAAATCGTGAAGCTTCTCGAACACTGCTTCACGACCAGCGTCGAGCGTTGATAACCGTCCTTGCTGGTCAAACTCGAACACATCAAAATAAAAGAAGAAGCGAGCGTGGCATTATGTATGTATATACAAATAAATCCAACAAGGAAAAATAAATCAGAAGGAACAAAATTTTTGAAGTGCGCCCGGGATTCGAACGTGCGACCCCTCGCTTCTCAGCGCGACGCTTTAAACAACTCGACCACACGCCATTCTTTCCTTCTTTATTGCCTGGTGCAGAATGCACAGTAAGATCAAGATACAAATACATTAGTGACACACTGATACCGGTTGTGTTGAATAATAAAGCTGAGCAATTTCTATACACCATTTAACGCTAGCGGTACGCAGATCTCGGAGGTGCTTCCGCGTGTGCAGTATCGGTTGCCCGCGTTTGAAAACTGCCCTTGAGACGTGCACTAAAAGGTGGCCAATTTCTGTAACCACACGCGATGTGGAACGCCGGGTAAACCGAGCGAGCCTACATGAGCGGCCGTTTTGGTCATGTAGGCTCCCTAGTTAAACCTAGAGTTGCTGTATATGCTACCTTTAGGTAGCAGAGTTGCGCATAGGTCTGGCTAGCAGCCACAGCTATGCGGTGAAGTCGCCGTCCGTTTTTGCAGGCGACATGCCCACCGTGTCGCCAATTAACATTTCTGGCGTGTCTAAGACCGGCGATAAACATTGGCTGTCGATGACTAGTGTTAATCTAGTTCGCTCCAGCGGCGGCGTCGAGAAATACAAAAAAGTCACAGTTTCGCCGCAAGGATGAAGCAATGAATGCGATAGCAAGAAACTAATGCTATACGAAGTGAGGCTCGCCAATGGATACTCTCAGTTTGAACAGCGCTCCTGTTGCAAAGGCGGCCGAAGCAGCGAAGGAAACTAGCGTGCTTCAAGTGTCGAGCTGTGACACTTGATATTTCGCGCTCATGTTCTGTGTGTTCGTTTAGCGGCATCCCTCGAGCTCGAGTGACTTTCGTACGCTCCGTAACATGAGCGCGGATATCACGGTGAAAGCGTGAAACATCCCTCTTCCCCTCACCACGAGAAAACCGCGCGAGCAGACAGCGGAAGGGCAAGGTTCTCCCTGCGCAAATATAAGAAGCGAGCGAGCTCACCGACGACTTTTAAATGCGCCCGGGCGCGCTCCTAGCGCCATCTCGCTGGTAATGAAGAAACGCTTATAAGCGCCGGCCGTCTCTGAGTCCGTCCAGTGGTAAAGGGTGTGTATATCACGCTCGCCATTAGCTATGTGGAGGGTCTGCGTTTCGTGGCGTAGTGGTTAGCGCCACTCGCTGAGGAGCAAGAGGTCCCTGGTTCGATTCCGCGCTTCGGAAGCATTTTTCTGAATTATTTTTCTTTGGGGCTTTTATTGCGATAGCAATTATATGGACAGTCTCGGCTGGATTTTGCCGTCGCCGCCGTCATGCACCGTATATGTATAAGTATGTATATATATATATATATATATATATATATATATATATATATAAGCCCCAAATAAAAATAATTCAGAAAAATTCTTCCGTAGCGCGGAATCGAACCAGGGACGACTTCCTCCGCAGCGAGTGGCGCTGGCCACTACGCCACGAAACGCTGATCCTCCACGTAGCTAACGGCGAGCGTTATATACAAACCCTTTACCGCTGGACGGACTCAGAGATAAGCGTTTCTTCATTACCAGCGAGATGGCATTAGGAGCGCGACAGGCGCATTTAAAAATCGTCGGCGAGCTCGCTCGCTTCTTCTTATACTTGCGCAGGGAGAACCTTGCCCTTCCGCTGTCTGCTCGCGCGGTTTCCTTGCGCTGAGGGGAAGAGGGATGTTTCACGCTTTCACCGTGATGTCCGCGCTCATGTTACGGAGCGTACGAAAGCCACTCGAGCTCAAGGGACGCCGCTAAACGAACAAACAGAAGATGAGCGCGAACTATCAAGTGTCACAGCTCGACACATGAAGCACGCTAGTTTCCTTCGCTGCTTCGGCCCCTTTTGCAACAGGAGCGCTGTTCAAACTGAGAGTATCCATTGGCGAGCCTCACTTCATATAGCATTAGTTTCTTGCTATCGCATTCATTGCTTCGTCCTTGCGGCGCAACTGTGACTTTTTTTATACATATATACCTACTTATACATATACGGTGCATGATGGCGGCGACGGTGACGGCAAAATTCAGCCGAGACTGTCCATATAATTGCTATCGCAATAAAATTGGCCCGAGCGTGAGCTTCTCCGCACCACATGGTTGCTAGAGGCGTTTGAAAGACAGATGCGCAACTCTGCTACCTAAAGGTGGCATATACAGTAACTCTTGGTAAACCATGCCTCGAACGCCACCGCGCGGCAGGAGAGGACCAGTTTTCAAGAAAACAAAAATATCTAAAAGCGTTGCGTTGTAGCGCGCCGCCCAAACACGAATAAGTAATAGTTACAGTTGTTAAGTCGCGCTCGTCCTGCGTATACCTGTGCGTTCTTTTCGAGCGTCCTTCGTTGTGTTTGAGCAGTGCAGCGCGCTGCAAGTGTCGCGCTGTTGCCGTTGTTAGTTCGTGGTTAATCTGTGCGTGTTCTTTTCGGGAGTCTTTTGTGGTTGATGGGCGTGCTGCAAGTATAGACCTGCTTGGTGTTCTTCTTGTGACTTTGTAATTTGTTGCCATCGCATTCATTGCTTCGGCTTTGCGGCGAAACTGACTTTTTGATGCCAGGAACACGAAGGTATAGTTGGTCATAAGCTGAACAAGAGGATATCGTAAGGATAAGAAGGCGCGCTCCAATGAAAGATGACGAAAATCTTGGCGGCAAGGCTGCGTGCTTGGGTCGTTTGTGGTTCGCAGCAAAATCCGCTAAAATAAGAAGTGCAAATTGAGCATCTTTGTTTCGATAGACCGCGTACAACACAGAAGATTGGTGCTGCATCAGTGTCTAATGAATATGTGAAGGAACTTCGCTGTATGTAGCTTCCGACGGCGCACGTTCGATCTGCTGCAATATATTTTTCCTGAATCGCTAAATTTGTACTGCCCTGCCATCGTTCGAGAAAGCCGTTCTTTTCCCGCCTTTTAGTCTCCTCTACTCAGCATACTGTAGTGCAAATGACACCTTCGCTACTCGTGTCATCACGCTGCCACATCTTCGAAAACAAAACTTTTAAATGCGAATGCATTTCTTAGTCGGGCTATGTGAGGCATCCGGCGTTGTCCGCGCGCCTCTCCGCTCTCACTCCCTCTCCCATAGCAACAGCTGCGGGCGCGCGCGCTTCTCCTCGCCCCTAGCAACCGGAGCAGGTGGTGCGGGGGGAGTAGCGGAGAGTGAGTGGAGAGGAGGAGCGCGCTCTGGCGTGTGAGGGCGCTCGCATCCGGGCTCCCGCGTGTGTGGAGAGAGTGTAGGAGAGGGTAGGTGCAGTGCTTCGCCGCTCTTTCTCTCGCCGTTCGCTCTCTCTCCTCCCTGCGCCATCGCCTCAATGCAGTGCGTTTGAAACGCGTTTGTAGCGTTTGTGCTGCCTTGGCACAGCCTGAAAACCGCGCGTTCTAAATGCGTTTGGGCTGCATTGAAGGCGGTGGCAACAGCCCTGAGGTGATTACGAACGCACGTAGGAAGCGTTCGTTGAAAGAGGCGCCCAAATAGGAGACACTTGAGCACGTCGATTTGTCCAGCTTTACGCCATTAAAATTACTACGCCGTGTACTCTCGGCGCAAGAAATGCATTTGCATTTCCTCACGATTCCCTTCGGGGAGGTGGGGGCATTTTTTTTTCGAATTTCTTTCCCTTATTTATGTATTCACCTTTCCTTCCTTTTTAATGTTGCTATTTTGCGGAATCGCACTTGTGCGACCCGGAAAAGACTCATAACAATACCGGATGCAAATACACTAGTAGATGGCGTTGAAAAAATACAGCGAAACACTCTAGAGAAGAGCGTAGCCTGTGTTGCATAAACACACACAAAAAAAACAATCTAGAATAAGTGTGCAGCGGCAAGGCTAACACTGTTCACCGTGTGCTCCGGTGGTCTCACGTGTTGTGCCCCAAAATGAAGGAACACATCGAGGATAACCAACCAACTAGTGTTACGTAAAGCCGGTCAAAGCGGGGACGCGTCCCATTGTTCTTGATGCAGCGTTCTGTTCTGAAAGAAGGGTGCCATATCAGAGGCATCTCACGTGCACCTGTTCCGTTTCACCTTTGCTTGCCTATAGTCTTACTCAGCCTATCCTCCTTCGCTCTTACTGTATCATCATCTGCCAGGCTTGTCCGGCAGTCCATATTTGCTACTTTATTGCCTCTTCGCCTGCCTTGCGTGTTCTGGACGGGGCGTCTGTTACAGATTTGTGCCTTAATGTACTGATACCTAGAATATATTGAACAAGCAGATGGTCAGCACAAAAAGAAAGTGAGAATGGAATATCGTTCACAGCACAGCTCGGTCAGACATCCCGTGTATTGGGCCTAACGGTTATTTGTTTCTCCGGGCCCTGGAAGAAGTTGAGTTCATGCATCTATAATTCATGTGTAATATACTCTCAGTTGGCGTCGCTGTCATTGCAAGACAGGAAAGCACGGGCACTCCAGTTTTACGAAGGAAGGCCTTAGAGAACGGGGCGACTGTTGTGTGCCTTTGTGCGTCAGGTTTAATAATTCGCGTGTCCCTTAATAACTTTTTTCTGTTCTATTTTTGGGAGAAGAACCACAATCTTGGGTTGATTTCTCCTGTGTTTCTGCAGAACGTCTTCCTACACCACAATGGCTTATAATTACAACGCGAGCGCGCTGATAGCCACGATTCACTCCGACATCCATTATTTAGCGATGCTTCAAGTTATTCACATATGCGGCTAATGAGGTCTCTTTCATGGTATAATAGTGCAACATACCTAACAGATATGGCGCAATCCTGTAATAAAATTAACACCTTTATTTTTTTTTCTATGTCGCTCTTGTATTCACGAAACTTTTCGCATAGTTTATTCACCTGTGCAACGGAGGTTAAATGTGTCGATAAGAAAACACCCGGAAAAATTGAAGGACAATTTATAATTTCCAAAGTGTGTTCGGCGAAAACCTTTGCCCATTCCCTGGCCTTCGTGCCCGGTGACATGTTAGCCCGGTGCATGCACATTCGCTCATTCTTCTTCTGGCGTTTGGTATCGGGGGAATCCACATTCCTGGGGCACTTCTCGGAACCGCTTGACGTGGAATTGTCACCGCATCGCTAGGGAGCCATCGACTGCTGCAACGAGGTGTCTGAAGAAGGAGCGTTGCCGGGCGCACCGCTATGCCATCACGTGATTGCAGAGAGTGTGTAAGGGGAAGAGGCGACAGCTGCGTTGGCGCAATTGTTGGTATGCGCCACTGTGCCATCACGTGACTGCTGAGAGAGTGTGATGGGGAGAGGTTCCAGCTGGCACCGTTGCAGCACACGGACGGACGGACGGTCGGACGCCGCGAGTATGAGCCATTAAAGGCTTTCGCCTTAATAAATTGTCCCTTTGAACTGGCGTAGCCAGGAGGGTGTACAGTTTGGCTGAATCCCCACCACCACGCCACCCTGCAAAAAATTTCTGGAAGCGCTACTGTTCCTTTGGGTTCGGAACAAACTTCGAATGTTATGTGTTACTGTGAAATTACAAACACACTGGAAGAGCAACGATACACTCGTGATATTTATGCTGAAAACACTCCTTCTTTTTTTGTTACCTATACTTTCTTTTGTCTTGGTGAACATCGAGCCAAGCAATCATGCATCCAAGCAATCACGCAGTTGCATCCCTTGGAGGGCGCACGTTTGGTGAGGCTGGCACGGGTCATGGATCTGTACCGTGGCACACTGCGTCGCAACGCTATGCCGAATGTGCCCTCGCTGATCACTAGGCTTGCAACCTATTAATACAACCTAATAATGAAAAGAGTAATCGCCGTGTGCGTCACTTCTCTCTTTCGTACTGTGCTGTTTTATATTTTTGCCATGCAGACGTACCAACGTTTTCAGTCTATTACTGAGCATGAAAGCTGCGACATTAGTGCGGGCACGAGAGTCGCGGTATCGTGAGCCGGTGCCGCATGAATATTTAGGTAGACGCAAGACAATAAATCAGTCGAATGAGCGCTGAAACGCGGTAGAAAATCGCACAGTTTAGTTGTCAGGGCTAGCGCCTATATGACACGGTAACGGCGCGAACACGAACGCATGCGAAACGGACGCAGGGCACTTTCGCATGTCGCTGCGATTCCAAGTAAAATAATAAAGAAAAACGCCCACACATTCCGTTTGTGTGTTTTATTAGTTCTCTCAACTTTCATGCGCATCTATTCAAGCAGCAGATTACTCAAACTACACGTCTCGCAATGTCCCGTACTACTGTGAGCGACCTCACAGCGCCGATGTCTCCGTTAAAGAATGACGTCAGAGCACAGATAACTACGTAGCTCTCCATCTTGGAGCGCGCGCCCGCGAGATGAAGGGCAAATGGCGTCAAGTTTTTAAATTTGACCTCTTTCCGCGCCATGTAGCATTGCAAATCTTGGCAGACTTGATCGTGAGCGCTGTATGCGTCGAACTTGTCAGCTAGAACTGGTCAGGCCTGGTAAGGGGCCCTTTAACGAAGTATCGAAATGGTCGGCGTGAGCTGCTTTTTTGTAAAAAAAAGGCATTCATATGACGGGCAAATCTACAATTTTATCGTGAACTGGTGCAAAAGGGAGGCGTTGCCAAACCACGTTTTCTTTTTGGACGTTTTCATGCCTTCCAAGCCTCTTTTCACTATAAAAGTTAGGTGTTTTTTTTTCTGTATTGAAGAAAGTATTATAACGATCCAGCTTATAAAAATTTGTCCGTCATTACATGCACATAGAAAAACATGCGAAAGCAATATGTTGAATTATGTCGCGGGATCGAATCCCGGCCGCGGCGGCTGCATTTTCGACAGAGGTGAAAATGTTTGAGGCCCATGTACTTAGATTTTGGTGCACGTTAAAAACCCAGGTGATCGAAATTTCCGGAGCCTTCCACTACAGCGTCCCTCATAACCATATCGTGATTTTGGGAGGTTAGACCCCAGATAATATTATTAACATGAATTACTTCGGCGCCATAAAAACTATTGGAATTATCACAAAACAAACGACACTGTTATAGTGGTACGCTAAGTTTGAACAGCGCGATTGAACGCGGACAAATTACAACACACACGCACGCACGCGCGCGCGCGCGCACACACACACACACACACACACACACACACACACACACACACACACACACACACACACACACACACACACACACACACACACACACACACACACAGCGCTTTGGCCAATAGCAGTCCGGTATCGGCAGGAAACACAATCAAGAACTGCATACACTGATAAGTGCAAGAAAAGACGGCACAGTCGACAATCGGCCCATAGGTGAAGTAAGACGAAGCAGTGTCATCAACTCAGACAGCAAGGCTACAATACCTTCGCACTCCAAGTTTGCATAGCACCGCCTGAAGGAAGAGAAGGGGCAACTACATATATTTCCCGGAACTGATAAGCATCAGAAAGCGAACATAAAGCGACCGGGAAGAATATGCACTCAACGACACAGCGAATTACGCCCGCGGAAATGTCGCCAGGGACTGCGCTATGTATATCCCCACTGAAATTCGACTGGCGTATCTCATTCCAGGGACGCGGAACCGTGCAGCCATTGCGTCCGGCGGTCACGCAGCTCGGAAGTCATTCGCGTTCCGGTTTCATCTCGGCGCTTTTTTGACGTTCTTGCACATTTTCCTCGGTCTCGTCGGGGCCAAGATGTCTGTAGTTATTTGCGCTGCCGTCTTCTCATTCTGTCCCGACGTGTCGCTCTTTCTTACCAAGAGTGGTCTTCGAAAAGGCAAACTGAGTGAAGAGAAGTTCTACGACGTGGATGCACTTATCAGCAAAAACAACAGAAACGAACATAACCCTAGACGATTGCTGCCAGGTCAAGCGGAGAAAAAAAGAGAAAAAGATAAGTGAAGACCGGAAACATACTTGCGCTTGAACAGTGTACTTGCGCTTGCTTCGGGGGAATTTGCAAATTGCATTCGCATTGCCGACCAGTGGTGTACCGAGAAGACTGACTCGATTGGGGTCTAGCGAGCGTGTGGCCCGCCTCTGAGCTGTGTCGCTCGCTGCATATAGATACGGCGCTGTAATGAGACATAAAAACAAACGGTAGAGTAAAATTGGCATGATTAGGAGGTTGTACAGAGACACGATGACGGCAGAGTTGGTACAGTGTATTTCGCCCAATTAATGTAGATGTTGTTAGCCTTCGCCATGTTTGGTATGTACTCAACGTGGCCTCATGGATGTTGTCGAGGTTGTCGTTATTATGACCTCCGGCGTCCTGTAGCGTGCACAATATAAATGTTTTCCTTACGTTACGAAGTTCTAGACGGTATCTCTGAATATTGATTTGTAGCGTCACAAATTGCGGTAAAACCAGGGGCGGAAGCTCCCTATAGCTCCCATGGGACGCGCTTTCGCATGCTGATACGCTGCGGCAGCGCCGCTTCCACCACTGGCGGCTGCCTGGTATCCAATTAGAAATAATTCGCAAACAAAACATTTATTTCATGACGTCACTGGTAAGGTCAGCAAATAAAGGGAAAGGGCGCGAACCGAGAGGAGGAGGGTTGCCGCGGAAGCCCTCGTTTCCCCCTTCGCATGCAACCGGGATACGTTCGTGCTCTCTTGCAGTCCCGCTTGCCGCTCGGGCGACGCGGCCATTTCGTTAAATTTAGTTGACTGTCTTTTTTAGTTTTGTTCGTGTGCTGTGAAGTGTTCATACTAAAGCTGACCGATTTCTCAGTACAGTGAAGATCAATGACCACAATGAAAAACTTAAATCTTTATTTTTTAATCACAGGTTTCGTACCTAAAGAAACACAGACATACATGCAGTGTGAAAGCATCAATCTGCAAAAGCAGCATTAATTCACCACTGAAATACGCACAAAATGAACAAACACTGGGCCCAGAATATCCGAAACAATGCGAACATTATTAACAATCACGAGCAGGCCACGTCGTACTTGGCTCAATCACGTCTATTATGAGGGCGCACATTTTTCTTACAGAACTTGAGTGCCAAACAAGACAGCAGTTCAGGGGAAGATGGAGGCGTGAAGCGATGAAAAATCGTAGAACAGGGAATGCCGCTAGAGGGAATTTTTCGGCAAGTTGACTTGTCTTTGTCAAAGCAGCAGCATCGCCTTGACGAAAACAAGACCACTTGTCGAATTATTGGCTCCAGCCACGTTCCCTGTAAAACAATTTCTCAAAGCATCAGTGAGTTCATTAGATGTATTTCAGTGCCATTATTACGATAGAAGTAAAGGCCCACAAAGTTTCAAAGTGGCTACATGTATCTCCATGAACAGGAAGGAGCCTATAATTGCTTCACATCATTTGAACTACACGACAAAAGTAAAGCATGAAGAAACTGTGTCACCGTACCAACACGAATTCAAGCCTCTCATGAAACGTACTTTGCCGGCAACGGGTAGGCTGTCGTCATGACGAATTAGTCTAACGACACTGCGCCTATGTCAGTCCAGTCAGTCTTGCAGAGAACTGGGTTTACTCATGTACTCATGTAAAATGAACACCTGCTCAAATAATGGACCAAAAAGCTTGTGCTCACTCGTTGTCACTGGGAAACCTGTAAAACCTACGTGGAACTGGAAATCCCAGGGTTAACACACCACAGAGCCGCGATAGAACATGTGATGCCCCGATTTAGCCATCTTGGTGACATTCTGTTGGCCTCGACGCGGTACACTGCACCTTGCGTTCGTTGCACGCCCCATCAAATGCCTTATCTTTGCCGTATTCATACTTGGTATACGTCAACCGAGCGAGATAACCGAGCGCGTTCGAACTTGTGATATCGATGAGCGAGTGGCGACGGTGAGCGGAGGCAAGCGCAACACACAAAAGTGAACCAGTTCCCGCGCTTCGCCCTATTTAAAATGCTCAAAATAGCAAGTAAAAACGGCGAAAAAACAAAAGAACATTTCTTTATAGTTTAATGATATTTCTTTACTTGTAAAAACTCGTGAAAGACAATAAATGCGAAAAGAAATTACACCATTTCCCGCTAAAGGGGACCATGAGGCGATGCGAAGCCGGAGCACTTGCACGATCGCGTTCCGTTGGCGTTCTTTGGGCATGCTACTGACCTCGCAACGCGAAGAGGAACGCTACGCGCGTCTTGTCTTCCCTTAGCCTGGCCGTTAATTCTCACAGGGCGAGCGGGGAGCGCAGTCGGCAGGCGTGCGAGAGGGGGGCAGCGTAGGAGAGGAGAGAGAGGGGAGGGGACACGCGTGCGCTGGTGCTCATCGCGGCGTTGCGCAGGAGAGAATTTCGGCATGTCTAGCCCGCGTTTCAGAGGAAGAGTGGAAAGAGGGAGGGGAGCGGGTTATGGGAGAGGAGGAGGGGAGAGGGGATGTGGAGGGAGAGGAGAGAGGGAAAGTGGAATGGGGATGTGGAGAGGGAAAGTGGAAAGGGGATGTGGAGAGGGTATGCGCATGCGCAGTAAGGGCGGTCACGCCGCACACCACCACCACCACCGGATTGAACTCCGCCATAAGATACTTCGCATCTAGTATGCACATCAACCTCACTTCGTTGAACCAGATCTTAGAATGCCTGGCAACCACTACGAGCGCGCCTGTTCCTTGAAACCGAAACTGGCGCTTAGTTTCCGGGGCCTTGTAAAACTTGCTTATGCACACATCAGTATGATAACAATTACTAGTGCAAATAGTTCACGCGCAGCACCTTTATATCATTCCGATTGTATTAGGAGGGAAAACTGAGCAAGTTGGTTGCGCCCCATTTTTAACGGTCCCGCATTTTACAAGGCTAAGCAATATAACAGCACACGTCTGTATATGGGCTTGTCCCTGCGCGAAAAAATCAGGTTGTTAAAAATGAATAACACTGCAGTCATTGCAAATGAGTACTCCGGAATCCCGCAAGGTGACGGGAGGGTTAAGGGTTGGCTTCGGGCTACATACGGGAGGCTGTCAGTTTCCTTTTATAACTGCAGTCATTGCTTGAGAGACTAGGTGCTTGTTCGCGTTATGTTTCAAGCTGTGTAATTTTGTTACCGTTCCACAGATACATGCGCAAATGGCCCGCTCACTTATATGGCACAAAGTTAAATGATAGCTAGAAATAGGGAATGCGTTGCAATTTTCCGACGACCTTAGCGTTAACATCAACAAGGCAATGACATTGAGCCTAAGAATAAAGCAAAATGGCTCGACCTTTACCAAACTGGAACAACGGAAAGCAATTCATTCGGTACTCTCTTGCACTATTGCTTGGATAGCTGAGGCTTGCAGGCTGCTAACATTGGTTTTGAGGTTGGAGCATGTACTCAATTGCTGGAACGTTTCAGAGTATGTGAAGTCTGCAAAAGCTCTCAGGAGAATAGGCGTAGTTTAGGTGCAGAATGTTGCCGGGTAATATTTCTATCGCAATGCCATCAGCGCAATGCAAAACGGCGCAGTGGGGTTCTCTTGCAGCTTGTCCGTTTTATCCTCATCTCGCGGACTAAGATTTCATTCAGCATTCAGTGCCTTGGCGTAGTCACCAAGCTAAAGAAAGATTTCACAAAAGCCACTGGACTGTTTTCTATCAGAGCCTCATAGCTCAATGGAGCTGAATATGAGGCGTATATTTACGTATAAAGTGACTCAAGGCTACTGCAAACAAGCGCGCGTGCGCTCTGAAGCACACAAAGAACGCGTGCTCCGGCCTTCACTGTGAAGAACGCACACACCTTCAATCTCACAACTTACCACCGAATGGCATGGGTAGCCGATCAATAAGGCGTAAAGACAAACATTGAACGACTGCACCGACTGCTGTCATGAGACGCGTGCGCTGTTGCAACGAAATAATAACAAAAAAAGGTCAACCGTATGCTTCGCAGCAGCAAATCGGCAACTGGCGCCGGCTTTTAACAAAACAAGTGGCGCATATTTAGCCACAGTAACCTACGCAGAGTTTTGTGCAGTGTGAATTTAGAACAAACGTTTGCCTACACGAATGCAGCAATGTGCTCCCGTGAACATATAAACCCATTAATTCGTGAAGTTTGCTACTGCACTTTGTGTTTTAACTCTTGTTTCAAAGGAGAACTATTGATGGTGGGGTCAGTCTAATAGAACCTACGACGTGATCATGCACTTCAGGTACACTTTATTTTTTCTAATAGCGGCGTTGTTTAAGCCGGAGGTTCCGCCGTGAGATATTCGCAAAAACTCGTTGGGTATGCGCCACGTAAAGCAGATGTGTGCCAATCAGCGCCTAGCATAGCGTAGTCTTGTATAGTAGAGTATAGTATAGTATAGTATATACTATACTATATATACTATTAGTATAGTATAGTATAGTATAGTATAGCAACGGGTTGGGAAAGTGAAGTGAGGGTCAGAAGGAGTGATGTGAGGCTGAATAGGAGGGAAATGAGGAGACAGAATAAAGCACAACATAGCCTTGTATAGTATAGTATAGTACAGTAAAGTATAGTATAGCAAGGGGTGAGAAAGAGAAGTACGGGTGAGGAAGAGGTTAAAGGAGGAGGGGAACGCCTCCAAATCCACTGTTGCCTCAGTCTTCCCACCACAAGTGTGTACCTGTCCTGATTTTTCTATTCTTTGTACAGTACGCGAAATAAGTACGTGATAAGTTTGTAGTTTCCTCAGGGCGTCTAAATATTTTAAATTAAACCATAGCCAGTAACAATCTGACCGGTGGCATTACGAAATATTCAAATGACCTGAGAGCATACCGATATTGTGACACGCTACTGGAGATTTACCAGGATGTTGCAGATGGTCTCTAGGGCGCATAACTGCAAGCTACCTTTGATAACTGGTTTGTTCGTCATGTCTTTCTTTATTTAGTTACGGCTGGTTGCGCGGCTGCCTTCGAGCAGAAGCCGTGTAGCTCGCCAGACGTCCTGCTCTTGCGCGCAGTTATTAATAAATTATGATCGCATTCCTTTTCATTGGTATCTGCTATTAGGACTCCCCTAGGAGCTTTGATGCCAGATGGTGTCCGCGGCCATCTGATTCTGTGGTCCAAAAGTGTCTTACTACTTTAGGAAAAAAATTGTCACCCACATCTGGAAAGCTTAACAACACAGGTGTCATGACAAACGCTCCTGCTGTGTTGCAGATGCTACGCCTCGATAACTAACGTGCTGTAACTGATGATGAACTGCCGCCGTCAGTAAAAACTAAGGCAGGGGGGGGGGGTCCCTTATCGAGCGAAAATATAAATCCTCATAAATGAATTCCTATTTCTAGTTATGGAACTTTCGTTACATTAGTTAAGGTTGTATAAGTTGATGGATTTGAACTTCCAAACCCTTCGTGGACTCAGCTGCTTTTTCTACATTCGACGAGCAGTTTCGAGTTGGCCGAGGCGCACATTTACGGCAACTAGAGAGACCAAAATTATCTTCTTTTCTTCCCTCCCTTGTGCAGTTCACCTTGGGTAGAGAATAATCGCGCACACACAAGAAAATAAACCTAATTTCAACGCCATTGAGCAAACCTTTTTGCGAGATACGAAAGTAGACCGGGCCTCCCAGGCTATATTTTACATTGCGCGTCGCTAGGAAATGACATAGCAAAACTTTTCTTCTCTTTCCTCATCCAAAAAGGAAAAAAAAAACACTCAGTGCAGCCCTTCACTCTTTGGATGTTGCTTTTATGCGCTCACAATGTTTGGATTTCACATTATCGTATTCCGCAACTGTACCGTCTCGTCGCACACGCTGCGTGAACCGTCGGCATCACATTACCCTACTTCAAATGCAAGTAGTTTTTTGCTGTTGTAGTCGCCGTTTCAGTTTTTATACCGCGTCTAAGTATGCCAATGTTCTGGGATCTTATAAGCCGAACAGTATTCCGACACTTTCGACTACTTTGGCTTTGCAGGCTTCGGCACATCAGCTATACCTGAACATGTATTCCGTTTTAAACAAACGCTGTCTAACAATTTCCCCGTAGATTTGGAAGCTATAAGCGTGGCATCAAGTGAGAAAGAAGTAGGACTTGCAAAGTCAAGGTCGCTCAAGTAGACTGGGAAACGTTCAATCGCATGTATTATTCTTTGCTCTTCCTGGCTTTGCAGCAGAGAGGTAGGAAGCGAAGACCTTAGCTCGTGCATTATGGATATCAAACGCTTCTCGAAATCGTGCCTCCGTAGTGCGAGCTGCTGCAGTTTCGGACGCATGGCACGAATGGCTTGAGTCATTTCCTTTTCGTTCGGTGGAGAAGAAGAAATTGCTGGGATATACGGTAGGGGTCTCAGCGTCTAAAGAGGTCTGAAGTTCAGCGACGTGTGATATTTAAAAAAAAGCAAAGGTTGGGCGTATATCCTACGCCGAGCTCTTTTCGTAGATTGGTGAAGCATAAAGCCGGTGCGAAAACGAACACTCGCTGCATCGCTGTGAGTTTAGCTGTCGGCACGAAGCCTACTAAACACAATGCAAGCTGAGGACACTCAAGTGGCATTTGCAATCCCGCCTGTTGTTACTGCAGTACATATACTATAAATTATAGAGCTTTAGCGGCCTTGTGCGTGCAAGAAACCGTGGGCCAAGGTCCCATGATCCGGTTTTCGGAAAGTGGCCTTGCAACAAGAGGATGGGGTTTGGGGTTCAGGAGACGCTGCTGAGTTTAATAGGATGGTCAGGGGTATAGAACGGAGTCAATTGCCTCCTCACAGCCGCATAAGTTTAATGCCTGTCTTTTGGCCGTTCTAATGGGACAAGAATGTGCATTAGCAAGTGCCATACCCAACCACGTGTGACATATAAAAGTGAGAGTTCTTTTAATGTGCGTTAGCTCTAGCTCTCCTTGAACTATATTTAAAATAAACTGAATTAATATTGCATTCCGCCGGTGGTAACGAGTGGCGATAAGTCTGTACGAACAGCCGAGGGCCAGTGAGGTTACGTTAGTTCCGATGCAACCACCAAAATAGGCCTACTGTACTAAGTAAGACACTGGCTCCCCAGCCCAGCAATTGGCCTACCTGGAGGAATATTCGTCCACCACAAACCGAATGACGCTTAGGTACCGTCTATTGATATTTCTTTAATTTCAATATTTTTGTTACAATAAATTGATGTCTTAATATAAAGCAAATCATTAGCCTCTCATTTAGGTAGTGGTGTAAATTCAAAGCCTCTACCCGAAGATCATGAACCGGACGTGAAAGGTCCATCATAAAGGGATGACAGTCCTTGAACGCTTCTTTGAACACACTGCTATTTGAGATGGACACTGACTTAACAAGACTATATGTGTGCCAAGCGTTAGCGGGCTGCATTAGAACGAAACGTTGAGAACACAGTGAAGGCAAGACAATACATTTTTTGCACAATGTTTTATTCTTATAACCAAGTTAAGAAGGGTAGGCGTCGCTAAGGAATGGTGACACCAGCACAATGATTTATTTTTATTTAAATCAAGAAGAAAAAGCTTTCATTCGGCCGCGCAAGGCTTGAAACAGCGAAACTGGACGACTCCGAAGACTAATCCGGTTGCTTCTAGATTGTTTCTGGGCATTAGCTAGGTGGTGTAGGTTATTTCTAGGTTGCCTCTAGGTCTTAGCTAGGCTTCACTTAGGTGATGCTAGGTTGTTTCTACGTTGATTCTTGGAGCAGAGAGGTACGACTTAAACTACAGTCACAGAGACGATACAAATGTACAAACTCCGGACACAGAACCTCGAGCTGAAACCAAGCGTTTGCACCTCTCATACATCTACGGGCACGTCGTGGTTGGCGCAGCCTTCCATCTCTTCGGGGTCTTCTCGCAGCCGCCATTGCGTTTCCCGTTCTTTAGTATTCGTTTCTTGTACGTGCTCGGGGTCTTCGGATCGCCGCCGTCGGTACGCAGCCATTTCTTGGGCTAACTGTTGCCTCGTTCATTTTTAGTGGACCAGTGGTGAGTAGGTAGGTTTACCAATTTTTGTGGCACATACCCGTTTATGATTATAATAGCTTTCTAAAAGGTCAGACAGTGGCTCATATCCATTTGATGACGATAGTTTTCTATTCATTTTAGTGGATTTCTGCGATGCATACTCGTTTATAATGATGATAATTTTTTTTGGTACAGGGCGGACAAGGAAAAATTTGCTGAACAGCTTCGCTGTTAAAATGAAAATTATCACGCTCCACGAAGATAGCCGGTCGGCACTGATCAGTTTTTCTTGACCATGAAGGAGGTGCATCATTAGAAAATTACTGCAGCACCAAATGAACTTGTCGAGAACCATCAAAACCCAAGAAGGTGTTTCCAGTGAGCGATCGGTGATGGATGGAGACAGGAGACAAAAAAGTTGGACCAAGAAGAACACGCGTAGCTTTGACTTTTGCAATAAACTTCTTAAATGCGAAGCATTTCTTAGAGAACCCAAGGCAGCTTGAGCATATCTATCTATCTATCTATCTATCTATCTATCTATCTATCTATCTATCTATCTATCTATCTATCTATCTATCTATCTATCTATCTATCTATCTATCTATCTATCTATCTATCTATCTATCTATCTATCTATCTATCTATCTATCTATCTATCTATCTATCTATCTATCTATCTATCTATCTATCTATCTATCTATCTATCTATCTATCTATCTATCTATCTAGCCGCCTACGCCTAGGTGCTCTCGTGATCGCCTCCTTAACTTGGTGTTGCCCAAAACTGGCAGGAGAGAGTGTGATGATTTCACGAATATGACTGTCTTGTCATGACATGAGTAACGAGAATATCCTGTCGCATACGTTGTCAAACCCTTTCCTCCAGACACGTGTGGCACATACTCGTTAACCACGGGCCGAGGCGTACGCGTATGCGCCACAGGTTATTGGCAGTTTATATCTTCCCAGGAATGGCGAGAAGTGACAATGGTAATTTGAATACGAGAGCGTTAACAAAAACCTGCATCGGCAGCGTTGACCAGACGAATGCAAGGAATAAAAATTAAGGTCCCAGCAGGAATCGAACCCAAGCACTCTGCGTGCTATTCAGGTACTCTATCAAAGAGCCACGACCACTCTAGAAACAGCTTTGGAAAAACACCTCATGCAGGAGTAATCTCGGTGCAACGTCAATTGCGGTTGTAGTGCTGGCTATCTAATTTTATAACAAAGCTATAAACACTATAAATTTGTACCCTTACCATACGGGCATCATGTGAAGCTAACGTCCGTGGTTCGAGTGTTCGCTCAAATTTTATAGCAGTCTAACAAACATCACATTTGTATTTCTAGGACTAGGCACGCTATAATCAAGCTTTTCTCGACCGCGGAGGAATAGGCTCACGAAAGTTATACATGAGATTCAGACCATCGTGCCGTAAAGTTCACTTAATTTCTAACTTGAGGGCTGACGTTACGTAAGACCAAAGGTAACCCTTTAAATGCCAGTATTGTCGGTGTGCCTGGTAAGCCCACAATGTACACACTACTACGCTTGCAAAAACACGTCGATCCACCTTGTAACGCTTGGCTCGAGAGAGGGATCACGCATAATATCCGCCGGCGGCGGCACCATGCTACGTTCCCACAGTATATGGTCATATGTTGCCACTGCCTGGCACCATTTGCAGTGTGGCTGAATCTCCTCCAGATATATTTCGCTAAATACGTATGGGTTGGGAAAGGATCGCGTCTGCAGTTTTCTCCAGACGCATTCCTGCGCCTTGGTCAATCGCTTGTGCGGGGGCGGATACAGCCTCCGCTCTAGTTTCTAATTATTGGTGAAGTCGTGAAAGGACACCAGCCCATCTCTCGCGTACCTCCCCGGAACGGGCGGCTCACCTGCCCGGCTAACAAAACCTTCGAGCATTCAGGTGAGCCGCCTCGTTCCCAGAGATTCCCGAGTGTGCTGGCACCCAGACAAATCTGGCTCCGATGAAAAGCGAAGGCGACTTGTGCGTCTCTCCCCTTCTGCGCCGTGCATACTTGGCAGGGCCATCGCCGCCGGACCGGTGTGGGGCACGCGGCTCTTCCTTCTTCACGCTCCTACTGCACTGTCTCGCGTGCGATTGGCGCAAAGACAACGTGGACAAAGTGCACACGCAGCTCACACGTACTATCGTGTATTCTAACGCGATGGCGTTGAAGAGCTCGTTTCAAAGAAATTCCGGCGACCACGTCATTGTTTGTGAGAGGAAAATTAGCGTTGTCCGTGACCGAAAAATTGAGAAATAAAAAAAAAAATTGGGGGACCCTCAACCTAAGTCTTTAAGAGTTGAACGCAATAGCGAAATCCGGCCCCTAGTGCGCACTTCAACCACTAAGTGCCTACTGATTAATGTGTATTGTTACACACACACGCACACAGACACACACACGCGCGCGCGCGAAAATGGTACATACAGGTTTTTGATCTAAAACAAGAGTCGCATGGCCTCCAAGATACACGCCGCACGCTTGCCGTCTCGGAGGCTATAAAGAGTCTCATAATGCCTCACACAAGGCAGCACATCATCTAGCGTTTGCTGTTTGCTTGATCAACGCCTCCTCTGGAAAGGTGGCATTGGCTTGATATGTTTTCCGCTAGATGGACATAGTTGTCCATTTTTAGAGCTGTCTAAAAGTTCGTGTGTATTTTTAGCGGCGATGGCTGCACTATCCCGGCCTTTTTCGACGTAGTTTGATGGCCTCCCAAATGCGCCTACAAATCGCCGAATGGGCTCGTTTTCGTCGTAACACCTGTCGAACAAAATGCGTTAAGGAGACTCCTTCCACTACATGGCATTTATGTAGTGTTTTTTTACAAAGCAGCTGCAAGTAACATCGTGGCTTTGTGGTAGGACACCTGCTTGCCACGCGAACGGCCCGGGTTTGATCCTCAATGGGACCGAAAATTTTATTCGTTACTTTATTTGCTTCTTTCTCGATTTTTCGCTCACGGACGATTTTTCGCTCGCAACCAACGGTCCCGACACCGACGCCGACGGCGGCATTTCTGCGACACGAGCTCTCTAACGCTATCGCGGTAAAAGAACAGAAAATAAAAATCGTCGGCTCGAGTAGGAATCGAGCACAGGTCTTCTACGTGGCTAGCAGGTGTTCTACCACAAAGCTACGCCACTGCTTCAAATTGCTTCGAAAAAAAAAACAATATATGAAAGTCATGTGGTGGGAAGAGTCTCCTTAACGCATGTAATATTGCGTGGCAGAATCGTCGAATCGCGCCACATGTCAATTGCGTAAGGAGCGGGTGTTTGAAAGGTACACCTATTACTTACAATGGTCGAGGCAGCGCTGTTATCCTGCCTTCGTCTTGTGTCCTGTCTCAATTTTACGCTGTTTTTTCCCAAGTTTAAACACCTATTACAAAGCGCTAAGACTTATTTAAGCATCATCAGCAGCAAAGGCATCGACAAATCGCGCAGGTGCGAAGGTTCGCATGTTGCCTTACGTACGCGTAGTGGGCGCGTCGTTGATATGCAATAGGAAGAATTAGGACGCACTTCGCAACTACGACGAATTATGGACACTTCGCAACTGTACTTGCAGTAGGAATTCTAAGGTACACTCTTAGAAAAAAATGTTGGTAAACGGTTAGTAAATGCTTTGATTTACTAGTTTAGAGCGTATTGTACTACCTTCGCGAAATCTGCTTACTAGCCAGCAGTTAGTAAAGGTCGTAAAGTGCTGCTTTAACTAACCAGAAAGTTCACTTCGTGTTTTTAACTAAGTAACTTCTAGCCACCCACGTTGCCAGATCTTTCGTAGATGCGCAGTATACTTTGCCGTAATCGTGACGGTCTTTAGCAAATTTTAAACAAACTTTAATTTTATTGATTACCTTGGAATTAAAATTTCGTGCTACGTGATGACACACATATAAGCAAATATAAGGGCACATGATAATGTGTAGAAAATATCAATTATTTTTCTAAATTTTATGGTTGCTAACCAATACACGGTGTGCTACTCCAAAGTAGAAGCATAAATAGTCTTCAAGCACCTGCTACAGTAGATATCGGCTACGTAAGTCTTGCTATTCTGTGTGTGCGCTTCCGTGTGTGTTCTCATTCGTGATCAATTCATGCCTCTATATATATTGTTGTGATGTGTACTTACCATGGTGGTAATTACATGAAGTAATTAGAGGCCGTTAGTTAATGTACGAGGACAATACCACTTCGTTTTCTTAATCCTTTATGAACTTTTGTAATAGAATCATCTTGATATGGCAATGCACACGCACATATAAACAAAATAGGCGTAAACCTCTAATTGGCTAAGTGTAGTAGAGTTAATACGGTTAGGAAGTTGCTAGCGCGGTTACTAACAACTTAGTAATGGACTAGCCATTCGAGCTAGTACTATTCACTCACTAACTAGGTAGCAAGTTCCACTAACCTGCATTTTACTACCTTCACTTACTAAGGGGCTAGTGTATTTTGTGACAAGTAAACTGTTAGTATTTAGTTAGTGGATAAGCCGACCTTTTTTAGATGCGAAGTATCGTATGGCTGAGTTCAATCCGGTGGCGGTGGTGTGCGGCGTGACCACACTAACTACGCATGCACATACCCTCACAACTCACCCTCTCCATTTCCCCTCTCCTTCTTCCATTTCCCCTCTCCACTTCCCCTCTCCCCTCCCCCTTTCCACTCTTCCCCTGAAACGCGGGCTAGACATGCCTAAATTCTCTCCTGCGCAACGCCGCGATGAGCACCAGCGCATGCGCGTCCTCTCCCCCTCTCTCTCCTCTCCTACGCTGCCCCCCTCTCGCACGCCTGCCGACTGCGTTCCCGCTCGCCCTGTGAGAATTAACGGCCAGGCTAGAGGGAAGACAAGACGCGCGTAGCGTTCCTCTTCGTGTTCCACGACGCGAGGTCGGTAGTATGCCCAACGAACGCCAACGGAACGCGATCGTGCAAGGGCTCCGGCTTCGCACCACCTCATGATCCCCTTTAGCGGGAAATGGTGTAATTTTTCTAAGAGTGTAGTTTAAAACGGCCAATGTTACGCGCACAGACGTTCATTTCCTTGCAGCATGGTTGAGGCATCCACCGAGAACTGATCACGCTATCGCGTTCTATTCTTGAAGGCCAAGCTGAAGCGTCGTCGAACTTTTTTTTTGTTTTGCTTTTTCACTCACGCAATGCGTCAAAGACGAGATGGATGAAGAGGGGCAGCTCGTGCGCTCACATGCTTTTTTTTTTCGCTCACGCGACGCCGCAAGGACGAGTTGGACGAAGTAGCAGCCCTGCTGCGCGCTCACGTATTCTCTTTTGGGGACCATATTTTCTAGACCTGACACGACCTTGACACATTCACGTGTAAGGCTTCCGCATTAAACGGCCCCTCACCAGGTTTGACAATTTTGAGCTAACGAGCGCAATGCATACACTGAGCGTTCACGATCACGTCTGCCAAAATTTGCAACGCTACGCGCCGCGGAAATGGGTCAAATTTCAAGGTGAACGCTGCTTGCCCTTCCTCTCGCGGGCGCGCGCTTTAGAGAATGAGGGGATGACGTACATGAGAAAATGGCTCTACGTAGATGGTAGTGCTGTGACGTCGCTCCTCTGCGTAGACGACTGTGCTCTGACGACGCCAACAGTAGCACGTGACACTGCGATAATTATTTGACACGACATGTGTAGTTTCCGTAATTTGTTGCTTGAACACATTAATAAAACTTGAGAGAAATAATGAGACACACAAAGGGAATTTGTGCGTCTTTTTCATTTTTTTTTCGTGAATTGCAGCGAGATTCGGGGCTAATGTGCCTCCCTTTCCCATGCGTTCGTGTCCCCGCGGTTAGCGCATCGAGCAGACGCCAGTCCTGGAAACGAAAGTAATGTTCTGGCGCGTTCGAGCACTCATTATGCTCATTTATTCTACCGCGTCCAAGTAAACGTTAATGCGGCACTGGCTCATGATACCACCACTTTCGTGCCCGTACAAATGTCTCAACTTTCATGCTCGTCCCGCAGAAACAGGCAGTACACCACAGAGAACGCCGACAAAACGCCCACGGCCGCTACATAAAAACAAAGGTGGCGGCCGTGCAACGCCGCTCGCGTGCTCGGGCTGGCTCGGGCACGTCATGCGCACGTGACCATGCATGCGCATGACGTGTTCATGCGTATGTGTCAAGTGAAGAGGGAAGGGAAGAGATTTGGCTTGCTAAGGCTACACGGGGCGAGTGGCAAGGGTTTGAAACTCGCCTCCTCGCATCATGGTTTCGCGCCGCTACAAATTATTGTTTTTCTCAGCTAGTAATGAACCGATTTGAAAAATTCTTGCGGCATGCTGCTCTTCATTCGGCACACAACAACTTCCAGCGTCTAACTAAAATTTGCTACGTGGCCTGGTGAGGGGCCCTTTAAAAAGCACGTGAGCGCGCGAGCTGCCCGTCTACTTTTCGCACGTCATCATTGCGCCGTTCGCACGCGAGACAGCCCTGTAGGACCGTGAAGAAGAGTGAGACTATAGTGTGCTATAAGTGAGACGCGTGCTCTACAGTGGACCTGCGACGGTGGCGCTGCCAAAGATGCATGGTCTGTAGTCAGATGCAACATAACAAGTGTAAAGAGGTACCACCCAGACGACCCAAGCGCGACTGCTGATCAACCCCGCGACTAAAGAAGTAATCGCGCTCGTGTAGTTAGCAATAATCTCCGAAGGCGGATTCACCGGCCGTCCGGCTCATGACGTCAGTCTCGTGTGCGCGCCCATTGGTTCAGGCTTGTGTATCCGCCTTTGAGAAGGAAATACCGTGGACTTCTAAACTTGTATCCGATTTTTCTTTATTATTATTGATGAAGGGAAGACCCACCAGTCGCATTCGCATCTACAGTCGGGTCTTGGCCATATTTGGTTGTTTCGACTCGCTAGGGAATGCGTTCTTGTGCTGCTATCGCATTTCTGAAACTTCATTTCACGGAGCCTATACGTCGCTGCGTGGGCCATTCCGCATCGCTGAGGCTCCGGCTACGCTTTCAACTAGTGTCGCTCCGTGCTAGCGCCCTCACTAGGTACTTTCTCTGATTTCGCGCAGGTTTTATACTATACATCCACCTTCAGAGCAAACTGAAGGTGGATGTTCTCCGTACGCACTTACACAGTTTTAGGGGCGTAGCTCCTCTTAGTCTAACCTTGTCACGTCTCCGTTGTCCGGCGTAAAAGGCAGTATCTCTGTCCGGCGTAAACGGCAGATGGCGCTGTCTCATAGAAGTACATACAAGCTGCAGTTCAGGGACGATATTCTAGATGGCGCTGCACACAATCTGTGTCGTCATCACCATTTCTCGTCTCATTTCCTAGATGGCGTTGGTCCAGCAGAATTGTGTGCAATATGGCGCTTGTGTGAATCGACACTAGGTGGCGCTAGAAGTACCGCTGCTCTCCGATTGGTTGCTGCGCGGGCTGCGCGGGGAGCGAGCGCCTCTCTCATTCTCCTGGATCGTCGCCGTACGTGTCGGATAGTTGGTGGAGCATGAACGATGCGCAGCGGCGGGCGCTCGCTTCGGCAGCCAGGGGCATCCCGAGACGGTGCGCGCCAAGGACGCCGCTGTGAAACGGGCTCTACGAGAAGCCGATCCCGAGGCCATGATTGCTTCAGGAGGTTCGCCCAAGCTCTTCATCATTCACCCGTGGATATGCTGTAACTTTTTTGTTCACAAATTCGATTTTCAATAAATCATAGACAATTTCCCATTTACGATGCGTGAAGTCGAAAAAAATAACTGTTACGAACTGACGCAGTCTTTTAAAAACTCATATGCAGCTTTTCTGGACACCGGCGGCCTAGTTCGCGTGAACGACACCACGTGGCGTATCGAACTTAAAGAATTGAAAAGTCCCGCCAAGACGTACACAGTGACAGAATCAAAAGAAACGGTACACACGCCTCGAGACTGTCGCATCACGTCAGTGCTCAGTAAAGAGAGCGCTGTGTGTCGGCGTTATCTAGGGAGCCCACATGAACGGCCGTTTTTAGGGTGGAGACATCTTAATAAATGTCTTCAAGAAACTCAGCCAAAACCAGCGGGCAATGGGGCACGCTGTTGCCAGCTTCCACCACATTCAGCATAGTTTTCCGTGCGCCGCCATATTGGGGCCAGCCGCCGCTCCCTCCAGCTACGCGAAGCATTCTTGCTCTCTACAATGGTTGCCATGAATGGATTTACTCGTGATCTGCACGATTAGCAGTGACTTGCTGTGTATTCAAAGGCCCTTTTTCAGGCGAAAGCCTTAGATGCATCCAACGTGAAATGTAACCGTCGTTGGCGTCCAGCGTCGGCGTCAACACTAGCGATACATCAATTAGCAATTCCATGGCATGAAACCAAAGTATGACGTCATCATGATAATCACGATGACGTAACACGTATGATGATATCGCCGCACACTGTCGGCGGCGGTGTCAACACAAATGATTCAGGAAAACGGAATAAATGTAGGCAGAGGTCACGTGCTGGATAGGTGAATGCGTGCGAGCCGACGGCGCATCGAAAGTCGCATGACCTGAATGTCAATCGATGTCATCAAGGCCGACCGTGTGACGTCATCATGAAGTCAGAGAGCTCCGAAAATTGTGACGTGATCATAACGTTTCATGATGAGTTCATCGCATGACCTCACAGGATGACGTCATCACACGCCATCGTCGCTTGGTGAAACGTGCGCCCATCTCGGAGGCAATGCTTAACTATAAGAGTGCAAAATATAAAGTTGTAATGCCTATGGTCGCGGAGGCAATGCAAGAGCACGTTAGGTGCAGAAAGCTTCCGGGGTAAGGATCAATATAACAGAGCGAAATGAAAAGGCTTTCTACTTCTTGTCATCTTAGGCAAAGGCATAAGGGGCCCTATGGTGAAATAACACCGAGGTTACGCTGACGCGAACTCACGCAAGGGAGGCAACAGCTCAGACTAGCGAGCGCGTCTCCGTACGGACGCTCGGACGCGTCCCGTTTGTAGGCTTCCTACTCGCAATGCGTGGACGCAGCAACGACTACATCGTTATCTACGCATTCGCGAACACCGTGAGACACATATAACGTGTGATGCAGCGAAAAACTGAACGAAATACGCAGTACTCACAGAACAAATACGAGACGCACTCCCCCAGCCGTCTCGCTTCACATGAGCCAGACAGAGTTGTCGTATGCCAGGGCTCACTGGGAAGCCCTGGCAGACGACAACTTTCTCTTGTGGTTAGTGCGGAGTGGTACGCAGTATCCAGGGCTTCAGCGGCAGCGTTTAACACGCTACCGCAACGGTCGACGCCCTATTGTCGAGAACTGAATGCAACCGGGCGTAGACGCAGTGCGGGCACCAAGATGGGGTGACAGTGCGGCGTTTTGGCGGGCGGCGGTGCGTTGGCGGCATGTAGTGGGTCAAAGGCTGACATCACCCTAAACGGCCGGTCATGTAGGCTCCCTAGCGTTATCTCGACGGCGACGACTGGCAATGGGTCAGCAGTTTTTCCAGACCTACCGTGCCAAATATCCGGCCGTTATAGACGCACCCGCGATGCATCAAGATGATCGTGTTTTTTATTTGTTTGTTTGTTTAGCTTCTTGCGCTGCCGTACCGGCGGGATATTGGAGCAGCATGCTGCTTTCCGAGTTTCTTTTTGAGCTAGCGGGAACCATTATGTTTGGGTACGAACAGGATATTGTGGTCACATAATAACCGAATTTCCTGTGTTGTACCACTTTGGTGTGTTCGTTTGCTCCTTGCGTTACCTAAAATTAGAGCTGGATAATTTTGAGGACGCTAGGAATGAGAGTAAACAACGAAGTTACAGATAGTTTTTATTTGTCTTCTATTAGTCCTTATCGAAATGTGGCTGCCACGGCCAGCTTGGTGCCGTGAAATCGCGTGTGTAAAAATGATACAGTCGTTGAATGACGATATTGTACACTGGAAAATGCGAACTTGGTAAGCTTTTTTGTTAGGAATGAACGTATAGTAGAACACATACGACCGACGTGTTGTGTAATAACCTCCACATCTGCCGTCTATCCCGCCCAAAAAAGACACCTATCTATCCTAATGCATTTCTTCTTTTTCTTTCTTTTTTTTTCTTTTTTTCCACAGCCTACTGACTCATATGCTGGAGGTGATTGTCTTGAATCCTGTTGGCGCAGCTACACCAACAGGTTACTTTAATGGGCTGGAAGCTCTCCTGAAGCACTCCTTTCATGTTCTGCAGACGCAGTCGCTTTCAACTTTGCACTTCAGCAAGGACAAATTGTACGCAAATTTGATTTTCATGTTTATTAAATGCACGTAAATACACGTCAATTTAAACACAGTTGCCACCATTTCATGGTTGGCTTTGTTCGATCAAAATACTCAGCCAGAAAAAAGGCTTACTCGACCCAATGTGTTATTACTGTGTTCAGTGACAGTTTCTTAAATATCCGCAGTCCTCGACAATAATTATGAACAATTATTTTCGTTCGCTTTAATAGGAAGTATGGATTGTTGAATGTTTGCTCGAGAGGCCCACATTGATGTCCTACTCAATTATTCGTCTTGACTTCTATAAAAGATTGCGGTATAATCCTTCACATTACGTCATCAGAAGAAAGACGAACCAGTGGGTAGATACGATAAAACTGGGTCGTTGTCTTTCCGTATAGCTGCGACTTTCCTCAGCCTGTGTCGTGAGCTCCAGCTTCGTGGAGACCACAACGTCAATACGGGAGCATGCATTGCCTCCGCGCTTGGCGACGAGATTGGGCGTCATAAATAAATGCTCGCTCGCAACCGTGTAATGCGCTCATTTGTATGCAAACGCGTGCCTTGCCGTAATGGGAACGTGCGTGACGACGTTGCTACGCTACTGGAGAACAGCGTAAGGTCTGCGTCAGCACACTTGCTCACCGATCTGCGCTGATTTGGTGAAATAGAAATGGGACTCGTAAGAGTGAAGACACTTTCACGGCTTCTGTCCTCTCGTCCTCTCAGCCGAAAAGGAGCATTTAGCCAGCGAAATGTTTACACGTAAACCGCATAGAAGGTCATTATATTGATCCACATTGCGCAAGGAGCCATCGGTCGAAGTAGTAGTGAACGAAAGTTCGGTGAGTTCTTCGGTGCGTTCACAGCGAGCTTTCATAATATGCACTGGTGATCTAGTGTTTTGAAGGAACTTGCTTTCAGGCCGCAAGGAAGCACCTGAGACTCCAGCCTCTAATTGAAGTACTGTCCTCCACAGCTTGCTGTCGTCAAATTATTTCACATAGACATTCTTGCATTCTATATTATTCGTTTAATCGAGGAGAAATTTCATTTATGTAGCTTCACGCTGCGAATTCGCAAACGACTCCCTATAAGTATACTCATCAAATTAGGCATTGGTCAGGACGCTGGGCCACAACGAATCTTTTCTGAAGAATTACGCCTTCTTTTTCCTGGAAAACGAGTATGAGCTTATGATCTATCGGCTTGAAGCCCGCAGCACAATTTCCTGGGTTGTTACATTCAGTATCGGTGCGCTGCGAGATGTCAGTGAATTAGCTCTTGTGCTTCAATGCGAAACCTCCCTGGTAAACACAGATGATAGGGCAACCACCATTTTTGTGCACTGGTCCCAGATTGCCGTGAACACGCATGGTACCAGAAGTCACGTAAGCAAGTCATGGCGTCATCTAATGACGGCAGGCGTTGACGTCACTCTAAAAAGATAGGGCATGCAAACACTGATACAAGGAACAAGTCAGACACCACAAACGCCGACACCACAAACGACGTTTGTGGTGCCCTGACTTCTTTCTTGTGTTTGTATTTTCATGCCCTGTCTGTTTAGAATGAATACATACCAACTAGCTCAGCTCTCTGTTATTCTAATTTGACGTCACGTTACGACGTCATCTGATGGCATCGTCACCTGGTCAAAGGTGGGCCGATCTAGCTGAGATGTAGCGAAACACCGGGTGAGGTGGAGAAAACTTTAGAGGGGGGATTGGGAAGCGTCAGTTCTGTCGACTAAGAAGTCAAAGTAATTTAGTGGGTGTCTTGTAACAGCAGTCGATTTCACCTGTTCTATCTTTAGCGTTACCTAATGGAAATATTTTTCTTTCATATTTTCCATATGATATTTTTTGCATTTCTGTTATTATTCCCTATGTGATTTTTTTTCGGGCTTTCTTTCTATGCCTGAAAAATAATTAACAGACGGTGTTGAGAACGAAGAGCGCAATTACAAATTAGCGCCAATCAGTGACCATAACTTCGCTTTTCTTTGCGTAAATTCCAATACATGTCTTCCTCGGCTGCTCTCATCAAAGTAGTGCAGCGAACGGCTTAAGTAAACAACATACGCGCTGTGAATGTATGACGCAAAACACCAGTTGAATCGATCAGTAATGAATATTCAAACTGTGCCATAATGAAGCGACGTTTCCATGCCCTCATTAAAATATATCCGGAGATGTACGGTGCTTCCATCTTGGTATTATTTAATTTCACTGCTGCTTTCGTGTTAGGACAAAAAACTTTGCGCTTCATATGCAAATATTTTACCATCGCTTACTCGTTTAGAACAGGCACACAAAACCCCAACATCTGTCGCCAGCTTGCTAAGATAAAACCTCGGCAAGTGTTGACAGGCGGCACGATTGCGATAAGTACTAGCCCAAAGTTAGAAAGTTATCTATTCGTGTTCTTGTTCGAATGGTTTTCAGTTCCAGCGGCTGTCGGTACACGATGGCTCTCTCCCAGAGGCGCATGACATTCAGCTCTGTACTTCCACACATATATTATAAAGTTCCAACGAAAGCAGCTTGCTTTCAGCCATTTTATTTGCATTCGTCCTCTCTTCTTCTTCCTCTTCCCCTAGCCTCTTCTTTTCCGTCTTCTCCAATCAGTTCTTGTGGATCACTACATACTCCCAGGCTCCTGTTTCCATCTCTCCGGAGATGGTATGGAAGTATATTTGAGAGAGACGCCTTTTCGATCTTGCCGCGAGGTCTCTGGTAATACACTGTCTTCAGTATGCCTTGTTGTTTCGCGATCTTCGTGACAAAGTAGGGACCCGTAAACGGAGACTTCGAGTCGAGACCTTTGCGCACAAGAATCATGATTCCAGGCTGCACATCGGGTATCTCTGATCGATTACGCTTATCGAAGTTCCTGTTCACCGTCTGGCGATATCGTTGTTTCTTTTCTTCCGCGATGGGTTTTTCCTTGAGAACAATCTTCTCAACCAACCCAAGCTCTTGATCAGCAGGCAACCAGCTTGATTTTCCGAAAGCCGCAAAGTTGGGACTGCATCCAGTGACCTGCAGTATAGGAGCGATTGTGATGGGATACAGCCGCCTCCAGAGCACATTTCCACCCGCCTTTGAAGTCTGGGTATAAAGACATAAACATTTTCAAGCCCCTAATCATCCTCTCTGCAAGAGAATTAGCTTCAGGGTGGTACGGTGCTGGGAAACGTAGTTTAATACCTCTTTCTTCAGCCCATCGTCGAAGCTTAAGACTTCGAAAAGCTGGTCCATTGTCGGCAACAATAACTTTGACATCCTTGAAAACATTCCGCTCCAAGAGTGATATCACTGCATTCGCATCTTCCCGGCCGGCCTTAGCAGCAAAATAGCGTGTGCACTTGTCCACGGCAACCAAAAACGCTTGAGTTTTTCGCACGCACTCGCCTTTCTTCTTGACTTCCGCAAAGTCGAGGTGAAGTACTTCAAAAGGAACCTCCGAGTACACCGGCATTACCATTTTATTCCCTCGAGGTCTAAACTTTGCTTTGAAGAGCTGGCATTCGTGGCGTGTCTTAATGTAGTTAGCGACATCCGCTTTCATGTTCGGCCAAGTGAATCTTGCAGTCAGCTTTCTGTACGTTCTCCAAAATTCATCATGTCCTCCAGATTCTGGACTGTTATGGTACAGCCTCAGAATAGCTTGCACTTCTGTCGCCGGCACGTGTACCTTTCCGTTCTTAAATGTCAACTTTCCTGTACCTTCCCACAGCCTTATGAAGTTGACGTGTTCAGCTTCTGTTTCTTGTGGTATATGCAGTCTGGACAAGGCATCAGCATCCTGGTGATTTTGTCCAGGGCGATGAGCTACCTCGAGGTGTACTGTTGGATCTCGCTTGTCCATCGTGCAATTTTTCCTTTTTGCTGTGCGAGGTGAAGTAGATAAGTCAAGGCCTGGTTGTCGGTGAACAATTTAAAAGATCTGCCTCCCAAGTATGTCCTGAAATATCTCAGGGCCATGACAACTGCCAGAGCTTCTTTCTCTGTGGTGCAGCAATTAATTTGGGCTTTCGTAAACGTGTATGAAAAGTATCCGATTACTTGTAGTTGTCGGGACGCCAGCTTCTTGTCATCTCTTTGGTAAAGAACAGCTCCAGTTCCGTAGTGTGAAGCATTGGTGTAGAGCTCGAAGGGTAACGTGAAATCCGGCAGCGTTAGCACAGGGTCAGAAGAAATGATTGTCACCAGTTCCAAATAGGCTCGTTCACATTCGTCAGACCACATGAACGGGACGCCTTTCTGGGTCAAGGTGGAGAGACACTTCGTCTTTTTAGCGTAGTCTTTTATAAATGCTCTCAAGTGTCCTGCAAGACCTAAAAACACACGAAGTGAATGAACGTCATGGGAGCTTTGCAAGAGACTGATCCGCTGCACACTTTCTTCCCTGGTACTCTTTGTCCTTGCCGTCAAAGCGCCTGCCGAGAAATACTACGGTCCGGCAAAAGAACTCACTCTTCTTTGCATTCATTTTTAGTTGAGCATCACTGAGCGCTTGCAGCACTGCCGACAGGTGGATCGCATGGTCGTCTTTGGTCCTAGAATAAACTAAAATATCGTCGACGTACACATTACAAAACTTCCCAATGAAAATCTTTCAGTACGGAGTTCATGATTTTCTGGAAAAATGCACCTGAATTCATCCACTCGAACGGGAGCCGGTTGTATTCGTACACATCAAATGGTGTAACGAACGCCGTAAACTTCTTTGTGTCTTCCCTCAAAGGTACCTGCCAATATCCTTTACACAAGTCTATTCTGAAGAACCATTCACACCCGCCGGTCTCATCAATTATCTCATCAATTCGTGGCATTGGGAAAGGAAACAAGTCTGTGTACCGGTTGATGAGTCGGTAACTTGTGCATAACCGGAACGATCCATCTTCTTTAGGCACGATCATAATTGGTGACGCGAACGAAGACGTGGATGGTCGAATGATGCCCGCGTCTAGCAAGCCTTGAAGCTCCTGTCTCAACCAAGTCTTCTTCTGGTGACTCAAGGCATATGGCTTCATTCTTACGACGTTTTTGTCGCGTAGCTCGAAGGGAACTTCGATTGCTGTGGTAGCTGTTGGATAAGTGCCAACAGAAATGAGTTCCGCGTACTTCGACGTGACTTCTTCGGCGCACTTTACAATTTTAGGATGCGTTCCCGAAATATGGGAGCACCTTTCGACATTGTGAGTTGTTATAAAATCGTTCCACAGTATGTTTATTTTCAGAAGTTTCATGTCGGGTCGGGACAGAAGAAAACCAAAATTAACACCTGACATTACGAGGCTTTTCACCCGTACTACGCGGCCCCTAAAGCGAACTTCTGCCTCGGTCCATTTCGTGAACTCCCTGCAAGTTCCGTCATAGCTACACACCCTGATTGGTTTTCCTGGACAGATGTCATCTTTAGGCACCATCCCCTCGATAATCAGGCTCACTGAAGCACCTGTGTCGATCAGCGCTGAAACGCTGGAACCATTGACAACTATCGCAGTAAAGAGAATGTTTGGGCTTACAATAAACACGGTCTCGTTCCAATAAATGCCCCTGCACATAATTATGCGACGATTCTCCAAGTGAAGTGTCAGTGTCATACAATTGATGTGACGGCTGATCTGTCACGCATTTCTCGTACGGGAAGACACCTTTTCTAGAGGATACTGCTTCATGAGGTTGCGGTCGGGGATCTTTCAACCCGATTGCATCTGTAGAGTCAGAACTAATGTACTTCAAACCATGAAGCAGCTCCTCAGACGTTACATGTGTCTTGAGTTCCATTTGCATTGGGCTTCCTTTCTTCATTCCCTGTATTATAAGTGGCACGATGCACGATTCTGGAAGGTTCGGATCAGCGTTATACAGCAATTGTTGTTTTACGAAGAAATAGTCGACTAGGTTCTCACTGTTTTGTTCATACTTGATGGCTTTGTGCCATAATTCTACCGCATTCTTTCTGAAGGCACTGACACAGCTGTCCTTCCATGACTGCCATGAATCTTTTTTGTGTTGGGCAAAACGCAAGTCAAACCATTGTTTGACATTTCCAGAAAGGCATGCTCGCATATTGCGTATTTTATCGCAGTCCGTGTACCAACGATTCTGTTCACATGCACACTCAAATGCGTTCAACCAATAATCTACACCGGAACTGCCGTCAAAGATATCCGGGTTTACTGTCATGTGACGAGTCCTGTCTGATGCCAGAACCGTCAAGAGTGCTTGCTAGTGCTGTAGTTGCTGCTTTTGCAACCAAGTGAAATGAGAAAGAACGTTCGACCAGCTTGCCGTATCTGTAATCGCATCAGAATGACTCGCCAGTTGCTCCTTAATGGTGTTTTGCTTTTTCCAGGCTTCGAACTCCGAAAAAGGTACATTTACCTTCACAGTGCCTCTGGCGATGACGTCGCTGATTGGCTCTTTGGCAATGGTGGCGATGGATTCGATTCGGCCAGGTGTTGTCATCTCTTCTGGCGCCGCAACGAAGTTCTCGCCGTCTAGCTCGTGGCCTGCGATCAGTGGCTCGCCGTCCCGCTGTGTGAGGTAGAAGGTCACCCACATATTCCGGGTCCTGTCAAAGGCTGCGCCAAATATAAAGTTCCAATGAAAGCAGTTTGCTTTCAGCCATTTCATCTACATTCGCTTTTTTGTTTTGTTTTGTTTTGCCTTCTGTTTCGTCCTCTCTTCTTCTTCCTCTTCCCCTAGCCTCTTCTTTTCCGTCTTCTCCAACCAGTTCTTGTGGATCACTACAAATATTTTTGTTTCTAAAACGGAATATAAAAAAGTCTTGGAAGAAATTCGCATGGCAGTGTTGGTTGATATGACGCGCACTGTAGTTGCCGGCGCTTCCGGTATATCTGTTCTCGTTTTTTGAAACAGGAAACCTTGACCCTTTGATGTAGCGTAAGCAAAAATATATTTATGCAAACGAACTTTCTTTAAAACTAAAATGTAAAGGTTCTAATCTAAAATAACCTGCTTGCGCCCGAGTAGGCCCTGCAGTTTTTCTAAAAAATAAAAAAAAGTCACAGTTTCGCCGCAAGGGCGAAGCAATGAATGCGATAGCAAGAAATTAATGCTATACGAAGTGAGGCTCCCCAATGGATACTCTCAGTTTGAACAGCGTTCCTGCTGCAAAGGCGGCCGAAGCAGCGAAGGAAACTAGCGTGCTTCAAGTGTCGAGCTGTGACACTTGATAGTTCGCCCTCATCTTCTGTTTGTTCGTTTAGCGGCGTCCCTTCAGCTCGAGTGACTTTCGTACGCTCGGTAACATGAGCGCGGACATCGCGGTTAAAGCGTGAAACATTCCTCTTCCCCTCACCGCGAGAAAACCGCGCGAGCAGACAACGGAAGGGCAATGTTCTCGCTGCGCAAACATAAGAAGCGAGCGAGCTCGACGACGATTTTTAAATGCGCCCGTCGCGCTGCTAGCGCCATCTCGCTGGTAATGAAGAAACGCTTATTTCTGAGTCCGTCCAGCGGTAAAGGGTATGTATATAACGCTCGCCGTTAGCTACGTGGAGGATCTGCGTTTCGTGGCGTAGTGGATAGCGCCACTCGCTGCGGAGCAAGTGGTCCCTGGTTCGATTCCGCGCTTCGGAAGCATTTTTCTGAATTATTTTTCTTTGGGGCTTTTATATATATATATATATATATACATACTTATACATATACGGTGCATGACGGCGGCGACGGCGACGGCAAAATCCAGCCGAGATTGTCCATATAATTGCTATCGCAATAAAAGGTTCGACAAATAATGCATACTGCCACCGCCGATAAAAAACTAAAATGTGAGCTCATAGACGGTACATGCTATTAATGAAACACGAGCGGTAAAATGAAATCCATGTATCTTACCTACCGGCATCCCCATCAACGTTATACTTTTTGCTGACGACTGTATACTCTACAAAATATTAGCTTCTTCAATCGACCGCATAACTTTCAATAATGCACTGGAAACAGTTTCCGCATGGTGTACTAACTGCCAAATGACCCTTAACGTTAAAAAAACTGTTCTTTTGAGAGTAACAAGAAAAGCACCGCATACACGAGTTTACTTAGATGATTTACTCATGCCATAAACGGTAACCCGATAACAGTATCCTCACAGCACAAGAACCTTGGACTAACAATAACATATGAACTTAGATGGGAATACCACATTAAGATTATTATTTCAACGGCACTTAAGCGGCTCTTTTTTCTTAAGTGCCGCCTTCGTCAAGCACCCCGTGAAACGAATTTACTAGCTTATGATACACTCGTTAGATCAGTACTAGAATACGCTACCTCCGCTTGATTTCCATTGACTAATAAATTAATTACCATTATAGAGGAAGTGCAAAGAAAAGAGGTAACATTCATCTTAAATAAATAACAACTCCCAGACTCTTCAAGTGTTCTCATCTAATCTGCCGGAATACTCGCAATTGAAAATCGTGCTACACTCGCCTGATTGAAACTGCTTCGTCAATTAATTCATAACAAGTGAAATGTTAATAGTTTTAAGAACACCTCTGTTGCAGACGAGAATAATTCGACTAAAGCATTCATTTGTTTTACATATCCTTTCTTCCCGCTAGCCGTAAAGCAGTGGAACGATTTGCCTTCCACTATTACGAACACTTCATGACTAACTACCTTGCTTTCCCTAGTTGAAAATTACTTACATGATTTACAAATATAAATTGCTAACATTTCGCACTTTTCCTTTGTGGTGTATATTACTGTTAGTATTTATTCGGCTACATAGGTTCCATTAACCACTATTGGAATGTTTAACTTTTTTTTCTAATTTTTGGTAAGTCTTACGTATGTCTGTGTGACTATGTTTGTATGATCGTAATCGTATTTGTATGATATGATGTATGAGTGTTGGACAGTTACCTCATCACAGGACACATAGTTGGATTTCATACGTATGAATTTTCATAGTTACCTTTATATTGCCATGAAAAAAAAAGCATGTTCTGTTATTTTGCATGACTTTTTTCTACCTTGACTTTACACATTTATTGTTTACACATTTTACAAATTACAGATTTATTGTCCTTCCCCCAAAATCCGTAATACGGTTGGCAGTATGTTCTCAATAAAAAAGAAAAAATGGTCATGCGTCTACATTCCGCTGAGATAACCGATCCTCTTGAAAGCATCCCCTTATTCTTTTCTCGTTTGAGTAAGCAGCGCTTCACATAATACAATGTCTTTGGACGCTCTTTGTTCATCACTGGGAATGGCCATCCAGGATATCAGAGGTTATGCATTGTTCTTGGTAATACGGGCTCGCGGTAGTAGAAGAACTAGGCAGGTTCTAACATCCAATCAATCTGTAGCCTTGAAGTAATTAGTGGTTCCATTAAATTGACGTTAAATAAGCAAATATTGATACATCGATGCTGCAACGCTAAAGATATACATAAAATAACTATGTGAGCGAGCACGTTGGGCTTAGGAATAGAGGGATGACAACATCGTGGTTCTCTAAGCGGTCGCCAATATCTCCTGAGGCATAGCATATTACGGCGGCCAGCGAACCATTACTCTGGTTTTCTAAAACCATCGAGTCCATGGCCGCTTCTAAAGAACAGTCGGGTAATGTCGCAGGGCTGCGAACACGCGAGATGCTTCGAGTATTTTTCTTTTCGTGACTGCGCTACTGAAAGTAAGGTAACGTGCCCTTTCTGGCCGCGCTACCTGGCTCCCGCAACCAGAGTACCCGTCCGCTTCGAATGCGAGAAGTTAATTAGGGTTGAGGCCCCCATTTACCCGGCCAGAACATCCATGCGAGCTTGTCTAATCGGACAGCCAGCGTGGCAGGTTAAAACCCAGTGTCCGTATGCACTTGGCGAGATAACGAGCAGCTCGGCTGTTTTGTTTCTGAGGCAAAGAAGGAACGCTCACAGGCATAATGGGTAAGCAATGTACGAAGGAGTGTAATTTTGTTACGAAATAAGCACAAAATTACGTGGTATCTCAGAGTAACCATGTGGTCCCCTCTTGCGCTCGCAGCTTGCACGTCATTCTTTGGATCACAATGTTGCGTGCTTAAGTTTTACATGCGCTTACTTAATTTGAATTCTGCTTTCCATATAAAAGCCTCGTGAGGTGCTTTTGCTTGGAAGTTTTCGAGCCACATAGACATTTCATTTCTTTATTTCATTTCTTATTTCTTTCTATTGCGAATAATCGAACAAAGGCGGTGCCCAAGGTAAAAGCTGGAATGAGACAGCTTGAGGTGCGCTTAGCCCCCGCGTTACATTGTGGCAGTGAGTCGCGCAAACATATTAAAGAAACACGTTTTCATAAAAAAAGTAAAGTGCATTAATTACACAGTACAAAAAAATAGTCAGTAATGATGAAACGGAATAAACAATGGCAGGTAGAAAAAATGCGAACATAACACACAATGACGTTAGTTAAACATGAAAACACCTGAATAAAAGCGAAAGTTTTGTATACATTACAATGCGTCTTTAAAGAAAAAAAAATGAAGTTGCGTTCGAATAATATTAGAAGCACTACGAGAGAGATAGGATGAGCGAGAACTATGCATTTACAAACACTAACAGTATATATATGCGAGTACAGGTGAAGCAGTAATTGTGCATGAATCATTAATTCAGAGTACAGATAAGTGAAAGCAGTTGAGACCTTGTTATGTTTGTGGAATCGATGCCGGCGTCATGAAATAATGTAAGCTGTCTGGGTAACTTGTTCTTTGTCATTTCCAAACCATAATTAGTTCCGGAAGGGGCTGCGGCCCAGTGTTCTCCATGGTGAATATTTAATTTATTTATTTATTTATTTATGTAGTTATTATTATTATTATTATTATAATTATTATTATTATTATTATTATTATTATTATTATTATTATTATTATTATTATTATTATTATTATTATTATTATTATTATTATTATTATATTTTGCAGACGAGCGATTTCGTTATATATGTTGTTTGGAGAGTTTGAGCTTGAGTGCCATTTACCGAGTAGGAAGCGGTTGTATAGCGAATTAATTGTAGGTACGTTGTAGTGTTCAAAGAGGTGCTCAGTGTTGTGGTGATGTGCGTTTGCTATGATATGTATTATATTTTGTAGAAGGTGTATTTTTCGCAGGTTAGTTTCAGCTGTAGTGCCCCACACAAGGTTTGTGTGATTGATGTGTGATGCAAAATATGAGTGGTAAATAAACATTTTTACGGATGTTAGCAGATGTTGTCTGTTCCTGTGTAACATCCCTGTGATATGGGTAAGTTTTGTACTACAAAGTCTACCTAGGCTACATATTAGGACAAACTCTCCGTCCAGTCCTAAGCAATGATATATCGTTTCATCGATTGATCACTTTAATTACACTGTCGAGACTAGTACTCATTTTCGCCTATCTATCTATCTATCTATCTATCTATCTATCTATCTATCTATCTATCTATCTATCTATCTATCTATCTATCTATCTATCTATCTATCTATCTATCTATCTATCTATCTATCTATCTATCTATCTATCTATCTATCTATCTATCTATCTATCTATCTATCTATCTATCTATCTATCTATGCGCCTACGTCTGGGTGCTCTCGTGGTCACCTCCATTAACATTTTATACACCTATATTGGTATAGGAGGACGTGAGTTTGACACACGTGACGGTCTGGTCATGAAATGAATAACGTGAAAATCCTATCGCATACGTCATGAAACCCTTTCTTCCAGTCACGTGTGGCACATACCGGTAAACGACTGGCCGCGATACATGGATATGAGCCACAGGCGATTCACAGTTTACACCTACCCAGGAACGGCGAAAACGGACAGTTGGTAATTTAAACGTGAGAGCGTTAAGAAAATCCGGCATCGACAGCGTTGATCCGCCGAATGCAAGTGATAAAATCAGGATGCAAGCAGCAATGAAACCCAGACATTCTGCGTGGTAGTCAAGTATTCTACCACAGAGCCATTCAAGGTCTTGAAACTGCATTGGAAATGGAACCTTTGCAGACGTGATGTCGTTGCAATGTCAGTTGTGGTTACAGGGCTGGCTATATAATTTCATGACAATGAACAGTACATATGTGCTCCTACAATACAGGCTTCATGTTAAGTTAACGTCAACTGTGGTTCCAGTGATGGTTCTGCTTTTCGAACAGTCTAATGAACATTACATCTATACTACTATGACTCAACAAGCGATATTTAAGCGTTGCTCGATCCACGAGGAATACGGTAACGAATGATATTCACAATATCACACTGTAGCGTGGGCTTATTTTCCATAAAACTGACTTCTGTACTCTAGAGTCAGTGCTGAACCTGCATCAGCCCATCATTTACTCTTTAAACAACAGTGTAGTCGGCGTGCCTGGTAGGCCAACGATGTGCGCACAACTACTATATTTACAAAAACACGTCGCTCCACCTCACAACCCTTGTCTGTCAGCCAAAATACGACATAGCTACTCGCTGATTGCTTCGCATGAAACGGATTCCGACTATGCGTGTGATCTACCGAATTTTTATTGCGATAGCAATTATATGGACAGTCTCGGCTGTTCTTTGCCGTCGCCGCCGTCATGCACCGTAAATATATATATATATATATATATATATATATATATATATATATATATATATATATATATATATATATATATATATATATATACATATGTAAATATATATATATATATATATGTATATATATATATATATATATATGTAGACACATACATATAAAAGGCACAAAGAAAATTAATGCAGAAGAACATTCCGACGCAGGGAATCGAACGCGCGACCTCTCGCTTTGCAGCGCGCGGCGTTAGACGGTGAGGCCGCCAACAGTACCGTCTTTCAGCCTGCTAACGGCGAGCTATTTATATACACCATTTACTTCAGAATACTTTTTTAGTCACCACAAAGATCGTCGCCCCAATCCGACGAAGGCCCTTGCTCTTCGCCCTACAGGGCGTGGTCGCCTCCGTGCGCTTATCTCGAGGAAAGAAGGGGGCGGCCGGGGGGTGGAGCGGGGGGTTGTATGTCTTGTGCTTTCCCAGCGATGTCCGCGCTGAAGTCACAAAGCGTACGAAGGTCACTTCGCTCGCTGCAGCGGCCGCGTTTGCGAAAGGAGCGCGCTGTTCAAACAGAAATAAGTAACAACTGCGACAGTTAGTTCTCGCTCGTCCTGTGTGTACCTGTTCGTTCGTTTCGTGCGTCGTGCTTTATGTTTGAGCAGTGCGCTTCAAGTGTCGAGCTGTGACGCATGATAGTTCGCGCTCGTCCTGTGTGCGTTCTTTTCGTGCGTCCTTTGGGCTCGAGCAACGCGCTGGCAATTTCGAGCTGCTCTCTTCGCTTTACAATAAAATTTATTGCTATCGCTTTCATTGCTTCGCCGTTGCGGCGAAACTGTGACTTTTTTTTTGATAATACGCCAATTGATAATAAGCGAGATCAGGAGGTATTTCTACCGAAGCGATGGTTGTATAAGCTTAGGAATTTTTCTGGACTTGTTCAACGATGTTACTGCTGCAATTAGAAATGACATTCGAGGTCACAGGCGCATGCTCAACTTGAGAAATACATACAGCGGTGTACATCTCGGGAAGGCTATAGGAGAACTGGATTCTCTACATAATCTGCAAACACAGCCGAGAGAACGAAGACCCCGCAAAGACGTGCTTAGTGTCAGCAGAAAAGTGAAAGGTGCTATCAAAAAGAACACCGAGATCACTGATCCTACAAACTTTACATAACGACACAGAATGGACACAGTGTACAAATGACACGTTAGATGTGTTGCGGATGATACCGATGACTTTGGTCTTTGAAATATTCAGAGAGAGGTTATCGTTCTTGCACCATTAATAAAAAAAGCACAAATTTCCCTGCGACAAGATACCGTCGTTTACTGAAAAAATGTCTTAACTATCTCGATGTCACCGGCAAATAAAAGTAAAGAAGAGTTCCGTCATTAACACAAAAACAACAATTAACAAGAATAAACGTCCCTAGAAAAAATGAAAAAAACGGCTGACTCTCCCGTAAGCAAGAGGAAATTTTAAGCGTGGTGTAAGCATTTAGTGCCCACCAGAAAAAGCAGATTGGTTGGAGATTATACTAGACACCATCTTTTGAATCTTCGCACCCCATCAAACTACAAGGCACTACGCTCTGCACTCGTCCATATGGACACAGTTGTTTACTGTCATCGTGCGAGGCAAATCATGGGCTTTGCCTAGCGTATGCGACCGATACGGCCACGAAGCCACAGCAGGAGCAGGAGGAGGAGTCAACTTTATTGATTTTAAATGGCAGTGGACATGGGGGAGCAAGCTGATGCGCCGCGCTCATCGTGGCGCCATCTCTCGAAGAATTTCGCAACTCGTGCGCCATTTACTTGCCCACCGCATAAGTTCAAAAGAGCGCAGGTTCTCGAAAGCGGAAATGTATGGTGCATTATTCGCCTTTCGAACGTCGCTATGGTAACCGGTAAAGAAGGGCTCAACGAGCAAAAACCTGCAGCTTCGGTAGTAGTGTGAACAAATACTAAGAGCTGTGAAGCAATGTATTTGATAACTTGTGTGGACCACTGCCAGGGTATGTAACGCGGTCCTGTAACAATGGGTCTTTTCAAACTTTTGGCCTGACTGCCCGGATGTCTCGTGGAAGTCTCGCCACGATGCTCGTATGATCTCATCTGAATGCCCGTATGTTCACGATTTAGTGCCAGGATGACAGCGCTGGCATCTGGCTCAATGTTGCTTGAAGGCCACCGACAACAGCATCTAAAATGATTTCATTCTCAAAAAGATGAGTGTGTCTAATGCCGAGCCTTGCGGGATCCCTAGTCGCTTTGTACAAAGGAGACATTTGGCCATTTACAGGAACATAATATGATCTATTTAGTAGAGATCTGTGCAGGAGATTCACAAATAAATCGATGTTCGTAATTAAAGTAATAATACAGAAACGAAATGCATTTCTAGTGACATGGCGGTCATTCACTTTAACTTTCCAAGCAACGCGAAAAACTACACCTTCACTCAAGCGCGGCTGTCGCGGCCGTGCGATCAAACCAGCAACTTCAGTCGGAGCAGAGCTACTCCATAGCCAGTAAGTACATTATGCCAGCTAATAAGTTTCGTAGAACGCACGAGCACAGTTTTCCCAGCGCGAGGGAGGGGGTTATGCTCACAGTGTTTGCCGTTGTTTCGTTAACACATAAAGTAACCTTTCTGAACCTAACTTGCACTACATCGATGTCTGTCTCTGTGCCGGTGCGCGCTTTCATTTTATAAGGTTTATTTTTTCATAAGGATTCTTCTTTTATATTGCCACACAAGCAGGGGTTTAACAAGTGCAGTACTTCGCAAGGCTTCCTCTATATATTTAAAGCTATGCGTGGACGCCAGCAGCGTGCCGACGTCATCGCAGCGCAGCTGTTCATTTTGTAGTTCGTCAGTCTAGCGTACGTCTGCAATTTGGTCATGAAGAAGTAAAGCCCTAGACAACCAGTGCAGTTTCTCATTAGGCCTTCGTCTCTTGAGTGTCCTATAATGAAGATTTCCGGCCATGGAAACAAAAAGCAATATCACTATGATACTTTTCTTGCATAGCTTAAACTGGTGCGCGCCAGGAAAAAATTGTAACATCGAACATATCTCTACATTTTTTAGCAGGTAAGTGACTCATATTATCTTTACATTTTAGTATATTATAAGCGGTTTGGTGCTGCTGCTGCTATACTACATTCTCGTACGCCTTTCAATACAATCAAATGAGAAGACAAAGAAGGAGATGACATTCGCCTTCGAGTAGTTTTAGAGCAAATGCATAAGGGTCTGTGTGACTTTCGGTTTTGCCTTTTGTACATTTTATCTTATTACTTTACATGAGCCAGCTGAATCTCTGTCTTTTGTAATGTTGTATGCACTCGTTCATGCGACTGTCTCTCTTTAGAAATTCGTTGCTGTCCGCCCAGCATGGACTCCAGCAAAAATCAGCAGTATTGCCAATTGAATGAATGAATAAAAAAACTAAATGTGGTTAAGTTGATAAAGGAGTAGGACTTAAGGTTGAATTCTCTTATAATAAGGTACATTATACAGCGTCAAAGCATTTTCACCTCCTCCTTCAACTTCCTAGTACTAGGAGGGCACTACGAAGCGGCCACCACAATATAGTATATGACCACTTTAAGCACCACATAAAGAAACAGGCTTCAACAAGGGGTTCTTGAAGGCTACTCTTGCAATAAATATACCTACATGCAAAAACGGGCATACTATAATAGTACTGCCAAGGCGGTGCTTTTCTTGACAACTTATTTTCGTCGGTAATACAACTTTTGGAAGATTCCGGTGGGTTCTCTCGACTCGGTTACTTCCATTACTTGGTCATGTAATCTAATAAACGAGGCCACGTGTAAGCCTTTGTAGTTACGAGTGAACGGCGCCTGCTACAGCCAAATGGGGCGATAGCACGTTCGAGAGCTCAACTAGTCTTGTTTAATGAGCAAAGGCGAGCCTATTGTGTGCACATCACTGGGAAAGCACAGTCATGCGTACCATAGGAAAATGTAATGTAACATAGAGGTGAATAAGCCTGCGCGGATTTCCTCATCAAATATCTAGATGAACAAGAAATCATCAAACTTTAACAAAATGGGTAACGTTCTAAGGTAAGTGCTTCTCTACATGACCCTAGGAAAGTATGCGAGTAAGAAGCTATAAGGCAGAGGCACACAAGAAACGCCAGACCAGTTCATCCTGTAATTTGCGGTGATAGCGAGATCGATGTTTCTTCGTTTTGCACCTCGCAGAATTCAGTAGCCTGAGAAAAAATTCTCAAGCGAAAGAGCAGAGTCTGTGGGATGTACGTAATATAATATGAAAGCAAGCTCTCGTGGTAATATATATGAGAGCAGGCTATGGTGGTAAGGCGCAGCCTTCTGCATCCGATAGTGTGGCATGAAAGATAACGGTTTGTGCCGCGATAAGCAATAAGCGGTAATTACGGTATCGAGTTGTCCCATCGCAGCATGCGACAATGTGACGTAACAAAAGATAAACAAAAAGTTAAAAGAAACATTACAATGGTTCACATTTTCTTTCCTGAAAATAAATAACATTGTGCATTTAAATCGACAATCTGCCATAAAAATATTTCATGTCTTCCATTTACCACATGGTGAGGTGATCGGGCGTGATTTCAACACCTTGATAGTGTTGCAGTAGTTATTCTAAAAGATGTGGTAAGAGATGTCGTGGCTGGTCTTGATCGGCTGTTTCAAAACATGATACAAGCGAAAGGCAAAGCAGTCAAGATAAGCCAATAACTGAACGCAAGCGATTACGGAATGCGTGCTCAGACTAGACACTTTTTTCACGCGGAAAGGGTAGGTGCCAGGTTAGCTGTAAGGAAAGCTAACTCACAGGGGTGCAGGCTCAGGGGAGGCTGGCTGCCACACTCGAGATCGTTATTTTGAATACAGAAAGCTTCCACTGATCTCTCTGGACACCTTATTACGGTTCCGATGTACGGTATAACCGCGAAATGTTTCTTGTCTAACGTCCGTACCTTTCAGGCACACTGCTCCTGCTTTTACGACCTTTAAACATTTGAAGCTGGCAGCAGTAATGACCGCTTTTGGGTACCCAGCTTTCCGACGCTTACTCACCTGCCCATTCACACTCTGGGCCATCAAATGTCCGCAGTATTTCTTTAATGATGAGTAAATGCAAGAAAAAGCGATGCCTTGCTTGACAAGCTTCGACTGAATGGCAGGAATTAAAGCTAAGCAGGGCTTTTACAGAACGAGGCATGTATTGCCAGCATACAAGCAAGCCCCCCAACGTTATCCGCAAGTCTAGAAACTAAATTACATTGTCTTTGGGTGTCTCAAACGACAAACACAAACCTTGGCCATGCTCGTTATACACCTTAAGCACCTCAATCTACCTTGTGGTCGAAATTAGGCGCATGAACGTAAATCGGTAGTCATCCACGTACCTCATGATTTTAGGGGTCACGCCGCAAAGCTGGCTGTTAATGGTTCTGTCTACCTTGGCCAAAAATATCTGACTCAGGACAGGCGCCACTCAAGACCGTATACACACGCCTGACCGTTGTGCATACACACCTCCTTCCCAGGAAATCAATGTGTAGCGGAGGTAAAAAGTTAACAATTCTAAGAAACATTCAGCCGAAACACCACATATGGTCATGAAGGCGACCTCGTCATTATCTACAGAAATACATTCTCTATAGCTGTGCATGAGGGCGTCCTGGGGCATTGAGTAATCCACGTTGTCGACGTCGATGCTAAAAGCACCGCAACTCACGGGATTTTCTTTGCACAAGAAATCTGGAACAGAAGCTGAACAAGGAATAGAAAACGAATCGTTCCCATGCAACCAATATAAATGTTTCTGAATACACCCCGACACCAAAAACAAATAAGTCTACCTCTCTGAGACTATCTATCGGAACGGAACCTCAGGCGTGTGCGATTTAGCAGTAAAAAACACCTCCATCGAAAGCCATTTCCTTTGTTTAACACCAGACGCTAATTTCTCAAGCTTAAGTTTCTTGAGAAGTTCCACAGCACAAGATCTCACCTTGGGTGGCTCGTCATGCACCCTGTAGAAGTCTTTGAGCACGGCCGCAGCTCCTTTTTCGAAGAAGGCACCCTTTTTCATGGCGACGAAAAACGCTCTTTGTCTGAAACGACGGCAGTGAGGCCAGACGGAGCCAGGAAATCCACTAAGGCACCAGTGTTCCCTGTGCGCGATGACTGAAGACCGAACCTTGAAACTGCATTCACGCATTCAACAACACCAGACCCATTGGATCCTTCAGGACACATGAGCCGCGACCTTCCGTGACAAAGACAATAAGTCCACTGGAGGCAGGCGCGAGGGCAAGCAGAACTAGGGCCCGGAACGCAGCAAGTTTTCCTTATCCGCTGGAAGAGGTTGGTTGCTCAATTTCGGATAGGAACCCAGCGTCCCACCAGGCTTCTTCTTCGGAGGCAGACCACGCCGCACATGGCACCACAGCCACTCCGCAGTTTGATATGCCGCCTTCAGCCAACTTTCATTAGTCATCTGCGACCTTCCTATCTTGGTCATCTTGTTTACAGGCAACAAGTAGGCATTCATTGAAGAAACGGACTTGGTGCCACAACTCTGCATTCAGAGACGGCAGAATCTTTTTTAGTGGCTCGCTGAAGGACGCAATACATCACACAACATTTGCACTTCTGGCAGGCATAACCATGCCTTCCCTTGCCAAGATGTCGTTCTTGCGCGGCATATGTAGATTAAGATCAATGGTGAAAGAGTGGCGAGATTCGGGAAAAGTTAGAACTTCAAAAAGATCCCTTTGTACTAGAAATTATGCTTACGAGAACGGAAGGCTGGGCGAGTTTGTAAGAATGCATCATAGAGCAGGTAGCGCCAAAAAATACGTAGACGCAAGTCAGGAACATAAACACGGGATGAGCGCTAACTTCAAACTAAAATTTATTCTCAGAATCCACGCATATTTATCAACCAGCAAAGAATAAAACACCAACTCGTCACCCAAGAAAGTACATCCCTTGCTCCTGGCTTGTGTCTACGTATTTTTTCGTGCTACCTGCTCTATGAGGTGCTTGTAGGACACAATGTCGACGCCCAATGATCTTTCTACGTCAAGAAAGTTCATCAGCATTGACACGCATTTAAGGGCCATGGAAGAAAATGTTGGAGTTAGGTGTTCCTCCCTTGCCGAGAAAGCCAGAACAACAAAATCGACATCTGCCTGTTCCTGTTTGAAACCAAATGGTTCTAAGCCTTTGTCACAAGCCCCTGTAACAAGCAGCGTTCAAGAGGGCTGTTATTCTTTACGCAAAAAAAAAACAAAGTTCGCCGCGGGACACAAGGTTGGAGTTGGCACCATTGACGAACGATTGCTTCGGCAGTGGCGGCTGTAGCATGACTAAACTTTCACATGTGATGCCATGCAAATCGGTTTTGGTGGTCTGAAAAGGCGGAAATGCCGGAAACGCAGTTAAAAATCAGCAAGGCCTGTGGATATCGCAGTATTTCAAGAGGACGGGCTTGACGTTATTCCACTATCAGGCATTTTTCGATGCGAATTTCAACTCGAATATTCGGACACCCATCGTTTTACCGCATTCCCACAAAAATTAAGACGCTAATTGTGTTTATTTTTTCGCGGGATCGCAGAAAGCTTGGGCCTTCCACTCATGCTTTAAAGCAATAGTTCTGACTTTTCTATTTCTGTACTAAACGATTCCACTCCTCTAATTCGGTCACAGTGTCTACAAAGTATGCTTTATCCATACAACTAGACGTTGAAGGCGTGACTGACTCGCACAGTTAAAATCTTAAAACGCACACGAAAAAAATTTTCAGATTTCCTCAAATGTTCATTTTCGATAGAGGCAGTGTTGCATATTACCAACGTTGCTTGTTGGGTGAGTTGGAATAAGTCAGTCCCAGAATGCGTCTACGTCCTCTCCTTAGTGTGTTGTCTAGTGTTTACGCTTCAAATCATATGATTGACTATCAATTATAATGTGCTAAAACAAAGAACGTTTATGAGTAAACGCGCATGAATACGCAGTTTCTAGGACAAAAATTGACAAAACACTTCGCTAGCATTCTTTCTGAAGACAACACTTCGGCCAGCAGTGACGCTACCGGTCTATTTTTAGCTCAGGCAGCCAAACAATGGTGATCAGCACCTAAAAAATCACAGCATATCCACGGAGTGAATGATGATGAGTGGGCGAAGCTGCGGAGGTTCATCGGTAAACCGTGAATCTTCCGTGAATTCTGCCCAGTACATCATGACCGACGTGAGATCGGGCGCGTTTATACTAAAGGTTCGATGAGAGTTATGATGACTTGCAGCTCACTTTAATTTTACATGTACGCTGTGAATTTTCATTGTTTAATCACGCATAGGAGAAATCGCACACACGCACTACCTTGGAGGTCAAAATCCAGTGCCTATATATACGGGGTGGTCAGTGAACGGTTGTGCAGCGCGAGCGGTCGGTTTTTTCAACGAAGACGCTGCCGCGACGCTGCCTCGCGACGCTGCCTGCGTCGGCGCCGCTGCGCCGCGAGGCAAGATAAGGGGGGGGGGGACCGTAGGAGAGGAGAAAGAGGGGGAAGCGTAGGAGAGGAGAGGGCGATACATATCACGTACTGTCGCAGCGCATTGTCTTTAGGGAGCCTTCATGTGTGCACGCCCCCTCCGTTTTTAAGACTGGTTACACACTACTACGACGGGGACGAACGGGTGCCGCTATAAAGGGCTTCGCCCCTAAAAGAAAGAAAAATGTCGATTATACCACGAAAGGAAACCCACATCGATAGCGATTGATGACTAAGCCGGTGAACGGTTAATCGCTAATCGGCAAAGATGTTAATCGGCCTCTCTAGGCCACAAAGTATACTATAGCCTCGCTGCCATGAAGCGAAACAATTATGAGGGAGCGCGCCTAGCGTCTACAGGCGAACCTCCTCTGACGCCACTACCTCCTCGTCTTCGCGTCAAAGTTCCCATCGTGCCACATATTCATTTTGGTGGAATCATGACAAAAAATACGACAGCTCGACGATCGAACGCGCCTAGCCAATATCTTCAATATGTATGTATACAGGAGGAGTTGACCTAGCGTCCACAAGCCAACCTCCTCGGACGCCGCTCCCTCCTCGTTCTACATGTGTTGGTGACAATTCCCAGCATGCTTTGTTTGATTTCTGTACGCGAAGCATCTTATGGCGGAGTTCAATCTGGTGGTGGTGGTGTGCGGCGTGACCACGCTTACTGCGTATGAGCAATCCCTCTCCACACACCTCCTCTCTCCACTACCTCTCCGCCTCCCTCCTCTCTCCATCTCTACTCCCCCTTCTCGCGCTCCTCATTCTCTCCTGCGCAACGCCGCGATGAGCGCCAGCGCATGCGTGTCCCCTCCCCTCTCTCTCTTCTCCTACACTCCTTCCTCTCTCGCGCCTGTCGACCGCGTCAAGCGAGTGACATGTCCATAGAGCCAATGGGGACGAATTTGGACGCGATGGTAGCGCCGTCTGGATTCTAACGGTAGTTGCAAAAACAATTAAAAATGTTATCTTGCTCTCAACCAAGGAGGTTAAAAAAATTGCTGGAGCGGCGATTATTGCGCAATAGTGAAGCCGTGCCCACCAAAAGATGGCGGCTGCGCCCGCCATCTTACTAGGGGCACGATAAACCATCAGCGTTTGGCGAAGAAAAGCGAGCGTTTTCTACGCACGTCAGAGAAGTTTAATATGGCAACTTTTACGGGTCAGTTACTGCTGCAAGTGTGTCTTTGTGTTACTAGTTTCCATAAGTAAGCCTCAAAGTCATGGCAAATTTTGTTATACATCAATCGTCAATACTCCTCTCAACGGGTTACTTTATCGGTAACAACGATGTTTTATTTTATAATTAACGTAGCATTTACGCTAATAGATCAAAGCCATTTGAACTCTAAGTAGGCATCACCAGAAAAGAGCATGTTTCCGAGCTCTTTGGTGGGCAAAAGCTGGCTTCACTTTCGCTGGCAAGGCGTTTCGAGAGCTTCCACTCCAGAATTTTCTTTAAACCTCCTTGCTCTCAACAGAAAAAAGCTTTTATTATTTTTCACATGCAATTTAGTTTTAAGAACTACGAATACTGTTTGTAGATTTTATAGCTGTGTATAAAATGAAATATGTTTGAAACGCACAAGGGCACTTTTATATGGCGGCTGGCGTTCGGCATAGCAGACGATGCCGTCGTCGTCTGCTTCTGCGTCACCGCTGCCCCACGCTCGCTCCGGCAGCCCCCTGTCCACCCTACCCTGAATTTTTCTCGTTTCCGTAATGTACACTGTAGTCAATTACTCATTAGGTACTCACAGGTATCTTGCATACTTACTTTAGTAGGGCAGTGCTGCCGCACACAGGCCGAGCAAAATGACAACGCTGGTCACACAAACTTGCTGCAATAAATTATTTTATTGCGACTGCATCGATGGTTACACAAAATGAAGGACACGTAAGTAGCGTTTTAGCATGTATACCAGCGAATAACATGCATGCAGAAGCGTTTATATGCAAAGAAGGTACGCTACTACGCCTAGCCCCACCACAGATGTCCGGAGCACAGAAGCTGTCCAGCGCTGGATGATAAATAGATCCAACCGCACGAAGCCTTCGCTGGTATAAGAAAGGTATACCGCTAAAGTCCCTGCACTTCTGCTGCTCGAGATGTCGCAACCACTTCGTTCACAGTATTCAGCAAACTGTCTGTAACTGATATGAACATATCCGTGTCCCTTTCACGGCCACCAGTGCGGCGTGACTTCTGTTTTCTGGTTTGCGCTGCCACAAAAGTGCGTCACTTTAAAATCTTTTTAGCCTTCGCGCCATACACGCTTCTGACAGCATAAAATTAAATGAGAAACGGTTTTTTGTGCATATTGACCTGAAGTCTTACAAATAAAATCGGCGATAAAAAGGCTTAGATGGCGTTTCGATTACCGCTGCCGGCGGTGCGCTGTCGTCGTTTCGATGGGGGCGACACCTGAAGGCCCGGACGCGAAGCTTGCATCATGCCACCGGCTTGACCGCGTTCCCCGCTCTCCCTGTGAGAATTAACGGCCAGGCCAGAGGGAAGACACGACGCGCGTAGCGTTCCTCTTGGCGTTCCACGACGCGAGGTCGGTAGCATGCCCATAGAACGCCAACGGAACGCGATCATGCAAGCGCTCCGGCTTGGCATCGCCTCATGGTCCCCTTTAACGGAAGATAGTATATACTTTTTCAAAGCTGGCCTTCAAGTGTGTTACGTGACGCTTGCTCATAGATTTTTTTTTCCTCCATGCTCGCTGCAGGTCGCCGGGCTTACTCTCCAGCCTGTCGCTCCGCCTTAGGCGTTGCCGATGATTTTAGCGGCACCTAGTCGATCGCCCGCTAACGTTCGGTATCTGATCGCTCTTTTTTCTAACGTTCTGTTTTCGAACGGCAACGTACAGGCCCTCGACGATGACGTAATTCGTTTTCCGCTTTTCTGACACGTCTTTCTGGAGAAAGGACGGTCAGCGTGAGCCAAGGAGGTTTAAAAAAAATTCTGGAGTGGAAGCTCTCGAAACGCCTTGCCAGCGAAAGTGAAGCCAGCTTTTGCCCACCAAAGAGCTCGGAAACATGCTCTTTTCTGGTGATGCCTACTTAGAGATCAAATGGCTTTGATCTATTAGCGTAAATGCTACGTTAATTATAAAATAAAACATCGTTGTTACCAAGGAGGTTAAAAAAATTGCTGGAGCGGCGATTATTGCGCAATAGTGAAGCCGTGCCCACCAAAAGATGGCGGCTGCGCCCGCCATCTTACTAGGGGCACGATAAACCATCAGCGTTTGGCGAAGAAAAGCGAGCGTTTCCTACGCACGCCAGAGAAGTTTAATATGGCAACTTTTACGGGTCAGTTACTGCTGCAAGTGTGTCTTTGTGTTACTAGTTTCCATAAGTAAGCCTCAAAGTCATGGCAAATTTTGTTATACATCAATCGTCAATACTCCTCTCAACGGGTTACTTTTATCGGTAACAACGATGTTTTATTTTATAATTAACGTAGCATTTACGCTAATAGATCAAAGCCATTTGATCTCTAAGTAGGCATCACCAGAAAAGAGCATGTTTCCGAGCTCTTTGGTGGGCAAAAGCTGGCTTAACTTTCGCTGGCAAGGCGTTTCGAGAGCTTCCACTCCAGAATTTTTTTTAAGTTACCGATAAAGTAACCCGTTGAGAGGAGTATTGACGATTGATGTATAACAAAATTTGCCATGACTTTGAGGCTTACTTATGGAAACTAGTAACACAAAGACACACTTGCAGCAGTAAGTGACCCGTAAAAGTTGCCATATTAAACTTCTCTGGCGTGCGTAGAAAACGCTCGCTTTTCTTCGCCAAACGCTGATGGTTTATCGTGCCCCTAGTAAGATGGCGGGCGCAGCCGCCATCTTTTGGTGGGCATGGCTTCACTATTGCGCAATAATCGCCGCTCCAGCAATTTTTAGGGGCGAAGCTCCTTAAGGCGGCACCCGTTCGTCCCTCGTAGTCGTAGTCGTAGTGCGTAACCAGTCTTACGCTTTGACCTCCAAGGTGGTGCCGGTGGGAGATTTTTCCTGCGCGTTGTTGAACAATAAAAAATTCGCAGCGGTAGCTAAAAGCCGACTTCTTCTGTCTCTCATTCCCATTAGCAGCCATTCTTTACCTCCAAGGTAGTGCCTGGTGAGATTTCTCCTGTGCGTGATTAAACAATAAAAATTTTGTTCAAAACGCCGTTGATTGATGAAATAAACCAACGAAAGACGCCAGATGTTTTGTAAAAGCAAAACGGAGGAACGCCAGATGTTCTAAAGCAAAACGAAAAGACGCCAGCTGCTTAACGAAAGACGCCAGATGTTTTCTAAAGCAATGGTTTTCTAACAACGAAAATTCACAGCGTACATGTAAAATTAAAGTGAGCTGCAAGTCGTCATAACTCATCGAACCTTTAGTATAAACGCGCCCGATCTCACGTCGGTGATGATGTACTGGGCAGAATTCACGGAAGATTCACGGTTTACCGATGAACCTCCGCAGCTTCGCCCACTCATCATCATTCACTCCGTGGACATGCTGTGATTTTTTTTAACCTCCTTGGCGTGAGCCAAGTAATGCGCATTCTTATGTAGACGACTACGGGAAAGTAGAAAGCTACCCCTAACGTCGCGCAGACCACACGCAGAACTGCTAGTGATCAACGACGTCTCTATGGACCCAAATCCTTAAGTGCACGCCCAGCTTAAGGCTTCCTGAAAAGCCTCCGTGCTGGATCGGCTTTCACTGCAGAGTTCAGCTGCCTGTCGGAATAGCTTTACTTGTAACATGTGTAATGGGAAGTATTAGGAAAAGGAAATTAACTTTTCATTTTATCCTTTAGGCAAACGACTACGAGATGAAGAAAATACTCAGACTGACGTTGTGTAAATGTCAGCTACTAATTCTTCAAGCAAGAAGCAGGTTCAAGAAAGAGAATCACCGACAGCCGCAGCAATGAATGAATGAACGAATTTAATGAAATTGAACTAAAGCATGAAAAACTCACAGCATCCCTTATGCATTCGCCTAAGCCGACTCGAGAGCAAAAGCCATGTTCTTTTCCTTCAATGTTGATGTATTGATCCTCCCCTTCCACCCCCCCCCCCCCCGGGGGAAGCTTTCTGCACCTACAACGGTTTTACACTGCCTCCAGGATCGGAGTCATTCCTTGGGTGCCTCACCCCACCTTTGACCAAGTGACAATGTCATGGGATGACGCCATCATGTGACGTCACGTTAAGTCATGACGACGCCAAAGTGACATCGTGATGACGTCAGAAAGTTGCCAATCTGTGACGCCATTATGACGTCATGTGGTGAGATCATCACGTGATGATGAATTTTTGCACCAGTCGTGCTGACGCCGCCGCACGCCGCCAACGTCGGCGGTCAATTTTCGCGCATTTGACGATTGCTCTGAGGCTTCCACCTTAAAATAAGAGCAATGCTATTCTACACATAGGGCTTTCTTATAGCAAGATGAAACAAGATATCTGATAATTCATACATATTTTGACATTTTAGACATCTTTCTATGCCGATACTTTGGCGTTCTGTCCCACAGAGACGAAGGCATTAGTGTTTTTGCAAGTGCACAGTTCACAACGCAAATTACAGCAACCGTCTAAGCAATGTCGCCCAAACTAAGCTCGTAAAAATTTTTTTACGGTGCTCAAGAATATTAGTGAAGATACGCGTACGATGCTATTTCATCATGCTCAAATATAGTTCTTTCTGCTTTCTAATTCAGAACATCGTTCTTAGAAATGTTGTGGGCAGTAAGTGTACGCGAAGACAAAACCACATAACAATGAGTTACTCCCGCTTTTCTGAACGCTAGCAGAGCGGACACAAGTGGCTGATTTGATATTAATCTTGCGGTGAATCTAGGTTTTTATCTTTTCAGTCACTGAGCGATAAAGTAGAACATTCAGGAGCCTGTGTTCAGGAGGTGAAGGCATGAGCAAAAGTTTCCAGACCAGCGAAAGCAGCTGCCCCCCATAATAGCATCAGCAAGGACGTGACGGTCTGTGTCTGCCTGCTGCTGCTAGTATGCTGGCTTCGCCGTGCTCGTTAGTGGTCTTTATTCCTTCCAAGCGGGTAAAGCTAGGACTCACTAACATTGACTAGGAGGGGAGCTTGCTCTTGTCCTATACATATGATTTTGTGTTAGCTAGTGGTTAAGGGCATCTATTCATGTTCTTACACAAAAGAAATTAACTCCGCTTCAGTGTCTTTTTCTTTATCATCTTCGTTAGCCTAAAGCGCCGCTCGAAGAAGTCTCACCGTCGCTCTCACGAGTCAACCTTTCTACCTCAGCGCGACGAATTAACAAGCGTGGTGTCCTGGGTAGAACGTCGGGAAGCTCATTCCAGCGCTACTAAACACAACTCCGCTTCCCTTACGGTGAATAGTAAACCTAATTATGGCACGAGTGGCCATGGCCGGGCAGAAAGGGCACCCTAACTGTGGTCTCAAAGCGCCGTGTGTTGCAGGAGCTCGACTGCAACTCCTCCCGCCCTATACGCGGCTTCTAGAGAGCCTCTTACGCATGTCTACATACTCTGGCGCCGCCACCAATTACCATGTTACCTCAAGAGTCTCTCGTGCTTTTCCACGGAAGGCAAAATGGTGTCGATGCTATAGTTTTTTATTATTTATTTAGTAATACCTCAAATAGCCTAGCTTGGGGTTTTACATGAGGAACGAGCAGTCATTAAGTGAGATTGATTCAATGGAAAACCTGAGCGCTTGCGGGTCGGAGTGGAGCGTAGCATCTCTGGGTAGAGCGTTCCAATTCCATGCAGTCTTCACCAAGAAGTTGCGCAGCTCTCTGTCCCGGTGGTTGGTACACTGCTTTGGTGTAATTCGTGCGGCAGGACGTACGATGAGCAGGCAAGATTAATGAATTGCTGAGAGAGGAATCGTAAAACTTGTGCAAAAAAGGCACAACCTAGATATAAGGCGTCTGAATTCCAACTTATCAAGATGTGCTTCGAATTTCAGTTTTGTAACACTAGCGTCAAATGAGTAATCTGAATAGATGTAGCGAGCTGCGCGGTTTTGTACTGCTTCAAGCGCATTAGAAAGGTTAGACCGATCTGGGTCATGCTTAAGCAGGGCATGCGTATTCCAACTTGGGCCGAAAGCACGTTGGATAAGCTTATTTATTTATTTAGTTTGACGGATGGGGGAGCAGGATGCAAGTGCCTTCGAAAGTTCCACTAAGCTTAGTTACTCGAGACTCGTCGCTTTAGAAGTTAAGGCCCTAGGCTGCCAAGCTGATTCTGGAATCCCACGATATGACAAGCGGCACAATCTTCATTCTGACAACAAATTCGAGAATTTCAGTTACGGTTGACAAGTTCTCATTTATAAAGGATAATTTTTAATACATACGAAACGTATAAACATGAACTTCTGAGAAGCTCCGACTTATTTATTAATGCACGCCAACACGGAACGAATATTTCTGTTGTGACTGTAGGCGTCTCCCTTCCTCAAAAAAAAACGCATAAGAGTGGGTTCAGATAAGAACGTCGGTGCATGTCCGCCAACCCCTTTTAATTTCGCTAAAAAATATCTTCTGCTGCCCGAGTCCCCAGGACCACGAAACTACGCTGAGTTTTACGAAATAAACTTTTGCCTGAGACAAAAAAAAATTGGAAGGCTCCACTGAGCCAGAAATGCTTTTTGCGAATTGCATGAAAGGGGTATTTTTACGAGATCCTACAAGAACCTTTGCAACTGTTGTTCTCAATTTTATTGGCATACTATTGATAGCACGAGTATTCAAAATGCTGCTGCCCTGCAGTTTTGTTGCCCCTATTTTAAGAGAAAAAAGTTGCAGATATGGCACACTGCTCTACACAGCTCTAATTTCATATTTTGTTGCTCCATGTCAGAATTTTCAAACATTTCCAGTGTTGCCTCGCATTAGGTTAACCAATATGCCAAATGCATTTGTCGAGCATGACGTCAAGCGCAAACTAAAAATGCATATGTGAAGGTATGTCTCTAGAAATGCAATATTTTGAAATTTAATTAAAGAAAGGCCAGGTTTAATTTTCTTTGAACTCCCCAGTATTAAAGTCAAGCGCCTTGTATTTATGTATAAAAACACGTTGCATTATATTATAGATCGGAATTACAAAATACAAAAGTGGCCCAAATGACGTTAACGCACAGTCACCAAAATGAGCGAGCTTGTATCTATAGTTGCCATTGTCATGACTTTTTTTTCTTAGGTAAGCTCTTTCGCGTTCACATAACAACAATCTGACAGAAAAAAGATGAAGAGTTGCTTCAGTCCGCAGATTTGCACAGATGTTTGTCTGTACTCGTCGTAGTAGTGTTCCTGACGAAAGAAATTATGAGAAGTCTAGATGCGCACTCTAGTCGGCGTTTCGCATGCAACAGGTTTTTCAGCCCTAATGTACAAAGAACGTGAGGCAGGCATTGAAGGAAGAATGAGTCCACGCAAAAAGTGTCCTGGAGACGCACCCACGATCTCCACCTTCTTCCGCCTGGTGTATGACGTCAGACAATAACGCTTCACCTTCAGCGCCATCTTCAGAGGAGAAGTTTCTGTTGAGTAAACGAATAAATTTAGCTCCTCAGCAGTGTTCTGCTCAGTAACGAATTTTTTTACAGACACAGACGCATCTGTACATTTTACGGCGATCGGATTTAAGAATTTCAACCAGTTTTCAAGATGGAAAGAGCTTCTTGTGGCATAAGGCCAATGAAGCGCTGTGGTGTCTCATGTGCCTTCTTTTGTCCGTGTCTTTGGCCTGCGCTACCATCAATTATCATCCAATGAAGAAGGCGTTATCCAAATATTTTATACTCCGAAAGTTCCGCTTACAGCAAATATTTTCTTGTGCTCGTTCATATAGAGCTAAACGCTCGCTTTGAGCTGTGCAGCCGAGCCACAGATCCCAGGGGAGTACAAGAAGCCCATGCATAATCACACAGGCTGTTCACTAGAGGATTGCAGGGCAGTAGACGACACGACAAACGGACGTGAAAGCTGATGCGGTGTTGCGATTTCAACCTTTCTGGCGTGTATTGAGCTCTTGATTTTATTTATTTATTCATTTTTTTTCTTTTTTTACATTCTTCAGTGCGGTGGAGCTGCAAAGCGCAGGGTTCCCCATAAAGGAAGGAAGGTAGCCGATGCAAAGATAAAAATGAAGAAATGAAGTGCTACCCAGAATGGCCTGCTTTTGGTCCCTTGCTTTCCTGGGGAAAAGGTGAGAAATAAAAAGTTCTTCGAATGCAACATCAGTGGTCCACGGCCGCCATTGTCGTAAAAAAACTGCACCCCCATAACAGTGCACTTAAAAAACGACAGCATGGGGCCAGCTGACTAAAAGTAGGAGGCGGATTTGGCGCCCTTTCCGGTGATCAGGAGGGCACCGCCCCCCGCCCCCTCCTCCCTCCCGGCTCTCCTCGTGCGCACGCGTATGTGTGGACAGCACGAAAATATGCGTAGTCAACTGTTATATGTTACTGAAATATTGGTTGATCGAAACGGCATTGAAACTTGCGCCATGAGAAGTATAAGGTATACAACCGTACCACTTTCAAGGCGTTGCAGGGCGCTCGTGCGTTTATTTTAACGACCATGACAATGATGACAGCGGTGCATCAGTAATAGCGTAGCCTTTCAGAAAGCTGTCGGACCACTGCCGCAATTCGCTACCATTGTTGTATTGTATGTATCAAGGATCAAACTTGTTTTATTGTATTTAATATTATAATTTATGATTTATTAAAACGTGTCTACCTTTGAAACGTACTGGGTCATTAAGCGACAAGGAGTAACCGGCACCTTGCGACGCCAGGTTATATCATACGTACACTTAAATTAAATAGAAACGCCTAGTGCGTTATCAGAAAAATGCAGACCCGCTTGCTTTCTAAGTACGCTGCCAACTTACCAGTAGAAATCAAGAAACACATTGCGGAAGCACACAAAGCGGTCCAAAAAACGCAGTGAACTTCATCAGAACAGCTGACAGAAGGACAACTTTCGCACAGTCTACCATGGGGACACAAAAGGCGGCTCATTGGGAAGATACAAAAGCAGCAATTTGCCAAATTTGTGCCGGGCGACAGCTGCAAGAAAGCCACACGCTACACTGCCGACATTGTATTGAATGCGGCCAGCGAACGTGGGTGTGAAGATGGACTCTACCAGGCGCTGCTTCTGCTTTGTCCGTTGCAACAATGGCCGTCCCACAGCGAAGTTATCTTCTCTGGCAGCAGTACAGCTTCGTTACGTGGCGTGCAGTGATGCAAGTGCAGTGACACGAAACTGAATTAAAGTAAAAGAACGGTGAGGCAGGCGAGCTGAAAGTTGTTCATTGTGACCGGCTGGCAAGCAGATTAAGACAAAAAAGCGAAAGCAGGACAGCAGCTGCGTCTATAGGGAAAATAACCTCATAATTTACTCAGACTGATAAATAAAACACGCATCTGGTATTTGTAAGTCTTTGTTTGCGGATGGTCGGGCAAGTATAGAGGCGTGCTTTTCAGACTGATTTTTACACTGATAGAAATTTAACGATTGTAGCTGAATGCCAATGTTTTTTTTTGTGTGTGCCATGGAGAATGTCTACACAAAATAAGAAAGAAGAGCGGAGGAACAGTTGTTCTTGCGGTGCCTATTGGTCCATCACTCGTTTTAATCACTGCAGCTGCAAGTGCATCTGTTAACTTATAAGCCGTGGGAGGGTTTCGAGCGAATATCGGCAACCTTGCAATGTTCCGTTTTTTCGCAATGATGTATTGCCGAGTGTAGCAAACTATGTTTACTTCACTTCTGTTATAACTAGAGACCAGATTTTAGCCAAATGCCTGCTTTGTTTCTTCCGTTTCTATCGCCCCATTTTGATACATCAGCATGAATGAGAGGTTAAGAAGGACTTTTATAGTGTTTTTATAGTGCCTATAAGTGCCTGTTTTCGGCGTTTCTGCCTAAATGATTATAAGTGCCTATAAATGCATATTTTCAAAATTGGCGCCTACATGAACACTATTTATCCTGAATTTTCACTTTTGAGGGTAGTTTGACGCCGTTATTCCTGTTATCGGGCAACATTGACAGTTGTGAACTCTATGAACTTGAACCTAGTGCTCTAGTTCAAACAACTTCCCGAAAACAACAGCTAGCAGCGTTGAAATGGGACGCGGCGGCCACCATACGCCGCCGCGCTGACATGGCGCGAGCGGTTGGCGAATGCGAAACTGTGGAACGCCGTCAGGGGAAAAGAGCGTGAAGAGCAAAAGAAAGAAAAATATGATGTGCACGTGGCATTTGTTTTGTTGTAATGTACCTCCAAAGGTGTCCACCGACCGGGCAGTAATTGGCCCTACGCGATTATACCCGGCCAATACGAGGCTACAATGGCCAACTTGTTGCCTAGTTGGTAAAGCATAGTGAAACGGGAAACAGCGCAGTAAAAGACGACGACGAAGAAGGAACGCACACCACACCACACGAAGCGCTGTGGAGTGGTGTGTGTTGTGGTGTGGTGTGCAATTAGCGCTTCGTGTGGTGTGTTGCGTTTTCCTTCTTCGTCGTCGTCTTTTAATGCGCTGTTTCCCGTTTCACCAATACGAGGCAATCCTCCCTCGTGGTCTTTTAGCGGCCTGGATAATTTCTCCTGTGCTGCCGTTATCAACCAAACCGAAAAGAAAAAGACCCAGGAGTGTGTTGATTCGATAGTGGACACTTGACTCACCTAGCTACAGGAAAACTTGGAGGACGCTTTAGCTTCGCCTTCAGTAGTAGAACGCCATAACGTAATCGGGCCCCGTGCGCATCGCCTTCAACCGCGCCACAAGAAAAGGAGCATTTGTGCGCATAGCACTGGCAGTCTCAAAGTATCCTAGTAGGTGTAATGGATGTGCAGTTGCTAAGTGCCCACTACGCCATAATTATTCCTTTTTGCCAATTGGCGAGGTATCCGCTAAGCGTCCGTGAGATGCGACGCGCACCTTTTTTTTAATTAAATATGAAGAGAAAAAATTATTCACCGAGAATTACGATAATGTCTAGTGCAAACTCTGAGGGCAGCTTAAGGCAGCTTCGTGTTGGGGCAATGCCAACTGTATTTGCAGTTCTGGCTTTCCCGTAGCAATGTAACATTCGTTACATATTGCCTAACAAACTGCCAGCGCTCGAGTGATACGCGTTCGTTCTCTTTCGTCGCAGCACAGTCCCATCTAATGCTGAAAGAGCGGCCTTTCTAGAGCTCGTTCTAAACTCTCTTGGGACAACTTATTGAAGTACACATGCAAGGTATCGACTAGGCCATAAATCATAATTTTTGTTAAGTAGGACAACACCCACTACGCCATTATTCGTCTTTCTGTGAATAAGCGAGGAACCCGCTACATATCTGTAAGGTATTATGCGCACTTTGTGGAGTGAGTAAGTGAGAACTTTATTGTAGTCCAAAAGCAGCAGAAGCTGAACGCGACTGGAGCTCCCGCAAGCTCAGCCAAGTGGCTCCACCCAGGAAGGTGCCGGAAGCTGTAGCCTCTGGGCGATGTGCCGGGCCCTCTGGACTGCCAGGAGTTGGTTGCTGAGCTCCACCCTGCGCATGGCAGCCTCCCAGGAGGGTTTGTCTCATAATCCTGACCCCGAATTAAAGGGGCACAGCCAGAGCATATGTGCGAAATTGCAGTGCACGTGATTACAGCGCTGACAGTGAGGTGAAAAGTCTGGATCGATCTTCTTTAGCATGGCTGGAATGATGCACCTTTTCGTCTGTAGTTGTCGTAGTGTGACCGCTTGCACTTTATTCAGTTTAGGGTGTGGAGGGGGGAAGAGCCTGCGCGCTAGTTTGATAGCTGAGGTGATCTCGTGGAATGATAATAATGGATCATTGAAGTCCATGCATCGCCGTTCCCGTCCCGTCTGAGATGGCCGGTCACCGCCGCGGGTAGCTAGTTCACACGCCAGCTGGTGAGCCCTCTCGTTAGGGTTGCCGGTTGGGGAGGATAAGATGTTACCCATGTGGGCCGGCAACCATATGATGTGTGTTAGGTGATCTTCCCCTTCGTTAGCCTCAGTAGTCGTCTTATTCACAATGCTTACGGCTGCGGTGGAGACGAAGCCGGATGAAAATGACCTGATGGCACTTTGTGGCTGATGACGATGAAATTATGGCTGAGCACTTTGCAGTGGGTGGGAAGTATTAAACCACACACTCGTTGCGCACTCTGTGCCATGCACCAAGGATGACGGCAGCGACAACACACTCCTTGCGCATTTCACTTCTTTTGACACCTAGTGCGATTCCGCGGTTCTACCACGCAATGTTACATGCGTTATGGAGATTCTACCCACTTTATCACATTCTTATAGCGTTTTTTTACGAAGCAGTATTGAGCGCTGCATGTTACCGGTACCTACCTATGGAGCAGAGACCTGGAGACTTACCAAGAGGGTTCAACTTAAATTGAGGACGACACAGCGAGCGATGGAAAGGAAAATGATAGGTGTAACCTTAAGAGACAGGAAGAGAGCAGAGTGGGTCGGGGAACAAACGGGGGTTAAGGATATCATAGTTGAAATCAAGAAGAAGAAATGGATATGGGCCGGGCACGTAGCACGTCGGCCGGATAACCGGTGGTCATTAAGGGTAACGGACCGGATTCCAAGAGATGGCAAACGCGTGAGGGGGAGACAGAAAATTAGGTGGGTAGATGAGATTAAGAAGTTTGTAGGTATAACGTGGCAGCAGAAAGCGCAGGACCGGGTTGATTGGCGGAACATGGGAGAGGCCTTTGCCCTGCAGTGGGCGTAGACAGGCTGATGATGATGATGATGATGATTATTATTATTATTATTATTATTATTATTGAGCGCTGGCGTGGCTCCGCGTTAGAACGCCTACTTGCCACGCAGACGACCTGGGTTTGATCCTCACCCGCATGAAAAGTTTTTGTGCTTAATTATTTTCATCTATCCCAAATTTTCGCTCACGGAGGGCGTTGATGTTTTGCTCACAACCAGCGACACCGGAATTTTCGCAAAACGGGCTCTATACGCTATCGCGTTCATAAAAGGAGGGACCGCATTCTACGAACCATGCGGGAAGAAGGGAGGATTGCACGGCTATGTTCAACAGTTGGTGTCTTTGTGCCATGATGAAATATAACATTTTTTGCTTTCCTGTCGCAGATACAGTGCGGGCATGCCTTTGGTTTGAAATTATTCACATTTACGTAAAAATTATTGTGCCTACATTTACGACGTTGGAGGCCTAAAACGTGTTTGGTCTGCCTATTTTTGGCGCCTAATACGTTGTTTTACCTGCCTATGTTGGCGCTGAAAGTACTCTTTTTTAATACCTAAAAATCCGGCCTCTAGTTATATACGGACTGAGGGGTCAGGAATGTAACAGACTACGTGGTGCGCAGTTGTAAATCGCTTAGAGTACCGACCACAGCCGTACGATTGTAACGGTTGCTTGAACTCCTGGTAACGGTCTGCGCATGCCACCGTGTCTTTAAAGAAGGCCGTACTTTAAAGCCGTACCGGTTTCTTTTTTTATTTTAACTCTCGTCAAGCGCCTGCTGTTGCTTCAAACTAAATTCAGAACGGGCCATTTGAATATTAGGGTAGCGGATAACTTTGCCTGAAAAGTTATTTTTTGTTCGCAGTAAACAAACATCAAGTCGCAATTCTTACGTATTGCCCCTGAAAAACAACAAATACTAGGCGCCAAAGGAGTGGAAACACAAAAGTGTTTTATGCCGGGGTCCACCAACACTTTCATGACGTATTTCCGTCACGGAAATACGTCCGCAAAATGAATTCCATGAAATGGCAAAGAAAAAAAAACTATAAGAAAAAGTTCCATTGACAGGAGTGAAACCCATCACCTCTCGGTCCGCGACGATGGCTGACTGGCGTTTAGCCCACTGAGCTACCACCAGACACATCGTACAATAACGCACCATTTATCTTTCACTTTCCTCTCACAGTGCTCCTGGATGGATGAATAGATGCTATGAGCATCCAATTTATAACTGGGCGGTGACATGTGTGCCACCCGGCTCGAAAAAAAAGAGCGCTGTTGCTACGACCGTCCCATTCGGCGCGTTTCCTATAGAAGTGCAATTTTTTCAACGCTTTAAAACACCGCGAGGTGGTGGCTTTAGCGCAAACCTCGCTCATGGCATCCATCCATATTGAGACATAGCTCTCCGACGCTCGCCTGGCGGCCTCAGGGCGTTGCCCGCTCGCCCTGTGAGAATTAACGGCCAGGCTTGAGGGAACACACAACGCGCGTAGCGTTTCTTTTCGCGTTTCACGACGCTTTGAAGGAGTTCATATTGGTGTTTATTATGTGCTTGCTGATGCCGTATTTTCGCGGGATTCACCCCCATATGCAGTGTCCAGGTATATGTTAAGAATTTCAGCTACCGCAAGGGTTAAATCATGATTATGGGCGTTAGTCGTCGGTACGAAGATCTGCCACTCGGCGTCAATGTGAGTGCGTCCACATCAAACGGTGCTATAACTATCAAACAAGTGTATACATTGTGCAACGTCTCATATACTACTACAGTATAAACAATCAATTAGTCCTGTGACGACACGTTTCACTTTCCTGTTATACCGATTCCTATGATAGAGGGATCAGCCATGTTTTTCTTTTCTCTTACCGCCCGGGTATTCGGAATTACGAGATAAATTGCGCTTCCTTCCTGATTCCTGACGCGTGCGGAACGGAAAACTAGTTAACCCAGCGCAATTTGACGCACAATATATATCACCGTTGTTCCCTGTCCCTTATTGAAAGGGTTAACGTAAAATGCCAACTGCTGCTCATTAAGCACTAAGGTGCGCTGAAAGTTAAAATCTTTACATTTCCAAGAATGCGCTTTGCAGATTGCTCCTCGAATCGCAGATATTTTAGGATTCCTTTGGAGGTCGAGGAGCTCGTGGAACACATATTGAAGCCTTGGCTCATTGTTCCAATTTCTGTTATATGAACTTGGACACCATATGACAGGGATAATTGTTGGGATGTAGACCTCGTTAAAACTTCGAACACATGTATATAAATCAAATTTTGTTGCCGCGTATCATGATTTGTCCCTCTATTCTCCCTGAACAACGAGAAATGCTGGCTGGGGTGAAAAAGGTCTGTGTTTAACAAAGCGAAATTATACTGAATTGCTTTGCTAATTTTTAAAATCACTGAGTCCAATATGCAACATAACGCTCAAGGGCATAAAAGAGGCCACACAAATACAGAAGGGAAGGGAAGTTTGCGGCTGCGCTTGTCACCCAAACGGAGTATAAAAGATTTGAGTCTACTGAACCTAAGCAATCCTCTACAATATACATCATGCGTGCTGCAAATTTAAAGACGGCCCGAAAGTTATGGCATAAAAGCTGCAACACAGCTGGCACGTTATACTTAAAGGAAGCGACAGCAATGAGCGCCGCAGACTGTTGGAACCATAGCCTGCTTTCATTACTCTAGAGTGGTGACTCAGAGGAAACATAGGAAGGCGGTGGATAGCACACTCAGGGAAGTTCCTCACCGCACATACTAGATGCATTAAACTTGTAGAAGCACTCTACATTCACACATCCATGTGTATATTTTTCATCCAAGCAGGGAAAGCTTACTGGTTTTAGCCGGACGGCTGAAAGTGTATCTCGCAAGTTTCTGCGAATGGTGTCTCTAAGAATACATAAAGCTCGCATATGATCAAGAAGGCTTTCCTTTCATGGTGCAGTAAGATAGTTGGTAGTGTGCTGCAATTGCTTCCCTAAAGAATGCAGTCAGCCTTTCGCCGGAATTCTCAGAAACGTGTGCTGCAAATAGTTCTCGCTGAAATGAGGCCACGGCCGCTGCGCGAAATTGAGGACACACGAAATGCAGGAAAATAAGTTGAGGTAACTGCCGGTGCTCGGCCTAGTTTCGTGGGCTGTGAAATATACACACTAACGCAAATATCTCAAACATAGCGGTGAATTAAAAGAGACGGTGGGCGCTGCTCCTGTTCAATCGACCGAAAGCCGCTCTCAACCTTATTATCTATCTTAAATATTTCAGTACGCGTTACGCCTGATGTAGACCGACGGCTAGTAGTTACAGTTTTCGGAGTTTACTTAGAGCCACGAACAGACCGGACATGTTCGGCTTCTGACAGTAAATAAGTGAACGAAGCCTACGCTCACTCCTCTTGCACCTACACTGATGATACCACGTGAAAGACCGTGTATTCGACCGGCCATGTTTCTCAGTTTCGGGCTGCCGCTAACGCTTACTGCGAAATGTTGAATATACACCTCAGTGTGCAGGTATGATGGGTTGGCTGCACGACAACTATTCATATATAGAGAAATTCAGTTGCAGAGGATTGGCTCTGACATACCATTTTGCCCGGTAGTGTTTTCGTTCTACACTATTAATTAGGTCCTGGTTATATCCAGCAAAGGAGGCAAAAAATGACTAGTTTCCGGGCTATATCCAGCACTTTCATCGGGACCTGATTAAGAGTGTACAGTTGTTACTCTATATTCCGCGCAGTGATCAAGGGAACTATATGAAATAACATAAGATGTGCCAAAGCAGCGAACTTATTCTTCTTTCTCTAGTCTCTTGCGGTCTCTAAACTTTCAACGCTGACTCTTTAGTCGCCATCAAAAGGACTTGCAACGTGGAAGCGCGCCGCTGCATGAGCTCCGAGTGTGTATACAGCCTCCACTGGCCCTTATCACCATAGTAAAACGCTCTTACTTGTGAATGATTAGGAATGAAAGACGGTCGTTTAGGTGTGAAAATGCACCATCGTGAAGCTCGTGTGTCACGCATTCCCGTGTTGCAGGTCACATTGAGCGATGTAGTACGTTTGATATGAATAAACAGGTGGATGTTACAGACACATAACGCACCTATACATACAAACTCACAGGGCGCTCAAGTGTGTGCTTTTTTTTTCTAATAAACTGCTTCAGTAAACCACTCACATGGGTCAGTTCGAGAAGATCCTCATGGCAATTCGTAATTCATGGCGGATTTTTTTTTTCTTTAACTGTTCTGCACGATCTACTCGTCAGTAGCAGTTCTTTTGTGGGAACAACTTTATAGGGTAGTAAACGACGTCAGAAAGGTGAATGGAGTCGTAGAGGCGTGAGCTTGTTTGATGAGTCAATCTCTTCTTGCTTATTCTTTCCTGGGGAAATCCGGGATTGCTACAAGGCGCGAAACTAATTAAATAAACTTCTACATTTCCGTTTCCTCTACAGTTGAAACCACGTGTCGACAATTCGTTATGCCTATCATTAATTTCTGTGGAGCCCATTGAACAAAAATAAGAGAGACAACAACTTTGTGAAGCCCGCCTTGAGAATATAATACCACGAAAATCCTCGCGCACTTCAGGGTCGTTAGATAAGTCGAAACCGGAAAAGCAGAACCCTTATAACGAAAAAATAGTGGCGTTACCAATCTGCAAAGAACTACACTAAAAGCAAACGGTTCTATTTTAACGAAGGTGACTGAATAAGTTAAAGCACAAAGCATCGACACGTAAGTAACAAAGAACATTACAGATACATCGCTAAAAAGAAAGTGACTTAACGGCAAAATGAAGTGAACCATCGCCACGCCCATTCGCTTTTGTTCTCATGATCATCATCAACCTGTCTACGCCCACTGCAGGGCAAAGGCCCCTCCCATGTTCGGCCAACGAATCCGGTCCTGTGCTTTCTACTGCCACGTTATACCCACAAACTTCTTAATCTCATCTACCCACCTAATATTCTGTCTCCCCCTTACGCGTTTGCCATCTCTTGGAATCCAGTCAGTTACCCTTAATAACCACCGGTTATCCTGCCGACGTGCTACGCGCCCGGTCCATATCCATTTCTTCTTCTTTATTTCAACTATGATATCCTTAACCCCAATTTGTTCCCTGACCTATTATGCTCTCTTCCTGTCTCTTAAGGTTACACCTATCATTTTCCTTTCCATCGCTCGCTGCTTCGTCCTCAATTGAAGTTGAACCCTCTTTGTAAGTGTCCAGGTTTCTGCTCCGTAGGTAAGTACCGGTAAGATGCAGCTGTTATATACCTTCCTCTTGAAGGATAGTGGTAGACTACCATTCATGATTTGATAATACTTGCCGAATAAGCCCCATCCCATCCTTATTCTAGTCATTTCACGGTCATGGTTCGACTCCGCGGTTACTACCTGTCCTAAGTAGACGTGCTCCTTTACAACTTCCGGTGTCTCGCCACCTATCGCAAAGCGCTGTTCTCTGCCCAGATTGTTCCACACAGGGCTGGGCAGAGATACCCAGAAAAGTATTCCGGAATACAGATATCGAAATACATGAACTGGAAGCCTAAAATACAGATACTGAGATACATTCGCCTTTAACGTAACGGGATATCTCGGAGATACTTTTGCAATAAGACGAAAAAAGTATTCCGGAATACAGTTACAGCGATACAGATACTGGAATACTTTTTTTATTTGAAGGATGCTCATACTACGCAAAGACACTTATTAGTGCAGCATAATGTTGTAATTAAAGTTACAGCGCATCGAAACGGTCAGTTTATTTATTTATTTATTTATTTATTTATTTATTTATTTATTTATTTATTACACTACCCTCTGCGCCATTAAGACATTGCAGGGGAGGGGGTGGACAAAGTACATAATTAGCAATAATGACATAATTACAAGTATCAATTACAATACAATAAAAATACACTATTTCACAGCAACAGTAACAAGAATTGGACACCGAAATCGACATACTTGGCGAACAAACTAAGCTATGGTAGAAATAGCACACTTTAAGCAAATCACTCGAATCACTAATGAACACCAGTGAATTGAGAAAAAGCACACATTTATTTTCAAGATCTGCTTTGCTGAGAAGGTTGCTGTGTAGGCTTCTGAAATAGGCTGTCTTCTAAAAGCGTCGGTTCAGCCTGAGCACACGACTCACGAAAGAAGAAAAGTCTGTCTACCGCTGAAGGCAAGCACAAATTCGTGTTACAGTGAAAAATATATCGCCTTCATAGCCGGATTGCCCTGCAGCGTGGCGATATCTCATATCGGGTCATCAGGGTACCGAAACACTTCCGCCCTCACTTGGGTTGTTCTGACTGTTCAGAATCCGAAGTCTGTCCCCATCTTCGGAATCCTAAGCCGTCTGACCCTGTCGGCTTCAATGAAGCTGTCACCACCACCGACGCTACCAGCACCCATTTCAGAAAGCCGCAACAGGCGAAGTCGGCTCCGGCGGTGGGGGAGCCTGCTACCACAAAAGACCGTTTCACGCATTTAATCATTTAGGAACGCACCCTGACATTGGAGAGGTGGCTGAAAGCCCGTCAAAGATAGCCATCTTCTAGTCACTTCCGCCGCGACAACAGGAACTGCTTTTGGAAGTGCCGCCGCTTTGAGAACTGAATGAACGCGAAGCATTGCAAAGCCTGTTCCAAGGCGGTATCCGCGCGGGGGGTCGCGAAGTAATAGCTTGCCACCCAAAAAAATTAGGCGTGCTGCACTGACCTTGAGAGACAGTGACTTTCGTCGGCAGAGGCCGACAACACTGCCCCCGCGATTCTGCCGTCTGCGGCGTCGCGCGCTTTACCACATGGACCATTCTGTGCTTGAGCGGAAACCATCGCCGCCCTACCTTTCGGCGACCGGCGGCGCGCCTTTGCTTGTCTTGGCACAAAAAAGAAAAAAAAACGCCATTCCCCCATTGGAAACAAGCATCTACTCATTTCCGACACAAAAAAAATGTAACGAGATACACGTGACCAGCATAGTATCGCGATACAGGCGATACATCGTAAATGTATTTCACTACTGAGATACAAATACATTTTTCAAATGTATCTCGATACAGAAATACAGATACTCAAAAGTATCTCTGAAATACTATCGCGATACTCTTGTATCGCGATACTGCCCAGCCCTGGTTCCACATTACATTAGTTTTATGCATATTAATTTTCACGCCTACTCTTCTACTTTCCGTATCCAGTTCAGTAATCATGAGCTGCAATTCGTCTCCCGCGTTACTCCCGCGTTTTGTTGTCACATCACTTCATGTATTGCGACACGAAAGTTGTGAAACGGCTGTTGCTGACTGAAGATGGGTGCGAGAAACAGAAATGTCGGTGGCGCTATTCTTTTTGCAGACCTGGTCATTTAGAAAAAGCGGTTGCCGGTTGGTAATGAAATGGCACATGAGAGAATGCGCGCACTTTTTGTTTTGTTCTTCTAAAGAGTCTTCATTCGAGAGGTTTCAAGCATAGTACCGAGAGTATATTTGCGATGGCTCAAAGGGCTTTCTTTGCCTGCCCACCAGCTTCTAAATTGGCTCCAGCTCTTGGCAACTTAAGCTTATTGCTTTCTGGAACAAAAGGAGCAGATATCTCAGCAGTAAAGTTTCTGGCTTATTATGACAAAATGTTTTCTAAAGATGCCGATAGGGTTGGCAGCCATAGGTTAGTGTTGGGATATCATGGCTGCATATTTGTCAATGTTCGCTATAGATGGTGGTAGGTGCTTGCTGACGCTTACTAAGCTTGGTGAATGTACCACTCACTTTTAAGACTGCGCTAAAACAAACAGAGGACGAGGACGTCGAAAGCAAAGTACTAGCTGGTTTACTGTGATGAAAAACGTGGCCCTTATATGGGCAAAGTTTTTCATGACTGTAGTCTCGTTGCTCCCGGCCTCAGATATAAAAGCGTTAAGAATAACATCCAAACATTGATTCCTGCCTGCTTCCAGGATAGCGATGTCAGTGCATGTTAACGAACACCAGATGGTCAAAATTTCCGAAGCCCTCCACCTCGGCATGCCTCATAATCATATCGTGGTTTTGGCACGTTAAACTACAAATATTATGATTATAACAGCAATGCTGCCTTTTTTTAGTCTGAATTCAAAGAAACTCTCGTATACATATAGACGAACTGTCCTAATACCTCCTAAGGACATTTTTATGCCGACGACGGGAGTTTTCTTGTGTGCGCTCCGGTATTTATGTTTTCCCGTCATTGCCACAGAATGTGCGTCGTCGTTGTAGTACTTTTTCAAGCTATTCGTCACAACGCTTCATGCGCAGAAAAAAAGCTAGTTAGAAAGGAAGCAAGAAGAAGCATTCTTACTTCGTAAAGAATGTCCTTGAGCGGTGATCAGCAGGAGGCCTTGCTTTGATTTTTTTTTCGCCGCCTGCTAATGCCTTCTGTACATTCACGCCCCAAAAGGCAGACAATGAGGCGACCAACGCTGCGTAAGCGGAGTCGATACAGAGTTATAGTGGCAAGGTGTAAATAAGAACACGAAAAAAAATACTGGCAGAGCGCTCTGGCTCGCGGTTCTAACAAGATTGCCGCCTTCCGGCTTCTCGTGGACCCCGGAGGTCAGGAAGAAACCGCCGGGCCCTCGCGGTTGGAAGCCACAAGCCTAACGACTATGGGGCAGCGCGTCCGGCCGGTCAGTGCTGCGCACACAAATGAAATAAGTGGGCAGCGGCCCCCAAAAAAATGCTAAATACGAAAAGAAGAGAGCGAATACCCAAAGCGCCCAGCAAATGGCAGGCGTCATTCACGACCATGGCCCTTCCAATGTTTTTGCTTGTTGTTGGAGTCTAGTTCTTGGAGTTTCTCGCGTTGTGTTCACTCTTTCCGCCACTAGTCTTTATCTCCGTAATCTCGCAGAAGAAACGAAAACGCTAAAAATTTAGATGTTGCTTTCATCTACTGTACGTGTGTTTTATTTTTTTTTTCTACGATAGTTATTCTCAATTCCTTAATGTTTCGTCAGCTACATGTGTACTGGGGAGGGCATTTATTTTTTTACTCTAGTCTCCAGAATGCAACCGTGACTAACTTCACAGCAGATTCAGTAATGGCACTTTTCATAGTTTGTTTCACGATGTTCTTACGGCATTCAAGGCAATAGGGGCCACACCAAAATCATTCATTCGAATCAAGTGTCATACTAGCCTTACAAGATTTTTAAAAATTGTCAGTGTTTTAAGCCAAGATCCTGTATGAAATAAATGGTATCATTTTATAGACCTTAGTACATTCAGAATGTTCTATTTTCTTTATTTGGTACCAAAGAGTATGTATTTTAATATTACTGCACGACGTCGCTCTTTCCTTGAATCAAATACTTTAATTAGCGTTGACAATCACTGTAACATGACAGTCACATATACCTTGCTACACTGTCTCAAGCCTATCTCAGGGGCCTTGGTGTATAAGGTTACAGCAGTTTTACAGATCTCTTATGGATGGAACTGACGCATCTTCAGCAAGACAGCGTTATTTTCTGCATTGTCTCAATTTTGCAGCTTCGGTTTGCTCTATTGAACGACATGACCCTCGGTTTTCAAGGAGCATACGTCTGCAAACAGAAATAGCGACACATCGTTAATTATACCTGAGAAGAAAATGTCACCTCTGAGTCACTAGTTACTCTTCTTGAAGGGAAAATGCAATATTTCAAGGTGACGCAGGCACGATTTCTGTCGTTCTTTGATCTCCAGTTAATTGCATTGAGAGCTAAAATTCCTGATAGTGCGTAAATGAACCATCCTCATGGTGGTTCTATTGCGAATTACTGATATGATACTCTAGTGTCCTCTTTTAGCAACACGAAATGATGCTGACTCTTGATTTGAAGTTGAAGTTGATTTATTTGGCGAAATTTGCGTAGCTTACACTAATCTGCGCAATGCTTGAAACAGCGAAACTGGCCGATTTTGAAGACTAATCTGGTCACTTCTATGTTGTTTCTTGGCCTTAGCTAGGTGATGCATGCTCTAGGTGGCTTCTATGTTGTTTCTAGGTTTTAGCTAGGTGATGCTGGGTGATCATAGGTGACGCTAGGTTGTACAAACTTCAGAGACCGAAATCGCGCTGAAACCCAGCGTTCGCACCTCTCATAAATCTGCGGGCACGTCGTCGTTGGCGTAGGCCTTTTATCGCTTTGGGGTCTTCACGCAGCCACCGTTGCCTTTCCCGTTGCCTAGCATTCTCGCCTTGTACCTACTCGGGGTCTCCGGCTCGCCACCGTCGCTTCGCTGACATTTTTGAGGCTAACTGTTGCCTTCTTTATTTTTAGTGGACCGGTTGTGAGTAGTGGCACTTACCCGATTTCTGTGACACATAAGTGTCGATGACGATGATAGGTTTCTGGATCGACTCATTAGGAATGATTCGCTTAAGAGCTTCGCCGTTGAAAATTGCACATGTGATGTGGTTGGAAGGGTATGGAAGAAAGCTACATACATGTAGTTTGAGTGGCCCTACCTTCCAGTACCCAGCAGTGAACATTCTAGAGAAGTAAGTAAAGCATGTACACAAAGACTGAGTTGCAAAACAAGGTTGTTAAAAATAGCGTATGCTTTAGCCCGAAAAAATATAGAAAACATACACACAAAAAGTAAGTGCTGTAATATTTGTTGAATAATACACATAAGATGGAGACTACATGCATTATATAAAACGCCAGATGATAACAAGCATTATGCAGAAAGCGCGCACAAGTCGTTGCTCGAAAGTCCACGCAAGTTTTCTGTCGTCAGGTTTACTTTACTTAAACGGACGCGAGACTGCATCATCTGAAAACCACAGTTAGTGCATTATCGTAGTACGTGCTAAAGTTCCGTGCTCCTCAAGAAGCCTAAAGAATCGTTCTATTGCAAGTTTGAAAGTGTTCTCAGAGTATGTGTGTTCTTACGTATTTCACATTTAAAGGCAGACAGTCGCTTAAATTTGTATGATTTGTTTAATTTTAAAATTTCAAGTTTTGTAAACAACGGCGATGCCTGCACATTATATGGTTGCTGGGAAATCGCTCGTATAATATTTTTCTGCATTGGAATAAGCTTATACAGAACTGTCTTAGTTGAATTTTCCCGCACAAGGCGACAGTAACGCAAGTACGACTCAAACAAGGCAGTGTATACTAAATGGTTCTGATGGACAGGGAGAAAGTGAACACACTTCCACAGCATGCCTAAAGCTTTCGAAAGTTTAGTGCGTAGATGGTCAGTGTGGTGGTCCCAAACCATAAATTCGTTAAAAGGTACTCCCAGGAATTGAGCTATAGGAGACATTACAATGACAGTGTTATTTAAGTGTAGGACGTCTCCCAGGTTACAGGGTAAGGATTTCTGTTGGAATGAAAGAGATTTTTTAGAAGAGTTAATTAATAGTGACTTTTTGAGAGGCCGAGCATTTAGTTTATGCGGATTGTGGTTTCCACGTTCTACTGGGTCGTTAACATGTGTTTCTGCTAGAAAGGCACTACTGTCGTTAGCATACGTTATGGACTTAGCTGAGGTTGGTTATATTATCGACATAACTGTCGACGTAACAGTTGACACAGGCCTTACCTTATTGTTTTACTTGTGCTTTCTCTTGACAAATAACTCCTGCCTGTATATTGATCCGCAATATTTCAATGAAATTTCTATACGAAGTTTTCACTGTAGGCACTCCTCGCTTAGCTTTCCGCCGCTGGCTTGATACTTCGTGCATCCACTTTTACTTATTTTATGCCACAGCACTTGGTTTTTTCTAGAAACACGTACAAGCAATGCCTTTAAATGCGCCTCAATGAGCTTGCAGTTCAAGTGTTCTACGTGAATACTTAGCCAATTATAACATTTTGTTTCAATGTTACCTGGCCCGTCCAAGTGCTCTTTATTGAAAGTTTCATTCTATAACTGCAAAGGAAAACAAAAAAAAGCAACGGACTTATTTTTCTTATTAGCATGAAAAAAGTTATTAACCCTCTCAGTAAATCAACGGCACATTCTCTCTATGTAACCGAGTCGAACATTTACTAATATCGTCAAGCTGGTAGAACTGTGAAGCTACTTATAGACGTTAGACTCTGGAGTTTCCAAGACGCGTGGCGCGACCTGTTGGAGAAGTATTGGGTAGTACAAATACCGACTCCCTCGCACAGTTTACTGTGGGACCAGGTGCAACTAGCGAGTGCGAAACAGCGATTGAGCTTAATATCACGTGTGCCTGCGCATTTAAAACTCAGAACGAGAGCTGTGAATTTATCTACGCTAGTCGGACGCGCCACCGAACCGTCATAAAGTGCTTACTGGATCACTCGCCAGAACGACGGCGAAAACATCAGCAGACGAGACCACTCCATACGCTATGAAGAAACACCGCAATCGACGCTACTGTTGTGTGGTGAATTGCGACGGACGTAAAAGACTGAATAACAACGTTCAGTTTTACCGATTTCCATAGTTCTCGTACGAAGAACAAACGCAAGAGCGCTGGATACGGGCCGTTGCGAGCGTGTTGGGTAAGCGAAGTACCCGCGTTCTCCACAGCCGGTCGCATGAGAAAGTGTCATAACGTGGCTCTGCTGTTGTTTTGCGTAGGCCTGATGGAGAACCGCGGTAACCTTGACTATGAAGCTCAGCAGAGGCTCTGACCGAGGTGCGCTCCGTGTAAACACAGAGTGAACAGCTAGAGGCAGACTGAAGACGCGTGATACGCACACCGCGACATCCTATATCGGAAGCGCGTGGCCTCATGAGTTTAAAGATGTCGCACGCCTTCCACTAGCCCATATTTCTGCATCTAAATGATATTCTCTCACTGGGGGATGCTCCCAAATAACAAATACTATTAAGTTTCAGAATGAAGCAAGGTGAAGCCACGCGCAATAATTAAACTCGTGAGGCCACGCGCTCCCGTGTTGCAAGTCATATTGAGCGCGACTGTACGTTTTGAAGGCTCAGAGTTCTGGTTCAAACTAGCTAACAAGTGCGCAATACAAATAAATCGCAAAATGTTGGTCGTGACCACCTTCAGGTTTGTTTTGCCCGTGGCCTCCGCGGTTGCCGTAGCTATCTCGGAGGCCACGGTTTTGCTTTTGGTTGCACCCCGCGAAAGTGGACACGCAGGTATCCCCATTTGCAGTATATACAAACGGAAGGCGACCATCAAGATACCATTTGAAGATGCGTAATAAAACAGTTCAATGCACAGGAAGCGCGAGATGAATTAAGGGAGAATGCAACTTAAAAGGCGAAAATCGCCCGGGTCATTCCTGCCTAATAAAGCGAGTTTTGTACCACTGATAGTAAGATACATGCATAGGTAAGTAAATGGATCGTGTATGTATTTCATCGCTTTGGCATTGCGTATATACCGTATTTTAACGCATTAGGCGCTAGAGAATTGATGTCGGAGGGCTTGCCTCGAACTACGATGCTCGCTTGTACTAGCGAGTTGCAGCGCGCCGGAATAACTAAAACATCTTTTACATTGTACTCCCAGTTCGCTTTAATCAGCTTCCTTTGTTTTTGAAGCGTGGATTGGCTGAAGAAGCTTTCCAGGTCCTTGATTTCAGGAAACCGCGCCTCCACACCAACGAAAGAGGGGGAGGTTATATTGTGGCCAATGCACATTCGCTTGCGGACGGCTCTCCTTGTACTACCCAGTTAGCGCCAGGGCTGCGATGAGGGCACTGGTGGCGAGGTTTTTTCGCAGCTTGGGCAGAGTCTGACGTCTGTAAAGCAAAACGTCTCATTTGCGGACTAAATTTCTACCTCTAATAAATGCACTTTGCTTCACATCCCGAGCTTCGGAGAGTGAGCACAAAGCATTTCGGATTGTTACTTCACGCGCTTCATGTCTGCGTACCTCATGCATCCCACACATGACAAGCAAGAATGGGTGTATTTTTCGTTGTAATGTAGTTTCTACGACCGAGAGAACCACAAAGCAGAGACCGGCAAGGGGAGAGGCGGGGCTCTGGAACAGGAGCAGTAGTTCTCTCGGCCACACTGCATGGCCGAGAATATTTTGATTGGGAGATAGAGACAAACGAAGAGGGAAGGCAGGGAGATTAACCAAGCTTGGCTCGGTTGGCTACCATACACGTGCGGTGGGGAAGAGCGATAATAATAGATAAGATAGAGAAAAAAGAACAAGATTAAGAAAAAAAAAGAGATGAACAGTTAGTGTCAGCACACACAACACGGACTCGCACTAGCAGTGCACAGACGCTCGTGATGTCCGGTCGTCTTCAAGTAATAAAATAAAGCTTTCAGGGCCTTGTGCATGAACGAAACAGCGGGCCAAGGAACCAGGTCTTGCATCAAGGCGACGGAGCTTGTCTCCTAGAACACGTCGATGAGGCTGGTAGGATGGCCAGTAGCATAGAATGTGCTCAATCGTCTCCTCAGAACCGCAGAAGTTGCACTGTTGACCATTCGAATGAGATAAGAATATTCATTCGTAAATGCCACACCCCACCACATGCGACACAGCAAAGTTGCACGGAGCCGTGAGAGTCCGGACGGTCTAATTTTCCAACGCTCAGCAACGATATCGTGGTTGGTACTATCGTGCTCAGTATGAGCTACACCACGCGAGCGCGTGGCCGAGCGTTCTGCAAGGTTGTACAGCGCTACCGATCACAGCGTGCTTTCGAGTTATCGGGAGAGAGTTTGGCTGCTCGTGCGACCGCGCTTCGCCCCCACTTGCTTGCTTTCATCCTCGAAGTTATAATTTTCGAAACTCATATAACCTCAGGGCAAAACGAGGGCGAGGGTGAAACAAGTGGAGGGGATGCGCGCTCGCAGGGACAGCCAAACTCTCTCCCGATAACTCGAAAATATGCCATAATCGGCGCCACTGCACAACCTTGCAGAACACTCGGCCACGCGCTCGCGTGGTGTAGCTCATACTGAGCGCGATAGTACATCGTAATTCCTAAGCCGCATCGTGGTCTCCTACAGGCTTGCATGAATCGCTTGCCCCAAATCTTCGCGTTTACGCTGGCAATGGCTTCCCTTTAGTGCAGCCCTAAACGAGTCTTTCTTGAACAGATTTACAACCAAGAAAATAACCGCGATACTTTCGCCTTAACGCGGATACTTTGTCATGTCTACGTCTTGTTTGTTTCCACCTTCTTTTATTCGTGGGACCTGTGGTCACGCGCCATTTGCGTCGCTTTTGTAAGCTCCTCTGGAGCTGATGACCCAAGAAACGGTGTTACGATCGTAAGCCTTGCGGGCGCCTTAAAACCGCCCGTCTGGGATCACCAACTCTTCCTTGAGAATTTCAACACACCGCTCAACCCTCGAAAACCGTCCTTGTCTGTTAGACGCTTCCCCACGGAGCACATTTCGATGACGCTAACAAACCATCTCCTACACTTATAGACGTCTTCATTTGGCTTGCAACAGGAGATATCGCAATACGAGTTATTGAGGATGTTGATTATGGTATAAGTTTGCGACACCAGGGGGTGAAGAAAAAATGTCAAGCAAAGAAGCATTGAAAGGCCGTTGACGGGGCGATTATAGCCAGTAACGGAAAAGCCTTTCCCTATGAGCCAGCGCTGCGGCATTTTCTAGTACCATGATACCACAGAGTGTTTCGTGCGATTTTCATGTTTTAGAACTCACGCTTGAAATAATAAAATAAAGCTTACCTTCTTTACAACTTATGGACATAACTAGCGCGACTTTTTATGTGGTGCCCTTTGGAATAATAAATCATTAATACTGCGCACGAAGTATGAGTGCGGCGCTGGTCATAATGATGATATGTGATGTTTTGTGGCGCTAGGGCCAGTTGTGGCCAAATAGAGACCAAGACATGGCACATTATACGGTCTACGGTGCGATCGATGACAATGGGTAAGTGTAACGCGGTTTCATAGAAGGCCTAAAACCGTGCACACTGAAACTCCGTAAAACAGATACAATTACTAAAATTGTGACACCGACGTTAAAGCTCTGCAATCTATATAATGAAGGTGTCACGGAAGAAACGTCTACAAAAACTGTAAGCAGTGTAAGGTGTTGCTGCCTCACAAGGACCTTTGAGAGAAAGGGCCTGTAGGGGAGCGCTCTACAGATAAAAGGCTGCAGCAGCATCCTATTGGAGACGCTGGGCCACGACTCTCTTGCGCAAATTGCTTACGATGTTCGGATGCCTTCTCAAAAGATCAGAAGTGTACGGTGGTTAAATAATGGGTCATAAAGACCATTGCCGAACGACCGACGATACGCTCTCCATCAGCTTTAAGGACGTGACCTTTTTTTTCATCCTCTAACACTCGACAATGCAGGAAGATATCAAGCACGGTCAGTGCTTCCCCACTGTACCACAGATGGAAGGTTAATAACCGATTTATTCTTAATATGTGACAGCATGTATGTGCTAATTGCTGCGCTTGCAATTAAACCTTGTTGGCGTGGATATCGGCATGTCCCTTTTGCAAGTGTGTCCTGGCAGTAAATGGTATTCAAATGTTGTGCATGAGCCACACAGAGAAACGAAACCTCTTGCCAAGCTTTGGTGCGTCACGGAACGTGTCACAGCGTTCATGCGGGATGGACAAACAGTGGTGAATATCATGATGCTGAGTCTTGTTCATAGGCGCATCAACGTATACAACGCTTTGGAATATTTTCCTTATAACTCGAATGATACCTATTACGGCCATAAACCGTCGCATAACAACAAGCGTGTAGATAGACCGATATCACTTCTTAATCGCGTCCCGGGACACGTTATCCAAGTTTATCACTCGCTTTCTACTCAAGGTGACGGGTGATTACTGCGGTCAATGATTACAATGATTCCATCCTTACGCAAATACTACGTAGTCACATACGATAAGATTTACACACAAAGGAAATATTCGTAATCTTTCGTCCAGCTGTGTAATCCTTAAAAACACCAACAGCGCTTTTGTGTTGCGCATTGAACAGGCGCTGCGCAAACAAGCATGTAAAGATTACTTGCACCCAACCGTCACCTGTGAAAGCGGCGGATGTTCGCCAGCTGACCACCTGTCAGTATAATTTTGCTTGTCCCATTCAGTGTAAAAGTAGTTACTGTGGTAATATAGAGTGGCTACAAAAAGCGTGCTTCCTGCCACAAAGGAAGTTTATTGTGTTTAGTAAACGTTGTGACGTAAACCATCATTCAGTCTGGTTTGCAAAGACTGTAAAACCTCAAAAAAAAAAAGAAACTTTACATATTAAGAACGTGAACTCATCAGCACCGCCTCGCGACATCGCACAATGGAAAATCTTCCGGACTACATGGCATCCTCGTAAAACCGAGAAATATTTGGCAATAAGCTGAACGCGGTCTTCTGCTAGTATATTACAGACGGCTTGCCTGTAAATAAACAAAACAGCGTACTCTTGAAACGTCTGAGCTGTGGAACTTCCGGAGCTAGACCCCCGGAATGATTTACTCAATGAAACCGGCGTTCTCGGCGTGGTGTGTTGATTTCTGTGTTGGGCAATCCCTGGAACGCTCTAAATCCACCACTTCGCGGTTTTAAAGCGTTGAGAAAATTACACTTCTATTGGAAACGCGTTGAACGGGACGGTCGTAGCAACGGCGCGTTTTGTTTTGTTTTGTTTTGTCTGTTTTCGATCCTGGTGGCACACATGTCACCGCCGCGTTATTAAGGGGACGCTTATAACATCCATCTATCCATCCATCTAAGAACATTGTGAGAGGAAAGCGTGAAAGATAAAAGTTGTGTTCATGTAACCCCCGTAATGTGTTTGGCGGTAGCTCAGTGGGCAAAACGCCCGCCAGGCGTCGACGCGGACTGAGAGGTCATGGGTTCGATTACGGTCAACGGAACTTTTTCTTTGCTATCTGACGGCCTTCATTTTGCTGACGTATTTCCGTGACCGAAATGCGCCACAAAAGTCTTGGTGGACCCTGGAATAAAACACTTTCGTGTTAAGAAAAAAAAAAGAAATCTTTTGCGTAGCCATATCGCCGATCAACAAGCGTTTCCTTAAGATATGGGCTTTAGGGTGGGCCAACAGCATGAAGGGCTGCTTGCGGCCGGTCCGCCGGCCACCCCTGCTTTGGCAAATGGAAAGTGCTTGGCAATCTCGGTAGCGGCGTGCTCGTGACAACAGCGCCGCGTGTCGCGATTTTGCGGCCTCGGACACCGGTCACTTGTGCTAATCTTTTCCCGTTGAGGCTGTACAAGAAATTGACGCGATACACTGACAGCGGTGAACAGAGCGTCGGCCGTCGGTAATCTGATCATCGGCGGAACGCGTCGTCTTTTATACAGTAGCCATCGAGCCTTCCAGCGATCGCTGGTGCACGCAGAAGCTCCCGAATAAATTTGAACGTTGGCGTCCTGCGTGTAACCTTAACACAATGAGCTCAAAAACTCACGAACCTTCTAAAACATTGTGGCGTGTTCGGCACCGAGTGTTGCTAAGTCTTTGCGGGTGAAACCTGAACACATCAAAAGAAAGCAATGAACACGCGTGCAATAGCAGTTCGTTTTCTTGCCGTGTTGTGGCCGCGTTTTGCCGCTTCAGCAAGAAGGTGATGGTTTCTTGGCTTGGAAAAATTGCTCTTTTGTTGGGACTGTTAGTGAGTTTGCTGCGGATGAATATTGGCCGAACGTTGTTTCCTTCACTCGGAAGTCGTCCTGCACGAGTCGCTCGAGATGCAATAAGTTGGCACTTGGCAAGGTTTGCCGCGGGACCTGTTAGACTCGAGAAAGCTACTTTCGACCCACTCGGCATTACTCGCTTCGAAGCAAGAACTCTGTCAATGAGGCCTGGCACTTCCATTATTGCGAGAAACAAGAAAAGATGCTTTGTGAACCACGCTAGGCGACAGTACCTCTGTTTTTACCTTATGAAGATCAGTGTGACATCGGTCTCGTTACGAGGCCGCCTCTCCGCAATTGTTCCCGTCGTCACGTCACCTGTCGTATCCTCTTTCTCGCTATTGGCCTCGATATCGATCTGAGTCGGCACATATAGATGCGAACGGACGATGCCCCGAAGTGTGGATGCTGGTGGTGTGCCGTCGCTTCAGCAGCTGCGTGTGTGTTGTTTGTTGTTCCAGAATTCACGATGCAAGGCACGGCGATTTGTTGGGCCGGCATTCAATTACCTCATTGTACCCTTTTTGCAATGGAAGTTCGTAAAGTCTATCCCTTTCTTTTTGAGTAGCGATGCGCAAAGTATTTCCTTGCTGCGACCCCACCACATGCGCTTGTCGCTTTTCGAAGTGTTCTGAGGCTGACATTTGTAATTCCGTGTCACTCTTGCCGCTGAGCACAATTGCGACACAGGTTGTGGACTGTGTCACATGTATCGTTGAAGGCGGGCCACATCGATGAATTCAGTGCCGTCTCTTCTTCATGCTGCTCTGACGGTCCCGTTCACGTTGTCGCATTCAGGCTCCAGCCTATCTGGGCTTAACAATAACCCCCATATATTCTACCTGGAGTTCACTGGTGAGATTAAAATAGCAGAATTAAACTGCTCATGCCCAGTAGGATAATAATAAAAGCTAAGGTTGCTCGGATATGGTTGGTCGCGGCACGTATCGTAATTTATTGTATCGCAACTTGCGAGGCAGCTTCTACTGATCAAATATACGCTGCGGTAACGTTAACTTTGGCGTTATATGGCGTCTGAATCACTTCAGGAAGATCCACTGAACGTGTTCAGAGAACAAATTATATATATCAGCACGAGGATTGGCGATACGTTCGCTTGCGCATGTTCATTGATCTCTGACGTAGTGACCGTTGAGTTGTGCGTGGTGAACGCTGACATGTGTGCGCGTATCACTGGTCCTCTCTTTCTTCCTGCTTTCTCTCTTGCTTTCTCTATTATTGTTGATTTCTCTACTATTGTCCTCCCCTTCCCCCTCTCCCCTAGTAGGGTAGAAAACCGCATGCAACCTGGTTAATCTCCCTACCTTTCATCTCCCCCCCCCCCGCCCCTCTCTCTGTCTACACGGCACATCTGTTTCTGGCTTACGAAACGAAATTTTTTTACTCTGCACGAGTTCATGCACGAACTGGACGAGTTTCGGGGCTCATACGCTTCGCAACACTGAGAACGCTTCTCGTTAGTTACTACACGCAACGGAAAACGCGCGAACTTTTGTAAGGCTCGATGACGCTCGTTCAAAAGGGGTCGCAGCTAGCGCTAACAAACATTTCATTCACTGCAAAAATGGCGCTTCAAGGATGTTGATCCCGCGGTAGTGGGGCTTGACCAATTCCCGTGGCGCATACCCACTTGAGAAATATTGCACGACTGAGCCCAAGTTGCCGATAGCTTAAAGAGCTTCACTGTGAAGAGAAGGAAGAGAGCACGTGCCATTTCATGATGATGATAAGTTTTTATGACGGAGCACAAGTTTCCGACAGCTGAAACAGCTTCGCTGAGAACAATAAATAAAAAAGTTTAGCGTAGCTTCCACTATAGTGGTGCAAAGCTAAAGTCACAGCGGAGGTAATCGGATCCTAGCTAGTCCTGGCCATATGAAGTGATGTTAAGTAACGCCAAGTGATGCAGTGTTATACGAAGTGGCTACTGCTAAATTATACGAAGGAATACCACGTGATGCCATGTTCCAGAGGAGCTTTTCGCAGTCGCCTTTCCCCGTTTCTTCAGTGCTACGTCGTGGACTACTTTCGACGAGTCGAGTCCAGCAGTGTAACGTGGCAGCACGCCGCGATTCCCGGTAAGCGGTTTCCTCATCGATAATTCGAACCTTCATCGGTCTGCCCATGTCTGCGTGTGGCGAGCCGCCGCCATTCGCCGGCTTTATACGGAACGAAGGAACGCATGCGCAGTTGGCCGCGACGTCACGTGTGGTGCGATCGAGCGGTTGCGTGGAATGTCCAGGCAGGCAGGCGGGCTGGTGTCGAGCAGTGCATGGGCTAGTGAAGCAAGCGCATAGATATGGGCCACCGGTTGCCATACCGGTGCAACGCGCGGTCGCGTCATCCCACCGGCGGCGTTCTTTTTCGATCAACGATCACGGTTTCACAAATAGCTTAAACGCGTTAACAGCTTCGCCGTTAAATAACGCTCGCCGTTTCGGAGGAAGAGCGATGTATCAACAACCATAGAAATGCTTATCTTTGCCCTTACACTCTTGCAACAAAACCGAAGCCCTGCACGGCCGTGGCATGCTGACGTGACGCAATACACAGTTCGAATAATGTTGACTGGTTCTAATAACGATACCCTGCCATCTGCAAGAGATCCCACAACGCCGGAGTGATCAAGGGTGCTGCCGGCGGCAGCGGACGTGTAGCACCCCGCTAGCGCACGAAATCTGACTCACGAAAAACTCTCAGGCTTAACAACAGCGGGCGAATGCCATAATACTGTGACGCACGCGTAGGCATCGGTACGTAGTCATTTGGCCTCTCACTGGGCGCACTGTTAAAGGGGAACTCCGGTGCATTTTTGACCATATTGAGATAATGCTGTTTTCGAATAGTATTAACAGTCCTGTAAAAGCAAGGGTGGCTCATTTTGCTGAGAGACTGATCAATAATTTTAAATAAACAATATGAGTCGAAACCGAAACAGGGAGCTGAGCTGCGCCATGCTCGGCATGCGATGACGTCACGAAGGACGCTACACGCCGCCACGGCTGGCCAGGTTGTAAACATAGCACACGCGCTTCATCTATCACGCGAAAAGCAAGCTGGCGATGTCATACGACGCTGAATCAAGCTGTGGCAATCCGTCTCAACTTACCAGTGACGAGTTCAGCGATGATTGCAGCTACTATATGAGCGCGGAAGCATCGTCTTTTGATTTCGACCCGCAGGCGCATGAAGTAGCTGACGTGCCCCGCATCGATCTCCTCGTTGCTCAATATTTTGCGTGCTTACTGTAAGACACGATGTCAACGACGACTAACACGCAATGCAGCTAACAAAGCCGCACAACTTTGCACGCGTCGTCGCCGCCTCGTAGAAGAAAGCGCGCGCTGCAACCGTCTACTGGGCGAGGCGGGGTAGGAAAACAGTAGGCACGTTACGTCACATACACAGGGTGGCCCGCGTTAACCGGCGTGATTCCGGAATTGGCTACCAATTTTAAAATTCGTTTTCTAAAAAACGAAACGACTTACGGTTGTATAATTTGGCACATATCATCAGGGTACCGAAGAGAACATATGCTGAAAGTTTAATTTAAATCGGTGAATATCGAAAAATCACCTTTAACGGCAGCTCGCTTCAGCACCTAGGAATACGTTACCATGTGTTACGTCGGTTGTGCCTCAGCATGCTTTCCCTGCATGGCTGGCCTAACTCCTTCCTGAACAGTGCCAACAATAGACATTTCTGGTGGAGCCTCAGGAGACTGAGCGGATGAGCTCAGGGAAGCTGTTCAGGTGATCTGCAACGCCCGCCAAAAAGACTCCTGCGGATGCACAACTTAATTCATGGTTGTATGTCCGGGCACTCAGTTGTAACACCATTTCAATAGCTGTAGCTTCCAATCGAAACTCTGTTACAGCGCGCGGCTCATTGCGGACGAGCACCGCGAATAACTCTTGCTTTATTCCGCGCATGAGCTAGCGCACCTTCTTGTCTACAGTCATGCTAATATCGGCACGCCTGAAAAGGCAAAAACATGTCTTCTATGTACATATCAACTGCTGCATTTATTTGTTGATTTCTTGTTTGATGAAAAGCTTTCACCTTTTCCGTGCGATCTCTGTTACCGAACGAAGACAGCAGCTGCCGTCGAAACGCTTCGAACATGAGAGATATCTCGTACTTTCGCACAATGGTCGCGCAAGTCTTCGATATCAATGAGGACATTACACAGCTTGCGTATTTAATTCCACCGATTTATATTTGCCACTCTGCCGAAATGGTCTAACCACTTCTCGGTGTCCTCGAGCGAGTCGCCGTGGAATACTCGAAGTGTGAGAGGCTGCTTACGAAGAAACCGTTGAGGTTTTGCATCCGAAAACAAGGATATCATTACGAAAGACGCCGCAGTGAAGGAATCCAAAACTTCCGGCTATCTGGGGTTCTTTAACATAGCTGTAAACCTAAGTACACGAGCCTCTAGCATTTAGCCTCATATAATACGCAGCCGCAGCGGCCGTGATTCGATCCAGCGACCTTCAGGTCAGCAGTCGAGCACTATAACCACTAGGCCACTGTGGCGGGTACGAACGAAGGAAGTGCCGGCGTAAATTGGCAAGTCACGAGGCTGCTCTCAGTTGTCTGCGTTCCCAATAAGCTCAGCGCAAAGAGAAGTTGTGCAAATTCTGGCGAATACCCTCGTTGGAATACCCTCGTTGTCTATTCCACGGGTTCCGATAGGGCAAAGTTCGGACAGCGTTCTTTTGCGAGTGTGGGGATCGTAATCACACCACGGACCTCCATCAGTAATGTAAGAAGGTTCGCCAACAAGTATTTATCGTAGACACTCTTTATTATGTGGCGGACTTGTTACCAGGTCTGCATTAGAAGCACATGAGCCCTGAGAGAAACGACGGTCAGTCAATTCCGTGAGCCACTGACTTCAAAAGTCCCTTTCTTTGTCGACCACGCACGCTCGCAGGGAAGACTCCTAAGAGCTTCGAACGCACGTAGTTTCATATGTGTGTGTGTGTGTGTGTAAGGGGGGAAGGGCCAAGGAGACATGGCGTCAGTCAAAACCCTAGTGTATTGCTGCTGTCCTTTTCCTCATTATCTTCATTTCGCCCATCCGTCCGTGAATCGTCTGATATATATATATATATATATATATATATATATATATATATATATATATATATATATATATGTATGTATATATCGTGGGCATTTATTATACACGTCGTCTTCACGTGTACACATTCATCATCATAATGCATTTGGTTAGCATACTCATCTTAGTCGTGTATCATCATTGTCATTGTGGGGTTCACTGTGCCTGTTCGCAGCCGGGTCTTCGGGCCAAATATACGTCTGCCCAACCAACATCTCATACGTGGTGGAGGTGCGGAGTATGGCGCGAGCTCACAAACTTATCGCAAGAATAGCCCATATTATTATGCAATGCCGTGACCACTAACCAAAAAGGATGGTACCATTAAGGTTTCAAGCCAACACAGTCACGTACCAAACACCGGGATTTCTGCTCAAAGGTGTGTAATGACGCAGCCGGGATGAGTGCCAATCTATTTTCATTATAGGGACACAAGACAGGCTGCCCAAACATAGCTGACAGCTATCTGCACCCAGGGTGCCGCGTAGTTGATTAATGACGCGCTGGCCATCGGCACAAGAGTATGGTCATTAACGCCAACAAGTAGGTCTTTCACCAGTCCCGCAACACGTTGTAAGAGCAGCTCAGCGCCGGCTGCATCATCTAACATTCTGTGAGCCTGGTTCACTTATGCTGTACTCACTCTCCGAAAGAACATTCAAAGACGTCATCGATTGAAACTCCGGAACTGTTCAAGGCGATGCACGCCATTTACGGTGAAGGCAAGCTTATTGTTCAAGTGAACTTAATGCTGCCCGAATAAAAACGCCACGAGCAAAACCCAATCGACACGCTCATTGTGACGATGCACCTATAGGACGTAGCTATAAGGGCAATTTTACGCCTTTTTTTTCATCCTGTGTATTGTAATTTTTCTACATGAATTAATAATGTTTTTTAATGTAAAGCTGCTTACTAAGGAACGTGAAATTTGTATTGTTACCCGGAACTCTTAAAAAGCGAAATAAATCTTTTGCATATGTGGATTTCTAAATATTTTGTGAGTTCTTGTTTAAGATTGTTCCATTTAGTTTAGCGGAAATGTATTTAAAATACAGCGCTCACACGAGAAACCGAAGGGTAACGATAATAAAAACTTACTCAAAAGCAGCTAACGAAGGTGGTGATAGGATCACATTTGAATAAGCGTAATTTTGATTACCGGAATGCAGGCATCTCAGCTTTTTTTTGTGATTACATGCAAAAAATGGTCGGTTCTTTTTTCAGGAATAGCGAACTGACAAATACGTGGCAAGTTTATTTGTATCATCTATAGAAGCAGTGGGTTCTTTTTTTTTTTTTTTTTGAAAATGAGCAGTGTGTACTGAGCGGTCTGCCAGGTGATGCAGCATGTTCTCTCTTATGAGAGAGGCAACGGCCCAGTCAAATAAAAGAGAGAAAACGTCTTATAGACTTCTAAAGTGGATTTTGTTCACCTCTTATAGAAATAAAAATAGTCCCACCAGAAGCCTCAGTCGAAGTAAAAAACGTAAAGAGAGAGTAAGGTTTATTAGCGCCTGATTTGCGAGTGTATGCATGCTCATTTTTTCTTTGTGTGGGTTGTTAGCGCATTCTTCAGTTCTTTTGTTTTTCGCTGCTTTTTTTCTTCTATGGAGGCGTCATGATACTGTCGTCACAGCGTGTATTTTCCATTATGGGTTTCTTGTACTTTCGGCACTTACATGCAATAGCGCTTTTCGTAAACATCCACATACATAACGCATTTACGTTTTAATTCTACTTAATAAGTTTATTAGTTATTGGCACAGCAGCATTAGAAATTGTGTTGTTGAAATTCGTAATATACCAGTATGCCCGCCACTGGCAACCTTAGCCGGATGACGTAGAGCATATTCTCAATATGCCGATATCGGTGGCAGCGTATCCAGTGACACCGACGTGTGTTGGAACTATTCTGATCGCGTCGAAAATTTGCGTGAAAAACTCATACGGCTGCTGAAATATACAAAAAAGAAAACGCCCCGAAAAAATTCGGGAAGGTCTGCTGCATCAAACTGCGTTTTGTTTGTTCGTAACTAAAAATTATCACTTACGTTTAATGTTCTCATTAACCAGAAAGCTCATTCCCATATGTCGTGATGCATATTACTAACTGTTAAAAATTCTTGTATTTTTTCTCAATGTTTCTGGCAAGAAATCGCATCCAAAACTAGGCACTTGCTGGATGCTCTAATAGAGTGCAATCACGGGCTATTTGGTACATGTCTTGATATATACAAATATCTGCTGCGCAAAGAAATATAGATGAAAGGAAAACACAAAAACGGCATAGTCTATGTTCTTTCCTGCTTCTGTCTTGCCTTTATTTCCGCTTCTTCGCAATGAACGTACTTTGTACATACTGATGGATGTTCCACACTAGTTACCTTTCTACGTTTTGCACAGAACAATTAATGGCAAGAAACACATTTCACGAGCCTCTATACTCTCCCATAAGCTCAAGCATATCTTTGTACACCATGTCTGCGGCGTGCATTCCGAGTGCGAAATCGTAGTGAGTCATGCGCTTATCCGCCACTTGAATACTTCGCACGACATTTGGCAGCTCGCTTTCGAGTCGTGCTACGTCTATGGGTACTGCGTAGATGTCACCGGCGCTGTGGTAGAGGGCCACAGGAACCCTAACATTAGATACGACATATCTGGGTGGTACCACCTGCAATTGAGGAACGTACGCAATTACTGGCGCGCGTTACTGTATCACGGAAAGTAAAATTATACTTAGGACAATAAGCTACATCTTGCATTTCGACAAAATAAGTCTTTGTCTTTTCTTGTAAGAGTAGCTGCTTTTACTAAACAAAAGGCAGTACGATTTTATTACTGTTGACGTGTACTGCGCATATTTGTCATTATCCTTTTAGAAATCCGGCCAAAATATTGTGACTACCCATTCTTGTACAAATTAGTTCATCAGCACCTCTCTCGTCCATGTTTACTGTTGGCTGTAACATCATTTGTGTATCGCCCAGCATTTGTCATGTGACTTCCGTTTGTACTCGTAGCACTAATGGACGTATTTCAGAACAACAAAATACCTACAAGAACGTGTTGCTTAGATAGGTGGTAGATAACGTTGAGGATTTTTTCTTATTTGTTTTTATTTACAGTATACTGCGGTCACGAAGGACAGTGCAGGTGGGAAACGATACTGTTGCAAATTTACATGCAGAAATGGAGCCGTAAGGCACACAATCTCACAGAAAAGGGAAACAAAGCAACCGTATTGATGTACTTAGAGGTATTAAAATAAACCAGCGCAACCTAAGCACTATCCGAAGAAAGAAGGGGCACAAGAAAAAGCGTCAAGCTCTTTTCTTGTGCCTCATCATCCTTCTGGTTGTGCTTAGGCACGTAATTTTTTTTTCAACAAATACATTGCGTTAGGATCTTGGTATTCTAGCCTTTGTTTTGTCTCTTTGTCTAATTTCGGTACCTTATTACGTTCTCCCTATTTTAAATGCGCAGCATTTTTGCGTTCCACCAAAGCGTAGGCGGCTAGATTCAGGCAGGAACCAATTTCTATTAAGAGACTGCTCCCTGGCTTTTCAGAGAGTGGCCAAGTCCCCAGATAATGCTATGTGAAGCGCATTCAGTTCTTTTTATGTTCCGTTCTGCATGTCTTTAAAGATATCGGCTACGCAGCGCATATTCCAAAATTCGCAACCATTCGAGAGCAGCCTCATGAAATGCTCGGCTTGTAGAGGATGCTAATGTTTTGTTTTAAAAGAAGTAACATTACCTGCTGTCAGAGGAATTAGTGCAAAATATTCCTGTACCACTGCATAATCACACGCACACACACACACAAAATCTTACGTTTCTCCAATGTTCCGTCGCCTTAAGTGCAGTTATATGGTTATGCATTAACTTCTGTCATGACTGCCCTGACAGACATGTATGTGTGTTGCTTTCTTTTATTATTGACAATCCATACAGCTACAACTACTGACAACTCAAAATAGATATCTTTATTAGTAACGAAGAGGATTCCTTAACAATGCACAATATATGCTGTTAGCGATGTTCGCGATATTTTCAAGTTACGTATACGTATTTCTTCCTGTGCCTTCCGCTCGATGAAGTAGCGTATACTTGACTGATCGGGCTCATTCAGCAGCGTTCTTCTCTAAAAAATTCGTGTGCAGTTAACACTTCTCAAATATATGGATATATAGGGCAATTTGTGGCATGCTTTTGGACGCTGTCGTTCGACGGATACAAATAAGCTATTTGTCTTGGGCTACTGCATTTGCTTTTGGACATCAGTTGCTCATACTTTGATTTCTTGATGCAAGTTTATGCAACTAGGAGTTCCTTGTTTTACTATTATATGAAAAATTGCGCACTTACTGATCCATATATAACTTTGTTAAGAGTAGGGCCATGGCTTAATTTCTGAAAGCAGTTGCACCGGACGAGCTGAAATGAAGAATACGCATGTCATCAGGCCACACAGAAATCAGATCACACAGCAATTATAGCTCCAGCACTGCCACGACTACAGCGCAGCACACAACGCTTCGCTAGTTTCTGTAATTGGAAGTTTTAGTAAAGCGCCAATTTCCTTGAATTTCCTAGAGGGCTCCGGAAATTTCGACCACCTGGGATTTTTTAACGTGCACCTAAGTCCAAGTGCACGACCTCAAGCATTTTCGCCTCCACCGCAAATGCAGCCACCTCGGCCGGGAGTCGATCCCGTGACCTTCGGGTCAGCAGTCGACTACAATAACCACTAGTCACCGTGGCGGGTAAAAAAAGCATCATAAATAAGTACGTTCTTAATTTTATAAAGAACAGACATGGCTTGCGAATTTTCGATGTCGCAGCCCTCACTTCGAGGCACGCACATGTGTGTAAGTGCCGGCAACGCAGTTTACGAAAAAAAAATTATGTTGTTTTAGACGTTCGATGCACCCGCCATGGAAACTATTAAATGCAGTGTTGGCGAATCCTAACAGAAATGACGTGTTTGATCCCAGAATAATAGTGCAAGTAACCGCACAATCGGACGACCGCTTCATAGAAAGGGAAGATTTATAAATGCGAGCTGTATGTATTTTTGTTGCTTTTTCTGCCACTAGGAGTGGTTCACGTACGATAACCAGACCTCAGGTTTTAATTTAATAGGGTTTTACGTCCCAAAATCACGATATGATCTTCAACTTCGTACAGCGGAACACCAAACATGGACAAAAAGAAAGGAAAACAACCAACACGGCGCCATGTCCTATGTTTTTCCTTCTTTTTGTCCGTGTTTGGTGTTGCACTGTAACGAAGTTCAAGTTGAATCCTAAGCAACATGCCGTCCTCCCAGATATGAGGGACACCGTAGTCCATGGAGGGCTCCGTAAATTTCGACCGTCTGGTGTGCTTTAACATGCACTGATATCTAGTTGTGCATGGGCCTCTACCATTTCGCCTCCACCAAAATGAGACCGCCGATGCCTGGATCAAACCCCCGACCTTCGGGTCAGCAGCCGAGGACCGATCCACCGTGGCGGACAAGCAGACCTCATAAAACTGCTCCGATCAGAGCACATCACATTTGACCGCTGCACCTGGGCGGATCACCAAGGCGTGCTTTGTGTTTCTTTTATTTGTTTCGTGGAATAAACTTAACCTAACTAAATCACAGATGACAGTGTACAGGAAAGGGAGTGATCAAATTCGTTTGTAGTTTCACTCCGGGCACAATGCGACACATTTCTTCATATAAATTTCAACAATAAATTTAGTTTCTTTATATTTCAGTAGGTAGTGCAACGGCTGTCAGCGCCCGCCGGCTTAATGAACATTTTTGACCTGTCTTGCCACTGCAGAGTAAGAAACTTCACCTTCTGGTCAAGCCCTCGGCCTATTGTACCTAACCTAGCACTCCCTTTATTGCCATGTGTTCCATTGAAGCATGCTTAATCTAGCCATAATATTGAAGCTCACCTGTGCCAAATGGTAGACGTTGTCTATAGATGTTCCCGAGGGGCAGTGGGCAGCATATACAGGCAATCTCGTCTGGATGCAAAACAAGAATGACTGAGTCGCATATTAAAACGGTCCTGAACTCTTCCTGGTGCTTGGTGAAAAAAGACATACAGCGTAATACAGACGCTGCTGTGAACAGCTCAGACAAACCTTCTAGTCATGCGCGGCAAAGAGGGTTCACAGGTGGAGCGCGAATTTGCCACTTTTTCAAGCGCTCTGTCCCTATACGCGAGGATTTTGTCACACAACAGATTCCTGCTACTGGCCTATAGCTGACATAAGCCAAGAGCGGCGTTCCTATCAGATGCACCTCTTCCCACGGGGTGTCGCCACATGCTAGGCGCCATTTTATGGTGTGATTGAACTGTGGTTTATGGTTGAAGTCGCCGAATAATATAACGGGTTTGCGCTTGTAGGTGTTTCATATTGTTTTGTCGCAATTATGGCTGATGTTCGTCTATTGCAAACATTTTTTACTCACATACACACATATATTTCGACTATTGCAACGGCTTTCAATATATCGTGACAGCCGACAGTGAGAGGCAATGACAAAGCTAGGTCCGAAGGTCCATATGTGCACGTCGAAGTCGCTGACTAGTATAAAGGGTTTGTGCTTGTAGGTGATTTATGTTGTTTTGTCAAAATTATGAGTGATATTAGCCTACTGTTAAACCTGATGTTTCGATTTTATACGGTGCCGTGCCGTGCGCACGAACTAGGCTCGGCCTTAAAGGGCCCCTCACCAGGCCACATAGCAAATTTTGGTTAGACGCTAGAAGTTGTTGTGTCCCGAATGAAGAGCAGTATGCCGCAAGAATTTTTCAAATCGGTTCAATACGAGCTGAGAAAAACAATAATTTGTAGCGGCGCGAAACCATGATGCGAGGAGGCGAGTTTCAAACCCTTGCCACTCGCCCCGTGTAGCCTTCGCAAGCCAAATCCCTTCCCTGCCCTCTTCACTTGACACATACGCATGAACACGTCATGCGCATGCATGGTCACGTGCGCATGACGTTCCCGAGCCAGCCCGAGCACGCGAGCGGCGTTGCACGGCCGCCACCTCTTTTTTTTATGTAGTGGCCATGGGCGTTTTGTCGGCGTTCCCTGTGGTGTACTGCCTGTTTCTGCAGGACGGGCATGAAAGTTGAGACATTTGTACGGGCACGAGAGTGGCGGTATCATGCGCCAGTGCCGAATTACGTTTACTTGGACGCGGTAGAATAAACGAGCATAATGAGTGCTCGAACGCGCCAGAACATTACTTTCGTTTGCAGGGCTGGCGTCTGCTCGATGCGCTACCCGCGGGGACACGAACGCATGGGAAAGGGAGGCGCATTAGCCCCGCATCTCGCTGTAAGTCACGAAAAAAAAATCAAAAAGACGCACACATTCCCTTTGTGTGTCTCATTATTTCTCTCAAGTTTTATTAATCTATTCAAGCAACAAATTACACAAACTACACATGTCGTGTCAAATAATTATCGCAGCGTCACGTGCTACTGTTGGCGACGTCAGAGCACAGTCGTCTACGTAGAGGAGCGACGTCACAGCACTACCATCTACGTAGGGCCATTTTCTCATGTACGTCATCCCCTCATTCTCTAAAGCGCGCGCCCGCAAGAGGAAGGGCAAGCAGCGTTCACCTTGAAATTTCACCCATTTCTGCGGCGCGTAGCGTTGCAAATTTTGGCAGACGTGACCGTGAACGCCCATTGTATGCATTGCGCTCGTTAGCTCAAAATTGTCAAACCTGGTGAGGGGCCCTATTTTGGCCCGTAAAATGCGTTCCTGAAAATCACTTTGACACCACCTTGACTGCCGGCGTCATCTTCTACGCCCACCGATATAGAAGCTACAGGGGCCGAGCGCACTGCTTTCGTAAAAGGTGAACAACCATTTTGTGTCGAAATGAAACAAAGCATGTGATGGGCTTGAGCGAGTGCTTGAGGTAAAAAACAAACAAACCTATTATAGGTGCAAGTAGTGCGCGCAACGTGACGAACGTGTAACTTCATTTATTTAGGTTTGCATAAAAAAAGGGGTTGCGGTTGACGCGAGAAAGAAATTGCATGACCAAATTTACATTCCCCTTTATTACGCATAGCCTTATAAAGTACGATGCAAGTGGTTCCCCCGCTTTGTGGGAAGCAGCCCAACATGCTTAGAGCTAGTTGCAACCACGACATTTCTCAAATTATTGAAGTCAAACGCACCAGAGCTATATGCATGCACATGCCTCAATAAACGTTGTGGCTAGATAACATTTTACATGAGCACAAGTTTGTCTTTGACACGATTTTAATATTTATCTGCTGCTCCTAATTGTGCCAATTTTGTACGGTTGTCACGCGGTGGATTTTCCATCGCCAGCAAGCCACATCGGGATGAAAATTTTCTAAGATTTACTCCGTTCTGCAGTTCGCACAAAGGGACGGATCGCTGTTGAAAGGTACGGTTCCGATAGGACTCGATTACTATCGTAAATGCACCGTGTGCCAACCTGCCGTATCACCTTGCGCAATTTCAATGCACTAGCATGCTGCGAGGGGTGGCTTACAATGGTCTGGATGGCAGTTTTATGTTCATTAAGCGCGAAAAACTCAGGGACGCAGCAGTGTGCTGTATTTATATATGCTTCGTCCCCGTGTTTCTTTATTTTCGCACTTCCAACCGATTCCAACTAGCTCTGATAGCTGTGTTGGCAATCTTATGTTTGAGTGTCGACTGTTGCCGATGTGCACTGAACACTGAACACTGAATCTCCGACTGAGTTGCCAGAACAAGGCAAACCAATCCTTATAGTGCTTCAGTGGGTGTTAGACACACTTCGCGCGTTCGTAGTGGATATTCTATGACGTAGTACGTGCTCGTACAACAGGTTCAGGGTTGTTTTATGTCCAGTACTTGCAAGTCTTCGGCGGGCACCATGACTCGACTATCTACAGTGGAACGTGATACGCCTAATATCCTGCGTCTAATACTATGGAACGCAGCACGGTTGTTTAAGCTCACGCGGAATTTTAACACGAAAGTGTTTTATGCCGGGATCCACCACGGCTCCACTGACGTATTTCCGTCACGAATATGACGCTGTAAAATATAGAGACAAAAGACAACAGTGGACAAATAAAAAAAACAGAAAAAAAAAGTTCCGTCACCAGGAATCGAACTTAAGACACCCTCTCTCCGCAGCGCGAAACGATTCGGCCACGGACGGCATGTTCTTCGCAATGCTAACGGCGAGCTATTTAGATACACCATTTGCCGGTGGCAGTACTCAGAGATCGGTGTTACAGCGTGTTTTCGTTATCACTAGCGAGATGGCGCGAAGGGCTCGAAGAGCGCGCTTTAAAAGTCGCCGCCGTGGCGACAAGCGCCCTCCTCTACAGGGCGTGGTCGCTCGTGCGTGCGCTTATCTCGTGATCGCGGTGGTTCGTACCTCTTGCGTTGAAAGCACGAAGGTCACTTGGCTCACTGCAGCGGCTGCTTTTGCTAAAGGAGCGCGGTGCTGACGCAGAAATAAGTTACAAATGTGACAGTTCGCTGTCATCCTGTGTATGTTCGTTCCGTGCGTCCTTTCTGCTTGAGCAGCGCGTTGCAAGTTTCGAGCTGCTTGCCGTTCTTCTGGTGACATTACAATTTGTTGCTGTAGGATTCATTCCTTCGCCCTTGGAGCGAAAGAATGCACAACAAACGCTCAACTACGTCTGTGAAGACGCGTTTAACTTTCGTGTTATACCGACTCCTGTGACAGAGGGATCAGCCATGTTTTTTGTATGCCCACTTTTTTCTATCTTCCTATCTTTTAATCCCTTATTCTACTTCTCCAAGCGCAGGATAGCAAACCGTACGCCCGTCTGTTTGAACTTCCTGCTTTTTTCCCCTTACTCCTCCTCCTCTTACTTATGTTTCAGTGGAAATACCAGTGTCCAGCATTTACAACTTCATTGATAGGCACTGCGACACTTCGCGGCTGCTGTTAGACGGTGAATCAATGCTTGACGACCGTGTACTTAGAAATAGGGGCTCGTTAAATAGGCTCATGGAGGCGGTCCAAATTTCTGAAGACCTCCACAACGGCGTCCCTCATAATCATGTCCAGGTTCCGGGACGTGGAACCCCAAGAATTATAAAAGGTGAATCAGGGCTTGAAGCTGACCCGTTGTCGCCTGTAGCGCAACATAAAGAAGTCACACTGAATGGGCTCATTCTACAGACATTCTCTATAAGCAAGAAATTTATGAGCTGGAAATCACATTGCAGGAATGCCAGCTGATGGTGGTATCACGCTCTTGCAGAGCAGGGTAACGGTGAAAGTGAAAGCTCACGCTAGGCTCACACTGTGGCAGAAAGCAGTATAAGGTAGCATACCGCCGATAACTTCGACTGCACTTTCCTAGATTCTGTAGTCTCTAGGAGACCACACACGTGACGTGAGAGCAACACAACGATATTCAAAGGGTAAGATGCTAGAAATCGCGGTTTAAAGCAATCCGTTCAACCGTCTGCTTCCCTTCGCCGTAGCAACGTGAGATCAAATGATGCAAACCTGCACGTCAGAATGATCGCAGCATTCGCATCTCCAGTGTTGGGCCTCACGCCCAATAGCGGCCACGCACCAGCAGATATTGTTCAAGCTCTCATTTATCAATGTACAATGAACATTGAACTACTTTTCTAAAGACATGTTTACTTTCGTGATAGACAGATTCCTATATTGGAGGGAAACAACCATGTTTTGTTTAATGTCTCTCCTATTATACGAAGTCCATTTACTCACCCGAATGCACATTTCTATTTGTTACAAACGAGCGCTTAAACCGCATTCGAAAGCGCGTCAAATCACGGCGGTGATCGGGCGCGTGTCGCAACACAAGGCGCCATCAACGTTCGCGGTTCCAAAGTGCATTCCCCACCCCCTCCAGAGAAGACGCCCGCCGAGACAGCCTAGCTCCAGCGCAATATCGAGAGAATTCTATAAATCAACGTGGCTACTACTGGCACGTCTCGCGCCGCGAGACGAATATCCGGGAACTTCCTCGCTCTTTCTCAAGCATACCCTGCAGCGTGAGGAGACGAGGCATGTCGAAGATTCTCGAACCCGGGCGTAACCTAATATAAGCCTGAGGCGACAGTAAATCGGAGGTCAGTGAAGGAAGAAGTTATAATGTAGAAGTGTGTAGTTTGGTCGGCCAGAGAAGACGTGTTGTGTTATGATATGGTGCCGTCAGTATATCGGTCGGTCTTGGAATAAGTGCTCAGAAATGGTGCTTAGCTAGCAGTGAAGAAGAGTTTTGAAGCCAGTGCCGCCGACAGACGTCACCACCGACGGCCGAAGGGAACCACTACTGGTCAACGCTGCAGTCTACGAGGAGGGAATAGTCAAGCCGGTGAATAAGACCATAAGCATTCTCGGATATTCTTGAGTGCTTGCACTTGAGCTACATTGATTAATTACTTCGCCCATTGCTGTTAAACCCATCTAAGTTGTACTCTGAATTAATCAGCAGGTGTTCATGTTTGTGGGATGTTTCTACTGCCTGGACTGAGAATGCGCTGTTTTTTTGTGTGTGTGTGTGTTCTCCGCCATTGGCTCTGGCTCGGTCATTGGAAAAAACCGGCGTTCGCTGGCGCACTGGAAGGACCTACTCTTAAATTACCCGTGCTTCGTGGTGCACTTTGGGCGTGGGGGGGGGGGGGGGGGGGCGATGAGCGATACGTCAGCCCTTTTAGTATGGCCGCCGATTGCTACGCATTAACGGGGTTGTGACACTTTTATTAGCCAGCTTAATAGTCTGCTGTGAATGATTCAAATTTGTGTGGTTGTTCATTGTCCTTTGCACACATTTGTTTTTCTTTTTTTCTTGCGCATCACCTAACCCCTATTCAACAAATTATTTGATTCGTTAATTTTAAGAGTATCTCAATAACTGCTGTTTTTTACATAAGTATGGGAAAGTTGCATCATTCGGGGTGCCTCACAACGCCCTAATAATAAATAATCCTACACTATCTTTCGTGCTTGTTTTTTTTCTTTGCTTGAACCTCGGCAGGTCAGTATTTTATATGTCACTTAAAGTGCGCGTCTTCTGCTGTTAACATGACACGTCATTCTTAATGAGACAGTGACCAAGGCATGGTTAGCAAGAAAAGGAAGGCGCTATGGTCAGGCGACAATTGCTGCCGGACAAAATGACAAACTAAAGTGTGCTAATTGCTTGACGAGTATGCCTACTAATACCCGACATCTTCACTAGTACGGTCATCTGCTTCGTGTGCGTAACGAGGGAGCGGAGGTATATCAATACTGTGAAATCAAAGTGATGAGGACTTGAATGTAAGCTGCCCGAACGTAAGATTCAAAATATTTTGCAGGGATTTAAGTTACACAGCAACAGAATTGTCTATTAGAATAGCTTTAGTGAAATTATACCACGAAAATGTAAAGCAGCGCTGATGATTGCAGGTTCGTTTACATCAGGCTTTTTATATGCTTTAATTAGTGAATTATTGCAGACGTCGGCGCATGCACTGCAAATCACTTGGCATCATTACAGCGGTTGCAAGTACGCGGAACACAGTTTTTGCCAAACGAGGATTTTCACAAATTGGGGTGTGAAACGGCTTCGCTTCCCGAAATAGCCTTTTGACTTGCGCGTGGGTTCGTGTTTTCACTAAAACACTTTTAGGGAGCTAAAGACGTTAGGAGTCGTCGAAATACCTGTAGTTTACACGACAGAGTGCGAGCTGATAATTGGAATTGGTACATCAAATGTGCTGAATATTAGGCGAGCTGATATTAGCACATCTGTCTGTTTTAGTAAGGAACCATATCGTATGGGAACAGCCGAAGGACGAGGACAGAAATAAGGCACACAGACGACCACACGTAGCGCTACGTGTGGTTGTTTGTGTTCTAGACTTTTGCGCTGTTCGACTGTTCGATCAACTGCCAAAAAGTTCATCCTTCAAATCTCTTAGCGGTCTATCTAAACGGCCACCACAAATTGCACGCATTCTTTGAATGTTTATTGTTTAATTATGCAGAACAGGGATATTCCAACAGGCAATGTATGGAATGTCGAGATATCACGGCAACATATACAAGTGGGTCGGTGTATGGCTGTGTATAGCGAGTTGTCCATACGGTGTTTTGCCTTGCTGTATTCGGCGTGCTCATAGTTCTGCGCGAATGTCTCTATTTTGTCAGTCGAAGTTGATTTAAGTGCCTGTTCTCTGAATGGTAGTGTTCATTTTTTTCTAGTGGTAAGGGTGTTTAGACAATTGGAAACCCCCATGATATGGGTGGTTTTATTCGGGCAGGTGCATTTTGAAGGGTGTAAGGGCACGGTAAAACCCTCCTAAAGGTGTGAAGCGGTTCGCTGTGTGTGATCCCCCCACCCTATTTCTCTCTGTGATGCAATGCTTACCACGTTCAGCTGATATAAGTTAACGCCGTTGATAAGTTCGACGAAAAATAAACATATGGAGACGGTGTACGGATTGCCGCAGATCTCGATGGCAACAGCTGTTGATAGGGGAGTGCGAACAACAAAGTGTCCTCTACTGAACACCCAGATAAAAGCCTGCAAAATAGAAAAAATGAAGACACTGCATTAATACACGATGAGCAGAAAGTTCCTTCAGCTACTGATTTATAGTCCCTGCTTACTGGAGTAGCAGTTGGAAGTTCGTCAGCCAACTCCATTTGCCGATGTTATTCCACAAACAATGAGAATCAATTATTATCATATATAGGTTAGGTGCCGACAACGCAACTATTACATATTGGCTTTCAAAGTGAAATTTTTGTTATCTTAAACACGGCGTAAAACTTCGAAGAACTTCAGCATTAGTCAAGCGAATAATCTGACAGGAGTAAACGTGTGCGTCACGAGATTTGTCTACAAAATAAATTTCTTTCCTGGTACAAAAATTTACACATCCAAAGTGGCACGTGGGATCCATCATACAGACTTAGAAACAGGACAATGTATAAGTAGCGAAGGAATTTGCTTGAATAAAAAGTGTATTGTTTGTCGGAATCCTGTCGTCCTTATACATACTATATATTGGCACTTCACTTTGTAATTTTGGAGGACTATTGGCTAGAGCTGCCTAATTCTAGTTGGTCTTACCCTCGTCTATCTTTCCTTAGCATCGTCTGTTCTGAGGCTTTCGAGTCTGCCTGCCCTGGCTGCTGGGAGATTAGTAACTGTGAACACATGCTCGGGTGGTGCCCCTCGTTACGGGGCCTTAGTCGGCTCGTAGGAGGGGACTGGGACTCTGCTTCAGGGTCCAGAGTTTGTACGACAACTACAGGCTGTCCAGAGCCCACGATGTGGCCGTGAGGTTAAGCCTCCCATCCTCACGGCCGAGCGGCCCGCGGCGTTGCTGTAAAAGAGCAGCGTTTCGCAGGAGCCAAATACAGTTCTTTGTCTATCTATCTATCTATCTATCTATCTATCTATCTATCTATCTATCTATCTATCTATCTATCTATCTATCTATCTATCTATCTATCTATCTATCTATCTATCTATCTATCTGTCTGTCTGTCTGTATGTCTGTCTGTATCTATCTATCTATCTATCTATCTATCTATCTATCTATCTATCTATCTATCTATCTATCTATCTATCTATCTATCTATCTATCTATCTATCTATCTATCTATCTATCTATCTATCTGTCTGTCTGTCTGTGTGTGTGTCTGTGTGTCTGTCTGTCTGTCTGTCTGTCTGTCTGTCTGTCGTAGTAGACGTATGAAATAAGACGATAGTCCGGGCGACATAGTATCAAGTCATCAATCAGCTGGCGTTTCACAGGAAAGTACCGTCACACTTAAAGAACATTTCCATGACGCCGAATGTCGCAATGACTTCTTAGTACTACAAAAAACTGGCATGTGTTTTTTAACACGAAAGTGTTTTGCGCCGGGGTCCACCAAGATTTTAGTGACGTATTTCCATCACGGAAATGACGTTGAAAAAATGTACACCATCAGATGGCAAAGAAAAGAAGTTCCGTCAACGGGCATCGAACCCACGACGGCTCGCTCCGCAAGAACACATGCTGGGCACGCTATCCACTGCGCCTTGGTCACAGACGCTAGACGCTTTACAGACGCGCCTTTTATATCTCACACTCTCCTCTCACAGTGCTCTCGGTCGGCGGGGTGGTGTTGCCCTCTATGAGGGGTAAAGTAAAGTAATTCATCATTACTGTGACCTCCGCCATTAGCACCTGCAACGCTTCTTGCTAAACGTCCGTCCCATTCGGCGCGTTTCCAATGGAATTGCAATTTTGTCAATGTCTTAACACACCATGAGGTGGCGATCTTAGCCCAAGCGTCGTAAAAGCGTCGGTCTCGCTCATAGCATCACGCTAATCCAAATCAAAAATACCTCTGCGACGCCCGCCTGCCTCACCTGGCTGTAGTTACGTTCCCCACTTACGCTCTCCCCGAGAAAAATCGCGGCCGGGCTACCGAGGTGGCACTACGCGCTTTGCGTTTCCCTCTAGTCCGGCCATGGTGTTCAATCACACTTTAACATGCCGCGGGATGGCGGCCAAGTTCTGCGTCCAATATGCGACGCTCTTCTGGCTATCACACCTCGCTCTCTGATTACGCTTTCATTGCTACAGCTACCACAAGAGTTTGTTTAATCAATGAACGTGTACGTAAGTCGTCGGGATGGAGATGAACCACTAAGCATCAAAGTGGGTGCATCGAAGTTAAACGGCGTTATAGCTGCTAGACATCTATATACATTGTGCAAGCTCTCTGATATAAATGTATGACAAACATTCAACTACTTTTGTAGGACACGTTTTACTTTCGTGTTATTGCGATTCCTATGAAGGAGGGATCGCCTGACTCGCCTGACCGATCTCGCCTGATCCGCCGCTTAGACAAACCTATTTTCAGCAAACTACAACAGCTGAATGACGCAAGCGTCGCTTCAATTCCTAATTAGACTGCCCTATTCGCCTTCTACACTCTTCACGGCAGAGAACACTTTGCTTACTGTCCGAGTGATGGGGGCAAATGAATGGCGCGCCCTTCGGTGGCGCAGAAGTGTTGACTTTTATTTAGCAGACGAATGATTGGTAACAAAATACTGTTTCGCCAACTTACCCGCAATAACTCGGCGAAGGGAACAAACATATGAGAAATTTGTTTCAGATGTCCTATATAAGCGATGGGTGCCATGGCGAGAAAAAGACTTATCTGCAAAAAAAAAAGTCTTCAGTTACTTTAGCATTTTTTCTTTAGATAACACTGTTTTTTCCTTGCATTGTAAAGCAAGCAGCATTACATCATTGCCACCGTTATGTAACGTGAAAAACGCGCAATAAAAACATGTCCATTGAAGAAATCACAAATGTGAAATCAGTCAACAGATCATAGCACTTTTATCGTAAAATGCATGTGCCAGAAATACCTTAGCATAAAATAAATTGCTTAGCAAAGAGAGCACGCACTATATCGCATTTTCAACCAAGTACTGAGATTATGTTCAATGAATACAGTAGATCTGATCCATAGGCTTGTGCGAATATTCCACCGAATATTCCAATTTCGAATTCGCTTCAATTCGAATATAATTTATTAGAAATTTTGAAGTATTCCAAATGAACGAGCATGTGCATATTTGTTCGCATGTAACTCCCCCTGTAGAGGTGGTTTTACTGCAGTCGGGAACTGCCACACCGTGAATGCACCTTGCCAGGCCACTGGGAGTTGGGTGAGTTCGTAAGGGTTTATGGAATGCCGCAACGAAAGGACACTGACGATGAAGGCGCTTGTCTTCGTGTCTTCCTCATCATCAGTGTTGCGTGTCCTTTCGTTTCGTTGCCGCCATTTCATAATCATGAACCTTTCCAGGAAAAATCCGCACTGCCGCGAAGCCTAATTTCAAGGTTAAGTGAACATATTATGCTAACGCCGATTCATCTTTTTTTTTTTCAAGTTTAAAAGCTTGTTATACCGGCTTACATGTTCTAAGCATAGTAAATTTTAAAACGTAACTTACATTACACGTTATCACTTGCATTCTACCGAAAGTCAAATCCTGCTACTATTGAAAGTTGCTTCAAGTTCATTTGAACCAAAAAGATTGTCATTTGCACAAGCCTTCTTACAGCCTTCGTTCAAATAAAAAAATATATTGTGCACGTTAGTTGTGCCAAGACAAATAAGTTCATTTTTCTTTATATTATGTTATATATACTATTCGAATTCGATATAGAAATTATTCGACCAAAACACTATTCGCTTCGAATTCGCTTCAAACTTAAAATTTACAATGAGGTCAAGACAACCTAGATCATGAGGTGGTCATGACACTCTTAGGAAAGTATCGACGAAATATAGGCATTCGCACGCAAGTGTCCTACCCCTTGTAACGCCATTAAGTAATTATTTTTGATAAAAAGTATAGCTCTCTCAGCGTATGTAAATAATGCGGGATATAAACCTCCCTGGTTGCGTACGTAAGAACGTGACGTTTCGCATAGAGAGCGTGTGCTGAACTACTGCTCATACGCACTATTCGAAATGAGCCTTGCATACGTGCGCAATGCGGCAACGGACTCAAGCACGCAGTACTAGAACTTGCTAACAACGTTCCGTGGTTCCAGGAAAGGTCGCAACCACGGGGGTTCCCACAATAAAAGCTCTAGGTTTGCGCATCCCTGATACTGGTGTCACACCGGCACTTTTTATCTTGATCAAAGCCTATCCGGAACGCATTTCCTTATCACGATGCATGGTCCAACCTAATCCTGACGGAGATTGGCGCAGGCGTACGTCGATTCGCGATCATCTACATCCTGATATGCCTGATCGCGATTGAGGGTGACCGTATTCCAGCACCTGATCCGTATTGAGCTTAATCTGGATTGGCCCTGATTGCGATTAAGTGCACCCGTGTAACACCGGTATTAGCGCTTTAGGCCCTGGTGCCCTACAAGAAGGACACGAAAAAAGGCTGCTATAGATTGTGACGTAAATACCTAAGAAATTAAAGGAAAAGCCTGAGGCAACGGTAGTGCAGCTTAGCCAACGAAGGTACTATGCTCATCACCATCGTCTTCGGAAGTCTACAATATTGGAAGCAAGGTGGCGGAAGGTTAAAACGACGACAACAGCCGCCAACCAAATTTTTTAAGAGCTGTCCACTCAATGTCAATTTTCTCGAATGCTATTGCAACTTCATCAACTATTTCTAAGGCGTTGAGGGCCTTCTATACAAAAATGGGTCCTCCTTAAAGCTTAGACATCGCGCGCAGCATTGCAAATTGTTCATGTCCTATAAATAGGACACCAGGGCTATGTGCGTGTCAGAGCTCTGAATGAATTGCATGCTGGTCCAAAGCGGTGCTGCTTTTGTCGACTTCCGATTCCCTTCTCTTTGAGAAATCAGCCTGTATTTCATTGCTAATTTGCTAGGGAAATCCAATAGCGAAACTGGGCAAATTTTATACAGGGTGCCCCAGCTATCTCTAGCCGCCCTATTTAACATTTATCCACCATGTGGAATGGTTGATTATGCCATTGATCCTTATGGTAGATTATGGTGCTGGACGATGGTGGCATGTATGCTGGATGCTGGCGAATAACGGAGCGTAAAACGGCTCTACAGATCAGGACCATCGTGCTTAGCTGTAGCATATAAATAATTGTATAGAAGGCGATCTAGAAAGCATTAGTACAAAAAAAGGGAAAAAAAGCCGTACGCCAAAAAAAAAAAAGCTTCCGATACTAGGCGTCGAACGTGTCACCTTTGGATAGTGTGCCTCGATGTGTGCGCCCCCACAAAACGCGCATCAAGGCACCCTACCTTTGGATCCCGAGCCGAGTACTTCACCACCACGCCACGCTGACACATGTTTTGCTTTCTGTAGAATGAGTAGTCAACATACTATTACACCGTTTACCTTCAGCTTTGTATGTTTCGTACTCGACACAGACGCGATCTTCACCTCCTACTAACATTTGCATAGTTATTAGGCGCAAACAAACTGCTGCCGGTAACAAATGGCACTTCGATAGTGGCAACAGCGCTAACTTTCTTTTACAATTCACAACGTAACTAAAAAAATATCAAGTGGATCGAGGAGCGAGTATAGTTTACCTGCTGTTACTGCTATGTTGATTAGCCATTTCTCGCTTTTTCCAAAGGGCGACATGTGCAGAGGCTTTATGTTGACTCTGATCTCATTCGATAAATGCGCGCGTACAATTGATTGAGTATTGTGATATTTTTCGCGCAACGTACAGTGCAGCCGCGTCAGAGCAGTGATCTGACGCTGTATCATTAGCTACAATTACATAACAACTGGGCCAAAAACTAGTGCAAAGCTCGGGAAAAAGTACACCATCTCCCGCTAAAGGGGACCATGAGCAGCGCCCTCTAGAATATTTTCAGGCCTGCTCACTACTTTGGGCATGGCCTCTGACGTCAGTCATTTTTGACCCTCGTCTCCTGCTGAGTAGACGTGCGCATGCATGCTCACGCCGTTCGAGAGAGCAGGATTGCTAAGCCTGACGAAGCCTGCCGTGGTATACTGGTGTTTCTTTTGGCGTCTGCTTGAAGACCGTGGTCTGCGTTCGTGAAGTGCTGCGTGGTGATGTGATGTGCTTCGTTCACGGAATGTTGTACACCTGCAAGCTCTCCCAATGGAGCAGTGCTGTGGGCCCAAGTGTCGCCGATATTGGCGATGTACCGAAGGTTCCAGTGGTTTCATTCTCCGAAGGCGACCAAAAAGAGAAATGAGAGCGTGCCGTTCATCGGGATGACATCGATATGCATTCTCTCCGTGATTCGAAGGTATGTGTAGTCTATGCTACTTGCTTTTCAGATGTTTTAAAGGCAGCACCTCTAACACGTTCAGTTATTTCGATAAAATAATGCCGTGTGCACTTGTGACTTGTTAGCGTAAGCCTTTACATAAGGCACATTTAGCTGAGCGTCGCAGACGCTAACCCCCGCGATGATGTAGCGTCTCTAGAGAGTGCATAGACACGGCCGCTACTAGATTTCCCGTTTTTGACGAGCGCGTCTTGCCAAGACGCGGTGAGCTGGGCTGCTAAACGACGGCGAAACGAAGTGGACGCATCTTCATGCTCCAATCAAGCGACTTCACAAGCGGTGCGAGAGATGCCTTTTGCGTTCCGCTGCTCGCACCCCGACTCATAAAAACTGAGCAATAAACGCGCGTGGCAGTATATTCTCAGAGCAGGCGTTTCTTTCCTTCAGGGTCGGTAAACATTTCGCTATTTGCGCGTAGCACCGCGGGCTTCTTTTGACTGAGAAACGCTAAGCAGTGGCGGTGCGTGGCGTCGTGCATCTGTTTTGTATACATAGTATTTCTGACCTGTGCTCCGACCACTTTCTGCGGTATTATAATTATGCGCCAGTCTTGCCAGCACCTTCGCCTAATTTGTTTCCTTGAAATGTGTATTGCTGCAAGTCAGCCGAATTGGGATGCCTGTAGACACCTCATAGAATTTGTTGTTTTGTAACTAAGCAAATAAGTATCACAGTGGAGCGGAAAGCCTGTGATAAACCGCTTTCTTAAATGGTTTTAAGGTGTGTGAGCTCGATTTCAAGCCAGAACACTTAAGGACGACTACCAAGTACACCGATCCAAGAACCGGCAGGACAGTAGTAGCTCCTATGGGGGCTACTCGGCGGACTCTGAACCTCTGGACGCAGTGCCGACAATTTTTCTCAGTTTACCAAATAAATAGGAACAGTTTCTGCGCATCTTGTGGACAGTGTGACGTGTGTGCGTGTGTAAATAAAGAATGAAGGATGAATCAAACTTGCCTTATTTATTTCGTCACTTTTCGGGGCCATCAACCTTCGCATTTATAAATCGGTCACATTTTCCATAGCGCACAATCTTTTCTCATTTTTAAGTGCAATAATAAGTCGCTTACAGACCAGTCACCAAAGACTCTAAAGCGTAACACATTCCTTAAGCCAGCGCCAATCCCGACGCAAAAGGCAAAATAAAGCTGTTACGCATGTAAAACTAGCCGCGAACGCTTTATCATTTCATAGGAGACGATAGTGGCAATGGCTTCACTGTCTCCCGCGCGTTCGCTCGCTCGGTCAAGACGCGTGACGTCACGGCGGCAGTGAGCAGGCCTTAATTTTTTTTCTAGGTGGCATTGCCATGAGGCGATGCGAAGGCGGAGCACTTGCACGATCGCGTTCCGTTGGCGTTCGTTGGGCATGCTACCGACCTCGCGTCGTGGAACGCGAAGAGGGACGCTACGCGCGTCGTATCTTCCATCTAGCCTGGCCGTTAATTCTCACAGGGCGAGCGGGGAACGCGGTCGACAGGCGGGCGAGAGGGGGGCAGCGTAGGAGAGGAGAGAGAAGGGGAGGGGACGCGCATGCGCTCGAGCTCATCGCGGCGTTGCGCAGGAGAGAATTTCGGCATGTCTAGCCCGCGTTTCAGAGGAAGAGTGGAAAGGGGTATGGGAGAGGGGGAGGGGAGAGGGAAAGTGGAAAGAGGGGAAGTGGAGAGGGAGGTGGATAGGGAAATTGGAGAGGGGAAGGGGAGAGGGTGAGTGGAGAGGAGGTTGTGGAGAGGGTATGCCCATGCGCAGTAAGGGTGTTCACGCCGCACACCACCACCACCGGATTGAGCTCGGCCTTAAGACACTTCGCATCTAAAATATGCCATCATATTGGTTCAGTAAGGCATACAAATTAGCAAGTATGTGTTCTCGCATAAGTGTCAGAGAAGTGCCGGCGAGTGCGACCGGCGGCGGTTGGTGACCGGAGGCGTTTGCTGGAAGCGCGTCGCATCGATGCTGATCGTATCTTGTGCGGACACCGTACACAAGAAAAAATGCTTCATTTAGCTGAGCCGATGCCACAGCTGTGCTGTAAAGTCATTCGTACTCATCGGAATCGTGTAACCTGAAACCCATAAGCGCCGAAAACACGCCGAAAACGCCAGTGGTTTCGACGTGCATGGTAAGCCCACGATGTGCGCACAGCTACTATACTTGCAAAAACACGTTGATCCACCTCGCGAAGCCGGGCGAAAAGCCATAAAATACAGCATTGATGTACTCGCTGACTGCTTCGCATGAAACCGATTCCCGCAAAGCGTGGGATCTGCTGAATTTTTTAGCTTTTGCTCTCTTAGGCATCAATGAATGAATGACCTTTAATTTCACGCGACGGTTGTAGACCGTCGCGCGAAAGGCCCGTTGGGGCCCCAGAGAAGACACTGCGTGACTTCAGTAGGAACTACACGCACTGAGAGGCTGGGCGCGGTCGCATGCGCCTTATCTTGACATGGATCAGCAGAGGACTCATGCCGTTGTACTTGCTGTTTTCTCACCGCTCAGTTTGCCTTGAAGCAATAGACAGCACGAAGGTCACTTCGCTCGCTCCAGCGGTCTCGTTTCCTTACGCCATCGCTTTGTTTAATTACACTAAGTAATATGCTACAAGAGATAATATGTGACCTGAGTACTTACTACGAAGTAAGACTATTATCCGAATTATGCGACTAGCCTTACTTCGTAAAACATTGAAGTTGGGTGCTATGGGATTCGTAGCTTCGCTCTTGCGAATTTTGACTTTAAAGGCGAAAGCCTAAGATGCCTCATCTAACCCGAAAATTGACCGTCGGCGTCAGCGTTAACACGAGTGGTGCGAAAAATCACCATCACGTGATGACGTCATCATGTCGTCAGTCAACGTGACGTCAAATGATGTCATCTTATGGCGTCATTGCTTGGTAAAAGGTGGGCTGATCCTGAGGGCAGTGGAAAACCCCGTTGGGGAAGTGTAGGGGTCAATGCAATCGACTAAGCAAAAAAAGATGGCGTTGGTGTTCGAGTCGTCCTAAGCAAATGTATAAGGGACCGTACGATGTTCCTTTTTGTCAGTTAGGCACTAGTCTAGGAAGAAAGAAAGCAACTGGAGAGAAAGAACACGCAGGGGGAGTCTACTAATTTACTCTGGGTGTGTGCTGTATGGGTTGTTAAAGTCTGGAACCTGTCAAATGCCAACTACGAGATACTTTAGCGTTATAATGCCACATACTGTGACAAAATAGCGTTATTCGGAACAGAATAAACGTCGAGCTATAAATTGCGGGTGCTGCATAGGCCCTTGCGTATGCGACTGGACCGTATATCTATTAACCTCAACATCGCCGGAGAAATAAAGACCTACACGCTCATGAATAACACATTCAGTTTGTGACCACAAAGACTTTCAGACGTTTATTATTTGTTCTGCAAAGGAAAGCTCCAACAGATTCGTATGCACAAAAATGTATTGCTCTCCCGTAATCAACAGTAGATGTAAGCATGAAGTGGCTACCGGAAAACATATTGGTCGGAGGTGATACTAGCAATATTTTTGCGCATCTGCGCAAGTGCATTCCCCACCAATTTAAACCACCCTACGCTGTGCACTCATCCTTATGAAGCCCAATGGGAAAAATTCGGCCTTGTTGGTAAGACATTAGGAAAAATTTAGCGCGAAATGACACAAGGACGAGAAGTGAGGACGCAACACGTGCGCTTGTGATGAAGCCATTGTTTCCTGTCAATTTGTGAGATAAATCTCCGGGCTTACCTAGCATATGCGGCCTCAACGCGACACCACGCTCGTACACTACATGTAGTATGGCGTCAAACCGCGCCGCGAAACCGTTGCCTCCACAATTAGCTCCGGCGGCACGCCGTCTACTAGCCCGAGTAAGTGTATGGTGCCCTGTATCTAACTTTGAAAAGTCGCTGCTGGAAATGACAAACAAAACTTCGGCTTACTGGAAGTTATCGCTTCAGTGATGGTGTGACGAAACACTAACAACTCTGAAGTAATATTTTTAAGCGCGGAGCACTTTAGGGGCGCGGTTTGTCATTCATCCGTATGTCTCATGTGGCGTAATCGCGCTCAAGATCAGCGATCAATACAGGCCTAAAACAAGCCTCGCAATGCTAGAAACCGGGTTAAAATAAACGAGCAGTCTAAAATGAGATAATTAACAGAAAAAGGAGGAAAAATCGCAATAATGAACTTGAAATTTCTAAAAACGGTTGAGAAACATGCGGCTAACACTCGCGCCAAGCAAGAAAGGGCGCCACTGCCTCGCAAAGCGCCTGATAGCTCCTCTCACCGGCGCTTCTCCGGCGCCTTCATCGCTACATCTGAAGGGGAAAACAATCTGGCGAAACTCGCTGCAGACGACACGTATCTAAACTGCTGTAAAAATCAGAAAGTTAATAAGGAAGGGAGGAAAACGGGAGAGAGGAAAGACAGGGATGTTAACCAGTTTGGCATAACCGGTATGCTACACTGCGCAGGGGGAAGGGATGGGGGAGATTGAAAGAAGAGTAAATAAAGGGAGAAAGAGAGGGGAACACACACGCACACACTGGAAACAGTGGAAACACCATTTACAAGCGACAATATGACTAGCGAAGAACAGGATTGGTGCTGCCACATTGGACATAGAGCACCAAACCCTGAGAGTAACACATCTTCTTTGCAATCAACAAACTGTAGACAACCACTGCAAACAAAAGGCAAATTGTCTTTAAAACATAAAATAAACACAGCTCTTCCATGCGAATTAGACCTTCCTACAGAAATTTTTTATGCTGTTTCTTTACTCTGTTCTGTTGGTGCAGGCTCTGTGCATATGAGGAAGTTAATAAAGCGCAGCAAAAAGTAGCGCGTAGGTCGCACACAGAATTTGCAAATTTCCCTAACAAGATTCTACTCATGCCGGAGAAACCCTCCATGTTCACGTCAAACATAGACGTCATCGACGGCGCAGTAGACGGAGCATTGGGAATTCTACGAACGCGAATCGCTAGGCACCGGTCGCACTTCCTCGGGTTTCACCGTAGTGGAGCAGCATTTAGCGCTGGATTTCGAACTGCACCAATCGCTACACATTCTTTTGTAGTTTTGTTTGGGCCGTAACTAGCGTATGTGATGTCCTATGCTAAGGGTTGGAAGTGAAAGGCTGCTTTTTTTATAACCTTGCGCTGGTTGCCCGGATGTCTCGTTTCCCCGATGATGGCTCGATACCTGTCAGTACCGAAAGCAATCCACTGTGAAGAAGCCTTCCTAAAAAGTTGGAGCACAGATTTTTTTGTGCTCCGTGAAGGAAATATTTTCTCACGCTGCCCTTTTAAGGCGCCTTGCTCGTACATGTAAAATATACGAGTTAATTCCAATCCCCATATAAGTCAACCTGCGGTGTCATCACTTGTGTTCGCCACATGTGTGGGCATACATGCAGCAGCAGGTTCCAAGTCATGCGAGTGTAGATGCGTAAGTTTTATCTGTTTTGACGAGTTGTTGGTAGCCTGCTGGGGCTATATAGTGCAATAGGACAGATGATAACTGTCTTCGTGTATGTATACGTGTCATGCATACGTGTCAAGGTATACGGCTACGGTCATGTGAACCATTGTTATCAGTACCCAACAAAATTCCCTGTGTAATGTCGCAACGAAGCCGGGATAATCTCGTTTGGGTGCTTTAATGATGGCGTTAGCTTTTGGCGCAAGATCACTTGGAGGACTAAGACAAGGGCAATTGTAAGCATTTCTTGCTTAAAATATGCGATTGCAGAGTGGGGTTCGTTGCATAGAGTTGGTCTACTTAATGTATGAGGTATAACGAAGGGCAGATGAGCATAACTGCAGGCAATGAGGGTAAAGAAAATTAGTAAGGAGGTAGCGGATTTTCTCTGTGAGAAACTACCATTTCAATCAATCGTTGTGACCCTGAATCGAAATATCTAGATTTTAAGTAAAGTCATTTAGCGCTTTTCTGTAGTCTTTCAGTTTAGGCGTGCTGCATTATAGCTCACCTCCTAATCACGTATCGCGTTTAACTCGTAAAACCACCTAAGGTTTTTTTTTTTTTTAATGCGAAGCATTTCTTAGCGAACTTCTGCGACTTCGAGTGTATCTATCTATCTATCTATCTATCTATCTATCTATCTATCTATCTATCTATCTATCTATCTATCTATCTATCTATCTATCTATCTATCTATCTATCTATCTATCTATCTATCTATCTATCTATCTATCTATCTATCTATCTATCTATCTATCTATCTATCTATCTATCTATCTATCTATCTATCTATCTATCTATCTATCTATCTATGCGCCTACGACTTTGTGCTCTCCTGGTCGCTTGGTTTATCGAATATACACCAAAATTGGTATGGCGTAACATGACTCTATGACGAACATAAATGTCAAGTCATAACATGAAAATCGTGACACGGATGTCATGTACAGCATGATTTACATGCCACGCTCATGGTGCGCTGGCGGCCGTTTCGCTAGCTTGATATACACCAAAATTAGTATCTTGTGACGTCACTGTGTGACGAACATAAATAACACACGAGTTAACATCAAAATCATGACGCGCATGTCATGTACAGCATGACTTACGTGCCACGCTCATGGTGCGCTGGCGGCCGTTTCGCTAGCTTTATATACACCAAAATTGGTATCTTGCGACGTGACTGTGTAACGAACATAAATAGCACGAGTTAACATGAAAATCATGACACGCATGTCATGTACAGCGTGACATACGTGCCACGCTCATGGTGCGGTGGCGGCCGTTCGCTAGCTATATATACACCAATATTGGTATCTTGCGACGTGACTGTGTGACGGATATAAATAACGCGAGTTAACATGAAAATCATGACATGCATGTCATGTACAGCATGACATACGTGCCACGCTCATGGGGCGCTGGCGGCCGTTTCGCTAGATTGATCTATCCAGAAATTGGTATTGCGCGACGCGCCTGTGTGACGAACATAAAAACCCCAGTTAACATGAAAATCATGACACGCAAGTCATGTACAGCATGACTTACGTGCCACGCTCATGGGGCGCTGGCGGTCGTTTCGCTAGCTTGATCTACCCCGGAATTGGTATTGCGCGACGTGCCTGTGTGACGAACATAAAAACACCAGTTAACGTGAAAATCATCACACGCATGTCATTTACAACATGACTTACGTGCCACGCTCATGGGGCGCTGGCGGCCGTTTCGCTAGCTTGATATACACCAAAATTGGTATCTTCCGACGTGACTGTGACGAACATAAACAACACGAGTTAACATGAAAATCATGACACGCAAGTCATGTACAGCATGACTTGCGTGCCACGCTCATGGGGCGCTGGCGGCCGTTTCGCTAGCTTGATCTTTCCTGAAATCGGTATTGCGCGACGCGCCTGTGTGACGAACATAAAAACCCGAGTTAACATGAAAATCATGACACGAAAGTCATGTACAGCATGACTTACGTGCCACGCTCATGGGGCGCTGGCGGCCGTTTCGCTAGCTTGATCTACCCCGGAATTGGTATTGCGCAACGTGCCTGTGTGACGAAGATAAAAACACGAGTTAACATGAAAATCATGACACGCATGTCATGTATAGCATGACTTACGTGTCACGCTCATGGGGCGGTGGCGGCCGTTCCGCTAGCTTGATATACACCAAAATTAGTATCTTCCGACGTGACTGTGTGACGAACATAAATAACGCGAGTTAACATGAAAATCATCACACGCATGTCATTTACATGACTTACGTGCCACGCTCATGGGGCGCTGGCGGCCGTTTCGCTAGCTTGATATACACCAAAATTGGTATCTTCCGACGTGACTGTGTGACTAACATAAATAACACGAGTTAACATGGAAATCATGACACGCAAGTCATGTACAGCATGACTTACGTGCCACGCTCATGGGGCGCTGGCGGCCGTTACGTTAGCTTGGTCTACCCCGGAATCGGTATTGCGCGACGTGCCTGTGTGACGAACATAAAACCAAGAGTTAACATGAAAATCATGACACGCATGTCATGTACAGCATGACTTACGTGCCACGCTCATGGGGCGCTGGCGGCCGTTTTGCTAGCTTGATCTACCCCGAAATTGGTATTGCGCGACGTGACTGTGTGACGAACATAAAAACACGAGTGAACATAAAATTCATGACACGCATGTCATGTACAGCATGACTTACGTGCCATGCTCATGATGCGCTGGCGGCCGTTTCGCTAGCTTGATCTACCCCGAAGTTGGTATTGCGCGACGTTACTGTGTGACGAACATAAATAATAGGAGTGAACATGAAAACCATGACACGCATTTTCCTCAATGACATACAAGACAATGTATGCAGCTCTTTGCTGGCTGCTTCGCATTACATCGATTCCCACAATGCGTGGGATCTGCTGGCTTTTTTTAACACGAAAGTGTTTTATGCCGGAGTCCACCAAGACCTCACTGTCGTACTTCCGTCGCTGTTATGGCATTGGTTAAATGCACACTAACAGATGATAAAGTAAACTAGAACAAAATGTTTCATGGACGCGGATCACCTGGGAATCGAATCAACGACCTCTCGGCCCGCGACGATAGGTGCCCGAAGCTCTGCCCACTGCACTACTGTCGCACATCTACTAAGCTTAACAAACGCACCTCATATCTCTGATATTCTCTATCGCGCGGTGCTCTAGGTTCGCAGCGTGGTGTCGCTGTCTAGAAGCAGTGAAGTACTGCGTCATGACACTAATGAGCGCGATAGGATGCGATTCGGCGACGACGCAGTTAGGGCACCTTGATGCCAGGGAAGGAATGCTGGCCGCGCTGGCATCGAGGAGTTGCCCTAGATGCACTTATGTTCTTTCCCTTTCGCGTCGTGTTGTCGTGTAACTGCTCGTTTGCGGAACAGTGTGACTTCCACATGCACCAACGGTGTTTTTCCGCCGTGTATTGCTTCGCGTGCGACAAGACCGGCTAATAAATTTGCTGAATAAGCGCCGCAGAAAGGAAACGACTTCGACGGCCGTATGTCGCGCCTTGGTGGAGCGAGGCACACGCCAGTGAGAAACGGAACGCCTTCGCGCGTTCACGCCTCAAGCTAGGAATCTCTGCCTCCCGCGTTCTTTAAGCGCAGTGTGGTAGTGTGTGCATGAGTGCAGGCGTAGGTTACTCTATTATTGGGGAGCGCACAACCTGTCATTTCTCTCCTCTATTGAAGACGCCTTGAAAAAGTGCATATCGAGAACCAGTATTTATTATGCGCTTGACGTCATCTTTGCGCTGTATTCACAATATGCTGTGTCCAGGTATATGTGTTAACAAATTAAGCTACCACAACGCTTAAATCATGATTACGGGCGTCAGTTGTCGCGATGGAGAATTGTCACTAGGCGTCAGCGTGGGTGCATCCACGTCAAAAGGTGCTATAGCTGCCAAACATGAGTAGACGGTGTACAAGCTCTCATATATCAATGTACAATAAACAATCAACTACATCTGTGAAGGTCCGTTTCATTTCCGTGTTATATCGATTCTATCATGGAGGTATCAACCATGTTATTTTTTTCTTATGAAGACCAATTCATGTTCATATGTAACGTTTAAACCCTCCTGTGCTCAAGCTTTTCATTTAGCGAAGAGAGAGAGCAAGATAGAGAAAGAAGCTGCATTCGGCAAAGATGGAGGACCAAATCAGGCTAGTTGTTTAACAAGAGTCAACGTGGGCTTGTTGGTGAAGCATTATGAAACATACAGCGCACGTATACGACCAGGACACAAGTTTCGTGTTCCCTTTCTGTTTCCTCGTCCTGTACATGCGTTGTGTGTTTCATCACAGCTGTTTGACGTACAGCGTAAATGCTTTTTAAGTGTGCTAACAAATACGGCCGACGAAGAAGCAAAAAAGGCGTCCAGTCTTCTTCCAGTTCAATTTTGTATTTTGACCAGTTGTATTTTGTCCTCAATAAGACGTCCAGTCTTCTTCCCACTTCTTTGTGTGCGCTTGTTAGCGAAGTTAAAAAGTATTTACGATGGTCGGCAAAGAGGCCGGTTGAAGCCTGTATGCTCGCGCCTGGAGCAGTTTACATTGTAAAAGATACTGGAGGGAGTGATGAAGGATGCTGATGCACACGTCTTCTAAGCTGGATGGTATTGGAAGAAAAGCGAGCATGTTGTACAGATGTACAACGTGCTCTATAACCTGAGCATTACCTTTTGCTGGTACTCCGGTTGTTCTGATAGAAGACCAAAGAGAACTTGGGTACCCTGGGAAAAGCCTATGTAGAACAGCTTCGGGCTCTTTGTCAGATCAAGCACAGTGTCAATCATTGTAGGAATGTCATACTGTATCATCTCGTCGAAACTAGAAGTAAAAAGAAAAAAAAAAGTACCTATAGATACGGTATTACTTGAAGTTGTATGCAGCTCTACGTGTGTTGCAGTAGAGAAAAAAATAAGAGTACCTGCTATTCTTTTTGTTGAATCCCGGCTTGCCACATATATAACTCACTATAAAGCTACACATAAAGCCTCTTTGGATATCGTTAAAAACCGAAACAGTTACTTTTTTCTTAGAGTATAGACATACACATATTCACACAAGCCTCTCCATAAGCCTAAATTAGATAATTCACTGTATTGTTCGTAAGCGGAAAGGAAGATAATTCTGTTAGACAGTAACGCTTCCTTACCTCGGTACCATAAACAAAAAGAAAAAAAACATAGATCACCTTCATTAATTCTAGAGAAGCACCTGTTCGTGAAAGATACGAATGGTGATTTCGTAAGACTGTTCAACCTTTCGATTTCTTCATCGCCGTTTCATATACTTGCCGTACGTCCAGATAAGGCACTACAAAAAGGTAGGCGTGACGTTTCCCTTTATTTTTGTTTTTTTCATAACGCGAGCTCGGTTGTTTTAATGACATATTTGTTACGTATAGGCCTAATTTACAGGTCCTACCTGAAGCGCCAGAACCTTCGATCAAACTTTCTGTACGTCACGTGACTGGTGTACTCATTGCCGCGCAAGTTGCCGAGCCAGACATCATAACCAGCATCGGCGAGCAGGAACGCTGCACAACAACCATTTGAAAATAAAATAAATAAAAAGCTATTCATAAAGCAGTTTTCACAATGTTCTTTCTCCTTACACTCGTACGTCTTTGATTTCATTGCTCTAAGGAGCGAAAAAGTAAACATGTATACGTTGACACTATAATAACTCATACAACGTGTAAAGATCCTACAATTGAAGCGCACGTCATCGGAGACACTGGGACTTTAATAAAAAATATAGCTAATAGGGCCACCACTTGTGTACCTCATTACAGCTCCTGAACATCGTAAACTGAAAGTAATGCGTACAAATCCCATGTCTGAAATCTTTATACTACAAGAACTAGATTTGTTGAGAAATGGTTGAACTGGGAATGCCACTGGAAGTAACGTCCTTTATTCGACTTGGCTCTTGGCTCCCATAGTAGTGGTGTGAACTCATTAAAAACGGCGATTTCTGCCATGCATAAGGGAGCATGGCGCAGCGCGGTTTGGGGCGGAGAAGGTGGAATGAGGGGAAACGCACGAAGGAGAGGCGATACGGGCGCCCACGACACCTGGCGCCAAGCCGGGGTAGCTCTCGTCCAATTACAAAACCGGTCGGTGTTTGGTGGCTGTGGGAATCAAACTCAGTGCCTCCCGCATTGAGTCGGATGCTCTAACCACTCGAGAACCGCAGTGGTTGTGCAGCAACTGCATTACTTAACTGCGTCTTACTGCACGCCTTGCTCGCCCCAACCCTAAAGTCAAAAGTCGAGGAAGAGAACAGCTATCTTGTTCGCCCAGGATGTAAGCGAAAGAAAGAAGGAGAGGTTGGTTTGGCCATTGATGATGGAAAGGATGACTGAAAGTTGGGCGAGTTGGTAATACATTACAGGAAAAATACAGCGCGCAAACGCACGGGATGAAGAAAGCTAACGCAACACAAGCGCTGCTTATGCACTTGTGTTGTGTTACCTTTCTTCGTCCTGTCCGTTTGCGCACTGTATTTTTCCAGTAATAGAAAGGATGGCTTGACGAGTTGAACCGTAGCGACTGATCGTGTGTACTCCCAAAGATCTATCTATCTATTCGGTTCGATTCCCAGTGCCGCCGGCCACCCGCCCTTTTTCTAAAATGGAGAGAAGGTACCTAAGCCAGGCGCTAGGTGATGAGGGTAGACATTTCCTTCGCAGTGGGCCTCTTTCTTTTTACCCTATGTTTTTTTCCACGCCCCTTTCCCCACCCCCTACGCAGCTGAACTACGGTCTATTATTCACAATGAAACGGTTCTCCCTAGCTTGCCATATTACAAACGAGAGAAAACCTCGAAGCTAGAGCTAATGGGCGTAACATCGTGGTAATTGCGCGAGAACTGAATGACATCTTGAAGCAAGAATCGTCGGAACTATACAATAGCTTAGCAAAAGGGGTTCAAGACATGCGCATAGTGTCCCCCCAGTTGCAGATTGTCTTATGCATAGTATCGGAGGTGCCAGTGAGCGACGGCAACCTACCAATAGTGGTTGTCGCCGCCAACAAAGCTATGTGGAAAATACATAGACCTAATGTTTTAGAGGCAGCGGGCATAGAGGAATACACAGGTGAGATGTGAATGAATGCTCTCATGAATGTTCCACACTTGACCTTAATGGATACGCAGACACCAGAGGGAAGTTGCTGCTCGATTCTGCGAGCAAAATAGTGTTGATGTATAGAACATGTGACTTAAATGTGATGGTAGATCACGTGGGAAATCGGAAACAGGCACTCTATCTATCTATCTATCTATCTATCTATCTATCTATCTATCTATCTATCTATCTATCTATCTATCTATCTATCTATCTATCTATCTATCTATCTATCTATCTATCTATCTATCTATCTATCTATCTATCTATCTATCTATCTATCTATCTATCTATCTATCTATCTATCTATCTATCAAAACGCCTGCGCGTGGGCGCTCTTCTAGTCGTCTCCTTAACTTCATGTGCACCAAATTGACATAGGAGGACATGAATGTATGACGAACACGCTTCAAAGGTGATTTAACAATAACGTTTTACTGTGAGCGTTATCACGCCCCGCGAGATGCATGGATGTACGACAAGCCCTAAACTGCTCCGCACTTAAAATATCACAACTCGAGAAAGAATCCGACCCAGACATTCTGCATAGCCGTCACGTATTCCACCACACAGCCACGCTGCTGCTTCAATCTTTTCCAAAAAAAAAAAAAGCCTACACAAGCGCCATGTCAGAGCAACGCCAACTGTGGTTGAATTGCTGGATATTCGTTCTTAAAATGACGTAATAAACCCTGGCTACGCAAGCTATAGTCAAGTATTGTTCGAATACGTCTACGAACAGTACTTATCATACGCATATTATCGCACCGTAGTGTGCGCTTCGGGGCGATAAAATTTACCTCTCTGCTCTAATATGAGTGCCCACGTTATCTCGGACCATGAGTTATACTTTACACGTCTGTGTAGTCGGCGTACCTTGCAAGCCCACGATCTGCGCACAACTACTAAATTCACACAAAGACACTGATCTACCTCGTAATACTTGCCTCAAAGCGAGAAATAAGACATAGTCACTAGTCTATCACTGCTTCGCATGAAATCGGTTCCCACAACGCGTGGAACCTGCCAAACGTTTTTGGCCTTCGTGGCGTGTATGCCCCCGTCCCGTTATACAGGGTACGCTCATGGCACCCATCCGTCTTCCATCCAGCCATTCGTTGCTTTACGACACCCCTCCTCCCGGGGCACTTTCGTGGTATAGTTCGAAATTCAACGGCGGGTGGCGCGTTCTGACACAAGTGGCATGGGTGAACGCTTGTGTTCATTTACACGGGAGCGCGTTCAAAATTCTTCAATAACGAAAGCATTATCGCTTCGCACAGAAAACTGAGTAGTGTATGTATTTTACGTGGTTAGAAACAGGGACAAAAATTGTAATATACACCTTATTACTAACCTTGTCAGTTTGGTGAATGACAAACATTTCTTTTCCAGGTATTTTGTAGATTTTATTGAATTATATGCAGCTTAGCTTAGGCCACTCTGCGATTTCTTTGAAGCATGCCGAGTGATATATTACTGGCTTTTAGTGGCACTAAATAGTACTTAAAAATTCTATACTCTTTCTTCGCTATAAGTGAAAAATATTGAAGATTTATGTACCAGCACGGTGCCTTGAACGCCTTGGTTGGCTGACAGCTTGAGAGAAAGCCTTCATTTTGTTTTCTTGTGTAATGTCTATTGCCGCTATTTTGTCATTGAGGTGCGCAAGAGATAACTGTGCCATGTAAGTCTACAATACGGGAACCCCGGACCATGAAAGTGTTATTTGGCCGGGGCAAGTGATTCTCTGCGTGAAGTGCGTCATGGTATTGAACAACCTTATAGTGGTAATGAGAGTAGAACACCAATGTTTAACTTACCCAGACTCTGTTCAGGAAAATTCATCACGAAATCAGCCGATGAGACAGCAAGAGCATGGATAACGAGAACCACTGGCTTGCTGAAGTTGGTGTGAGGTACATCGGGCTCATTTCCTGCCCCTTGGTATCCTTTGCATGCCCAGAATGTAACCATCTGCCGTGACGACAGTGTGCTCTTCTACAGGATAGCCTTTACTCACAATGAGCTGCGACTTGAAAAGGATGAAATATTCAAATATTCAGCAGCATAAGCGATTCCATCTATTAAAATTCAACCCATAGCAGTGCCAAATGTACTCAGTAATCCGCGGTTATAACAAAGCGATCGGGTTATATACATTAGTCTGAACTAGTATGCTTATTCCTCACGAATGTGAACACCTGTCTTAATTTTTTATGTTCTAATTATTTCTGAAGGAAGTGTCACTGCCTCCCGTGACTTCCTAACCTTCTCCTGTTGTTTAATTATATTGTAAGTTTGTTATTGTCCTAATGAATAGCTGATTATAAATCTGATTCAAGTTAGGCTGTGCATTTCGAGAGAAGAGGCTCTAGGACATCCATGGCAGAGCAATGCTGGCGCATTTACTGCGCGGGTGCTCAAAAGAGGTATATTGAAGTACATCCTTGTATAATAGTGGCATGCAACGTTCATGCTATGACACTAAAGTAGCGCTGGTGCCGAAGAGGGACGTCAATGGTACGTATACTTGCTGGCACAAAAAGATCACAACGCAATAAAATTTCCGTAGCTTCTGAAAAGTAAAAACGACTGAACAAAATAACAATAACAGCGAATCGATGTTAGCATCGATTCGCTGTTCACATAATAATGTGTTCACAGCGTTGTCTTGTAAGTACCGCAGTGTCGCTCGCGATGAAGATGTTCATCGCAAAATACATCTCTATAAATGCGTTTACAGTGACGTACTCACAATATAGCTGTGTACCAGAATTTGAAGGAGTCTTTTATTAAGCTTAGCGTGCTGTACTGATCGCAATGCATAATGATAATTATAACCTGTATACTGAAGTCAGAGAAGAAAAAAATTGCTGCTTTTTTTTTCAGGAAACAAAAAAGATTCTCCTTATTGAGGACCAAGCTGACGCATTTTTGAGCCACGTTTTAATGGCCTTACATCTCGGCGTTGTGTACTTCAGACACTTATATAGGTATCGAAAATTACTCACCACATTTCTCAGCGAATCGGCGTCAAAGTGGAATCCTGTCGATATAGATGATACGCAAAATAAGAGAAGCGCTGAGCGCTGGAGACGGTTGCTCGACGTGCGAAAAATGCTGTACATATTTCACAGTCAGATTGTTGCAGTGACATTCGCGCAACATGCGCAAGCTGGGACAGCGCGCTAAAGAACTTCCATGCTCGCTGAGGCCTAAAGAGGAGCAAGCACACAATCTATGTACATGTTCAAAGTATTAACGACAATATGAAAGAAAAGGTAAAGCGCAGCGGAAAAGATGCAAGCTGTGCTGAGTGACAATTTTTTTGCGACAAGCGGAAGTTACTCGCACGAATGTAGAAATAGCATAGCTGGTGAATCGACTACAGGAAACACGCATTCTTTCAGTATTACATTTTCAAGAGAGAAGGCTGCAACTAAAATATTCAAGCGCTTTATAGCAAAGCAGTTAGTGCAATTTTTGAAGGGGTTTTTTTGAAGGGCTTTTGAAAGGCTTTACTTTTAAAAAAAGAAAATTACATATACACAAAATTTGTAATTTTAGGAAATCTGGCAGGAAATTTTGTCGTAAAAGTGGCAAACCAGAAAGCTGAAAGACTGCAAGACGAACTTATGAAGCGCGCGTTTTTGTTTGGCAGAACATATGAAGGCAACACTTAATGTGAAGCTGCTGAAAGCATACGGGACCTTATGTCTAGTTTAGAATTAAGGTGTAATAGTTATGAGATGAAGGCTATTAAAAGTGGACAACAACAATTTGCCACATGAGGGAACCAAACCCTCAAAATCCGCATTGCTAGTGCCGTACAGTGCCATTGTGCAATGATGCCGGCCTTTCCCCCGTCCACTTTCTTGGTTATTGATGTAACCCTCTAATAGCTAGCCAGTGCCATTTGAGGCCATTTTGGCGAACATGAAAGATTCTTTATGGCCGATGGCATCACGTAGCAGGTGATCTTTACGGCCTGGCCGCTGACCAATCAACCTCGGCATGCTACCCAACGGTGTAGAGACCCTAACTATGTGAGTAATAAACAATAGAACATGAATGGATCGAGGGGCCTGTTTTTATTTTTAGACGCATGCATATGAAGGCGGAGGTAGTGGTCTCAGTTCCTACCACAAGCAAGATTTTATTCAATAAACTTTCATTTACTTATGTCCCATAATTACTTATCTTCAAGTGAAAAATTCAGATTGCGTTCCCTTGTGTTGTCTGGCATCTTTACCTGCTGCCTTTAGTACAATGGTTTTAGCCATAGTGGTGTTATTAGACCTTGATTCGCGTATTATAATTACGTGTTTTTCCGACCACCGTATTTATAGATACTGCCGCAAACTTAGATGAAAACGTGGTTACACAGAAACCAGGTACCCTGAGATTCCTTCCACGCAAAGCAAGGTCCTACTTCCCACAGAAAAGAGCAGAAATTTCGTTTTGCACGAAAAACTATGTTGGCAACTCTCATCTGAGTCGGTGTACTAATGTACTTTATATGAAGCGTCCGGTGAATCATGATGATGAACGGTTCTCTTTTTGCGCAGGCCACGCAATTTCTAGTTTTTTTTGCTCGATTGCATGCTAAATTGCGTGGGCAGCCACGGGCATTTACGAATTTTCTACGCGTCGTTGCGGATATTGTTCATGGCAAGAGCTGAGGTACAACATCCGCAGGATTCTCTTCGGCAATTTTCAGTTCCGAGAGGGCATCACACTCTTTTTATTTCTCTTTGTATGGGCGTAATGTAAACTTTTCTCATGCACTATGTTTGCTACGCGTTAACGTTGATATTGAGTGGGCGTCCTGTTTTAAATAAATGGCATGTACACTGACAACGCACGCACTAACAGGTGTGTGCCTTGTTAGTACTTTTAATAAACTTATTCATCGTCAGTATGTACGAATCAATACTCCTGACTAAATATAGGGTGTGCACTGGGTATGATCTTATACTATATGTATAATACTTAAAGGACTACATTTGATAGAGTCGCATGAAATAAGAAAAGTGAGCAGATTTCGTAAGCATCAGTCGAGTCACCATAAACCGCGTTGGGTGGCGGCAGTTATGGTTCCTGCGCTCGAAGAAAGGTTTACTGAAGCGTGGATATTGAGCGACGCTGACTGTCGACCAAGGGAAGGCGATCGGGCCCGGTCCAAAAGCCGGGGGAATGTGATGTACTAGTCATTTCGCAATGAGCTGGAAGCATCGCTATCAGCCAGGCGTGCGTATGTTCCCTAAAAATATTGGGGTCTACAAAGAGCATTCTTACTACTTAAAGGTAAAATGAACAAAAATACAAAAAATACAAAAACATAGAAATTATACTCGGAAGATGCGACTGTTCCGCTAAAAAACAGTTTAGTTCACATATTTTCGAATATTTGGATGCATTCTTGGAGGATTTTCAGCGCGCGTCGGCAGCACGCGAGGGTGAGCCGTGGCATCAGAGTCCTCGTGGCAGATGCAGGGTACACGTGTTTGTGTCTTGCTACTTCCCTTTCTCCACCTCTCCTTTACATTGCACCCTCCCCCTTCCACAAAGGCGCTAAGACGTGTCCCACGCTTTAGGGACATTACTCCACACGGGATTGTTGGCTGCCGGTGCCGTTTGTAGCGGTTCTAGAAACCGTAGTGGGAGCTGAGCGCACTGAGAGACACGGGCGACGGCGGGCATTGGTAGCACGCCCGTTTCCCGTGACGGTAATTTTACCTTATCTAGTCCGCGGAGCGTCTGCTAGATGCGGCAGTTTGTGAAAAACGCATTAAATTCATTACTTCCTGCTAGTTTCTGTTCGAAATGAAGGTTGTGTCTACCGATTCCAGAGCACAGTTTTTCAACCTGGCTAAAAATCTCGGCGGCAGACATTTTGAGAAGGGTCCCTTTAGGCTTCTGCAGTACGGCGGCAAATAACAAAAGTTAGACATATGCATGGGTACTTCCATGCCTCAGTGTTTCACCTGAGCGGTGTCTCTACACGCTGCATGTCTGACCATACACTATTCCATATCATACCTGCAGGTTTAAAACGACTGTGCGCGTAAGGAGAGCATGCCATGTGTTATGCATATTCATCAGCGCAACCGACTTGAAAAGAAATGATGTCTAGAGAAGTCAGCATTCTGAACTTCTTGTTCTCATTTTTCCTAGATCATTTGTCACTGACGCCGTAGAGCGTACGATCATTAGACAACAGTGAACGGTTCATAGTGTGCGCATTTCAAGGCCTCGTACGACTCTGGCCAAAAGTTTCAGCGCTTTGTTGGCGAGCTCTATAGCAAAATTTTCAAGGTCGCGAAATGCATTCATTTCAGAGGGTGCCGCAGTATATGTGCGGCCTACTGAAGACGATAAGAGCTCGGAATACTCAGTGTGTCACGTCAACTATTGTCTGCTGAAATTAATGATACCCTTTTGTGGTACGCGCTGCGACGCACACAGACGTTATAGACTTGAACTGCGAAGAATACTGCCGCGCGAAAAAAATAAAATAAGATTCCTAAAAATCAAAATAGTGGAACCTTACCAACTAGCCCCATTGTAGACATTGCTGCAAAATCCCTTGACACCAGATGTACGTATCTTGGAGCATAAGTTTTCTTGATATAAAGGGGGTAAAATGAAGAAGCTCCAGAAGCGTCCTCACCAAGTTAATACAGAGTTTGAGAATTGGGGACCCAAGACGCTGGGCCCCCAAGCTGCGTTGGGCAGCTTGCTCTTGCGTTCGAATGATCAGCAGAATTTGAGAATTGGGCCAACGCAGGCTGAGTTGGGTCAAGCGCACGGAGCGCCACGCGTGACGAAATTTAAAATCATGCGAGACGCGGACCATACTGCGCCGTGGCCCGCGCTGCGTCTGTGTCTTCACATTGGTGACCCAAGACGCCTTGGGGCCCCAGGCTAGTTTACATTTTTTGCGTCTCGGGTCAACTCGAGCGCGAGAGCCCAAGAGTGGCTTGGGTTCTGCGCATGCGCCCCGGCGGCTTTCAAGCATCTTCGGTCCCCAAGCTCCTTGGGGCCCCAATTTTCAAACTCTCTAATAGTGTCATTCTGTTCCGTAGCAAATATATGGAAGGCCACATGAGCTTGTACACTGAACACTGAATTCAATAACGCTGTTTCCCTATTGAAAATTTATCCAACATGTGGAATGGTGGATTCCGCCATCCACCATTATGGTGGATTATGAGGCTGGAAGGTGGTGAAATATCGTGTATGCTGTATGCTGGCGTATGATGGATTCTGGAGAATAACGGAGCGTAAAACGGCTATACAGCGTCAGGACCTCCATTCCTAGCTTTCACGGATAAATATTTGTATAGAAGGCGATGTAGAAAGGATTAGTACAAAAAAAGAAAGAAAAAAACATGCAAAATTTAAAAAAAGACATCCGGCACTAGGAGTCCAAACGCGCCACATTCGGACCCCGAGCCGAGTGCATTATCACTGCGCCACACTGACACATGATCAGCATTTTGTGGAATGACTAGTCAACATAGGCGTGCGCAGAGTTCCCCTTCAAGCGGGGGGGGGGGGGGAGGTTCGTCTCAGCGCCCCCCTTCGCAATTATATCAATGTATGGCGCTGACATTGCGACCCCCCCCCCCTAGTCGCCGCCCCCCCCTTCATATTATGTCAATGTGTGAGGTTAACCTTGCGCCCCCCTTTAGGTGGATAGCGGAGGCGGCCGCCACCCCTGCCCCCCCCCTCTCCCCCCGTGCGCACGCCTATGCTAGTCAACATACTAATTCACCGTTTGGCTCCAGCTTTGTATGCCTCATACTCGAGACAGACGCGATCATCACCTCCTACTAAAATGTGCATAGTTATAAAACGCAAACAAACATGCTGCTGGCAACGAATGGCACGTCAATAATGACAACAGCGCTAACTTTCTTTTGCAATTGACAATGTAACTCGAAAAAAAAAATCAAGTGGACCGAGGTGCGGGTAGAGTTTACCAGCAGTTACTGCCAAGCTTAATAGCCGTTTCTCGCTTTTTCCAAAGGGGGACATGTGCAGAGGCTTTATGTCGACTCTAATCTTATTCGATAAATACGAGCGTACACTTGATTGAGTATTGTGGTGTTCTTTTTCGCAACGTACAGCGCGGCCGTGCTAGCACACTGATCTAACGCTGTATCATTATCTACAACTACATAACAGCTGGGCAAAAAACGAGTACAGTACGCGGAAAAAATATGCCATCATATTAGTTCAGTAAGGCCACGGTGTAAGAAAAAAATCACAGCATATCCACGGAGTGAATGATGATGAGTGGGCGAAGCTGCGGAGGTTCATCGGTAAACCGTGAATCTTCCGTGAATTCTGCCCAGTACATCATCACCGACGTGAGATCGGGCGCGTTTATACTAAAGGTTCGATGAGTTATGACGACTTGCAGCTCACTTTAATTTTACATGTACGCTGTGAATTTTCATTGTTTAGAAAACCATTGCTTTAGAAAACACCTTGCGTCTTTCGTTAAGCACCTGGCGTCTTTTTCGTTTTGCTTTAGAAACATCTGGCGTTCTTTCGTTTTCTTTTTACAAAACATCTGGCGTCTTTCGTTGGTTTATTTCATCAATCAACGGCGTTTTGAACAAAATTTTTATTGTTTAATCACGCACAGGAGAAATCTCACCAGGCACTACCTTGGAGGTAAACAATGGCTGCTAATGGGAATGAGAGACAGAAGAAGTCGGCTTTTAGCTAACACTTACACTTCTACAGAGACAGAAGAATTCGGCTTTTAGTTAATGCGCACGCTGCGAATTTTTTATTGTTCAACAACGCACAGGAGAAATCTCCCACCGGCACCACCTTGGAGGTCAAAGGGTAAGACTTGTTACTCACTACTACGAGCACGACGAGGGACGAACGGGTGCCGCCTTAAGGAGCTTCGCCCCTAAAATAATTTAGGTGTGGACACTCTCCGCCCGCCGCGAAGCAGAGCGCGTCCAGATAATGTTCGCCTTTAATACATGCGCCGGCCGCAGTTTCGTGGGGGGCGCTGCGACATGGGGGCTTAAGAAACCTATTGCGACGAGGCGAACGCGCGTGGTTCTTCATTTTTTTTTTCACCTCATTGCATTTTTTTAAACGTGCACGCTAGCAACTAGAGCAAGGAACGCATACCGCGTTTCTCGCGACCATGCTCGCGACCGAAAAATGCGACGTGCGGGGAACGCGCCCCTAACAGCGTTGCGTGCGTAAAAGCGCGGCGTCTCGCTTAGAGCGCGTGAGCAGTCTTTCTGCTCGCTGACTTCTCACGTGCGCAACGCCGTTACGGACGCTACGCACGCAGCTCGTATTCTATAGTACATGCGCCGGCCGCGGTTGCGTGTGAGGCGCTGCGACATGGGGGCCGAGAGGAGGAAAGAGGCGAACATTATGTGGACACGCCGTCGGGCGGAGTGTCCACACCTAAATTATTTTTCTTACACCGTGAGTAAGGCGTACGAATTGACAAGCCTATGTTCTCGCATAAATGTCAGAGAAGTGTCGGCGAGTGCGACCGGCGGCGGTCGGTGTCCGGAGGCGTTTGCTAGAAGCGCGTCGCATCGATGATCATCGCTTCTTGTGCGGACACCGCACACTAGAAAAAAAATGCCTCGTTTAGGTTAGCCGATGGCACATCTGTGCTGTGAAGTCATTCGTACTAATCGGAATTGTGTATCCTGAAACCCAGAAGCGCCGATGACACGTAGACGGACTCGGTCGGTACGCTATGCCTAACCCTTGGTGGAAATCGTGGTGGTAGAATATGATGGTGAAAGTCATACTTGGTGCTGATTATCCCGACGCAGGCCGAAGGTAAAAGTGTGTGCATTTTAGATTTGCGTGCATTTTCACTGTTACTTTAAAGTGCCGCTGAGGTAAGTGAATGTGCAAGAATTGCCAGAGTTGCGTTTCTAGCGTGGCGGTATCAAGCCGCGGCTGTTTTCTGGTCTCCCCGCTAAAAGGGGCAATTGCGCAGCCAGCGCTCATTTACTTCTCGACGACTGCGCGCGGATGTAACACAGTCACCGTCGCTGTTCACACCGACAATACAAACATCACAAACATCACAATACAGCAAGACATCGCGGATGTAAACCTGATAAGTACGTGCGGGAAATGGAAACATTTGCGGCTCCACCAAACACCACCAAACTTGAGGCTTTGCTCCACCAAACTTGAGGTGGTTATTGACGCCGCATGAATAAAAGAAGCGTGCTAGAAAGCTTATAGATCGGTGTTGGCTTCTTGGAACTGCAAACATATTTTACTGAGCGTTCAACAGGAAAGCACTAGAAATTACAGTGATTTCACATAATGTCACGTGCACTTCCATCACGCCACCGTCATCCAGCTTGTTCACCAAGCCATCCACCAAAACATGTTTTGCATCGCCACATTCATTCAGCATTTTCCACTTAACTCCAAAGGAAGCTCGCCACCACCACCACCATCTGCCGCCATTCTTTCCACTCTCGCCATCATCAGCCATTATGACCGCCACAGCTTACACGACATACACTATTCTTTCCACCTTGTACACTATTGTTTCCACCTTATCCACCAAGAATTCCAGCATCCACCAACCCACGATTTTCAATAGGTTTTCCTTCTTTTTTCACGTATCTCTCTAGGTGTACGTGTTCATAATAAATACAGCGAGGATCACATAGATGGTGACGTTTTAAAGGATCAAGTGTTCGAAAAGAGATGTCTGAGAAGCCAATATTGCGATAACCTGTGTTGCTTGCTACCTTTAGCAAGATACACCACTTCGTCGTGATGAACAGTTCAGCGGTATCTACAGTTAGGTAACGTGGATTAGCATATGAATAAACGTCAGTTAGGGGAGGGGAGGAGTACATGGACATTAAGTAAAGTACATGGACACTAAAGAACGAAACAGGCAAGTGCAATGGCTTCTGACACCTGTTCATTACCACGAAATATTTAGACTGTTATTGAGTATCCGCAGCGACCCATCATTTTAACATTGTATCGTGAGAAACAAAACGTGATATAAATCTGCGTAATTTGCAGCCTGGATAAAACTGTAGTCCAAAAAATGCTAGCTTAAAATTTTATGCCTGCGATTCTTAACTTGCACCACGTGCAGGATCACTGTGCAGCTCTCCACAACATTGTGTTGCCGCTTCTTGCATCTTTTCGCTCTAATGCTTTCGGGGCACTCTGTTCGTGTCTACAAAATCGCAAATGCTACGAAGCTGTTCTCGGCTTTCTTTACACATTCTATCTGCAGCAGACACCGCGCTGAAGAGGCATCTTCGCCACCTTCGTTTCGTAAAGGCCGGTGTGTTTGTTTCGCTCAGGGGCATATTCAACTTGCAGCTTTTTTCGTTCCAGTCTACTGCCTCTACGCAATACGGCCGTCAATTTCAGGTTGTTCCTCTACTAACTAAATGACTCGGGGTTAATGGGCTGTCTCAACAACAAGCAGTGGCCAAAAGTATCACCTGAAGCAAGCCGAGCTACAATGTTGCCAAGTAGCAAATGAATACGCAGTCTTTGTTCACTGGGCTGTTTCTCGAGTCCCGAAAACAAAGGCCTTATACAGTCTCGTCCACTCAGAACGTCTATTCATGCTTTGTAACTTTAATAGTTTTTCTCTGTGCTTCGATTCTGTTCTGAAGCTCGCGCAGAAACTTCAACATTGGAGTACACGTGAGCAGCGCGAAACGCTACACTGATCCCTCTCGCTAACACTTACGTAGGACGCTCTAACATATCTCCCGTGTGCTGTTCGCTGGCAGCCGTAGCGTCCGTGCCCGTTCCGATGTTTACTCTGGGGATTCAATGAACGGGGCATTTGTCTTTTTTCGTGGGTGCAACAAAAATGCTTAAAGTGCACTCGTGTGCCAAATCCAGATAGAAAAGGGGTGCCGTAAGCAGTGCGAGCGCAAGTAATGCGCCCTACGGCGTAGCGCCAAATACTTGACCTTGTTAGTTTTAGAGGCAGCTAGGTATCGTTGCCGCCAAACCCTAGGCATCCACGTCGAATAGCAGTCAATTTCTGGTGACGAGACGCTATAGACCTTTTCGCTGTTTGTAAACACAGCTCCTGGACGGCTTCCGGTTTTGTACGCCGCTGTAGCCTAGTAGCATTGGCGGGGATAAAAAGCCTTAGCGAGTAGCCCGCAGATTTTCAACACTTTTCTCCCTGTGTCTGGCCAAATATTTTAAATAAATATTCTTCTAAGCTGCACATACAGCAGTACAAGAGTTAGGCCTTCACTCTAAGCGCCTTCCTTTTACCTGAAAGCGAAAAAAGAGTCTTTCCTTATTTTGGCACAACATAAAAAACACGCTTTCTGCTTCGGCGTTAGAGAGTGATAATTGAAGTTACCGGAAGTTTCTTCGGGTGCAACACGTGCTGCTGCTATCGCAATCTTCAAACCGACCGAAAAGGCGAATACGTAGTTTTTATGATCACCTGCCACGCGAAAACTAGCTCTCAGAGAGCACCTACAACAATACCATGAACAAAAATGCAAAGAAAGTGTTTGGTGGGTATGACTAAGCTACTATTTCAACATTCACTTCCGCGTTATTTGGCGTCATGTGTATCACCGGCCACTTTGTCCTGAGGATTGTAGTCGTCATTATTGGCCGCGAAGGTCTCCACTTCAATGGTGGGCGCTACGATCGTTTTGACGTCACACATAGGATGCTCCTGCTTTCCTTGCTTCGCACTTGTTGTGGAACGCCACGTTCGGGTGTAATTACGGTGCGCGAGGTGCATTTCTCAACGTGTGAAGCTTATTAGATGTGAAGCATCTTATAGGTGCGCGAGGTGCAGTTCTCAACGTGTGAAGCTTATTAGATGTGAAGCATCTTATAGCGGAGTTCAATCCGGTGGTGGTGGTGGTGTGCGGCGTGACCACCCTTAGTGCGCATGCGCAAGCCCTCTCCACTTCCCCTCTCCTCTCCACTTCCATTTCCTCCCCCTCCCCCTCTCCGCTACCCCTCCCCTGTACCCCTACCCCACTCCCCCTCTACACTTTCCCTCTCCCATTTCCCCCTCACCACTCCCCCTCTGAAACGCGGGCTCTACATGCCGAAACACTGCTTCGCATCACCCCATGGTCAACTTTTAGGGGCGAAGCTCCTTAAGGCGGCACCCGTTCGTCCCTCGTCGTGCTCGTAGTAGTGAGTAACAAGTCTTACCCTTTGACCTCCAAGGTGGTGCCGGTGGGAGATTTCTCCTGTGCGTTGTTGAACAATAAAAAATTCGCAGCGTGCGCGTTAACTAAAAGCCGAATTCTTCTGTCTCTGTAGAAGTGTAAGTGTTAGCTAAAAGCCGACTTCTTCTGTCTCTCATTCCCATTAGCAGCCATTGTTTACCTCCAAGGTAGTGCCTGGTGAGATTTCTCCTGTGCGTGATTAAACAATAAAAATTTTGTTCAAAACGCCGTTGATTGATGAAATAAACCAACGAAAGACGCCAGATGTTTTGTAAAAACAAAACGAAAGAACGCCAGATGTTTCTAAAGCAAAACGAAAAAGACGCCAGCTGCTTAACGAAAGACGCAAGGTGTTTTCTAAAGCAATGGTTTTCTAAACAATGAAAATTCACGGCGTACATGTAAAATTAAAGTGAGCTGCAAGTCGTCATAACTCATCGAACCTTTAGTATAAACGCGCCCGATCTCACGTCGGTGATGATGTACTGGGCAGAATTCACGGAAGATTCACGGTTTACCGATGAACCTCCGCAGCTTCGCCCACTCATCATCATTCACTCCGTGGATATGCTGTGATTTTTTTAGCGGGAGATTTTTTAGATGCGAAGTATCTTAAGGCCGAGCTCAATCCGGTGGTCTGCGGCGTGACCACCCTTACTGCGCATGCGCATACCCTCTCCACACACTTCCTCTCCACTCACCCTCTCCCCATCCCCTCTCCACTTTCCCTCTCCACTTTCTCTCTCCGATACCTCTCTCCCCTCCCCCTTTCCACTCTTCCTCTGAAACGCGGGCTAGACATGCCGAAATTCTCTCCTGCGCAACGCCGCGATAAGCTCGAGCGCATGCGCGTCCCCTCCCCTTCTCTCTCCTCTCCCACGCTGCCCCCCTCTCGCCCGCCTGTTGACCGCGTTCCCCGCTCGCCGTGTGAGAATTAACGGCCAAGCTAGATGGAAGATACGACGCGCGTAGCGTCCCTCTTCGCGTTCCACGACGCGAGGTCGGTAGCATGCCCAACGAACGCCAACGGAACGCGATCGTGCAAGTGCTCCGGCTTTGCATCGCCTCATGGTCCCCTTTAGCGGGAGATGGTGTAATTTTTTCAGCTGGAGATATTATCGCCGTATAAGTAGTGCTAGGTTGCCTGCAAGTAGCTTCAGCTCGTTGATGTACTGTTTGGTGCCGCAGTGTCAGACCTATGCGACAGATCCCACTGTAAGCGTTCATCATTACCCCAAATGTAAAAAACAATGCGCGGCACTTGGCTGGTAAAGCGGAAAGTGAACTCGCGAACTCGCGGGTCTGCAGCGAGCACTTTCGTGGCGGAGATTTTGTGTACGCCGCCGCAGCTAAGGTGTTCTGTAGCAGCTGACGTGTGCTCGCGAGCGCTCCCGGCCGCTTATCGCGGGTGTTTGTCGATTAATTTATTGATGCTGGAGAAGAATAACGACAGGCTCACTGTTAGTGAACAAACAAAAAAGCTCCCGCGTCTAAAATATCTCTCATGGCAAGGTCTTTGCGAAATGTAAACATTTTGTCACGTTTTAGCTTGCGTGAAAGGCGCTGAAATCTAAGAACGATACGTTGCCGACAAGTGTAAGCCAAGTCGAAATGTAAACGTATAACCAGCAAAAAAAGAAAAACGAAACAGCGATAATCGTCAATGAAATCGGAGCACAACTAAAAAGAGCAATGGAAAGGAAATCGCCCCTTTGTTTTGCAGATGCCAGGATCACTTCTAAGGATGTGTGGCGATGCAGTCCACTCACCATTCCCTCGTGTTCGTTGACAGTAGCGCATGTGCACCGCACGAGCGGTGGTACTACTTTTCAGCGGCACATTTCCCTCACTGTTACAAGTTCACTCGTTCGTTTTATACAAAGGCTGAGAATTCTTACGCGGAAAGTATTTCATAACGTATTAGCAGCTTGACTTTCGCGACGTTACTTGCATCGTCCTCCAATAGTTTTTGAAGAGAATTCGAACAAGAGTACTTAGTCGTCTCCTGCTCCTTAATACTTAGTAAGGAACACTACTAAGGGTTGTTAGCATGAAGTACATTAAGCCTGTCGCGTGCGTTCTGTTTGCTTTTACGACACATTCAAAGCTGATATATACCAATGTGACTGAATGAATACAGAATACTCACGTGATTACGCTTTTAGAAGTGACTGTTATGCTTTTAAAAAAAAAAAACAAGACTGAAGAAATAATTTTGTATAGAGAAATATATGTTGCGGCGGTTCTGGTGTGCCTCGTGCGACTCACTATAATACAAAGCTGTAACTTCACTAATGAACCACAGCAACGCGAATTAAAAGGCAACACTGAAGGCAACGTTCACGGCAGCGTGTGATGTGAATGCTTTGTTTATCGCTTCAAAGTGGTACAATTATTTAGGACCATCTTTTTAATAGCCTTGTATTAACCTCCTTACGATCACTGTGAAGCTTAAGAAAATGCAATGTAAGTCACATTGGGGCATTAAAAGCATTGCATACCAAAAATAAAGGTTACACTTTCGTAAACATATCAAAATATGGGTGCTAATTTATTCGCATCTTGTAGTCATCTTATTGACAAATCCAGGTCAATGTTTGGAATTACCTAGCGGTCCACTACAAATAAACATACTTGTATTCTAAAAACAGCATTTCGTTGCAATAATCTATAGAAAACGGACATTTACTCATGCGTGGTTTCAAAGAATCGTGCAATTTGTTTATTCAAAGCATAGAATTTTTCCCAAATAATGTAAAGCATATTACTCGAACCAAAGCCTGCTAAGAAAATTATAAACACTCAAATGAAGTGAAGTGAGTCAATATCATCAAAAGTCAGAAGGGCAGGCAGTAATGCCTAAGAACGTATGCGAGAAATCGCATCGCAAATTTGTTTCCGCAAACTGAAGACCTTGAAACAGAAGTCTGCCGTTGACAGCATGTTCTGTCTTCATTGGCAATGTCGACAGAATATAAAACCAGAGAATCAAAAATAAAATGCAAAAGGCAGTGCTGGCCAGTACTTGACGTTATAAAGGAAAGGAAATGTCACTTGCAAGGGTTCTTTCACCCTCTGCCCTATTTAGCTTATTTCAACCTCCTCCCCTCCAACAACTTTATCCGTTTGTTTTGCGTTTTGTCATAGCTTTCTTTTTGCCTTTATTCGAATTTTGCAGCAGTATCGTAGTTCAGTGGATCGCTTCTGCAGTCGACTGTGCGCGCAGCGACCGACTCCATTACAGCATGGCGCTAAATCTTCATGGCCTCCTTATTGCAGTGTTCTGAGATCAGCAATTCTGCCTTGCAAATTCCTGCATGGCGCTGTATATTCAGATGACCTCCAACGTCCCGTTCTTTTCTTTCCTCCACCGAGCATCAATTCTTATCCCCTGCATAGAAATTTTTCGCGTCTCGGTATTGTAGTATGTTTTTAAAGACCATAAGTCATTCTTGGGGAACTTAAACGCAGAAATTTTGGTCTGTCTTTCTGTATTTCTGTTTGTCGGCACGTCACTCGATTCAGCCACCCGGCCAAAGTTGAACCACTTGCCCAAGGGCCAGCCATCTTGAACGGCTGACTAGGTTCATACTTGTGTACATTGTTGATCAAAAAGCAAACATTACGCATATCTGAGGCACAACATCACTAGGTAAGTATTAGGTGGTTAGTTCCTTTAATAGAAAATACATTGATACGTAATTCTAGAGACCCTAGTTTCTTAAGCTGCGCTGAAAATGCGACTGCGCTGAAACTTGCCTTCCTCCGTGCCCTCTGCACGAGCTCATTGTTGTGTTCCGGTTTCGGTACAGTATTGCACTATACGAATGCCATGGGGCGCCGCTCTGGCATTCCTGTTTTACCCAGGCGACGTGTAAATAAAAGAGTGTGTGGAGAGTACTCGTTGAGTGCGGACGTTTCTTCTGCTTCGGCGCTTCGCGCCAAACCGCGTGTTCGGAGTGGCTGGCGTCCCCGCCGGTCGCGTTGGTCACCGCCGGTCTACGCCTGCTGCTGCGCCGGGACTACCAGCCCGCAACACAGCACTCATGTTTCCCGACGTATTGCGAGCTGGCGTCCATATCTCACGCAGCGCCTCTTCTATCGTCTTTAGACGACATTTGCAGCGAAGCACGCAGATACGCGGCCAATTTTTTTTACTGCATTAGCAGTGCGACCGTCAACTCGGAAGAAATTATCTGCTGAGGCCATGCGATGGTGCCTGCGACTGCGTGCCCCCGGAATGGCTGGCGGCAGTTGATTCGCGTAATCAGTCAATAAACAAACAAACAAACGAACGAACAAACAAACAAACAAACAAACAAAAAAAAAACAAATAAGAAAAATGCTTCGACAGCGGCATCCGCACTCTTAGCCTCTGATACCAAAAGACGATGCTCTAATCACTACGCCGCAGCTTTCAAACGTCTTTAAAAACGTCACCGACGATTACTATACTGCCTCACGCAAATTCTGAGGGCAGCTTCGTGTGGGGCAAACCTAGGCTAGCGATTGGGAAGGCGATACGAACACAATCCGATTACGCTTTCGCGTTCTCCTCTGGGAAGCAAAGCTCAAGCTTCCTTCAAGTTTATTAATCGTATGATCTAAGGAATATATATATATATATATATATATATATATATATATATATATATATATATATTGCTCTCTAATTCTGATTGAATGGGTAGGCTTTATTGCTTCAGCTCTGTGCTTGACAACATTTGTAAGCACTGCACTGTGCAGTCGCTGTCTTTGAAGGCGTCTTTACGGTAGGTCAGTACTCGGTGCCGCAGTGCAGGACATAACTAACGAAGCCAGATGTCAGCCTTCTCACGTGTCCGTTGCTTATGAAGCTTCGTGAAGCTTGTATTGTGAAGCTTAGATATGGTAAACAGCCACCGGCCACAACATGCGCCTGCAGCCAGCACTTTCCCGAGGAAGACTTCCACTTCGGCGTGGTGCTGCGATGTTCCCTGGGGAGCAGAAAACGCTGCCTGAGACGCTCGCCCTCGCACGCTGGTAGGCTAACGACGCCTTTCTCCCGCAAGCTGGCCCGTATGTTGCCAGCTCCATATAGACACCGAGATTGGGTTGATTCCTTCCCAAATTCATGTTGGCCCATCGCATCATTATTTCCTTTCGGCGAAGCCGTATGTTTGCTTGCCGAAAAAGTACCATGCCTTTTACGTTATTAACGCAATTTTGTCAAGAAAATTGCTGCAGAACTTACCAAAGATGTTGCACATGTAATCATAACAGTCCGGTCTCTTCACCTTGTTTTACCCTGCTTTGCAGCTAGATGCTGCAATAACTTCTCTGTTTTCCCCATGTGATTCCTATAGCTCATGCGGGTCGTATACTGCCGTTGTTTGGACAACAAGTCCATCGAACATTGATATGTGATATTTTTTCGCCTTCGCGCAGCACGATGCCGCATGTTTCGCCTCGTAGACTGATTCTCCTTCCAACAGCAGTCGTAAAGCCTACAGTCTTAAGCATTTTTCTATGAACGTTTTGACGCTATAGATACTGGCGCGTTCACTGGAATAGAAAGGAGGTGGTAGGAGCCATGTTAAAAAGAAACATGGTTGATCCCTCAGTCACAGGAATCGCAATAACACGAAAGTAAATCGTGTCCTTACAGAAGTAACTGAATGTTTACTGTACATTGATATAAGAGAGTTTGCACAATGTATATTGACGTCTGGCACCTATAGCACCGTATAACGTGGATGTGCCCACTTTTGATGATTGATGGTACATCTCCATCTTGACGACTAACGCCCCTGCGAAATGATTAAACAAACCCTTGTGGTAGCTCTAGTAGTTAATGGTGAACGCGTAATCAGAGAACGAGGTGTGATAGCCAGAAGAGTGTCGCATATTGGACGCAGAACTTGCTCGCTATTCCGCGGTATGTTAAAATGTGATTGAACACGACGGCCGGACAAGAGGGAAACGCAAAGCGCGTCGTGCCGCCCCAGTAAACCGGCCGCGATTTTTCTAGGGGCGAGCTCGTGAGCGGGGAACGTGGTGTTACAGCCAGGTGAGGCAGGCGCGCGTCGCAGAGCTATGAGCGAGGCCGACGCTTTTACAACACTTGGCTAAGGTCGCCACCTCGCGGTGTGTTAAGGCTTCTATTCAAAGAACTTCTATTGAAAACGCGCCGAATGGGACGGATGTATAACGCTTTGCAGGTGCTAATCTCGGAGGCCACAGTAATGACGAATTCCTTTACTGCTCCCAGAGGACAACACCAACCCGCCGACCGGGAGAGTGGTAGATATAAAAGGCGCGTTTGTAAAGCCTCTACATTCTGCGACCGTGGGGCAGTGGATAGCGTACCCGGCATCTTTTGTTGCAGACCGAACTGTCGTGGGTTCCATGCCCGTTGTCGGAACTTTTTTCTTTGCCATCTGATCGTGTATAATTTGTCGACGTCATTTCCGTGACGGAAATACGTCACTGAAGTCTTGGTGGACCCCGGCATAACACACTTTCGTGTTAAAAAAAACGTGGCTGATCCCTCCGTCATGAAACGCGATCGCTCTCCCGCTGTGATCTCGCGTGCACGAGTGCGGCTACCATGTACTGGGGAGTGCGGCCCCGGCAAGTGGCGGCACCCCGTGGCAAGGAGCGCATCGGATCCGAACGCCGCTCTCGATTTACGTCGGCTATCGGCCAATAAGCATGCTATGTCTCTCGGCACGTAAACTGGCAGATCCGCGACGTCAACGTGCAGACGCCCCGCTCACCGACGAGAGTGAGAACCGGCCTCTGTTTGAAAAGAGGGTGCCTGGGGAAACGGCTACTTCGCGCTCCGCTTGTGGCCTTTACGCGGCGCGCACGACTGTAATATTTGGCAGAGCAGCTCATAGCCGTGTAAGCTTTCCACAGGATGTGTTTTTTCAACAAGCCCAATGGGTGCTTCATGACCCCTTTAACTGCGTCGTCGCTTAATCATTCTCTATCGGCGCTAGTAGTGTCCTGCCGCATTACTTCACTTCCAAGCTGACAGACGGCGGTACCACCCCGCCCCGCCAAGCCCCACGAAGAGAGAGCGCCGTGCGAGAGAGACTGTGTGAGATATAAGGCGCGTTTCTGGAGTGGCGTGCATCTGCGTTCGTAGCTTTGTCGGTAAAGTGCCGGGCTTTTACGTCGCGGCCAAGAAGTCGTAGGTTCGATTGCCGGCAGGGGAACACTTTCTTACACATTTTTTTACTTACTCATCCGTTAGCATTCATTTTATCAACGTCATATCCGTGACGGAAATACGTCACTAAAGTCTTGGTGGACTCCGGCATAAAACACTTTCGTGTTTGGTTGATCCCCCCGTCATATGAATCGGTATAACACGAAAGTAAAACGTGTCCTTACAGAAGCAGTTGAATATTTAACACACATTGATATAAGGGAGTTTGGACAATGTGTTTTGGTGTTTCCACAGCTACAGCACCGCTTAACGTGGATGCACCCACGTTGACACTAGGTGGTACATCTCCATCCCGAAGACAAAGGTCCACGATCAATGATTAAACAAACGCTTGTTACCCCTTTTGCATGTTAAAGATCTATTGCGAGCGTAAGCGGGGAACGCACTGTTACAGCAAGGTGAAGCAGGAGCTCTTGGCAGAGCTCTTTTTGTATGGATGAGTGCTATGAGCGAAGCCTACGCTTTGCCTAATGTCGCTACCTCGCGGTGTGTGAAGGCGTCGACGAAATTGCGCCTTTCTTATTAGAAACGCACCAAATGAGACGGAAGCGTAGCAACGACGCGTTGCAGAAGCTAATCGCGGAGGCCACGGTCATGATGCATAACTTCACATTACCATTTACCAATCCCAGAGAGCGACATCACCCCGCCGACCAAGAGCACTGCGAGAGGAAAGTGAGATAGAAAAGGCGCGTTTGTAACGTCTCCACATTATGTCACCATGGCCCAGTAGATAGCGCGCGCGGATCTGTTGTCCTGTACCGAGAGGTCGTGGGTTCGACTCTTGTTGGCGGAACTTTTTTCTTTGTCATCCAATCGTGTGCATTTTGCGACGTCATTTCCGTGAAGGAAATACGTCACTGAATTCTTGATGGACCCCGGCATGAAACACTTTCGTGCTAAAAAGAAGGCATACTATATGCTCATGTTTGTGTTAACCCCAAACTATGAATCCACTGGATTTAAATGAAGAAGTAGTGGGAAAATTCTCGCTGTGGAGACAAATAAGCGTGCAACCCCACTTGAGCAATGATGGTATAATGAAATGTCCAATAACCTATAAGAAAAAAAAGCAATCTTGCTGACGCTGCGCCCGTGCCGCCGTAGGCGTCAATTTCCTTAATTCTTTTTAAAGAAAGTATTTTCTAAAATATTTGATAAGATTTACGTAAGAACGGCTACTTCTGTATACATGAATGAAGGGAATTTTGAGGGCTTGTTTCTTTGTTTGACACAACTTCAATGAAAGCCAGAAGATCACGAAGTCAAGCAGTATATAGGGGACGTTAATTGCACTGTTTGAGTGTACTGTCGTAAATGTGATATAGATGGGAAGAAAGTAAAATGGATGAAGGGACAACTTGCCGCCGGCAGGGACCGAACCTGCAACCTTCGGGTAGCCCACCGGATGCTCTGCCAATTGAGCTACGGCGGCTGTCCTCCTCTCGGCCACTTCATTGGATATTTACGTGCATATCATATATTTGTTTGTCGGGTGTTTATGTACTAAAAACACCCCAAGTGTTTTTGTACAACATGCGTGAAACCTCTGCGAAACAAACAACCCGAATGCTTGTGGTGTTAAGGGGCGCTTGTGGAGCCGTTAGTTACAAATTCGAAATACGTTGTCACGAAATGCAGAATAGTATTCGGCGAGGTGCATTTCTTGCGCAGAGGCGATTGTGATGGCTTCACCCTTTCGCAAAGTATTTGTATTTGTGCTTACGCCATGTTCTTCTCATTAAACCGTTACGTCAAAGTCAGGGCATGGATTCGGGCTATAGCCTTTAATCGTCGTCTTAGTCGCACTGCTGCCATAAACCGGTGCTCCCACAGTTTGCTGGACAACGCGACAGAAACTGCGCGATGTCCAACGGTAAAGAATCATATCGCTTTTCAAGTAACGCCTTTGCGTGAGACTGCCAGTACGCCGTTTTTGCTATTTGATAAGCACTATTGTCGTTTCATACGCAAATTCCTTATTAATATGGGTGAACTCGGATAGGACGCCGTGCTATTAACCCTATCCCACGCAAAGCGCGTCCCGCGTATTCACTGCTTTTCTAACAATCGCTGGAATCAAATATTTTTTTCTTCTTGAGAACCGTGTTTCTTTGTATGGCAAGCAATTATGTATATATCAGACAGGCTTGGCCTCATTCAAAGGAAATTGTTATGTTCAACGTATGCGAAAAGTGGAAATAAATTTGGCTATCAGTTTTGTGATATCCAAGTGCTTCTCCGTACGGGAATGCTATAAGACCCTGCTATAATGATGAAAAAATAATCCTCTCAATGCCATTGTTTTTATAGAGCGGAGCAGGCCTAGTCGATTCTCAGTTTTACTTCACAACCCATTCGAAATGTCTTTTCGGACGCAACGCAACACCATTTGCGTGCAAGGCTCATAAAAGATAACATAAGTGCTGAATACGGCGTTCTTTATTTTTTGGTGCTACGAGTGGTGCTCCGTGTTGCTTCGCCTTGTCGGCTAGCGTCACGCTTTACTAGCCAAACATCAGCTAGACGGTTCTGACCATTTCTGCTTCTCTTTCATTTCATTACTGCTGGTTATGTTTGCGGCGCTGCTTCGACAGGTCCACTGCACCCTCTTACGTATATTTACTAATCCCCCTCACTGCCAAGCAGCATTGCTGGTCGGTGGAGTAGTTTCTTCTTTCCCCCTACATTGACCGTATTTCAAGCATTCGCGTATGAAGCCTCTGTAATTTGTGAATGCAGCTTTGTATTCGTTGCAATTGAGCTTGCGCGTGGATTCTTACCGATAACTGCTCAGTGCGCATTCACTGCGCTTGTTGTAATATTCCCTTCGACATGAATCGCGCTAGTATTTCACTGTCTTCGTGCTCACGCAAAAGAAAACACAAAAAGTACATTGCGTGCGCTTTCATCCTTATCCTCACAACATAAATCATTTATTCGTACAACATTCTTTCGGAACCTCCCCCCTCGGGTGACCCCGAGCTTGCGAGCTCGGAAACACTGTTTAGGGAAATTAAGAGTTTATTTCATTCAATTAATTCTGGCCAAGCATAACTGGCGATTAATTATTTATATTAATATATACGCAGTAATAATAATAAAAATTATTCAGGTTTAACATCCCAAAACCATGATAATATTATGAGAGACGCCATATATACGTATTGCCAACAGTTAAAGCTCACGGGGTCCAATATGCCTTAAACTAAGGACGATTCAAAGGCGAAAGCCATTGTGGCTATTTGATCATCATCATCGTATTCACCATGATCGGAGCTTGAGAGGTCGCGTGAGCAGCTGCACACTGTTTTGATACTGTGACTGATGATGATGAATTATAGACCAGCCCTTTGTAATGGGTTGGGAGCTTCACAACCACCAACTCGATAAGCAGTTCACATGGTGTGATGTCTGGTGGAACTCTGTACTTCTGCCGCGCAATATTACATCCGTTAACGTGAGGGCTTGCCAGGCATGAAGACTGCATAGGGCCATTGTCTAAAGCTCTATCAAGCACTTTCATGACTCTCTGGTCGAGTACTTGTCCGGCTTCGATTCCTGTTCGAACACAAATATTTATTTGATTTTTATGAGGTCATGTGGGTTTTGGTTCCATATGTCACGTTTTTAAAGAGCAGCGTCTGATGAAGCACTTCAGTCTGGCTCCAAGTTCGTTTACTGTGTATACTCAGTGTTACAATTTTGTTTCGCATGAATAAAATGGAGTCGTATTAAATCACTAGAAACTGATTGAAAGCATCCCCTTCCCCATGTACTCTCGGTTGCTGCGTCACGCGGTTAGTTCCGAGCTCCCGAAATGAACAAAGTCGGGCGAGCTCTTTAAGCTTGGTCGAAATCGTAGAAGTACATGAAAAAGCTGCGGAAGGTCTGTAGTGCGGCATATCTTGTAAACCAAATAGTTCCTGAGTGAAGCCACAGTTAAACTGTCAAATTGATCAGAGTCTCGAGACATTCTCTCGTGGATGATGCTTCCTGACCTCCCACAAAGCGGTGATTTTAGCCACCGGAAGAACCAGGGGCGTAGCAATGGGGGGGGGTTGGGGGGGTTCAAACCCCCCCTCCCGAAATTTTTCAGTTTTGCTGGCGTATATATACACGCGCACATACAAACACACGCACAAACATACATAAAGTATGGTTGAACCCCCCCCAAAAAAATTTCTGGCTACGCCCCTGGGAAGAACTTTATACATATCCACGCTTGCACGCCTGGTATCGCGCTTGTTCGGTTCGTCGCAAATATTTATAAATATCAAATATCCGCACAATTGGTGGGCAGTTCACCAGCATGTGTGTGTTGGATACCTTGCGGCTCCTATCGATTTTTCGAGCCGCGGACAAAACTGCGAACTTTGTTCGAAGGATATTGCGGAGCGATGCTAGTGGGAGATCGAACACGTTAAACCTCGAGCGTCCTCTCGGTAGATTCAAACAACACTCCTGTATTGAGCTTTCGCGCGTTTTATTTCTAATGAGGCCTACCCGTAGGGAACGTCCACTAATGAGCGATGCAAGCATTTTCATTTCTGTCTTAACTACGATCCACTGTGTTACCAACTTTCTACCGACCAAATTGCACGGGGCGGAGGAGTAAACGGTGCTAATTACACGACCCGCTTTCAACACTCGGCGGGCACACGAGGAGATAAAATATTCAAGGGATCCGTTTTCCTACGTGCAGCACTTGCCGCACTGACGTGTGACCTCGACATTTAAAAAAAAACTGGCCCAGTCGTGACACGTCCCATGATTAAAATTCTTCTTCAGCTCAAGTCTGTACGCTTAAAAATAGTATTGTTATTTGTGTATTTAGAGGGATTAGGTCGTTTAGTTTACTTGAATTGCAGTAAGATAAAAAAGCGTAGTAAAATCTTTATGAAGCGGGCTATCTAATTAACGCAAGGCGCTTACCATGTAACGGTGTTTGGAAAAATAACAGCATCAACATCTCGAATGGATTTTCAGTAGGTAATTCTGTGTTACGAACTTTGCATGCTGCCACTTCCACTTTATTGTTTGTTTTTTGTACATTTGCATAAACACACCGTAAAAATGTTTAAGCAGGGCAGGTGTCACCAGCAAGCATTTTTTTTACCTTTAGCGCGTATACACTTAGAATAAATTCTCCTTCAAACAAGTTTCTCGGATTGAGCATGGACGAAGGACGCCAACTGCTTCACGATAAGACATAGTGAAGGTTAGCGGCGTCTGCGGCTTTTCAAATAATAATACGGAGTTCCTCCGATTTAGACGGCAATTGCGTAAGAGCTGCCGTGATAAATAAGCAGCACGCGCCCTGAATCTGGCGCATTCAGTTTTGGGGCCACTTCAACGTAAGGCAGGACAGTTACATCCTAGCTATGCGCACTATTAACCGGCACGCTTGCTTACAGCTCGTACTCCATCTTCTCACGGCGATTCCAGCAAACAACTCTGCAGCAATTCAATAAATGATTATTCGCAGATCCAGGCGAAGCATTCGAAGACCAGTGGGAAGCTCTGCTGGCCGCGGAGGACCCTGACAGCCAGCTACGATTGGTGAAGAGGGCTCGGGCGGCGGCAGCGAGCCATGGCTACCTGGACTGAGGAGGTCACCCTCCTTAGGGCTGAAGTACAAAGAGCCTGGTTGAAAATAAAGTTGATTTCTCTCTCTCTCTCTCTGAAATTTAAAGAACCCAGTAGATGCCTTCTGTGACGAATGTAGGCGTTAATGCGATTTCTTGTGCTGCAGTTCAACGAGGAACCGTATTGCCAACGTCTAGATTCGGTCATACTTTAGCCGTCAATGTATGTATCAATAATGTTTACATACATAGACACACTTTAGCTCTCGTAGAATCCCCCCGTCCTGCTAAGGAAAATCTATCAGTTGATGTAATTAGCTTTGTATGCCTTTTATCAGCGACAGTTTGCTCAATTCACTGATTATACTGAAACATTCGCTGCTGTAGACGTAGAACGGCACCGAAGAGCTGACGCCAAGTTCCAACAACTGACAATCACTATAACTTTGAGACCTCATGACAGACGAAAACTACCGAGACATGTAGAGCCCTTCTAGAGTGAAAACTTCCTCACTCAACTATCAGCGGCTTTAGCCGGAACGACACCAGGCGTCCGGAAAAACACGGTCAGGCAGTTTTACGGCTCGCAGTCCGCGCCAGACGTCGTCTCTGCTGTTCAGAAACCGAACAATGCAGTACCGGAATTACGACAGGCTAGAGCGGTTGTGACGTGACGAGGCAGAGGAGGTGGGAGTAGGGAAGGATCGCAATAAAGTTGCATACACAAACAGAAAAAAAAAGAACCTTCCAATGCGGTGTGATTTTTTCCACAGATGCAGTGCGTTTGCAAAAAGACAGCAATTCAGAAAATCTCGTGAGACGCATTTGCGGTTGCCAGAAATAATAAACTTGGACGTTCACGTGACAGGATTTTTACGATCCGCCATTCGGAGTTTCATGTCGTCGCGTGCTATGACCAGAGTTCCATCGCCAAAACGAAATCCAACTCACCAGGAGCAGTATTTGCTTTTCCTCTGCGGAAACCGCTAGTGGTCACTGGTTAGCCTATCCGCCTAAGCCAATAGTGAAGCCGGAAAGAATAGTCGTGTACATTCTTGGGCATTCGTTAGAATTAGCTGACGCTTCCATTACAGGTTCTTGATATGCCAATATTAAGCAGACAAGAAAGCAAACTCTTACAGAACATGAACACGTTGTGTAACACTGAAAGTTGCAAGAACGTAGTGTTTTCTTTTTAACATACCAGAAGTCCTAACGTGTGCACAAAGACTACACAATAAAGGTCACATTTTCACTGTTACACTGCGTAGTATATGGTTACACATTTGTGTTTAAATACCAAAATAAAGACATATAATATAACTATGCCCATGAACAGAAAGGAGTGGAGAAGGCCTTAGTGTCATCAATAATCATATTTTACTAAATCTGTGGTGCATAGTAACGAACACACACAAATGTTTTTTTTTTTCATAAATACCACACACTGCGAATGGCTTCCTTTGTTAGGCTGTAGTAAAGATGGAATCTTGGCAAAACATTCGGAACAGGCATTACTACTGAGTGACATTCAAATGTAGTCTATCATAATCTCCTAATGACCATGCGCACTAACATATTGCCACGCGTGCTGTAGATACATGAGCAAGTGCTGAACGTACCAAAGGCAGAATTAAAAGTGAACCGCCATGGCTACGCTCGAATGAAAAAGTGCTAAGTACTTAAAACACGCAGACATGAAGTTTGCTCAGGGTACACCAATGTTACACATGTTCATAAAGCACTCACTGTTGGTTTGATTAGGTTATGTCCAGCAAGTGAACGAACCCTTGATCCATTCCCCTTGTTTCGTTAAACTGAATTAATATTATCTATATATGCTTTTCTCGATGAATTAATCGTTACCTGGATATCTAAGACAGAATATCTTGAAGCAGCCATTGCTGTTACAACGTTTATATGGCGCAAAAGCTGCAGGTGTCACTAAGTCACGGTGAGTTGAATTGTACACGCTTTAGCCCTTTAGCAATAATAGCGCTTTTACACTCTTTATCAATTCAAGACCTTATTGGTTGGGTTACTGACTTTCACTTCTTCCTGCAATGCTCAGGTTCCGGATACTACCATTATCACCAGCCATTATGCTGCCACAACTTTATCTCGATGAAATGTTCGGTATCATTGTTTATGACAACGTTCATGTGCATTATTAGCAGCAATAAAAACCTCTGAAAATATTCTTGCATTTGAACACCAAAAAAACTTGGAACGTTTTACTATGTACATTGTAAATATTTAAGCCAGACTTGGTAAAACTGCACGCGTTCTCTTTGCACGGCCTATCACAAATTTGTTACTGGTGGAAATTTAGCTTCTATTTACAATGGCTGAAGTCATTATTCGTTTGAATACGTATTTTGGTAAGTTTCTTTCTACATTTTACACTGGCCCGTTTCGTGTTTCGTTGCAACGTAAAATGCAATACACAAAATCTTTTATTATGGCAGCGCTCGCTTTCTTTATTTGCCTTATGACCGTATCTCTTTAGTTGGCGAAATTTCATATACGATGGTATTCTCTTTTCAGTTCCGGCATTACTGTGTCAGAAACGCTCTCTGGGCGCTGGTTGCCACTGAAATGTTCTTCGTTGGACAGTCTGGTAAGCGTTTTTTGCTTTACCAGGAATCAATGTTCCATGAATCTGCACAAGGCTTGGTAAACAGCTGACAAAGTTTGAAAATGTGCTTGCGCATGAGCTCTTGCTTGCAAGAACATCCTCTCCAGTTCACGATTTGTTGCACCTTCAATTACCAATCTTGTGGCTGTTCTCGTTTTTTATGTGACCTGTAGTTGCTTATGATGTGCGCTTTCTGCTTTATCACTGCCTCCATGCGGCAGCTATGACGTTTAAGCTTTTTCGGGTTTCAGGACTGCCTAGTGTGTAGTGAAGCCAAGCCCGTAGCATGTGCAACACAGTGATCTTCGTTGTAGACCCTTGAAATCTGGATCACCATCCAGAAAGTACTGTCGACATGGACCAGGGTCATGAGCGTGCACACGAGAGGTAGGCAGGGTGGGCGGCTGCCCCCGATAATCACTTAGGAGCGGGGGCGCAAAGTCTGCCCCATAGGAATACTCAGTTATGCACGTAGAATTTTGACGATAATGGCTGCCGTAGGCCCCTAATGTTGTATTAAGAACTGTTTACTTCCCATCTTTATTTGAGGAAAGCCAGGGACCAAAGGTGCTAGGCCATTGTGAGCAGCGCATCATCGCTTCATTTCATTTTTAATTTTTTATCTTTTGTGAAGCATTTAAAGTGTCCTTTGGAGTCGACCAACGGGGCGGGGGGGGGGCGCTGTATTGAAATTTGGCTCCCCTTATGTGGAACTCTGCGCACGCCTATGACCTGGGCAACTACGAACTTTCATCATTAGAACTTCCGCTAAGGCACACTCAGAGTTGCTTGACAAGAGAATCGACATTTTCACCATCCTTTGATGAGGCCTTGTTCCTTATGTTCTCGCTGTTTCCCGTTTGTTGTGTTGTACTTTGTGCAGCGAATGGCCTAACAGCCACTCGGTAAGCCTGTTGTGGCTCCTGAACCGTATACACTGCCTCGGTTAGGCCTGAGATCTGGAAAGGACATTGGTTCAGAAAGGCGGCAATCTTGTTAAGACCATGTCACTGATTTTGCCGACCTGAGTGCTTCCTGCATTTGTGTCCACGCGATGGCCTGCACTTCCTCTCGGTGCTTTTGCACTTTCTATTTCTATTTTAATTATCATTTTCTATTTTAATTATCCGCACACCTCTCGAGGGAGGCGTAAGAAAGAATCGCGTTGACGCTATCGACGACTCAGTGCTCCTACTTGGCCTTCAACAAGTAGCCTTGCGAAAAGACTGCATCAGCATATTTGTTACCCTTACCCGATAGTCTTTCCTGTAGGTCTCCTTTATGTTCTTCAGTTCACTTTCTTTTCGCCCTTATTGCATGGATCATGCCCCAAATACCTCTTCTGCGTTTTCAGCTAACTAGCTCGAAACCAGACCGTCCCTGATTATACAAGAATGCGATTCTTCACGTTAATACTCATTCTGAAACACTGGGACTCTTGAATGAATGCTGTTTTGCAACATCGATATGCATTAAATAGAACTCACTAGTGCCTCTAGCCTTTGAATTACGTAAGCGGGAATGAAGTTCGTAGAAATGCAGCAAGACAATATCTCATATCTGTCGTAAAGGTTAAGCGCAGTTTTTTTTTTTTTTCATATCAGGCTGCACATGCAGCATACAGCATGAAGCGTAAGATCAATGAATCAGCAGAAATATGTTTTTGGAAATCATTTTTACGCCCATCGAAATATAATGCGGAAGAATTGTTGTGGTTTTACGTCCCAAAACCACGATATGACTATTAGAGACGCCGTAGTACAGGGATCCGGCAATTTGGACCACCTGGGGTTGCTATGATAGAAAGTAACCACATTACATTCATTCGTCAAATATATCGAAATTTGTCAATATTTTGCTAATTCATAAAATCATGCGCAAAACAGATTTCAATTGAAACCTGTTGCATGTTACTTATTGCTCATGAATCATTCTCGTGAGTCTTGAGTATTGTGTAACATGTAACAGGTTTTATTTGAAATCTGTATCGCTTAAAAGTTTCACGCATGGCTCAGGCTCCGGTGCTGGCGGCGGAACGTGACGTCTTGCGTTCATATCCAGGCACAAATAAAATGTGGCAACGCCAAATGACAAGTAACGGTTATTAAAGATCAGATTTTCATATCAGGAAGGGCTGATCGCCGAGAAGCCCACGATCGAGAGACCAATAATTACTGGACAACGGCGCGTAGAAATACGCATTGGAGGGCCGCATTTCTGCACGCTCCCCGAAGCCGTTCTTTTTTTTTAATTTTTTGCGCACGACACCGCAACATGCATTCTGTGAGTTATCAAGTATTTGCTTTAAAAAAATTGCACGTGGCCCTAATAGTGGCACTCGTACGTCGGCGTTCGTGTGCTCTGGTGTATTCCTTAGGTTGAAGAAAGCGGATTATTCTCCTCGGGGTTAACTTTGTCGATCGTTATACTGCCGTTGCGGATCTCACGAGCCGCGTAAGAGGAAGCGTGTGGTTGCAATCTGCACCGCCAGGCGCCGTAACGGTCCAAGCTGCTCAGAAGAAAACGGTCTGCTTTTTCAATGAACTCATGTAATTAATCTTTACTCATTATCCTGACAGTTAATTGACTTTGAAGGAAGCTTATGCTGCTCTATCATATGTTTCCAATATAACTGTTCACTTGAACCAGGACCATCAATTTCATATCGCTTTTATACTTTTAGAACACTTGTTCTGAATGTAAGAAAAACCGGAAATGCTCAACCAGAAGTGCTTCGAAGATAGGCATGAGTGCGACCTGTTGCTCATGCCACTAATACATCACCTTTCAGGGAATCAACGAATAGAACCAAAAGAGCTCTCGTTCAGTGGCTAAAGTTAATAATGACGACATTTTAAAAATTCTCAGACGAAAGGACCTCTTCAGGAAGGGAGTTCCATATGCAGTTTAAGTATGTTTCAGCAAGATTACTGGGAGGTCTGTTGTTCCAGTTTCGACGCAAAGTCATAGGTGCAAGCTAAAATTGCCCTTTTCAAAACCTATAGAAACGGAATCTGATTATAAATAATAAACTTTACATTTCTTTTGTGGAATAAGGCAAAATAATCTACACAACAAAACTAAATTCATCTCAACCTACCACTTTTTTATAAGAATTGTAAAAGTGAAAAATACACTTTTCATTGGTCTTAAAAAGTTTATGGTAGATTACAGGAATAAACATCGCGCTGACTGAGACTGACAACGGCGAAGGATGCTTTTGTGTAGAAGAAAAAGGGTGGCGCATGCGTCCCATTATCTCACAAAGATATAAACAAAAACTGGTGAAACAACAAACAAATGGCAGAGGAATTTTGAAATACTTGCATCAGTGGTTAATCTGTTATAGTATAGCTTATCATTGAGAAATGTAGTGAGTTCTATTTATTCATTGCACATACATATGTATTCCCTGTTGTTCAGTAGACCTGACAGCAGGGAAACTATCACTACAACTCATCGCACGTTGTTATTTTTGCGCAGCTGCTCGCCCTGACCTGTTGACCGTGCGGAGCTGGAAACAGCGCTTTCGCAGAAAGAACAGAACATGTGCTCGATGAGTGCTTTTTGCACGTTAGTTGGTCCATACTGAAATTTCAAGTGCACTAAATGTTTAGAGAATGCTTGCTTGAAAAGCGTATCATACATTTCATTGCAAGCCTCCCTTTCAACCTGCCAACCATTTTTCAGACCTCAGAACTCACCACAACTTCGTCGACCGATTTCCATCTTACGCTGCGACCCACGATTACACCTTCACTCGTATAGACCATGACTGGAACAATCTTCTCCAAAAGTTTCATCAATCATACTAAGCCGGATAACGTTATAAAAAGTCGTCGAATCTTTGTTTTATTAACCCCTTCTTACTAGCCGACCCCTCACGAAAAGGCCTCAGAATGTGCTCCTTTTTAACAAAAAAAGAAGTAAAGCTGCGTGTAAATCACTCTTTTCTATGTAATGTCCACATTTTCCATCTTTTTTGCAGGCATCATTCAGTTAATGCTAAAACAAGCTTAGTGTAAATTCTTTTTCTGCGTCTCATTTACATTTAGTGGAATCTTTGTTTCTTGCGTGTTCTTTGCTGATCTTTGTTGCCATCATATCCACCAACTTAGCCGCTTTACTGTGGAGCATAAGTATGTGAAAAGAATGCCAGTCCAAATGAAAGGCCATTCATTTTATTTTTATTTTGCTTCCAGAACTTCCCCGATGTGTAGACGCTTTCTGGCGCATTTCTCTACAGAGGCGATCTGAGGTCCATAAACTGCGGTATAGTGTCGTGAACCTTTTCATGGCAGGCACGTGTCCGGAATTTACCAGCCCTTCTTTATGGTGTCAACAACAGATGCTTGTAGAGAACACTGAACACAACCTGAAATTGAACTCGCCCATGGTGAACGTCCTCGATGCAAATATCTTTTTTTTTTGTCATATTCGGTGCACGTATTTGTACCGTTGCAAGGCATTTCCACATTTATCAAACACGCACGCGCGACGCAGTTCGTTTACTCTTGCGGAGAAGCCTTTATAGGTCATCGCTTTTTGTACCTCGTATGCTGACAGCACTGTGCTTTGTGTGTATTTAACAGCTTGGAGATTCCAGTTGCCTGATAAATAGTAATAGCGTAAACACATAATTTTGCAAACTGTTCATGATTCTCCACAATCTAGGCTTTCGGGCTTCACTATTTTCTTTGTAGAAAGGTTCGATATAAGATTAGCGTTATTTCAAAGCTCTCAAATTATCAGTGCATTTTTTCGTATCTCTATTAGCCCCTGTTTTTCTCTTATTTCACTTGGTGGTCAATGGTATAAAAGAAACAGAGAGCCTCAGGGTGCTCTGCTAAAGTAATTATGTTCAAAACCAATCATTTCATTTACAAGCATTGACATTCACCGATCTGGTCTCCCATATCATAGAAATGTGCCCGCTTGGAGAGCAGTCGGCCGATGCGGGTAAATATGCAACACAAAGGGAACGCTACGTTCAAACGAACTGTCTTGAGCAGGACATCTGCAAGCTGGCAGGCGTCGTTGTTATGTGCGGCATTTCAACGGACCTATTTAAATAACACTTGGCCCACTACGGGCAATTGCCACTAAAGTTAAATATAGCGGAGATGTAGGCGAAAACAAAAGACACCTTTGGCAACAAAACCGAAGCCTCAATGAAAGAATGAATATGTTTATTTAAAATATGAACAAAAATGAATTACCACTTGTCTCACTGCCTTCATCGGCAAAATTGAAGGTTTTGCCGATGAATGCAGTGATCGCTGCGTTACAGGAAGATGCGAAAATTAATTTAGTAAGGAAGGCGCTCCGTAAGCCCGCACAGCAGACGAAGAATAAAATAAGTGCTCCTTCCAATAAACATTATTATAACAAAAACGTATTTTGGTAAGTATATTTCCATTCTGTCGACTCCCGCTTGTTATACTGTTATACGCAAGGCTTTTTTTTTTGAAAAATAGACGTTTACACTGAAAGGTAACAGATCCCAACATATTAGGCAGGGAAGCAGCTAATACGCGAATCGCAATAAGAACCGCTATTCGGTGGTAATTTATATAAACATCTACATATTGTCTGAGCCAATAGCGGCACACATAACTGTACCTTGGCGCGCATGAGTGACAGATAAAATGACCAAGGCTGTATTCACACGGTTTTGCTAATATTTATATTTTCTTAGCTGTACAGACTTGAAATGCTTCAAGCTTCTGTATCGGTAGTGTGAAGGCAACTTGATGTCGAATTCCATGCCGCGCTGCAGCAAGGATGATGTGCTGACGTCAGCAGCGGTTACGTGACATTTATGGAGGATTGCACACCCAGCGAATATTTTACAGATTGTGCGCAAGCACTGGAATAATCTAGAATATTCGCGCCCTGCGTGCAATTTTAACAAAACGATCTACTACACTCGCGAAGCATCTCGAACACTGCGTCGTGGTAAGCGTCGAGCGCTGCTAACCGCCCTTGCTGGTCAAACCCGAATACGTCAAAATAAAAGAAGAAGCGGGCGTGGCAATACGTAAGTATCTTTAGACACACGAATCTCAAAATCGCGCTGAAAGACGAGATAGGAGTAACAGACGGAGATGCAAATCCCACCAAACTCGGAACTTGCCTCCTCGTAACTTCATTTAGTAAAGTCGCCAGTAACGAAAGCGCTCAATACTCTTCGCGCACAAAAAACAACACACTGCGAGCAGTGTTTGTCCTTCCTAAAGACTTCACCAGAATGAACACTTTAATTACGCAACAAAGCAGGCTCCTTTTCTAGACGCAAGCGTCGTAATTAAGACGGTTACTCACTGAAGACGAAGGGGACCTTTACAGAACAGTAACTCGAAAGAATTTCTTTAGAACCCGGGCGGAGCCGTTGAACAAACGAGTGCTAGGCTGCACGTGTAGCCTGCGCATACTCGGCGACCATAACTCAGAGCACTGCAAGAAGCTACTACGAGTGCAAGTTAAACAAACTACTTGCTAAGGACTTCGACATAAGTACCTCTGTAGAAAATTGGATTTCCCTACAAGTCACGCGAAACGCAAGGGCTCCTCGCTTCGGTAGATAGCCACGGAGCTTGTCAACCCAGTTGGGTGTTTGAGTCCTGGCAGACATGCGTACGTTAGTGCTGTGTTAAGAATGGCACTTCTAAAGACATATAAAGTTGGACGGGATAGGGAGGAGGACGGAAAGGTTCTTGCATTGCAGTACCTGCTCTACTTTACCTTGAAAACATGACGTTGCTATGCTTGAGAGAATAAAAAAAAAGTGCATTTCTGTCAGCCATCGCAAGCGCAAGGGATTGTTTTCTACTATGTTGATTTACTCTTGTTTTATTCCCATATCCGAACGGAATAATGTGACAGCTGCTATCATGTAACAACTGCAAAGAGCCAGTCAGATTTACCCACTTCGTAATCACACACTCTGTGTACACCCGTTGATATAGTTCCCATGACTGCATCCTCGTTGACGTGCTGTGTTGAAGAGAAGACAACCCGTTTTTCGGCCTTGAAAAGCAAACCTGCTTCGAGCCACATTTATTACACGCACTAAGTTGAGAGCGTCTAGAATAATCCTTACTTGTTCCCCAACTATGCCACCATACCCCAACTTTCCCCTGCAGCTATTTTTTAAGTATGCCATTCTCCATCTGTTTGACATCCTATTTTGTGTTTTTGACATGAGTATGTGCAAATATATATATATATATATATATATATATATATATATATATATATATATATATATATATATATATATATATATATATATATATATATATATATATATATATATATATATATATATATATATATATATATATATATATATTTGCACAAATTCTGGACTTTTATGCGCGAAAGCCACTGCCCGATTATGAAGCAGACAAGAGCTGGAAACTCTCCATTGCTGGAAACTCCTCGTTAGCAGTACTCAAGCTTTCTTGCAATCCACTTACCATCGAAATGCGGCTGCTACGGCCTTGATCAAGCGCACCACTTCTATTTCAGAAGCGCAATGCCACAGACACTGAGCTAGCACCACCAGAGTATAAAGATAGATAGATAGATAGATAGATAGATAGATAGATAGATAGATAGATAGATAGATAGATAGATAGATAGATAGATAGATAGATAGATAGATAGATAGATAGATAGATAGATAGATAGATAGATAGATAGATAGATAGATTAAACATGCTCACATAGATGTAAGGGGGGATGCGGGGATAAGAAAAGAACGATTTTCGTGAGAAATGCGCATTTTCGAGTTGAGGTTGTTTTCGATTGCTGGTTCATTAATAAATATGCTCACCATGTCTGGTTGTTATCTGTGCAGTAGAAACAAATAAAACGAATTCTTTTTATGAGACGGTGGCACGAATCTGCTCATAACAAAGCAGAAAACTGGGCGAGTTGGTGAAGCGATGAAGCGCATCTGCTGGCGAAAGCGTCTCTGAAACGCTGTTTTGAAGACGCGGCTGCAAAGAGTGCAAGAAGCCGAACGCGAAGAGAATGCGCTTGTCAGGAAGTTTGTTTTTCGTGCCCTTGGTCACGGAAGGCCATCTGTCGGGAGTGCAAAAAAGGACAAAAAAATCGAATAAAAGTGCACATTTTTAGTCGCGGAGAAAGCAGAGTCGCTAGCAAACTAGAACTAGAGCTCTAATTGGCGGCAACATATCACGTGACCATCTCCAGCTGATCTCGCGTCAATGTTGAGTTACTTCTGCTGTGTTTGTGTGTTATTCGGCTTACGTGTTCTTTCTACTGCGAGTTCATTGCGAACTGCATGTGGTCCGTTTTGTGACCAACACTTGTGACCATCGAAAGCGGCGAAAAAACGAAGACTATTGGATGCAATTGTCACAAAACAGCGTCGTGTGGATGAGGAAGGCCCTGCCTATGCAGCAGGTCACTATGACTTATTTATTTTGAACATCAAAATAAATAGGTTGTTCTCCAATCTTTGAAGTCATTTCTCTCAGTTTGCAATTTTGGAGAGCACGAACCGTGCTAGGAAAACTATCATTTTGAAACTGCTTCGCATATGGCTGCGTACACGGTTGTTTCTAGAATGAAATTCTGTGAGGACCAAGATAAGGTGCTCTTCTGATGCCTAAGTGTTTTCTAACACAAAAACAAAATGAGATTTCTGACATGCATCGACAAGTAAAAAAACGATCTTCGCCTTAGAGAGATGACATTTTTAGACACAAGAAAAAAATACGTGACTAGCCTTATCCTGTACTACAAACTACCTAGAAAGCATGTAATGAAAACAATTAGTACATTTTCGTTATTTTTGAACTGATAGTTTTCCCAATTTGGCATACGTATTTGATCAATATACCCCCATAGGTAATTTTTTTTTTCCTGCTAAGGTGATGAAATTTGGAATATGTTGTAATAACAAGATGAGCCATCTCTGAAATTTTCATCAAATTAGTGCAGCAGTTCAAAACTTGACTCTTGAGCTCCTCATCCCCTCCCTTAATCCGGTTCGTCGCCCGCCTTGCCTCCTCAGATGTGTAATTGTCAAGCCATACATACAGTGAAGACACACACAAACGCACACAGACACCTCTTCGGTGGTACAGTGATTGCAGTGCCAGAATGCAGACCTCAAGGTCGCGAGATGTATCCCAGTCGAAGCGGTCGCATTTGATCGAGGCAAAATGCCAGAGGCCCGTGTACTGTGCGACGTTGTGCACCTTACAAACACCGGGTGGTGAAATTCCGGTGCCCTCCACTACTACGTGTTGCATAACCATATCGTGGTTTCGGCTCATAAAAGCCTGGATATCGTCATCACACACGCGCGCGCGCACACACGCACACACACACAAACACACACACACAAACACACACACACACACACACACACACGCACGCACACGATCACACAAAGGACTTGTTCATACTGCTTCGTTAAGCATGTTTTCTATCCATACAGTGAGTTAATATTGTTCTCTCGGCAGTTATGGTGTCCTACCTTAATGATATGCATTCGTCATCTAACCTCCATAATCATGCTGTAATCATTTCACCGTGACCATGCCGCTCTTGTCACGTGATCGTTCATACTTGCACTATATCTTCTAATTGGCGTCGTGGATTCGTGGTCCTAACGAATCCGCGATCCTGTTAGTGGGGCATGTTAAATCTTATCCCCTCGACAAGCGCCAGCAGTCGGAATTAAGCAAACGTAGAATCATGTACACCTTTATGCGAGCTTACCATATTCATTTAGCTGCTGCGTACTCTATGTAGTATTTTAGTATAAGGTCGTTTAATGTCTTGCAGGACGCACAAGACGGACTGCCCACAGGTGCTTCCAGGTATAAGCACTCGTAGATAATAAGTATTCAAGCACATGCCTCTGGCAGCAATGAAACGAAAATGATCGTTCCCGTAGGGCGTCTATTTGAGCAGTGTCAGGCATAAACCTGACGGCAGAAATACAACAGCGCGTACACTTGGCTCGCAAATTCTATTATCGCTGTGATACTCATTAAAGATTAAGCTTAGAAATTAGAGCGTTAGGTTAGCATACAAAGAGATAAAAATCAGCGTTTAAGTAACCCCATCTCGGTAATTACAATAGCTTCCCGCTCCCCGTTCCTGAAGCGCCATCTCTATTTCACATGATACACAACTTGACATTTACACACATGACAGACATCATTACAAACGTATAAGGCAGGACTGTTTTGCGTACCTAATTATTGCTGAGAATAGCAGTCATCAAAGTTGCTGTAGCGGGCAGTTGTAGAAGCATGGACAACTTTTCGTAATCGAAGCACGAATGCACTCGCTGCGCTGAAATCGAGTTTAACGCATGAGGCTTCCGCGACAGCCGTATACATATGCCAAAAGGGAATTAATTCTCATCTGCTCGAATCCACGGCTTAGTTTCGCGTTAGCAGCAGTGAGTCTTTTAGAGTTCTCTGAGCCATTAAGCTTGTTTTGAGATTTTGGCAAGCTCTTCTACGGCTTATCGAGACTAGACGGCGATGCAAACTTCTTTAGGCACTCAAATCATTCATAAAGAAGGCACATAACCAAGCGCTCTTTGTATGCAAGTGATTTGCATTGCAAATTATTTGCTCCTGCCGTCGAAAAGAGCCGTGAAGCATGATGCTTTGATATAGGCTCTACAGCATTTCTAGCTGGTTGTTGTGAAGATTATTAAAATAGAATGGTGCTTCCGGCCGCAATGTCCTTTATGTTGCCGACCTAATTAGACAGACATAACAAATATTTATTCGCGTCTAGTAAAACGCATGCCGCCTGGGATACTTCAAAGGCAGCAGATTATAGAGGGAAGGGTTCTTCACGTGTGCCTCAGAACATTTCTTGCGGTGTTCCAAAGCACATAGGTTCAGAATATCGTGGAACGGTAAGTTTAAAATATAGTCTTCAAACGTTATGTTCATGCACTGAGAGTACCTTATAAAAGGGTGGTTCGGAAAGAACAACACCATTATTATTCAAAATACCAGCATTTAAGGTTAAGAGACTCTAAGAAACGCCAGGTTCCGAATGTAGACGAGTGGGTGGAGGAATAAATAGGACATAATTTCTGATTCTTGAGACGGTGAGGAAGAAATGCAATGGAATATCCCTACATTTATTTTCATATTTGGACGCAATAACTGTGCTACTACAGTTAGGAAAATGTAGTGTTTTTTAAATTTTCTTATAGACAAGCGCAGGTACGCATTCGAAATAAGAAAAAAAAAAGCTACAAAAACCCCCTCTGTTTATTGAATTCCTAACACTGAGCTGGAATTTCCAGTCTTATACGGTCAGTTCAGTGAGTAAGTTCATTGTATTACGTCTTGATTTGTTATTGCTTTGATCAAAAATTGATGCCAGCCCAATTGACGTTGCACCGAAATTATGCCTGCATAGGATCTTTTTTCAAAGCAGTTTCAAGACGTGGCGTGGTTCTGTGGTAGAATACCTGATTGCGACGCAGAATGCTTGGGTTGGATTCCTGCTGGGATCCTGTTTTTTATTCTTTGCATTCGTCAGGTCAACGCTGCCGATGTCGCTCTTTCTTTACTCTCTCGCATTTAAATTACCGAAGTCTGTTCCCGCGGTCTCTGGGAAGATATAAACTGTCAATCCCCTGTGGCGCATACCGCTTACCGTGGCCCGTGGTATACGGATATGTGCCACAGGTGTCCGGAGGAAAGGGTTTGGCGACGTACGTAACAACATTTTTACGTTATTCATGTCATGACCCGACAGTCATATTCGTCAAAGCCTCTTGCCCTCCCATGCCAATTTTGGTCTACACTAAGCTAAGGAGGCGATCATGAGAGCAGCCAGACGTAGGCGGCTAGATAGATAGATAGATAGATAGATAGATAGATAGATAGATAGATAGATAGATAGATAGATAGATAGATAGATAGATAGATAGATAGATAGATAGATAGATAGATAGATAGATAGATAGATAGATAGATAGATAGCAAGAAAGAAAGAAAGAAAGAAGAAAACACTAGTATGTTCAGCGCACCCTAAGAAACATTAGGGTGTTTAGAATTACGTATCTATGTATTTTCTGGTAGAGGAACACACCACCTAATACTTACGTATTGATGTTGCGTCTCAGATATGCGTAATATTTGCTTTTTGATCGACAATGTTCACGAGTATGAACGCCGCTACCAGTTCAAGATGGCTGGGCGCTCAGGAAGTGCATAAACTTTGACCGGGTGGCTGAATCGTGTGACAGACAGACAGACAGACAGACAGACAGACAGACAGACAGACAGACAGACAGACAGACAGACAGACAGACAGACAGACAGACAGACAGACAGACAGACAGACAGACCAAAATTTCTGCGTTGAAGTATCCCAAAAAAGAGGATCGGCTTTAAAAAAAACATCTCCACGAAGTAAATCATGACGAGTGGGCGAAGGTCTGGGTATCGTATGGGTGAGTAACCGCACGATACCCGAGCGTTGCCCCATATAATATAAAGTAAGTGACGTAAAGTGACGTCAAGTGACACAAAAAGTCGACGACAAAGCTAGGTCCTACGATCCATATTGTCTACGTCGAAGTCGCCGACTATTAGAAAGGGTTTGCGTTTGAGGTGTTTTATATGCATGGTCTGTGATTGATGTTCGTCTATTGTAAGCCTTCTTTAGGAGCTTGTTTCTTTTCCTTGGGGTTTGTCTCTCGTCTCTGCTGCCGTGTACGCAAGTTCTCATTGCTTCCGCTAGAGGCACAGCTGTGCTCTCCATTGATTCAAGGGCGCGTGCTCTACTCTCGGCATACGCGCCCTTGAATCGTGCACTTGAGCGCATGCTCCGCTCTCGGCGGAGCAGCGTGGGCTCGCCGCCAAGACCTTGCGGTGAGAGACGCGAGGCTGAAGAGAGACGCCAGCGCCGACAGCAAGCACAAGCCACTACCAGCACCGAGGCGGCGGCAGCAGCTAGGGCTCGCGATGCCGAAGCTAAACGGGCTCGTCCACAAGCGGACCCGGAGGCGGCGCGGGCCCTCGAGGCCGCAGCGAAGCGGCCGAAAAGCCAAGCGGACCCCGAGCTGAGAGAGAGCCCGCGAAGGAGAAGCAGTGCGGAAGCGTCGACAAGCGGACCTCGAATCAGCACGGGCGCCGGATGCAGCGGCCAAGCGACTGAAGCTGTCGCTACCTGAGGTTGGTGGCGCCGATGATCGCTTTGAGAGCGATTTCCTCGATCGCAGTTTCGGCCACAGCTGCAAGGTATAAGACCGCTTGTGGTTTGACAACAACCTCACCACAATCTTGACCATTCTGAAGCTCTTGAACAAAATCTATATACTGCATCACTATGTAAATCTGTGTATATAGTGTATCGATATGTAAATTATAAACATTGTGTATATAATGTGTGTATACAATCACACCACAACTCTCGCCTCATTTCTTTATATGATGATGATTAGGCAGATGTACAGAGGATTCACGGTTTACCGGATTTAACGTTCGGAGCAAGCTCCTTATTCATCATTCGCTTCGTGGATATGCTGTGATTTTTTTATTCCCATACACACATATACGGTTTCACTACAGCAACAGTTTTCTATATACCGTGACACCGGACAGTGAGAGTCGGCGACAAAACTAGGTCCTAAGGTCCATAATGTGTACGTTGGAGTCGCCCACTATTATAAAGGGTTGGTGCTTGCAGGTGTTTTATATTGTTTTGTCATAGTTATGATTGATATTAGTCTATACCGATAAACGTATTGCAAAAACCACGCATCTCCACGAAATATATCATGACGAGTGATCGAGTAGGCGTGTAAATACGGATGGACGGACATGCCTCGGCTTAAGGTGCTTCGCCCCTAAAACATGTTGGCCCAACGCGGTCATTCGTACCTATAAACGCTGTGCATAGTGGACATTTCCCGCGCGTTGCTCAAACACAAAGGACGATGCACGGAAAGGACACACAGATATACAAAGGACGAGCGCGAACTAACAACTCTCACAGTTGCTAGTTTTCGCTCGGCCTGTGTATACCTGTGTGTTCTTTTCGTGCGTCCGTATTTGTGTTTGAGCAGCGCGCTGCAAGTGTCGATCTATCACAGTGGACAATACGCTCTCTTCCTGTGTATGCGTGTGTATTCCTTTTCTGTCTGTATTTTTGTCCACTTTTTCTACCAAGGGCCGCGAGCCTGAGGACATCACTCCTGTGAGAATGCATGATCCCTACGGACGAGGGCTAAGGTTGTGCTGGATGTGAGTTTGGAGTATAAAGGAAAGCCAATGTCACACACACATGCATAAGGGAAGAGTAACTCTGGTCGCATATTCTTCTATCCAGACAGATCGTCGAAAACCAACCAACAAAGCTGTATCGGCAGCAAAGCCAAACGCAGTGCGAACATGGCTCACAGCACGAGGGAGTACCTACGTAAGTCGAAATACTCCTCACGATCGATCGCACATGCGCAAACGCTGCCAGTGCCTGGCAACAAGCGAAGCCAAACGCAGTGTGAACATGTCTCACAGCACGAGCGAGCGCCTAGGTAAGTCGTAATACCGCCGCACGATCGATCGTACATGTGTAAACGCTGCCAGTGCCTGGCAACAACCCCTACTTTTAGAGGTGGTCTCCAAGGAGGTTTAAACCTCCTTGGTGGTCTCGCGTACATGCATAAAGCTGTCGGCTAAAACGGACGTGCAAACCTTCTACCACTCTATTTCAGACATGCTCTCAAAACTTCCAGGCGGATCTCGCATATCGGTTGTGGTTGGCTGAAATGGCGTCGTGCAAGAGTGCACAGTGAACAAAGCAGCAAACGCGTAAAAAAAGCAAACTTCTATAACAAGGCGTTCGCAGAGATATAAAAAGAAAGACTCCCCTCGTCCCGCTCGAAAAAAAAAGTAGGAGCATATAGAGTGAAACTGGGACATCATCCTGAAAGAACACTTGCTTTTTTTTTCTATGTATGCGGGACGAACATGTCCTGCATACAGAGAGAAGACGTGACATCGGACAAAGGTATTGCGTTTCTGAAAGGTGACGCCCGGTATTCTCCTGTCGCGTGGTATTATCCAGTCCCGACAACGAGAGGTATCAAGGGCATGCCTCGCATCTCCCACGATGATTGTGTCTGACACTGGAAGCCTTCTAGGTTCCTTCCGTTGGGTTCTTTTATACGCATCCCAAAAGATTGGGCACTTTTTCGTGTTGTTATTGTTTTTATTCTATCTTTTTATTCTATCTTTTTATTTTATTGTATCTTGTCGTCATATATTGATCTGTTACATGAAGCGGGTTAGCTTGAAGTGCAAAGACGACCATGACAAAAAAGGCAGATACACTAAGAAATTGTGAACAACACAGGAGAATTTGTAGCCATGCAGCAGATACGAGACGCATTTGAAGTACACGCGCTTTTACAGGAGAAACTTCCCTTTAGAGAGTGTCTCACACATGCATGAGCAAATCCGTTGCCACGGCATCCTACATCAGAACTGTCGTTTATCGGAAGGTAGCACAGGTAGGTATTCGGTTCCTCACGAGCTCTACCTACTCATGGTCACATTCGTCTAGCTGTCATTTTAGTAAGGCGCATTCCTTTATTCCTTATCAAAGTGACAAGCGCGTTGTCGGCAGTGGTGTTGCAAGCATCGCACAGATGGGCCATGACGGTCGAAGGACATCAGAGTTCTGTATAGAAGCACGGCGCTTGCTGCGGCTGCAGTGAAACGCCTTTTACCTGTCTCCCGGCGGCTGACGAAATGTGGCGACGTCGGTGGCCTTAACATACCGTAAATGCCCCGCCACGGTGGTCTATTGGTTATGGCGCTCGACTGCTGACCCGAAAGTCGCGGGATCGGAATCCCGGCCGCGGCGGCTGCATTGTCGATGGAGGCGAAAATATTTGATGCCCGTGTACTTCGATTTAGGTGCACGTTAAAGAACCCCAGATGGTCGAAATTCCGGAGCCTTCCACTACGGCATCTCTAATAATCATATTGGGGTTTTGGGACGTTAAACCCCAGATATTATTATTAATCATTACCATACCGTAATTCGTTTCTGTATTATTTTTTCTGCACACGCGCGCGCTTTCTAATGCATGCGAAGTTTTTATATATATGATATTAACAAAGTAGTGAGCACTCAATAACCGTGACATCAGTAAATAGTGATGAAACACAGCAAACAAAGCAAGCTCTACAGAAATACCGCGGGCGACTCAGGCAAAAAGAAACATTCTCACGTTATCGCCGTACAGATGTAACATCAGGAAGCAAAATAAACAGAACAAAAAATTCGGGCAGATCCCACGCATTGCCGGAATCGATTTCATGCCAAGCAGTCCGCAAGTAGCAGCCTATGCAGTATTTTACAGCGCAGGTGTTAAGCGTTTCGTTCGTCCGCTTCGTGCGAGTAGAAACTATCATCATCATGAATGGTCTCTACCTTACATTACATCTTGCGTGGCCTAGTACATGTCACAGCTGCACCGTCGGATCAGTATATCCGGATTAAGCTAATCTGGGTATACTAATCTAGATTAGCTTGATCTAAATTAGGACAAATACAGATCGAGTCGTGGTTCATTAAGCTCTGCTCGGTGAGCCCCTGCCGATTTGGGCAATCCTTGTTCATGTCATGCCGGAATAAGCTAATCCAAGCCTGCCCCGACTGAGTGAGATTCCTACCGCAGCAACACCACTCGACTTGGCTGCGCTGGCATACACTCTCCACGTGTGCACTTCCCGCGAGAACTACAGCTGTGAGGGAGCCGAGCTCGTAACCGCATCGCACCACAAAGGCGTAGGGCTGAGTTCGCGGCAAACGTGCACTTCGCCTCCTCTCCGCAAGCCACGTAATGACTAGTGTGGAGCCGAAGCTTGGCCGTGACATTAGCGGGGACATGAATCTCGTTGCGCCGGCGCAGTGACAAGTACTCTCCCTGCCTCCGCTTCGTGTGTACATGTGCATTTGCCATGGGACGACCGAAAGAAAGAGGGAAAGAAAGAAGGAAAGAAAGAAAGAAAGAAAGAAAGGAAGAAAGAAAGAAAGAAAGAAGAAAGAAAGAAAGAAAGAAAGAAAGAAAGAAAGAAAGAAAGAAAGAAAGAAAGAAAGAAAGAGAAAAACAAAGACAAACAAGGAAGGCCGCAAGCTCCGCTGTTTCTTCAGGCTTGGCACCACTAGTACGAAGCTGCCTTAATTTGTTTCGCTTCTGCCAAGCGTGACGAGGTGCATCGACGTCTTCGCGTCAATATAGTAGTTGTGCGCATATCGTGAGCTTGCCAGTCACGTCGACTACACTGGCACCTGAAGGGTATAGCTCATGGTCCAGGGTAACTTCGGCACTCACGTAACTTCGGCACTCATACCATAAGTACCCGTCATTGGTGTGTTCGCTCTGCGCTTGATTATGGCTTGCGTAGTCAATGTTAATTACATTTTTATAACTGCGGATAGCCATCACTGTAACAATAATCGGCATTGCCCGAACGTGACACCTGTAGAGAGTTTTTGATAGCGTTTAAGAGCTCGTTTCGCAGAAATTCCGGCGTCAGTGTCGGTGTCGGTGTCGGTGGTCGTGAGCGTAAAATCAGAGTTGTCCGTGGCCGAAAAACCGAGAAAGATGCAAATAAAATAAATAACAAAAACCTTCGGTTCGAGTGAGAAACAAAACTTAGGCCTTCTGTGCGGCAAACAGGTGTTCTACCACAGAGTCACGCCATCGCTTCAAACTGCTTGCGAAAAAAAAAGAAAAAAAAATGCGCTATATGAATGCCATGTGGTGGGAGGAGTCTCCCTAACGCATGGAGTATTGCGTGACATGAGCGTAGAATTGCGCCAGGCGTCAAAACATGTGAATTACGGCTCGAGTGAGTGTTCTAAAGGCCCACCCATTACAAAGCGCTCAGACATACTTACATGTCGTCAGCAGCAAAAAAGCGTGAACAAAGTGAGCAGCTGCGCAGCTTTTTGTGTTGCCTTGCGGACGCATAGTGGGCCCTTCGATGATTAGAAAAAGGAAGAATTATGGCGTAGTGGGCACTGCGCAACTTTACTTGCAGTAGATATCTTAGGATAGTTTGAAACGGCCACACTTATGCACAGAAACGTGGGTTCCTTGCGACACAGTTGAGGCATGCACCTAGCTAGGCTAGCAGTTGAGAAGGCGATGACATCGCACGGGGCCCGCCTACGCTTTCGCGTTCTACTCTTGAACGCCATGCTCAAACGCCGTCCAAGTTTTTTTATTCTTTGCTTTTACCGGGACTTCACGCTCCTCGACAATGCCGCCGACGCCGGCACCGGATTTCCTGTGACACGAGCGCCTTAACGTTTTCACACAAAGATTTCAAAGTATTTTCTTGCTCTCCCTAACTTGATATAGACTGTGACTAACCTGTAGCGCATAGGCCTACCGGTATACCTAGGGCGGTTTTATGCGGGTGCGTGGCACACGTGACTGGTGGGTGGCATTACGTACTCTACCAGCAAATCACATTATTGGTCTCATGAACCCTGAATAGTGTTCGTCTTACCGTGTTGTCCTCCTAGCCAATTTCGGCAAATACCACGTGATGCAGACGACCACGCAAGCGCCCAGACGTAGGCGGCTAGACAGACACACAAATATAAACGGCCAAAGTGTCCTTGGTTCGCTAAGAAATGTTTCGTATTTAGAAACGAAGTAATTGACAGCGAACACGCCTCAACATGCAATAAATAATAATAAGGAAAAAGCATAACAAGCCATACCTACACAGTTTGTGAAAATACGTCAATACAACGAGTAGACAGCAAAAAAAGGGACAATCACGAAGAAATGACTGCGGCTTTTAATTTTACCTCAAACTGGCATGTTTTACTCCAACATGGCATGCTCGTCGTTCGCAGGCCAACACGTATGTGCCACAAGAATGGGCAAAGCCAAATACCCACCACTGTTTCACTAAAATTGAATAGGAGAACACATGGGCGACAAACAACAATTAAAACCGTGCACGATACGCCGAGTGCAATAGGCAAGCCAGACAAGACGACGCATGTCGCACCAAAAAGGCGCATGGAGCGTAAATCTTAAACGGACCTTACGCGAAATTCAAAACGGATATGCTGGACAGACATTTCGGACCTATATAGTAGCCGGGTGTGTGATCGTCTGTGGATCGAAATTCCGTGTCGCGTCTGTGTCGTTTGCCAAACAGCTTCGCTGGTCATACGCCTTCAAGCAGTTTAACACCCGCTCAATTTTCTATGATCATAGCCAATTTGAAAAAAAAAAAAAATAAGTGAATTGAATTAAGGTTGTTTCATTTGAAATGTTGAGATCAGAAAAAGAAATATATAAATAAGCTTTAGAAAGACTTTCAATATTGTGCAATATACTGAAACACTTTACTGTCAGATTGACTCACCTGGTTCACAAAAGTAGAGACGAGCAGGAAGGAGACAGACACTTCATTAAAGGAATCGTGCTCTTGATCGCGTGTAATTTTTGCGCTGAGTGTATTAAGACACCGTTCGCTATTTTACGTTAAGGTTGCGCACGGAAATGTCAAGACAGCTAGCGCCTCCACAGTGGTATTTCCTAATCTGATCATTATAAACTAAGGACATACGCTGTAAAAGCTTCGTTTCCCACTTGCACCTTAGATATCTTGGTCCACTAATACATAAGTTCTCACGAATAGCCGATACGAAGGACAAGTTGTGCCAATACTTTCATAACGGGAGCAAAACTGTTAGAGCGAAAGTCCTACTACTACGTGTACCGCAAGGTCATTTTTAAAGACGATAGTCTTTCTTGGGATACCTAAACGGAGAAATTTTGGTCTGTCTTTCTGTCTTTCGGTTTGTCGGCACGTCCCTCGTTTCAACCACTCGGCCAAAGTTGAACCCCTTGCCCAAGGGCCAGCCGTCTTGAACTGGTACGCCTGTTCATACTTGTGAACGTTGTCGATCAAAAAGTAAATATCATGCATATCTGAGGTGCAACATCACTAGGTAAGTATTAGGTGGCGTGTTCCTTTAATAGAAAATGCATACATACGTAATTTTAAGGACCCTAGTTTCTTAAGCTGCGCTGAAAATGCGACAAGGGTACCAATGTGGGCTTGTTGGTTCATCGTAAGCTGGCTATTAGCATAGCGCGGGAAGACACACGGACAGAGAAGAAGTACGAGACGAACACAAGCGCGAACACAAGCGAGACGAAACAAGCGCTAACTGAAAATGCGACTGCGCTGAAATTTGCCTTCCTCCGTGCCCTCCGCACGAGCTCATTGTTGTGTTTTGGTCTCGGTTCTGTATTGCACTGTACGAATGCTAATGGGTTGGTGTTGAAAAACTTTAGTTTTGAGAAGGCCAAGAAGGTGAAAAAAAATATTTAAAAAATGAAAAAGCAGCGTTGTGGGCGGCCTTCAGGCTGCCGGTTGTGGGCGCCGCTCTGGCATTCCTGTTTTACCCAGGCGACGTGTAAATAAAAGAGTGTGTGGAGAGTACTCGTTGAGTGCGGACGTTTCTGCTGCTTCAGCGCTTCGCGCCAAACCGCGTGTTCGGGCTGGCTGGCGTCCCCGCCGGTCGCGTTGGTCACCGCCGGTCTTCGCCTGCTGCTGCGCCGGGACTACCAGCACGCAACACAGCACTCATGTTTCCCGACGTATTGCCAGATGGCGTCCATATCTCACACAGCGCCTCTTATATCGTCTTTACACGACATTTGCAGCGAAGCACGCAGATACGCGGCCAATTTTTCATCGCGTCGCAATGCTATTGAGCCGCCGGAGCGCAAGGGTAGCGCAAGGAGCGTCCGACCGGCTTTGGCGAACGAAGAGTCACATGTCTCGAGGCACGAGACAGAAATTGGAAAACGCTCATGGCTCTCGGCCTGCTCGGACGCTACAGCCGCAGCTGCTGATGTTACCTCACTGCGTCTATCTCACTCCAAGTCGCGCAACATGATCCGCTGCGGCGAGGCGTCGTAGCTGTTCTCGCTCAGAGTCTGGCCACTGCGATACCACGTGACAAGGCGAATATTTAGTGGCTGCTTCGCCGCCGCTTCTTCGCTCAGTCTCCCCAAGGACGTGCATCTGTGTGTGCGCTTCAGCTTGTTGAACGTGTTGGCAACGGCAGGCCCGAGTGACGTGTAGCGACCTCTGCTGGGAATGTGGTTTTTTGAACAAACGTAATCCAGTATCTCTCCGCGTGATCTATTTCCAGTGACGTCAGCGGCCCAGACAAGGATGCCTGCTTTCGGGAGGCGTTGCAGACAAACCTCAATATCAAGGCGGTTACTCTGAGAAGCCTGGAGAGTGAGCTGTACTTCTCGAGGTCCAGTAGCGGGGTGTGTGGAGGTATGGCTTGCCGGTGAGACTGCGGTTGAACACATGGACGCAAGTTCACTGTTCAGGTCATAAACCGTCAGTGCAGAACAAGGATTCAAAGACCAGCTGCTGTCTGGCTTCGTCAATCAAGGCGGTCCCGTCCACAACTTCGTCTCTCGTGTTAAAGCCGCTGCCGATACTCCGCGCGTCAGTACGTTTGCTGGGTTGTCTGCGCTCACAAATTGCCGCCAATTGCAGCGTCGGGTCAAAATCTGAACCTCTTGCACACGGTTCCTTGCGAAGGTCTCCAAACGGTGGGCATCGCCAGAGACCCAATTTAGCGCTATCGTTGGATCCGTCCAGAAGGAGGCGACACATGACGAGAACTCAGGTATTTTCTGGATTTAATGCCATAATCTCGCCGCTAGAAGACACGCAAGAAGCTCTAAGCGTGGTAGAGACATCGTATTGAGTGGTGCAAGACGAGACTTGCTAATGAGGAGTCGGACGGTAAAACGGCCGTCGTCTAGTGGTTGGCGTACGGACACTGCGTCTTCAAAAGCATGAGGGCTGGCGTCAGCGAACAAATGTATTGTAGCGTGTCCATGATCTTGTAATGTCAATGCGAGGCTACGTGGAATGAGAACGGTAGATAGAACAGACAGTTCCGACACCCACTTCTTCCATAATCCCTCAATATTAGTTGGAAGAGGCTGAAACAGGATATGAGTGGTCACGTGAAATGGAGCGACGAAGCCCAGTGGGTTGAATAACTCGGCGTATGCTCGCAAAACGGTTCGCTTCGTCGACGGTTGATTGGAAACAAAGGTGAGTGCGCCTTGCGTAGTGATGATGATGTCATCTGTTGAGCGGTCCCGCCGCAGACGAAGCACCTTGGACTTAGAGCTCTGCTTGGCGACATTCTCTAGTGAGAGGCCGTCGTTCAAGAACTGGTCGCGAAGAGGCGAGAGTTTCAACACCATTTTCTCAATTCCGTTCCAGCATCGGTAACGATAACATTCGCTTCTCCGTAAATGTCCAATGTCTTCTCTTCGGAAGACGCGCCTATGACTACGCCTATGTTGTTGGTGTAGTCATAGGTTCGGAAGACGCGCCTATGTTGGTTCGGAAGACGCGCCTATGTTGTTGGTGGGCGACGATGTCCGGGCGTTTCATCTTCCATGTTTTTAGGTGTTGCTGCAGGGTTGCTGACAAGAACGAGCTTGAGGGCGCTCCCAAAGGGACCCGGGTCATGCGCCACTAGATGATTGTTGGGACGGGATGCTCATTTGTCGGTACGTGGTCAATGCACAAGAAGCGAGGAACATCTCTGTCTTCCGATCGAATGCATATCTGGAGGAAGGCCTTTCGGATGTCCGCGGTGAGACCGAATTTGCTGCTTCTAAACTGCAAGAGCAGCGGCAGGAGTTCAGGACCCAGCTTGATGCCTTTATCGAGCATGTCGTTTAAAGACGGTTCACCGTATTCATGCGTTGAGGCGTCGAACACAACGCGGACCTTTGTAGTCATGGCCTCACGTCGGACTACCGCATGGTGAGGCAGGTAGTAGACGGTCTGTCCAAGTGGTGCCGACGGCACTACTCTTTCCGCATGGACTTTCTTAAAGTACTCACTGATGGTGGCATGGTACTCCCTCAGAACTTCTGGGTGATTTTCGAACCACTGAAGCTGACGCTTGAGCCTGGCTTCAGCCACACTTCGTTTAGTACATGACGTGAGAACTGGCGTCTTGATCATGAGCAGTACTACGTAGCGTCCTGCGCTCTTGTGTACTGCGCTAGGGAAGTGGACGAGCGCTGGACTTCGTCTTCTTGTCCGTCAATTATACCGATGTCGAAGTGCCACATCTCTGATGCGTCTCCCGCAGGGACTCAGTGCGACAGTCGTCGGCACAGGCCAGGAAAAAGGTAGTTGCACTGTTACGCGGTGTCGAGGGATGGTAGATGTTAGCGCACATTCCTTGAATGAACCAGCCAAATATAGTCTCAACTGCACAGAGATGGTCGGGAAATGCTGGACACGTCTGGTGACTAGTAGTGGTCGGAACCGATAAAAACGCTTATCGTGGAGTCTTGAGGTTGGTCCCATTGAGGTTTGTCAGCAAAAGCGAGATTGCGGTCACGCATCATGTCAATAACGTTTGGCTCTAAAGCGGGACCCTTTACGGTGCAGACCTCCGGCACCCCCAGAGCTACAAGATCGACAACAATCGGCTCAGTACGTCCACAGAGCGTGACGTTCACCCTTCGGCACTGGTAATGTCGTGGTTGCTTTGACCTGCCGAATGTACAGACGTTCCATCTCTTCATATTCAGTGGAAGGCAGGCGAAGCTGCTGCGACAAGTCTTTTCGGACAAATGTTCGTTGGCTGCCGGTGTCAAGCAGCTTCGCACTGGCACACGGCCATGGTTTCCGGATGCCCACACTGTGGCTATTTGGAGCAACACAGAAGACGAACGCGTGCTGCAAGCAGGCGCCGTTGTTACCTGCTTTTCTCGCTGTGTGGCCGCCCCTCGGGGTTCAGCTCCAGTCGATTGTGGACTGTCGGATGCTCGTCGGCCCGGATGTGGCACAGAGCAAAAATATGGCGTCCTGAGCATCCGTCACACTTAGGCCAGGCTGCGGTTCGGCAACTGCGAGCAATGCGCCCTTGCTTCCGACAGCTGAAGCAGCAGCTTTTGCTGGAAAGACGCTGGCGCTTTTCTTCTGCTGACAGCGCGACCCGGCAATCACGCGTCACGTGGCCTGAGATGCCGCAGAGGGGACGTATTGTCTGTGCAGGCCAGGAAATGGCACCTGGCGATGATGACTGTGCTGTCATAAATAGAGCGGGCGATAGATGTGGCGGTGATGATGTGTCCGCAGCCTTGCGGTTCATCGATCGCTTCCCTGAAGTGGCCTTCTCGCGTGACGTTGGACTCTCCTCTCTACTTTCGACTTCCACTTGAAGGAACTTCAAGGTTGCATTCACTTGCTCTTTTCTCGATTGGGCTGCAGAGTCAGCGACGTCGTGTCGGTCTTCGTGCGCTTTCGGTACTGGATAGCAAGGTCCTCTGGCAATGAGCGCATTAGCACCCGGTGCAAAAGAACCGCGTACTCTGAAGACGGCATACCAAAACTTTCCAAACAGCTGGTCCTGAACTTTATTTGCTCGTAGAGGTCCCGCAGCATTGGTACTGGCGACGATGTCTCGATTGGATCGATGGCAAGGAGGCTGTCGATGTGGTCGTCGATAAGATCCTTTCGGCCAAACCTTTCGGTGAGCATCTTGACGGCATTGTTGTAGTTCGTTCAGTAAGGCTTATTCCTTCAATAGACCACTTCGCAGCGCCGGCCAAGTACGTCTTCAAGTACTTGAACTTCTCGATGCCGGCGAGATCGGGGTACGTGTGAATAGTCGCCTCGTAGTGCTTCCAGAACCCCTGCCCCTCACGGTTCTCACCGCTCAAGACGGCCACTTGAAGTTTCGGCAAGGTGACTCGCAAACCCGGTGCTCGTGACCTACTGTTCCCGGCAGGGCCTTGGCCGATGATGTCCGAATGGGCTGCTCCCACGGAGCTGCTGGATCCGTCAATTGTATCCGCATGCCGTGGCTAGTTGGCTTCGACGACGGTAGAACCAACCGGTGCACGCGCGTTCATCGCGGACCGAAGCCTGCTGATGGATTTCACGATCTTCCAGTGGTAATCCACAGCGCCCATAATTTCCTCGTCGAACTTTTCGCCGTCAAGGGCGTCGGCGATCTGATTGTCCTAGTTCGGCAAGAGCTGAGTCTTTGTCGCGAAGCCCGTCGATTAGTTCCTGCAAGTCGGCGGAAGACGGTGCTATGCCTTGCAAGATGATCTCGCTGGCCTCGGACAGGAGTCGGGTAGCCGCACCGCGAAGGGCGCCTCGATGCCTTCGTAATTTGTTCATCCTCGGTACGGTACGGAAGATGTCGGCCTTCTCGCGGGTTTCGGCACCAATAATATAGAGACAGAGGAGAGCCGACACCCGTGTTGCCCTGGCTGAACACTTCCCTTTCCTTTTATTCCGTGCTCACGAGCAGCCCCGCCTTACGCGCTTCTTCGCGCGTCTTGTGCGCGGCATGGCGTTTGCCGCCAACGTTTTGCCGAAGTAAACTCAACGCTAATCATCATCCTGGACAAAAGCACAGGCGATGTGCACTTTCTCAAAAAATGAAAAACAAAGGTATGACATGGCGATAAAAAGAAAGGGTTCACTTTCGTAGGTTGCCGTACAAAAGGCGCATGTGTGTTGGTCCATTCTGTAAAGCACTTACAATGTTAAATAGAAGCCTATCTATACGGAATACGAAAAGACCCGTAGAAGTACACGGAGGCCTAGACCGGTATATAAAGAAGGTTAGGTTCTGGTTAATGCAGCCACTTATAAGAAACGGATTCCAGCGGGGCGTACGAACGCCCACAGGTGTAGATGCCACAGCACATAAACAGTAAAATGTAACCAGTACAGATAGAGTGATCGGCTGAACGACTATATAAATATCTGGCGCACTCTGCGATAAGAGCTTGTTTTGAGGTTGACGCTTATACGATCAACTGTGTAGATTTCATGCGAAACGTTAAAAGCGTAGAAGAATTTGGAAAGAGCAGACCACAACAACTATTCCGAAATGGTTCATTCAATCTTAAGTTTATTGGAAAAGGAGTTTCATGACTGTAACAACGGTGCATAACAATATAAGGCTTTCAAGAGTTATTATTATAGTCCCTTCCGATACAATCCATGAGACGTGTCATAATGCCACAGACACGCACACACGCACATACGCATGTACACACACACACGCACGCGCGCGCACACACACACACATGCACACAAACGCGTGCGCGCACCCCTCGGGAGACCTATTTGATGTAAGAACAGTAAGCAAACAACTGCCCAGCTTGCTTTTTGAACCATACACACAAACATGTTTGCAATGGGCCAGCTATTCTAGCTTTCAACGCCTCTGATTATGATTACTATGAATTCAACTTAAGGCCAATGCAATATAGGAAGGCGTTCCGCTTAGGCGTTCCGCTTAGTAGACTAAAGCACATCTCAAAACGACATCTTCCACCTTCAGCAGTGCAGACGCAATGTGCGATTAGCAAATAATGACCCGTTTTAGTTGTTTCCGTCGCTCATTTTGTGGAGCTTGTAAAGCAACGCGCATAACGGTGTCAACTCGTTAACTGGCCATTTTAGTTGGGCATACGCAGCAGCCCTCCAAGCGTCACTTCGATATTCCGCCCTCCAAGCGTCACTTCGAGCACGGAGCCTGGCGTCACCGCCACCGAAAATGTGCCTGTTTGCTCGAACACAAAATTACAAGACATGCAACTGACGCAACCCGCGCAACCAACGCAAAGTATTCCAAAAGACCGAGGAGACATGTTGAATTCCAATGGCGGAGTCGGAGTAAGCTTTTCTGCTCCTTTTAAAGTACGTGTGTTTCAATGGCAGAGTGAGGGCGCCAGTCAAGCGTTCCAATGGGATATTTGGAGTGGATTCAGAGCGGAACTCACTCCGTGGAGCAGGAAAAGTTGGGCCACCAAAATTGGCGGAGTTGACCGGAACTCGGGGTGACGTACTTCCCTTAACACCTTTGCCTGTTTGGGGGCGCTGCCGCTGTCGCGTGTTTTGACAGTAATGGCGGATGACGTGGGCGTCTGGGCAAATCGTGCGCCATTGCTTCCGCTGATCGATGGCGACAGCTCCGAGTCAGGAAACTCGAGTTTCTGTCCGAACGATTCATCGGATAGTGACAGCGACGCTGAAACTGCTGCGTACGAGCGGGAATTCGACAGCGGAATTAGCAGAATGGAATAACTACACGCAATATATTTTGGGCAACTCAAGCACTTGCGCTTCCTTCTTGCTCCCATGCTTGCTCCGGCGGCGCGGATTGTTTTCCAGCCGCGTATATGGAGGCGTTGCTCTACGCCAGAGTCGAGTGCTCACTCGCAGAGTCCATCGGCTGCTCCGACTCTGCCACTGGAATTCAACATGAAAGTGGAGACGGAGGCGCCACGCCACCACAGCTCCATCGGCGAGCCATAGCGCCACAATGGCGGCGAACATCAAACGCGCGATATGTACGACGTATACGGCGGCGCCATCATCACGGAAGCCAAGTCTGGAGAGTCCAGTGACTCCTGCAGAAATGCTAATACTCTTTTTCTGCTTCTAGTAGAACTCGTTGTTGGGCTAGTTGGTGCATTGCATCAAGGTAATATATACAGCCCAAAACGGACGAACACAGGAAACGGTGAAGGAGACAGGAAAAGTTCGTAGTCTAGGCGCTTTCCTGTCACCTTCACCGTTTCCTGTGTTTGTCCGTTCTTGTCTGGATATATTTCCTTTCTGCTTCTGCCTTCCAAAAGGGATCAAATGGATACCCGAAAAGAGTCACCGTGCCTGTGACCCTCTTTTGATTCTTTCTTTTCTTAGTGTGGGAAACTTATCTCTTTGTTGTTTCATTTCGTTCATTTATTTACAGATACTACAATTCCACGATGACATTTATGCAGCGTCAGGAACTAATTTTAACCTATGACTAGGTCGCCAAGCCCACCTTTCAGGAAAGGTGCACATAAAACAAGTGGTGTTGGAGAAACTTTGCCTCGAGTGCACGTGGAACAGGTAATGAAACAAGCAAGGCATCATTGGCGATTGCGAGACATGAGCAAACTCGCGGAAGGCGGCAGTACCACAATCTTCGACACCTGATACTTGAAGATGAAGAAACAATAAAATATAAATGTAACGCACAAGACGACGGTGTTGTAGAAAATCGCTATTAGCTATACTACGAAATATCAAAGCGAAGAAGAGGACGAGGAGCAAAATTAATTGTGGTAGATTATGGACTATGCGTAATACATTTTTAGCCAAACTTGAGTGTTCGCATAGCAGTACTGTATCTACACTCCACGGAGAGAACATTCATACTACAGTTCCACATGCAATTATAGGGAACAGAGGGGAGTCATGTAAGAAATACTTATCGATAAACCACCGAAATTGATATATGTAACTGCAGTGGAAACGTAGCTATAAAACGAAGATATCGTACTGTGACCATGGAATGTTTTGCAATTCTTTTCCCAACCTTCGTTTTCCCTCCGGCTCTGCCCTCACTCCATATCTACAATGCATGTCTGAGGAGCAAAAAAAAACAACCAAAATTTCGTCCTGTTTTCAGGGAAAGAACAAATTTCAGCAGGGTGGAAACTGGGAAAGTTGGTGCGGTTACATATTACACACAGCGAAAAAGCAAACGAGACAGAAATGGAGATCAACACAGGACGAGAGGCGGTCCGAGAGGCGAGACGAGAGCCGGTGTTCGTGTCCGCGCTTGTCCGTGTTGCTCTCGTGTGCTTCTTTTTGCGTCTTTTGCTCTATGAATTATGTATAAAATCAAATATTGTTTCTCGTTTTTTTGCGGGCAGAACTTTTACGAAACGTTTTCACATCTTACGATACCAGGAACTTAACAGGCACATTTTTTCGATATGGGCAGCGCGACCCGGACGGAGGACTAAAGGAACGGACACAGACGAACGCTCGTCTGTGTCTTTCTTTAGCCCTCCGTCCTGGTCCCGCTGACCATGTCGCAAAAAGTATGTTTAGTTACCAGCTCGCTCAACTTCCGTTTTGATTAACAGGCACTAATAATTTACCTCATCTGAACGTGACGCTGATACACACCTAGCACTATAACGCTATTACACAATACAAAACTTACCATACGCAAACACACTCCAACGAAGCCTTCTTGACAATACAATGCATGAACGAAACCAAAACTATTTTTGTGTTCCTAGTTTTATGAAATAGATGATAAACATGTGTTATGAAGTTCTCTTTTCGTCTTTTTTTTTTCACGTCCTGTCGAGGACGCCTGCCCATGCTTTCAAGAGGCATATTTTTCTCTATCGGCCTGCGACAGCTACTCACGCCTTGCAGCACCTGATGTTGGCAAAACGTTATTGCCACGCGCCTGCTTGTCTTATGCTAAACTTTCGCAATTTCATTCTAGCCTGTGGGGCCGGGACTTTGGTCCTTCAGGCGCACTGCACAGACACGAATCCGGCAGACATCTGCGCCTTCCCTTTTACTTGTCGGCTTTGTATTTGTGTCTCCTAATCCGTGTCGTCTCGTTTCCTTATTGCTTAGTGGCCTAGTTCGCAATCCTATACGCCACAAAATTTTCCTTCTACGCGCCATGTTGTGCCATGCCAAGAAATTTTAGTTGTTCCCCTGTGCTCGTTGGCTGTTGTAGTGGTATTAAAGCAGCCCGTGACGACGTGACGCCGCCGGGACGCCCGATGTTTCCTTAGAAAATCGTTAAGCTTCCCGCAGTTCTTGACAGCCAGTTTGCGTCCTGCATCGTTCCCTTTGCGAGCTAAGCTTTGCTCGTCAACACTGACCAAACCACGCCTTCAGACTTTCTTTCTATCTAGCCGTGATTATACTAACGTTGAACACATACTTGCTGCCGGGCGTTCTGTCCTCAGGCACGGGGAACTGTATTCTCGGGCAATGTTTATCGATTTCTTTTACTACGCGTATGGAATCCTAAAAAAACTAAACGTAGTTGGAGGCATAACCGGTTTTCAAACCTACTATTGCTGGTATGTTAGGACAGTGGCAATTCTTTTTTTTTTTACCGCCCCCACAGTTATTCTCTAAACGCACAATCTCAGTGCCTGGGCACTAAAAAACTGACCCTTCAATTTTGCGCTTTCTCGCAAAAGTATTTTATAATTTTAAACGCAAAAGTATTTTGTATACGGCTCAATATTCCCCTCTAAGCAGGTTAAAGAATAACCAATTTGGAAGAACACAGAAATTTTACTCACATAGAAATCGGAATTATCCTATAGGTGATGAAAGTCTCCATTTTGATGGATTCCCCAGCAACTCACGCATTCAGCCGAGCTTAATATTTAAAAGCAAATTTTTTTATGATAAAAACACGCAATGCAATTTAAGTGGTCACAAGACAGAAAATACTTTTTGTTGCTTAGTACGCGTAACTGGAACTGCTTTAAAAACGACTTTGAGAAAAGGGCAGTATTCCTGAGATGATACCACGTTTGTGCCGGCAAATTGTGCAAAGCGCCCACTGTAATAGACATATATATATTCTCGGTTTAGTACTGCGCTAGTTCTGTTATTTGAATTGCGTGTTCAACAGTGAGACTATACCACAAACATTGTGGCTCTAAAATGTTAAATGCAAGCTCTGTGCACATATGGAATATTTTTATTGCTTTTGGTTGCTGCGAAGTACGGAATGCTTACAGAAAATTCATCGTGCTCTTTGGCCTTCGCAAACTAGACGAGGGCAGCAGTCCGGGTAAGTTCCGTTGCCTTGGACTTCTACGCATTCCTCAATCGGAGGATTGGGGGTACACCTGCAACGGAATAGAAACATGGCTGTGTTATACATAGGCGGCTGCGCAAACTGCAAAAAAGTTGATATGTTATTTTCAAAATGGATACTATGCAAAGTAAAAGCCTTTTAATGAGTTCATCCGTATGTGTTTCGTGCCTATGCATTTGAGCGTGACTGTGATCATGTATGTCTGTACCTCTTTGTATGTGTGTTCGTTCGTGCGCATAAAAGCATGCCTTTTTCAGCGTGCCAACTCTTGCAATGAGTCATTTATCATCTATATGTGCCCGACATGTTACATATTTCCGAAGGTTTTTAATTGCGGAACGCAAGAAACTTTCGTTCCGCTTGCACGCATCGGAGTCCCAGAATAACATAACATTCCGTAATTTTAGGCGTACGTTGATGTGCAACCTCGTTTGCATCCTCAAACCTAAACGTTACTACACAAAAAATCATGCTGAAATATGGTTGTAACTTCACCTTATAACGTATCCTAGGACTCTAAAACGATCACCACGAAGCTGCTTCATGCCCGGACCTCACTGACAGCGTCACGGATATGACACCGATAAAATGCGCACGAATAAATGACAAACAAGAACCAGAATAAAATTTTTTGTTGATTTCGATGACCGGGCAGTCGAACTCACAATCTCTCGGTCTGCGATGGTAGGAGCCAGGCGCCCTGATCACAGCGCTACCGACGCTCATGCACGGGGCTTAACAAACGCGCGTTATATATCCCACAGATCCCTTTCACACCGATGTTGGTTGGCGTGGAGGGGGCGTGTCGCCGTCTGGGATCGGTGAATGAAGTACTGCATCGTAGGACTGCCGACAGGGAGCGCTTCGGTAGTTTCAGCTTTTGATGCTACGAGAGACATGCACGGAACGCCTTCCCACGCTCATTGCTGAAGCTTGTCTTCTTTTCGCGTTGCTGAAGCGATGTATGGTACACCCAGGAACACACACGTAGGTTATTCTATTTCTGCGGAGCGCACATCTTGGCGTTTCTCTGCTCAAATGACGATGCTTTGACTGAGTGCATATCGAGTACCAGTGTTAAGTGCTTGTTAATGCTATCATTGCGCCGGATTTAGAATCGGCTGTATCCAAAGGTATCGTAACTACTTCAGCTACGGCAAGGGTTGAATCATGATCTTTGGCGTTAGTCATTTGGATGGAGATATGCCACTCAAGTGAGTGTTCAGTATTGGGAGTAGGTTGTGTGTGCCACGACAGAAATATACATATCCTTACATTGACATGAAACTGCTACTGTTTTGATTCCAATAAAATATTGCAACCACTGGTTCTTGTATCAATTGAAGTATGACTACTTGTCGTGCATAGAAATGAAAGAAATGAACTTGTGCATGCAAAAGAAATTGCTGAAACACTGTCTGCTCAATATAACTGCTTGTGCTTTATTACTAAACGAGTTGATCGGATGATGCATGCATTATGACACATTGTAGAGGACAGATAGACAACGGAATGTTAGGCAGATATCAATGTTCTAACGTAGATGGGTGATCTTTCATCCAAAGTAGCATAACTGAAAGTGCCTGTTGTATAAATAAAGTTTAACATAATGAGCAGGTGGTCGAAGGAGTACACATATGATAGAGTTTTTCCAGTTTTTTTTTCATATTTGCTACAGTCCTCACGTTTCTGTGTTATGAGTGTGAACTTCATAATTCCGAACAGGCCAACCTGTCTGCTGCTGTGAAAATACCATACTAGTAATTCAAAATAACCACCATTTTCTGAATAACCTCTGTTTCATTGAGGAAGGCGGTAATGCGTATTTCTTAATTCGTACTACATCATCTGTGCTAGAGGAGGGCGAAGTACACATGAGCGTTTAAAAGAGAGAAGTGCAAGCACATTATCTTTTTTATTTTGCAGGGGACCTGTCACTGGTAAATCTGGGGAGGTTGTGCTTGACCTTGGGGCAAGCGTCGGGTATTCGCTTTAACGTGGAGGCGTGATGCTTAACAAAAAAATTAATGAGTAAGACAGTAGGTAGTCTTCGAGTATGAAAGCAACTAAATACTGAATATGAGTGATAGAGAACCACTGTATGCCGCATTGCGAAAAAGCGCTAATTGTGGAAACAGATTTTCGTTCAGCTGCTCAGAGCGCGCTGCTGCCCCTGCGTGCAGCTCGCGGCAGTACGCGTGCATTAAATGCACTTAATGTAGGCGCGTTACAATGTTCTTGTAAGTCGGGCATCTGCGTCTGTAACTTCCATATGAGAACGCAGGCGGTCTTGGAACCGCTCAGAACACGCTGCCGCATCTGGACGCGCGCAGTTCGCGGCTGCAGAAATAACGAAACTTTCTCCTCAGCATACGCTCATGGAATGTACATACGCTCGCTCATCTGAAGATACCTTTGTCACGCTGGTATTCATGAATTTAGCGCGAGCGAAGCATTTACGCTATATGGAGAAGCACTAAAGAGGGCGCCCGTTTATAAATTTTCTAGCGGCACGACATGGTGAACCGGAGAATTCGGAGCCGAGGGTGTTTACGTCGGCTCGGCCTGCATGACGCCCCACAAATTATGTATTGACCTTACGCAACAGCGAACACACACCGATGGTACAAGAACAGAAGTTCGAAGTTGTGCCGACGGGTTACCAGCCGCTTTGTACACGCATTGGTACATATATAAACCCACGAAAATAGCAAGGCAAGAAAGTGGTGCGTTGTGGAGTAATGGTTATAGTGTTTGCTTTCAGTGCGTGTGGTCGCGAGTTCGATTCCTGTGTTGTGCGTACTTGTATGCAAATGTCATGGTCATGCATAAATACTTTGATTTACATTTTCTATTATGCCCTAACGATGAATAGTAGTGGAAATTGGCCGGTAAACGTAATATAGTGCATAAAATATACTGTTTTTCTTTTTTCATTTCGCGACCGCTCTAGGGCCTCGTATAAAAGGAGGCTTTAACAACTCTCAAAAGAAGCAGAAAAACTCTCAATGCGCTCTGTTCAAGCCCCAAAAATGGGTTACATAAAGACACCAACTTTACCTCCAGAAGGAGGCTTCAAAAGCTCTCAAAAGAACCGGAAAAACTTCCAATGCGCTCCGTTCAAGCTCTCAAGGTGAGTTCAATAAAAACACAAATTTTCCTCATTAGTTCCATCTAATCACTCCCTTAACAAAGTATGTAAATAAAACCTCCTTTTGAAGGGGGTTTTGCGTAGTACCTTTTGGATGCACGTTATGCGTTGAGCCCGAAACTCCCTAAAAGGCTAAAACCCGTTTGCAGTGTATACCAAAATTCGCATAGCATAGGAAGAGTGTATGACGAACACGATTCACTGGTGATGACATGAATAACGCAAAATACCTGTCGCGTACGTCAGGAAGCCCTTTCTCTCAGCCACGTGTGGCACATACCCGCATACCAGAGTTCACGTTATGCGGGTATGTGCCACAAGTGGTAGAGTCTCATTCAGCACAGTAAACGCGAACATACACATTGACACGCGAGGAAAGTGAGAGTAATAAGAATTGTTCGGCTTTTACATCCCAAAACCACGGTATCATTATGAGAGACGCCGTAGTGGAGGGTTCCGGGAATTCTCACCATTGTTCCAGCGTTCTTTAGGCAGTGTTTGCCAGTTTTCACCAGTGTTCTTTAACGTGTACTGACATCGCACAGTATACGGGCCTTTATCATTTAGCCTCCATCGAAATAAAACTGCCGCAGCCGGGCTGGAACCCACGACCTTCGAGCACCTAGCACCGTAACCGCTACACCACCACGGCAGACGCAAAAAAGTGACACAGCTGAAGACAGAAAACTCAAAAAGTGGGGTCAATGCTTCCTACAATAACTCTGCCGAGGGGACCATGCCCCTCCTCATTACCAGTGATTTCAACATTGATTTATCAAACGTGAACAACGACTGCTTCTTACACTGCATAAAAGAGAGCTTGGATGTGAACAAGGCATCACAAGACCTCGTTGACAGGTCCAGGACAGGAGGCATAATAGATCCTTTCTTGGTGAGAGGCATCCACGATTTCCACCAACTGTACTATACCTTGCACTACACTACACTTGGAGCCCTCGTAGCCGCGATCACGAACGGATTCGATAGCAAGTCCTGTGCACTACACATCAGCTTACCGCGTCTGGTGTTAACACCCATGTTGCAGTTCGCATCGTTGCGCAACTCTAAACAACTGGTTTTACAACATATGTGCGACTCTTCAACATATATGTGCGTATATCGTTTGCAGTTTTGCGCTCAATGCAAAAATCAAGCCACAGCCACTTTCCCGCCCATGCTTCGCATAACATCGATTCCCACAGTACGTGGGATCTGCCGAATTTTTTTCCCTAAAATCTCCTCCTTTCGCGTTATCCTGCGTAGAGAATGAGCGATAAGGCTTATAGTGCCGCTGAAGCGACTCATCAGTAACGCTATAAAGATGATCGTTATGGCTTGCCTGTCAAGCAAGGAAAATAATCGATCTTGGTGAATATTCTTACATCAGAAAGCCGCCGTTCTTGTATTCAACACTGTAACCGCTGATCAAAGACACGGAGACAGAAAACTGTTGCTCAGCAAATTCTAGTAATTTATAAGGGCGCCTCACGTTAGGTAGCCTGAATATTAAGCGTCTTTGTTCATGCCAACAATTTCACCACTTTAGCGGCTGATTACATAACAGCATTCTTAAATTAGGTTCATGGATCTTTCTTCTTCAATGAACTCCACACTGCACTTGCTATTCGTGAGGCGGGCAGGAATTTGTTTTTCGTTATGGATTTAGAGGTACTGTTGACCCTCTCTAGAGGGTCATTACAGGGAGGTACGACACTCAGCATCACTTAAGCAAGCTCATAAATATAGAATTTACAAAAATAATTGAGACATATTTATACAATATGTAAAAGCTATCTTACAACCGAATGACTAGGCACATTTGCCTTCCTATATCAATAGGTAACGTTCGGAATAATCGTTACGGTAAATCACATATATGTACATCAAGCAAGTGCATGAATTTATTAATATCATTTCTATTTATTACATCACTCGGTAACCCATTCGATGCCTCAATCATCTCAGGGAAGAAGGAATGTCGCTACATCTTCGTTCGCTCAGTGTAAAACTGCAGCACTCTTCTATGATTTGCCCTCTCCCTTCGTTTCCCAGGTGGTTGTAAGTAGTCGTTTCTGTTAACTTTAGGTGTGAAACACCTTATGCGCTCCGGCTGTCGGCGTTTCCTGTCGTCGTAGCCCGGCACGGTAAAGCAAGTGGCAAATAAGACGGTGCGTTCGCTCAGGAAAAGCGAGCGAGAACGCGCGCTCACACGCGAGAGACAACGCCACGTGCGCTTCTCCTAGTGGCAAACATGACGGCGCGTTGACTCACGAAAAGCTCTGTTTCTGCGATGAACGCTGTCTGCGATGGGCGCTGGAGGCTGCCAGCGACGCTGCCTGTAGCAATAAGAGGACGCTTTCCTCTCATTGCTATTGACGTGTCCCTACGTGAAACACCGGTGCTTCGCACCTCCCCAGATTTCACGTTAGTGGAGCTCTCTTGTATAGTGTGGTGTAGCAGGGGTGGGAAAAGGAAGTGAGTGTGAAAAAGAGAGAAAAGAGGATGGCAACGCCACCAGCTCTGCCGCTTCCTTTTCTAAGATCGCCTTCAATTGACAAAGAACTTTAATATACTTTTAAGTCTGCGTTTTTACAGTGTCTCCAGATCAAAGAATTGTAACATTTCTGTGACTGAGTCATTCTTCGCATATTTTGGATATATAAAACGAGTCGCAAGCCGTTGTACTCTTTACGGTTCATTGACCAATACTTTCTGGAAAGGATCCCATACAATGCGGGCATATTCAGGTATCCGTCATGTGAAGGTTTTAAAAGCAAGAAGTTATACGTCCGTACTTGCGCCCAGTAGGTCTTTTTTTCTTATTATGTATAGCTTCTGTGATGCCGTAGAGCACACATTATCGATATGTGTATGCCACTTTAGTTTATGCGTAATTGTGAAGCCTCGGTACATAAATGCATCCACTCTGAATAAGGTATGATTCCCGATTTAATATTCGAATGGAATTATCGCTTTTTTTCTAGAAATGTGGGCAACGGTTGATTTGGAATAATTGGTTTCGATACCCGAAGCCTGACACCACAAGTGTAATTCCTGCAGGCATCGGACAATGTTCAACTGGTCATTCCTACTAGTCACTCGTGCATAATTTGAACATTCATCAGCGAACAGCTTGCGCTCTGAAGGAAGTTTTGTTGAGCTGCGCTATCGCTGAAATACATAAAAAATAACATGGGCCTAAGAACAGACGCCTGCGGTGCTCCAGAAAACACTTCCAGCGAACTGGACACAGTGTCTTCAATTTTCACGAATTGCTTCCTTTCATTAAAAATGGTCATTAACTAAGCACAAGCTGACTGAGTCCAGCACAGCGAAGCTTATTCAGCAATCTATCGTGGGGTACTTAATCAAAGGCCTTAGCGAAATTTATGCAGATGACATGAATTTGTTCTCACATATCAAATGCTGTCGCAAAAATGTATCGTTCCAACAAGCTGTGATGTAGTTGACTGATAAGGAGTAAACTAGTTTTCATTTGCCAGAAACGTGACGATATGCTTGACATCTTCAAGTATTTTGCAACAAATTGACGGAAGTGAAACCGGACGGTAATTATTAGCGGACAACCGATCACCATTATTAAACACAGAGATAACTACAGCTGTGCGTCATCACATGGCACTGAACAAGTACAAAGGGAGTTTTCAAAAATAATTTCCAAGTAGTAGGACATCCACTTCGCATAACGCTGCAAGAAAGGGGTGGGTATATCATCAGGTCCGCGTGCTTTCTTAGAATCAAGAGACAATATGTTTTTAATGATACCTCTCGCCTGTTAGTAATAACTCCCATCGGTTCAGACAAGTAACACATTGCACCCTCGTCTGCAGTGTCGCATCTGCGTCATGTAAAAACTAACTGAAAAACTATTAAGACTGTCTGCAATATCAAGATTCTGCACCAGAACTTCATGTCCACATTTCAGCTCCTCAATTTTATCGTGCATATCACACATATAAACCCAAATCATGCTAGGCGAATGCTTAATAAAACTACTCAACTTGTGACTGAAAAAAACGCACTTAGTTTCCATCAGGTTTTTCTTCGGTTCCCTTCACACACGTGCTAGTTCCTCTTAGTCCTGGTTTCATCTTCTACGCAGTCTTTTTAGCTTTCGAATCTTATGAGCAGTGTCTCGCGTTATCCACAGGTTGCTCTTTTTAAGCTTCGCTCTACTACGAAAGAACTTGTCGATGCAATGTTTAATGATAACCTTGAAGCGCTGCCGCAATTCTTCAACTGTTTCCTGCTCGCATGTGTGCTAAATTTGAATAAATGAATATCCTAACCAGTCAAGGATGGAAGTGTTATCTGCGTTCGCGTAATCCTTTACATGTAGAGTTTTAGCTCGTGAAACACTCAATGTAACATCAACAAAGACTAATCTGTGATCAGAAACGCCCCCCTCAACACATAACTCATAACTGCATTTTTTTTTAAACAGAACACCAGGTTCAACACTGACCGATACGAAGATAATATCCTAGTATATTCAAGTATATTCATTCACTCTTTCTATCAAGTTATGAGCGAACATAATTTCCGAAGTAATAATAATATCATCTCGACCTGGCCAGACATAATAATATCAATCTCGACCTGGCCAGACAAAAAAGCATCCCCTTTAATATGTGGTAGATCGAAGTCTCCGCTAAGAATACGTCTGGTGTTCCCGTTTGCATGGGCGCAAAGAAAGTTATTCAATTCATCGAGATACTCTGGAGCTGCGACGGGGACGCCTTACCCCACAATTATTCATACGAGATACCTTCAGCCAATCCTTATGAAGACACATCATAAGCGAAGCCGGCTGCATGACACTTGCTTCAGTTTACAAACTAAAGCCAATGAGCTTCCAACCGAGCCCTGAGTTACGTGTATATCATTCCATATCATTGTCGACTTTTTGCAATCAATGTGCAAGTTTTCTTGCTGGCGTTGTCGCCTCGTGACATAGTTTTGGTCCTTGGACACTTTAGTTGAGTGAGCGACAAATGAAATGCATTTTGCTGGCAAGAGCGAGACCACTCACCCTCCGATATACACTTTATGTGTCTCGGCATTGCAGAACCAAGCTTGGCAAGGATTTTCAAACTGAATACTTTCGTGGTGCCCGAGGGTCCTGTTGTGATAGACGCATTTGCCTGAAATGCAGAACGTACAGATGAGAGAAGCAGCATTACAATTTTGTAACTAATGAAGTATAGGAAATTTCAAAAATTATTTACGAGGTGTCATTAGCTTTACAGAAACAAAATATTACGGGCCCGAATATTTGGCTAACTAAATTGCATCTGCCATAAAACAGTTACGTGTATATTGAACGAAAAAGAGTGACTAACTTGCAGGCTACCAAGAGCATGTCAAAGCCTATGTCATTCAATACACCTGATGAAGTGTTTAAGGCAAAAATTAAATAACATGAAGCTAACGCAATGCGAAAGCAGTGTGCTTCCAGCAGTGCACGTCTTTTAGTATTTGTTATTGCTAACTTCTATGTAATGGCGTAGAGATTCTCGAAAAAATCGTTGTATCTGTGAATTCACAGATTCTGTTTTTTTTTTTTTTTGAGAAGCCGCAAAATTTTGACATGCTAAGAATGACAAAACTTACCATCGACCACGTCTACAAAGGCTTCTCCGCTTGTCGCTTCGTTAATATGCCAGAGTGTGATGCTCAGGACAGCAATAATAACGAGAAATCCAACATAACGGTTCATCTTGACAGGCTATAGCATGCAAAGTGTGTCGGTTAGACTGATGCGCTCTACTTTTTCTTCTCGCGAAAGAAGAGAACCAGTTCTTTTTTTTTATTTAGGAAAAGCGTGCAGCGATAATCACGGTTCCCGTTTCTCGTAGCGTCCGCGTTCGGTATCGTTTACCAAGAACTCGTGCGTTGCAATCTGGAAATACGAGAACAGCAAGCCGCTGGGCGAGAATATTTCCTCATAAACTACTTGGCACATTCCTTATCTGAAGTAGAAAAAAGTCACGCTATCCGCTAAAGATTAAGTTCCCGCGACCCAAGTATTTATTTTTCTTTGCGCTAATATTTCGTCACTTGCATTAGCGGGAAACCGTATCGCGTGACGGAGCTGCGACAGCATAAACAATCCCAAGCGGATCATCCAATTTTGTCTTTGCAGATAAAGAAGTCGAGATTTATTGCAACAGGCATCTCATAATATTGCCCACGCACGAATTTGCATGCGAGATGCATGCATGATGTACGGCTGACTAATCACGCAATGTTCTGCTGCCGCAATGTTTTTGTACTCACGATGATGATGTCGCAAAAGGCCTCCTCCTCCAGTGCCCCGAGCACGATAACAGGAAATAAAAACTAAAGACCAATTTGATGCTGTTAGACCGCTGACTTTTTTAGTTTGATAAAAATCAGCACTTGATTCCTTCTTGATTTACACTTTGTACTGTTGATGCTCTCTCCATGCACGTTAATGTACATCAATTCACATCAATGTACACATTCACACTGAAGCAACTTGACTCTTTTTATGTTTACTCGATTCACACATAAATCACTTGATTCCCTTGCCTCTAGTGCAGGGTAACGAACCGGACGCTTACCTGGTTAATTTGACTGCATTTACTCTTCTTGCTTTATCTCTCTCTCTCGTTGTTCATTCTTTATTCACTGGATTCAATTTCATATATATGTTATATCCCATAATTTATTTTAGCGCTCGTTGCTTCAATTAATCTACGCGTTTCCGTTTGAATTAACATTAATTTGTACTGCTAGTCATTTGGCATGATTATATAGATATTTAACCTCCCGGGATCAATGGTACCGTTCGTGTTCACGCCGCCATTCGTCACCAATGCCGGACGCAGGATTTTTCTACTAATGAGACGTCTAAGGCTTACACCATAATGTAGCCGAAGCCCTACTGCGTCATCCTCCAGAACAGACTTCCAGTTTCGAGAAACTAGCCAGAGTGTCGAACACCTTCTGTATGCTTAAGGTCGTCGAAGCCTTTTCACGGCAGTCCGATACAAACCAATATTCTGAAGCCTAAAGAGAAGTGTCTGGAAGACCTGCTTATATAGGGAGGCAATGCCCTGTAGGGAGCGCCTTGTTTATATGTAGCCCAGTCGTTCAGGGCATTGCATTTCAGCACTCTTAATCGTCTTCCCATACTAACTTGTCCTGTTCTTACTTTTTCTCTTTTTTCTTTGCTTATATGTCCAGAGGTTCGAATTTCAGCGTGCAAGTAACCCCGTCATCAAGTTTTTACCTTTCGCTGAAGTCAACTTATCACTTGACACGTGCGGTACAGCGGAGTGCTGATCATAAATTTGATATTTCCATTATCCTCCAAACTCATTCATGCATCTTGGACATGCTCCGGTAAGTGATAATTCAAATGATTCTTCGCGTTGCTTCTTTTTTCGATAAATTTATTCAGCCTTCCGAACTTCACATTATACCAGGTAGCTTCGTTACGGTGCAGATATGAGTCGAATTACGAAGCCGGAAACTATATCCAGAAGCGTCGTTGTTCTATCTTCAGTAGCACATCATCTGAGGGCAACAATTCGGATACTCTCCTTCTCCTTCCACCAGCTTGCAACCTCGTCCTACTGCCTGTGGGGAGCATCTATAAAAAAAGCAAAGCGCACGCGATGTTACGAAGAACCTAACGAAAGCACCAGCGCTGACTTACACCTGAATATATATTCCGGTTACATGTAAGTGTAACCTTTCTTTTTTTGTTTTCTGCAGAACATAGATAAATTGAGTAGGCAAGGTGCTATATACATCAATCTCTCTAAAATAGTCATGTTAAAACAGTACAGAACAGAAAAGAGGTCATATGTATACATGTACCCAGATGTGACCTGTAGTGAAGTCGGCGATCTTCCTTCATTACGCGTCTTTCTTCAGTCGCCTAGATTGCTCTACAGCGCTTACATTCACGATACACCAATTAGTCTGCAATAAAATTCTTTAGCACCAATACCCTTATACTAGCTACCACGCAGTGCTGCAACTCAGATTATATCCTCCCCCACATTTCAAATTTACAAGAGACGAAGGCAGCCACTACAGGCGACTTCAAAGCAATACGTTCATCATGGAATTCTATACTCTACCAGATGAAACCGACATTATACGGCAACATCTGCCCACACTGCAATGTGGCAAACACTATCGTACACCGCATACTAGAGAGGTAAACGAGGCTTGGCTTATACAAAACCAAAAATAGTCCGGCATCGGCTTCCCATCTATCTCTGTGCAGCACAAAGAAATATTGTACTTGAACGGGTAGAGGGTTTTTTTATTGTTATCTGTGTGTACCCACGTGTGGGTATATATTTATGTTCTTCACATGTGAATAAAAGTTCAGTTGAGAGCTCGGCGCTTGTGTTTCGTGTGTTCCTCCGCGATTCTGTCGTACTTTGGGGCGCCATTTCGTAATTATGACCGGTGACATCACCCATACTCATCACAAACCCCACTAATAGTTGTTGAGTTATATAACATCAAGCTAGTTACATATATACACGGCGAAATGCAGAACGTTCATTCCACATTTTCGCACACATCGCGAGTAATGTTGTCTAATACACAGCTAGATTGAAGTTCAGTCTGTAGAAACATACACAGAACTAAACGCTAAATAACCTAATACCTAGCCAATATCTCCTTTCTAAATATATTGTTAAATCATATTCGTTATCCTGCATACCTGCATAGTATAAGCAATACTTCAAACACCATGTAGTTTATAATGTTTGAAAAAAACGTTTGGTTAAATTTGTGTTTGTGTTTTATAAATCGACGCAATCTGTACTACACCAAGGTTTCTACGAGCAAAACGTCTGCTTTCGATTCCGTAATTTCTCATTGAATGGTCACGCGATTGCCGAACAGTGCGTGGGGGGTAGGGCCATCGCCAGGATGTCTACCCTGCCTTCAGGCGTATCTTCGCCTGACATGCAATATGTTGAAACAAGTAAAATAAAATAAAATGAAATATATTTATTGATTCATGTATCTTTTGGCAAACATATGCAATAAAATTCAATTCAAAATGAATTCAAAATGAAATGATACGCTCACGCGCACGCGATGGACGCCACATACGCGCATGCGAGTGACAGCCAGTCTAACACGTACAATGGAAAAACATAAGGAAAAAAAAATTGCCAGATCCCACGCCTTGTGGGAATCGGTTTCATGCGAAGCAGTCAGCGAGGAGCTGTTCATGCTGCATTTTTTTTTTACTTTGAGACAAGCGTTACGAGGTGTATTGAAGTGTTTTTGTATGCAAATCGTGGGCTTTCCAGGCACGGCTACTACACTGGCGTTTAAAGGGTAAGTGATGGTTTTACGTAACGTGAACACTCGCGTGAGAGCACAGACGTCAGTGTTATCGAAACAAATTGCACTTTACGGTGCGTTGATGTGAATATCATGCATAACTTTCGTTAGCGTATTCCTCCGACGTCGAGCAGCGCCTTAATATAGCTTGCTGAATCATAGGAATAAAATGTAATTTTTATTGCGCTGCTCTAAAAGCGGAGCCAACACTGGAGCCACAATTGACGGTAATCCGACATGACACATGTATCATAGGAGTTCATATGTAACGTTTATTGCCTTGTTATAAAATTAGATAGCGAGCCCTGCAACCGCAGTTGACGTTGCACTGACATCACGCCTGCATATGGTGTTTTTCCAAAGCCTTTTCAAGACCTGGCGTGGCTCTGTGGTTGAATGCATGTTTACCACGCAGAATTATTGGATTCGTTTCGTACTGGGATCCTGTTCTTTTTTAATTTTTAGCATTCGTGGGGTCAACGCTGCCAATGGCAGTCTTTTTAACGCTCTCGTATTTGAATTACGAATGCCTGTTCTCGCCGTTTCTAGGTAGCTATAAACTGTAAATCACCTGTGGCGCATATCCGCGGCCCATGGTATTCGGGTATGTGCCCCACATATCTGGAGAAAAGGGATCGACGACGTACGCGACAGGATTTGCACGCTGTATATATGACGACCAGACAGTTATATTCGTCAAATCCTCTGATCCGCCCATGCCAGTTTTGGTCTACACCAAGTTAAGGAGGCGATCACGAGAGCAGCCAGACGTAGATAGATAGATAGATAGATAGATAGATAGATAGATAGATAGATAGATAGATAGATAGATAGATAGATAGATAGATAGATAGATAGATAGATAGATAGATAGATAGATAGATAGATAGATAGATAGATAGATAGATAGATAGATAGATAGATAGATAGATAGATAGATAGATAGATAGATAGATAGATAGATAGATAGAAACGCCCAAAGTGCCTTTGGTTCGCTAAGAAAGGCTTCGCATTTAATATTCAAAATGTTCGAACCGCATGATTTGCACTTTTAACATTTTTTACACCAAAGCGTGAAGTTCGAAAGGCGCAACAAAACGCCTTTAAGAATTTAGCTCGTGCAAGCGTACGCGTTCCGGTGCTTCTCGCATTTGCCGCAGCGCTCACAGGTTCTTCGAGAATTTCTTTTGCGCAAGTCAGCGCGCACAGGTGCTTGGCGCGCCTTTAAACGCTGACGGAAAGGTGTCGAGTCGCCGTTAGTTCATTTGCGTTTACTAGAGCAATTGGCATTCGTAAGTTTCTGCGATATATTTTCTATTAGTAATGACATTTTTTTATCAATAGTATTTATCAGTATTTATTAAAGTAATTCTACCAGAGCAACCGAAGTTGTGCTGTAGAAGGTAGAAGGGCGTTGAGCGTGAAAAATAACTAAACATCTAATTCGACAAGAGGAAGGCTTTTACGAACACAGTAGTAACCGAGCTGGTGGAAACAAATTAAAAAATTTTGCCACGTGTCCCCCAACTCTATGGGTCATGTGAAAGGTAGCAGCTGCTGCTAGAGATGATAATTGCAATAGTGACGAGGCTGATCTTTTATTACTCACCCCGCAATAACCACAGATTTAGATGCACCATCACATGTCCATTCTTCACACGGATCACGAAGGCTTACGGAATGGTCCACTCGAATAGTTCTTCCCTGGAATGTGCAATGACCTGAAATACAAAACATGTTCGTAGGTTAGGTCTGAAAATCACTTATTTACAGCTGTCGTAGTCAAAGATGTTGTTTCGATTTTTTTTTACAAGAAAAAGCTGGCGGAAAGCTTATTTTATGTTATTGCTTACGTCACTCGCATAGGCTGGTGTAGGTTCATAGTCGCGTGCCACTTGCGCACTGCAACATCACTTGTTGACAGAAATAGCGAAAGACCCAAGCGATACCATTATGACTGCCGCTATTCTGAGGAATCCGGAAGTTTAGAGAATGACAATATATTTCTCCTCCGCTGCGACAGTGAAGTGAAGCCATGCTTGTATCCAGCAACATAACATCAGAGCAAACGAGACATTGCATGGAATTGGCTCGAACGAGGTGAGATTCTAGAACAGGGTTACCTACTCCGAAATCACAACTTTCTTATAAAGTGACGCATCTCCATCACAGCCAAATCGTGCGGTAACCGTTTTTCTCTGTTGCGCTTGTTAGTCTAGGCAGCAATGATGCACCAAAATGTTTAGCGATTACACAAATTGAGCAAATGAAAACTTACGCGATTGAAACCGACATGATGAACGCTTGTGTATTACATGCGTTAATTCGAATAATAAGCTATGTTTCACGCACTGGCCCAATGATATTTGCTTGCTGAAATAAAAAAGAGCACGGGAAATGGTGTAATCATGGATTTGGACCTCCTGAAGGGGACTTGGAGCCACGTGTACTTTTCATATTTATGGCTGTTTTAACTTAAGATACTGCATCTTCTATCGTATTGCCTGTAATAGTAATAACCACTACTGGTCGTGAGCAAAATCAATGCAAAGGTTCGGCAGAGCTTTCCTACATAACCTGTTAACAGCCTGAAAATTAGCATATGTACAAAAAAAGCCCATTAGTTTACATTTCACGGGACCCGAAAAAATGTCTCAATAAACCAAATGTCGAACTATCGACAGTATCAACGAAACAACAAAAATGCCTATTACATAAATCCACTTTTATTATCTGCATGAATACGCAACAACCACAATTTTTGCTTTCTTTGCTTTCTTTGTTGTTTTTCTATTCAAGACGGCCTCATGATAGAGCGGGTCGTGGTCAGTGGGATAGGGCATCGTGGTGCCGTTTTCAATGCGCATGATACCTTAGCCTCTCGCGGTAACTTTCTGGGGTTTCTTACAATGCTGTAGCCCAAGTCAAAATAACGCGGAGACATACCGTTCTTGATTTCTGTGGGTGCCCGCTCCATGTAGCCGTTGCATATGCCACATCCCGCGCAAAGAACAGAAAGCGTCACCAGCAGGCACTTGTGTAGGAGAGACATATTCGCTGGTGTGTGGACTGGTTCGCCTCTGCCTTCTCTGCTTTAATCGGAGCAAACGAAACGAGCGTACCTGCGTTTTATTCGCGAATGATTTTGAAAACATAGGAAACATAGTACGCGCCACTTCCGCGAACTGGTTCTTCATCACGGCCTTAGAAAGGCGGCTGCTTAAACGCATTTAATTTACGCAGGTCGGCATAGGCATTCAGTCACGACAAACAACTGTAATTTATAAACTGTCGCGTTTTACGCAGTATTTTTTTTCTACGCCTTCAGGTGCATTCTCAGAAGCCAAGAGACGTCCACAGGTGGCTTCGCTCTTAGAGATTCAATTTTCACTTCAAAATTTTCTTCAGTATTGAAAGTGCGGATCAGTTAAAAGTGAAAAAGTTTCGACACCACAAATGGAAGTCCGAAGATTTACACCTTGAAAAGCCATAAAGAAGTGCCGAAAGACAGCAGCAATCAATGAAAGGCTCTCCAGTTACCGCCAGGGAATGTGTGTCAAAGCACGCTACTTTTTGTAAGGCAAATTGAAATCTCAGCCTTAAAATAATTTTCATCTTTTCACCAACCCTGGGCGGTATGGAATGCAGACAATTCATCGTTGAGATGGATACGATACTAAAAAAATCACAGCACATCCACGGAGTGAATGATGATGAGTGGGCGAAGCTGCGGAGGTTCATCGGTAAACCGTGAATCTTCCGTGAATTCTGCCCAGTACATCATCACCGACGTGAGATCGGGCGCGTTTATACTAAAGGTTCGATGAGTTATGACTATTTGCAGCTCACTTTAATTTTACAGGTACGCTGTGAATTTTCATTGTTTAGAAAACCATTGCTTTAGAAAACGTCTGGCGTCTTTCGTTAAGCAGCTGGCGTCTTTTCGTTTTGCTTTAGAAACATCTCGCGTCTTTCGTTGGTTTATTTCATCAATCAACGGCGTTTTGAACAAAATTTTTATTGTTTAATCGCGCACAGGAGAAATCTCACCAGGCACTACCTTGGAGGTAAACAATGGCTGCTAATGGGAATGAGAGACAGAAGAAGTCGGCTTGTAGCTAGCACTTACGCTTCTACTAACGTTTCCTACTGGAACATGCCAATGGCTGCTAATGGGGAATGAGAGACAGAAGAATTCGGCTTTTAGTTAACGCGCACGCTGTGAATTTTTTATTGTTCAACAACGCACAGGAAAAATCTCCCACCGGCACCACCTTGGAGGTCAAGATCTGGCACTAGCGATACGACTGGTTACGTACTACGACTACGACAACTACGAGGGATGAACGGGTGCCGCCTTAAGGAGCTTCGCCCCTAAAAAGAAAAGGATAGGTAAGAGACATCTGCAAATGATAGCGCAGCTACTACTTGGAATTCGGCACTCATTTACGTCACTCTAATAGAAAAGACGAATATATTTGCAATCACGCACCTTTATGTACGATGACAGACACCTTGTGTGTCATTCGAGAGACTGAGTAAGGTTAAAACGGCGGCGGAAAACGAGAATATATGATAGGTAGGAACATGACACCCACAGCCACAGACTGCAGAGTTACCACGCCACAGTTTTCAAGCCAGAATCTAGCAACTTGACAACATCGTCCCGAATTCATGTGCACATACACATAGGAGATCATTACGGTTATTGGTTCCTTCCGCATATCCTCGTTCATTACACGCAGTTTCACATTCGTACAAGTGGGAACCAACTGGCACGCAAGAACATCCCACTACCATGCCGTGGAGTGTAAGTGAACCTTCACATTTTTTTTTCTCACGTTGAGCACCGTGGTCTGACCGACAGCCATCAAGTCGCTGCACTCTTGACAGTTTCCTCCTTCGTGATTTGCAAGAAAAAAAAACACTTATGCCTAATAGTGTCACATGTTTGTGTCGGTGAGTTCCCCACATGCGGCTTGGTACAGCATTTGCGCGACGCTTCTACTGGAGGATAAAGCGTGCGTCTAGTTCCGAGTGCCCTTGTGGGGACCCAGACGAAGATGTACAGGCTGTTTCACACTTAGGAGAAAATTCGGAGCGCATGGCGTCGTAATGTGTGAGCGCTGCAGTCGCGCGCCGGCGGCAGCTCGCGCATGCGCAGACGCTCCATGCGCGTAGTGTTGGAACTCGTCCTCTGCTATAGCTGCGCGTGCTGACCACTTGTCGGGCAGTGCACGGATTTCATCGTTGCAGCGGAAACTCAGCTGATATTCTGTACTATAAACCTTGTGAAACGCTAAGCTCGCAGCCTTCATTGGCGATAATGGGGTTGCGCAAACTTCATTTGACAGCATCCTCCGTTTGCTCTCTCGAAGGCTGCGGTACTTAGTGCGTGCACCGTATATTTCTTCACTGTGTGCGCTACCGCAATACGATGCGACGAGAAAGAGACACCAAAACGAGCATGCACCGTGTTCGGTCTTTATTTGACGCGAAAGAAAAACAATGCACTCGACAGAAACTTCCGTGCAGCTATGCTGGTCCAACACGATGAAACAAATGGGCACGAATACAAGAATGCTTCATGGGAAGAGGAAGACCTGGACGTGCTTCTTCTCGGCGACATGTCATTACACCAGACAGGCCTCTCGCGCCAGCGAAGAAATGCACGCGTCACGCTTCGAAGTTTACTTAATACCTCGTCATGCCCTCAGCGGCAGCGATGACAGCGCTCATTCTGGAAGGCAGAAAGGCGTGAAGTGACTCGATGAGCGATCTTTTCATTCGCGACGTGTCCCACTCGCCTACGATAGTAAACCACAACCCATCCTCGGATAGCCTGTGCAGAGGACGGTGCACCAGCGGCACCTTTACTGAGCCCCGACATTGTCAGTGATGTTCAGGCCCGAGGACTAGGCGGCCGCTCCTTGACTGTGGCGCCGCGCTCTTCGAGAAGTTCTTTCACAACACGAGCAGTGTGGTTTGATATTTTTAATATTTTATCAACGAGAGCCTAATGCACAGGTTGAGTGAATAAAATAATGGGGAATCAATTATAGTGGTACATCAAACTGGACGCCACACATCGACAGTTTTGCACCTAGGGCTCAAGGTGCCTTAGGCAAACCACGCAGACTGAACAGCAGACGACATGGACTACGTGGGGACACACTGGCGATGGTATATAAAATGTAAAAAAAAACATGCACCCAATATTAGAATTTTAGTGTCTTGTTCTCGGGTGGCCCCGCTTACAAACTCAAGCCTCTGGTTACGCTGGAGCGAGAAGCCTTGCGATTGTGTCTGGGGCTCCCTAGGCTTGTAGCAATCAATGTTCTGTATCAGGAAGCGCGCTTGCCAACATGGTCTTGTCGATTCCGCATCCTGACGGTGCAGTCATTTTTAAATTTTTATACATTTCCGTTGAGACGATCTGAATATGTGTTTTTTTTTATAAATGACCCAGGCTCTTTTTTTTCTCACTGGCCTCGTTTTCGTACACAACAGAATATTTTTGTTCAGAAGCAATTAAACAGCCTAAACGTGAAAATTCGAGATGTGCCTGCAGCTAATATGTCAAGTCAGAACCCTAAGTTAGAATATGTTGAGATTTTCCCCTCTAAGCCAAAATTTCAATCATAGAGGTTGTTAAATAGCCGGCTGCAAGGTTATCTTGCACATGCTGAAACAAATGATATAGTAGCCATAGACGCTTCAGTAATTGACTAAAATGCAGGCGTAGGTATTTAGTCCCCTTCGCTTGGCCGGTCATTTTGATTAAGACTGCCGGGCTTCACCCTCGTTTTTGAAGCGGAACTCTTGGCAATTATATTAGCGCTGCGCAAGCCTACTTTGAACGCCCATTGCGCAATATAACAACAGAGTCCCTGCATGTATGTATAATACATGCAGGGACTCTGTTGTTCAATAACACCACGGATGAAATGTAGACATTTGAAGTTTCCGTGGAAAATGCAATGGTGTCAAATTATACAATTGGAAGTAATATAAACTAGATTGCGATACCGTGTGCCCCCGTTGAATCTATATACACACAAGGCTGGTATGGCGATATCTCCTCTGTTCAATTTTGTTCAGAAATCAAATCAATAGAGCCCTATTTTTTATCACGTCGCCGCTATATATTACAAAGAAAAAGGCCTTGAAACTCTATGCGCGAAGCTGGGGTTTAACTTAACAATAGACCCTATACTCACCTTCGGTGCTTCGGCTCTGGGCTTCAGCCACAGGAATGTTTTTGATGCTGTCAGTGCTTTCCTTCATGAAACAAAACGAATGCAATTTTGAATTCGTACTTGTAAACGCATTATCATAGTAGCAATGAATCAGTACTAGAACGAAAAATTAAAAAAAAATTGGTTACATTTTAATTTCACTATTCTAATATCTAGTCAGGATTAGTCTCAATGGTCTGGTCTCAATGTAGAAATAAATATTGTGCTCTTTCTTTTATATGGTTGCTTTTCTTTTGTGTTTAATCAGTAGCTTTAGCTAACATATTTAAAACTTCATATCAACAATTCTTGGACAATCATCGAGTGTGGGTATGAGCCACGTGTAGAAACACAACAACAACAACACTGGCGTAAGTGTATTAATGAATCGCTCTGTGTTTCCCCGAACCGTGCTTCAGGGTGCTACCACTTCATTACCGAAGCTCATAGCTTGCGACTGTGGCGGTGCTGGCTGAGGAAGACCCAGCGACTATCGGATTTTCTCGCGTACAACGTCAGCAATTGACTTCAGGCTGAGAGGCTGCGGAAAGGGTCGCAGCTTTTTTTTCGAAAGTCTGCCCTTAGGCATAATACTTAATAATTCAGAAATACACATACAAATTTGCTTCGTGTATGAAGTCCAGTAACGAGCGGTGGTGAGGTCCACTAATCCAGCGTCGGGTGGTCGGGTGGTCGGCCAGGCCTGAGGCCTGTTGCACAGGTGACGACGACGGCTTAATTGTAGACCCGTCGGTGTAGAGGGTCGCAGTTCCTCTCGCAGGATGGCTCGGATCGATTCGAGCATGCCGCCGGAGCCGAAATCATGAACATCGGCGCAGTCTCGAATTGAATGCGACACCCGTGAATGTGGTCAAGAACTGGGCGCGAAAAACGTCACCCGTTGTCAGGGGTGGCTCTTGGCTCTCAAACCATGTCCTGGCAACCTCTTCCAAGGCGGAGTAAACGTGCCGTAGCTCGTATTCATTGCTTCGGATATTGAAAACAGTGACGGGGTTGTACGCTTCAAGCCAGCTTTCCTGGTCTTCGAATGGTGATCCGCGGAAGGTCGGCGGCTCCTTGCGTTGGCGGAGAAGGATAGATGTTGGTGGCACAGGAGTTGTAGTCGTCTCTGCGGTCGATGTCAGGCTCTTGGACTGCCTCGTGTTTTCGGGAAGGAGCCCGTACACTGGCTGTACTTCCCTCTGCCTACGGCTTGTTCAGTGATCCGGGTTGTCTTTAGCGTCCTGTTCTTCGCCGCTTGGGCTTGGGTCAGCGCATCGAGGGCGCATCCGGATCTTGAGCGAAGCAGCCCCTTAACCAGACGTCACGTGGTTGTGACGGTGAGGAAAGCAGTCTCAGCTGGTAAAGGTCAAACTCTTTAGTCACGCGATAGCATTAAAGAGCTCGTTTCGCAAGAACTCTGGCTTCGGCATCGTTGCTTCTGAGCGAAAAATCAGCGTTGTCTGTGAGCGAAAAATTGAAATAAATGCACACAAACATATAAAAACCTGCCGTTCGAGCGGGTATTGAAGGCAGGACTTCTGCGTGGCACGCAGGTGTTCTACCACACAGGCACGACCATGCTCAAAGTTGCGCCTGGTAACACACTATGTGAATGTTAAGCAGTGCGGGAAGTGTCGTTAACACATGTAACCTTGCGTGGCAGAAGCGTAGAATTTCACAAGGCGTCAAAACGTACGAGCTGTGCAACGAGTGCATGATTTAAAATTCTACCCTTGACAAAGCGCCCAGGCATAATTAATAGCGATCATCACCAAAAGCATCAACTAAAGTGCCCAGGGGTGCTATGCAGGATAGCCCGAGCTTCTCGGGCACACGAGTTTGCTCCGAGCTCGCATTACGGCGGTCATGACAGGAAGACAGTGCGGAGCACGCGATAGCAGCGTTGATAAAAACGGCTACAAGAACGAGCATGGCGTCACATACGCAAGTGCGGCATTTGCGGCGGTTTTCAAAGGAACGCCGCGTGCGAACGCGTGAGCGCCGCCACTAAGTCAACATTTTGACAGTGTAGCGACGTCAGCGTGATTGTCGCGCTATCCTTATGCCCACTGTTCATCGCGCCTCCCATGGGCGTGTTCGTGGGCGTTTGTCCACTTTCGGGGAATTCTTTCGTTCCACCTGCAGCATGGAAATTTCCACTCTCGAAGGCAACAAGGGCGCACACGCAGCACTCTGGTGCAGCTCGTATCGCTTCTCTAGAATATTGCAGACAAATAAATGGACATGTTACTGTTATACAGACATTACATGTCCGAAGATTCTTCTGCAGTAAAGAATCGGCAGAACCAATGTCTTCACAAACAAGTAAATAATAACACTTCTCGCCGCAAATCCCACCAGGGGCGCTTGCTTCTGGCTGTGAGTGGTACATTGTGAGCGCGGTGAAATTGAATGCGACACATCGTAGTCACGGGATGATATGACCTTTAGTTCTTCGTGCGTGTGTGCATAGTGTATGCGATTAAGCTGATAGATTAATCGTGCCGGTCGCTGGCGTTGCGCCGTGAGCACTGCTTCTCCGCAAGAGCAAACGCGATGGGCGGGCCCGATCTTCGCCGCGGGCGTCTGTCAATCAAACTGATTGACGTGCGAACTCGGGCACAAACTCGTTGATTCTGAAAAGGCCCCAGTTCAACTCGGGACTGTCATAGTGCAGGTGTGCCTGTCAAGTGTTTCATGCAGTGGACGGTACTCAGCAGCTTCTTTGCATATAAAATAATTTGGTCAGATTGCACTACTTGTACAACGCTGGTGCCATCGGAGGAGCTTGTGGTCACTTAGCTTCTTCGAGCTTATTACGTGGCTCATCTACTCAGTATGCTTCGCCTGCTTCAGAGTAATGAGCTCGGTCTCAATATTCGTGGTATTGATTAGCTAGGCCTAAATAACACGGCAGTGGAATGTCATGTCATAAATCGTAATGTTTCAATTAACACAGCATTAATTAATCAGATTTCATTATCAGGGCCCTCATTAGCACGAATGTACCTAACATAATGCTATTTAGAGTAATCTTAATTACCGTGTTCTTGGCAAGTTCCTAATTATCTTGGCTTGAATTAGCGTGCTCCTAATTAGCGTTGTGCTAATAAGCATCACCCTAATTAGCTCGGTATTAAGTAAGATGATACTGAATAGTCCTGTCTTCATTGTTAATGTTTTAATTACCACGACATTAATAACTCAGGTTTAATTCGCAAGGTCCTGATTAGTACAGATGTAATTAGCATAATCCTAATTAGCACTATATTAGTTACCACAATCTCGGTATTATCTTGGTTTAAATTACACGCTCCTAATTAACGTCGTGTTAATTAGAATGATCTTAATTAGTTTGTTCTTAGTTTTACACGGTTCATTAGCATGGTCTTAGGCGTCGCTTAATTAGCTCGGCCTTAGCATGATTTGGCTTAATCAGCTTCGTCATAGCAAGTCCTGATTTAGCTAGGTATACCGCCCAGCCAATTAGCTTATCACACGGCCGCACCTGCTCGGGGAGCAAGCAGACGAATAATAAGAGGACGAGGAGGGCGCGCGGCGGCCGAGCAACGCGCTAGAATGTAGAGGCCGACCATGGTGATTATACACGTGGCCTCGACGATTAGCTCTAGCCGCGGTGTTGTAAGGCGCTCGGTCGGAACTAATCTCGGAGGTCACGGCGCTGATTATTCTGAAGGATACTTAGTGCAGATAATAAACGCTTGAAAATGGATTCAAACGGCCCGCGAAAACATAAAAATATAGTTAGTAGAACTTTCTGTCACTTTTGTTGCATGGGGGCACTTCTGCACTCAGTGGAACGACAACCAAATGAAGAAGGTGCCTCTAGTTTGAAGGCACCACCCAACCTTCTCGACCGCCCTTTACGTGACGCCGCGTTTGATCGTAACCAATGGAACAGAGCGCGCGCTGAGTACCTTCGCGTACTATTAGCTCGTTTAAAAGGGGGTGTCGCCAGAGCTCGGAAAGATCCTGAGTTTCGCCAAACTCGGGCCATCCTGCACAGCACCCCGGTGTGCAGGGGCTCCTGTTGCCTTAAGGGCGCCTAGTGGGTTCCTTGCCAATTGGCAAAAGGAAGAAGTATGGCGTAGTGGGTAATTCGCAAGAGTATTTGCAGTAGGCGCTCTAGGGTAGTTTGGAAGGGTGTACGTTACGCGCACAGACGTTCGTTTTCTTATGGCACGGCTGAGGTGTCGGCCGAGAGGCGAAGCCTGACTAGCGATTGAGAAGGCTATGCGAACGGAGCCTGAATACGCTATCGCGTTGAACTCGTCAAGGCGAAGCTCAAGAGTGCCCCAAATTTTGGGTGAACTTGTGCCCCGAAAAAGAATGACACTCAGAGTAGAAGAATATCCTCGCGCACATTGTTCGGATGTCGAATGATTTAATTAGCGGTAAGGCGTGTCCGCAATTTATATGTGTGGCATCGAAAATCCAGCATTATCGTTGGTGCCCGCGTTAGTTCCAGAATAAGCTCTACTGCTCGCGCTGTGCACTGAAGCCTAGCAGAAGAATGTACAATAATCGGGAATGTTCCGAATTTCAGCGCGGTGCGCGCAACGTGTAACGGGCCGTTTACAAGAAAATAGAAAAAAGAAACGCGTGTGGCGATCGCTAGAAAGTAAGAATTTGCCTAATCAGATGGTTTGTAAACCGATCAACTTTTTAATTGAAAGTTTGAAAGCTAGTTAATTAAGCATAGCTAATTAGGAAATTAAACAGAACACAAGAAACGGTCAAACTTACGCCGTGAAATAGTAACATGTATATGATCACGTCGTAGTAAAATTTGTCGGCATATTTTTAAACTTTGCCTACATTTAGCTGGGGCACCCTGTGTACGCTGAGCACAATTTTACATCAATATAATCGACATCGATCAGACCTTAAGCAGCAGAGCCGGTGATTGGTGTTTGTATACTTAAACAGCTGTACAAACATGTTGAAATGTGGTTGAGCATCTATCTATCTATCTATCTATCTATCTATCTATCTATCTATCTATCTATCTATCTATCTATCTATCTATCTATCTATCTATCTATCTATCTATCTATCTATCTATCTATCTATCTATCTATCTATCTATCTATCTATCTATCTATCTATCTAAAGTCGAGGCACACAGTATACGACTAGGGGCCCGTAACTTAACAGCAGCAGTGCAGTGATGAAGCTTAGTCATGATACGCGTGCAGTGGCTGAACGGTGAGGCACGCTGAATTTTGAGGCTTCAGTGGCTCAGTCACTTCAACGCACGTGATTGTCGGTAGTCTTAAATATAAAGTACTTATATAACATATACATGTACGTAGACTAGACTACCTTGGTTAAAAAGGACCTAATCCAGATCCTGCGGAATAAACGTTGATTCATCATTTGCAACACTGGTACCATCATAATTTATTATATATATATATATATATATATATATATATATATATATATATATATATGTATGTGATTGTGTGTGTGTGTGTCTTAATGTACTTAAAAGGCGTCGTAGAGTGCGTGGATCACCGGTTTGTAGTTGCCGCTCTATATTTCGCAGGTATGCCCTTCCCATCTCTGAGTTTTTTATGCACCAGCAGCGTGTAGTGGTCGCAAGTGCTCTGAGCACGGAGCTGCCCATGCATGTTCTGCCAGTGGCCGGCGGCGTGCAGGCCTACACACCAATTCAACCACGCAATGGCGCCAGCTCTTGAGGCAGCACATCGAACACACTCCTATGTGTCCTTGTTTGCGAAGTGGAGTGCGACGGTAATGGAATCTCCAACGCTTTGCCTACCATGGCTTCACCTGCCTTGACAGTGAGTATATAGACGCTCGAAAAGACTCTCCGGTGCAGTTTGAATCAGCTGGACACTTCCAGCGCAGAGTGTTCTCTCTAATTGCATCAAAAAAACTCACACGGTCCTTCAAGATATCGCCCAACACGATTCGAAGGCGAAAACAATCTTGTCCTTTCAAAACAAATGTGCTTTATGCCGGGGTCCACCAACGTTTCACTGGCGTCACTTCCGTCGCAGAAATGAGGGCGGTAAAATGCACACGAACAGACTAACAAAGAAAAGTTACAAGAAAAAGTTTCACTGAAGCGGGTGACCTGATAGTTGAACATACAACTTCACGGTCCACTTCGATAGTTGCCGGGCGCTCTACCCACTGTTCTAGCGACACACGTACTAAGAGGTTCACAAGCGCTACTTATATACCTCACAACTACGCCCTCTCACGACGCCCTTGGTGGGCTATAGGCCATTTTCGTTCATAACTGTTAACAAAAGCAGTTACCTTATTCAGATTCGAGTTAGAGCCGTGTGCTTGAGTTATTCAGCACTTTCTTAAACGCATGGTGAAAAGAAACAAGCGCGCGAAACTATCTCGTTCTCCGCTAACGAGGTGATTTGTTCACGGTAATCTCCTGCCTCTTGCGTCGCGTGAGAAGTGGACTTCCTGTGTGAGTCCTGTCTGGCCAGCACTCTTATTTCAAGCTCGAGCACCTCTTTAGCAACACGGCGACAGCGAGTTTTACCGGAGGAAAAACGATCTCTCCGTGCCTTGCAATCCTCCTTGCTCCCACGAAAGGGCTGCGTGAGGCGTCCCAAAATACGCTGACTAGCTTTACACCTGGGGAAGAAAGCAGCTTAAGAGATATGTAAATACAAATTGGATGGATTAAACGTTCGGTTGAAAACGCAAACTCCTGTCAAATGGTCGAGCATTGCAAATGGCTAGCTCGACTGCAAACGCTGTACATACAATCACTTAGATGTAACTACGAAATAACACAACAAACCCGGGACACAAATTTCACAGACTTTAATGAGTTTCAGCATCCTTGTTATGGCGTGGTGTTTACCCATCCTCTGGATTATTGTGTACGGGTTATGTCATAGGAGGGAGAAAGTTTCAGAGTGTTGCAATTACAGTGCTGTTGAACTTTTCGGAAAGACTCACAGCATAAGTCTTGCGGTTACAACTATAGCGACGTGCAGCAGCTCGTTGAGTACAGAGTGTAAGGCAGATACACCTTCGTCACTTTCGGTACACTATGGCGTAGTTAACAGATCTTCTCGTTTAAAAACGCGAAGATTGAGTGAATTCTATGGCAGCATAGCATAAATTGTCAGCGACGTATGTCAGAGGCAGGATCAGTAAATACTCAGTAATTGAATATCTGTAGAGGTAAATATATGTTCCCCTCTTCCTTTTCGTTTTGCTAGTTGCATGTTCAGAGTGATTATCTCGCTCGAGCATTATAATCATGATCAGTTGTATGAAATGTGAACATATGCAGAAAGCTGCAGTTGACGTATGATAATCGCTGCTTAATTGACGCTCTTTCTTTTTTAATTGCCGCAACACAAACTGAGCCTTGTCTGGCAACAGATGACAGCTTTCGAACTTCTTTAAAAATCTTTTTTTTTTCTTCAGTGCTTTCTGTGCAATGAAATACAATGCAAACGAAGCTAATGCGGAGCTTAGGGAAATACAGGGCGCTTAGATGAGAACTAATAGTGTTGTCACATCAAACGCGCGTTTTCTTTCAAAAAAGGAAAAAGAAAAGGAATGCGATGGACAGTAGACGGTAGGACGACGCGAAATATGGGCGCGTCGGCTATGGCCTTCCATTTTCACTAGCTGTTTCGTTTTCTCGCAAAATGATTTCAACGTCATTTCCTGTAAGTGACATGAATGTTTTCCAGCGCAAAATACTGCTTACTTAGGCCCTTATACTACGTTATGCTCGTCGCCTGCACCGGCGGCTCAAAAGAACGTACGGCTACTGCTGTGGAACTGCGTGCTAGACAACCTTGTCGTGAAGACCACAGGCAGGGCGGAACACCTCAAAATTTCTGAGAATATGATCTTACAGCTCGAATTCCAGTCCACTCTCGTGCCTTGATGTTTCACCGTTAAAAGCTCATAATTTCGTGTTCGTGCATAAATTTTAACTCTGGAGGAATGAACCCGTTTTCCTTATTTTCTAGTGCTACCCGTGGCAGATATGCAGTAATCATAGATGTCTTCATATTGCGCGCCATCTCATATCCCAACTTTGCTCGACTACACACGAACCCTTCATTTTGAATTCCGAAAACAAAGAGCCAGACGGAAAAGCACAGAGCATAACCGAGTTGAATAACATCGGAAATACAGAAAGCGTACATCTAAAATGACCCGGAGGTGAATGCCACAGCAAAACTAGCGTGCGTGGTGACTAAGCATGTTAATGTTGGAGGCATACTGTTGGAATGCAAAGCAGGAGAAAATGTCTGATATGTACGTCGTTTAAATTTCAATAGAGCTGATGCGTGAAGTTGTTTTGCTTTGTATCGTTGTTCCTTCCTTGTCTTAATCGTAGCAACAGCGGCAACACTATTTCCCTTAACATGTAAATTTTTATCGCTGAAGTGAAGCGTACAAAGGCTTCCCTTACTGTCGAAGTCACTGTTCAGCACAGTGCTATCGCATCGCTTTTGCACTATTCTGTCTTCACAATTTGTTCGAGAGATTCAGCTGACAATAAATGTGCTGAGTAAGATTATGCAAGAAAACGCGCCGTGAACCGCGTGCGTCAGGCATTCTGTGTGCCTTTTTGAATTGTCTCTGTGGAGTATAGTTTATGTTGCGTATACGTGTTTAGTGTAGCTTTTCGCAAGATAATTACCGATTGATCGTTCGCTGCGCAACACTAGACGCGGACGAATAGGAGATTGAAACGACACGAGCTTAAACTCGCAACTGGCTTATTAGAACCAAGAACGACACTTAAATACATCATAGTCAAAAGCACACCTGATAGCAACTAAACGCCTGGACATATTGAAACTCCATGATCCGCCACCAAATGTGCACTTTAACATGAAAAAAAAATAAAAGGAGTCTCAGAACAGTTAACGACACGCGCTGCGCAAGAAGGCAAATTCTTTGTCTGATAAATAGATAGAGGCCTGGCTGAGACACTTGTCACCCGTATTTCTTATATGGAACGCCTGTATTAGGTCCCTGTTAAATTGTTGTGGTTGATACGTGTCGGTGATAAGTGTGTCAGTCAGGCCTCTATCTATTCATCAGACAAATAATTTGCCTTCTTGCGCAGCACGTTTCGTTAACGCCTGTGACACTGCTTTTTTTTCCACAATGCAAGTTTTGTAGCGGATCACGGCGTTTCAATATGTCCACGAGTTTAGTTGCCACCAGGTGTGTTTTCGACGATGACGCTTTTAAATGTCGTTCTCGGTACTAATACACCAGCTGTGAGTTTGCGCTCGTGTCGTTCCACTCTCCTCTTCGTCCGAGTCTAGTGTTGCGCAGTGAACAATGAACCAGTACTAACTCCTCGTACAGTCAGTTGTTTTGCTATAATTACCGATGTTGGTTGCGCGCGACAGTTTGCAAGGAAAACTCTATCACTGCCTCGCGGACGCTTTTCGGATGCATGCCTTGCGGATACGCGGCTGTAAACGGCCTTCCACAGCAAGTGCTCCACGCTATGGCAACATAGCATTTTAAGCCAACAGCTGGTTTTTAGGGCTTTCGCTAGTGCAATTTAGTGAAGTTCCGGTGCCCCTTTCTCCGCTGTGCTCCGCCCGACAACGTTGTACGACTTTCGGTAAGTTTTTATTTTTTTTTACTTTCTTTGTTACTCGCAGGAATTGGCGTTATAGCTTGAACTGCTTTTGGATAGACGAAATATTTTACTGTTTCAGATTGTTTCTTTCCCGTTGCGGGTTTCGACAAAAAAGTCACAGTTTCGCCGCAAGGGCGAAGCAATGAATGCGATAGCAAGAAATTAATGCTATACTAAGTGAGGCTCGCCAATGGATACTCTCAGTTTGAACAGCGCTCCTGTTGCAAAGGCGGCCGAAGCAGCGAAGGAAACTAGCGTTCTTCAAGAGTCGAGCTGTGACACTTGATAGTTCGCGCTCATCTTCTGTTTGTTCGTTTAGCGGCGTCCCTTCAGCTCGAGTGACTTTCGTACGCTCCGTAACATGAGCGCGGACTTGAAACGTTCCTCTTACCCTCATCACGAGAAAACCGCGCGAGCAGACAGCGGAAGGGCAAGGTTCTCCCATGCGCAAATATAAGAAGAAGCGAGCGAGCTCGCCGACGACTTTTAAATGCGCCCGTCGGGCTCCTAGCGCCATCTCGCTGGTAATGAAGGAACGCTTATTATAGCCTGCCGTCTCTGAGTCCGTCCAGCGGTAAAGGTTGTATATATAACGCTCGCCGTTAGCTACATGGAGGATCTGCGTTTCGTGGCGTAGTGCATAGCGCCACTCGCTGCGGAGCAAGAGGTCCCTGGTTCGATTCCGCGCTTCGGAAGCATTTTTCTGAAATATTTTTTGGGGGGCCTTTATATATATATACATACTTATACATATACGGTGCATGACGGCGGCGACGGCGAAGGCGACGGCAAAATTCAGCCGAGACTGTCCATATAATTGCTATCGCAATAAAAGTTTGTCTGCTAAAATGCGCCTAATCGTGCGCCACACTGCAAGTTGCAGAATACGCCTGCTGCTTGGTCGGCCCACGTCAGAGAAGGGTGCGTGAGCAAATAATCTGGCTGTGCACTTTTCGGAAAAGGACACAACACCAATACATGGCTCGGGCAGTGTATTGACCAACTATAAAAAGAACCTGCAACACAGTGCTTGCCCTGCCGTGTTAATGAAATTATTAGTTTTGCTTTTTTTATGCGGAAGATAAAGAAACAAACAACCAACCATAGAAGAGGAAAAAGTTGCATAAGCACGTCACCTTCCACAGAGCGAGACACGTCATTAAGTACGGCTGAAATGACATAAACATTTAATGTAGAGTTTAATAGTATTTCAGTTGATGGGGTAGTTTATAACTTATAAGGCTTAATGTTCCACATCGACTGAGGCTATGCGATACGCCGTAATGGAGGGGGCGCCGTGTAAGTCCGACCACAGGAGGTTTTTAACGTGTACTGACAACCCACAGTACACGGGCGTCTAACATTTCGTCTCCATCGGAATGCGAACGCCGGGGCTGTGCTTCACGCTGCGTGTTTCTGGTCAGCAGCCGAGCGCCGTAACCACTGGGCGATCGCGGTGGCTCCCAGAAAGATTGCCAGGAAGGCTATGGTGTACACCACTTCGGAGAACCGGCTACACAGATTTATCAGGAAGGAGGAAGCTTTGATGCTTGACAAAGCAATTATTATTGGCCCCAGAGTCGCATAGCGGGGGTAATGTATTTGAGGCGTGGTCCACTCCTTCATAATCCTTCCTCGTGCAAACACTACGCTAGATTACATGAGTAATCGAAGCTTCGCCAAATTGTAGAACACCGTTTTCTGTATTCTCTGGAGGGAAAACATAAAAACGCGTGACTGCAAGAAAAAAGAAAGAAAAAAACCTGAAGAACTGCATTATTTACCGACAACAACAGCCCTTACCACCTGAAAATTCCGTTTAGAAATGCCAAAGCACACATGCTTGAGACTAGTGGTGGCTCCGTTTAAAAGCACAAAGTGTAATAGTCAGCCTAGTCACTCTACATCTACTCATCTTCGACAGTAGGTCTATAGTTCTCTATAACGGCTTATTTTTTACCGTTATGTCGTTCTTCTGTATAATATGTTTGTTCAGTTGGCTAAATTTTTATTGAGATAGCCATTATATGGACACTCTCCGCTGAGTTTTGGCGTGGCCGTCATGCCCCGGATATATATATATATATATATATATATATATATATATATATATATATATATATATATATATATATATATATATATATATATATATATAAAGCACAAAGAAAATTAAAGCAGAACAAAAACAAAAAAATTCCGAAGCAACCAACCGGGGATTCGAACCATCGACCCCTCGCTCCCCCAGCCCGCTGCATTACACAAAACAACCACGTCCCATTTTTTTTCTTTATTGCCGGTTTATTAACGTCACATGTACATCAATAACAGACACCACTTACAGTAATAATACACGTTGCTACAAGAATGTGTCAAGAAGAAAAAATAAAGGAAATAAATTAATAATAAATAAATTACGGGACTGCCTTTCTAAAATTCCTTAAGGTATGCCAGAGGTTCAACCCTGGCCAGCCAGTCAGGAACAAAGTCTTGTTGTTGGAGCACATCTATGTATTGAACATTGTTCTCGCGAAAAAGCACACGTGCAGGTCGCCTGTCAGGGTCGCAGTGAAACCCCGCCATTCTCGCCTGCCATAAGCAGTGGATGCCAAGAACCATAATAAGGTCAAAAGGCATCCCATCCTCGTTTTCTATCCGCAAAAACCTTATTCCAAGTGGATGCACAGCAAGCTCTTTCTTCAGCGTTCTCTGTAAAACATCCCAGAAGTAGATCCCTTCCCAACAGTGCAAAAATACGTGATCTATTTTCTCCGGTTTTCTACAGATAAAACAATGAGAACCCCACGGCATGCAAAAACCCCGTTCTTCCAAGAAGGTCCGCACCGATAAAGTACCCGAATGTAATTTAAAAAAGAATGTTTTCGCCCCTGCATGAATTTATCAACCACATCCCATGTCTGCGACACCGAAATAATAGCGAGCTATTTATATACACCATTTGCCGCTGGTGGTAAGCAAATCTCGGTGGAGCTTGAGCGTGTCTCTATCACACAACGCTCCTAATTTTCTTTCAGTTTGAAAACTGCACTTGAGAAGCGCACGACAAAGTGGCCCTTTTCTGTACCCACTGGTGATGTCGAAGGAAAAAAAAAAAGAAACAAAGAACACCGGGCACGCCTTACATCAGACACCCCCGTGTGGTAGGAGAAGCAGGGGGTCACTCCACGCGCCGCAACTTAAAAGAAAAAGAAACATCTAAGCGCGTCTGATCCTTCATTGTCGACACTTGCAGACTCAACGCTCCAACTTTTCTTTCAATGGAAAACTGCTCTTGAGACGTACACAACAAATTGGCCCTTTTCTGTACCCACTCGTGATGTGGAAGAAAAAAAAAACAACGAACACTGGGCACACGAGGCACACCTTGCATGAGACGCCCCCGTGTGGCAGGGAACACAGGAGTTCACTCCACACGGCGTATTTTCAAATAAAAGAAAATATCTAAGAGCTTCTGATTCTCCATTAGAGAGTTTGAGAATTGGGGACCCAAGACACTGGGTCACCAAGCTGTGTTGGGTAGGCTGCTCTTGCGTTCAGAGGATCAGCACAGCTTGAGAACTGGGCCAAACGCAAGCTGCGTTGGCGCAAACGCTCGGGGCGCCACACTTGGTGAAATGAAAGACATGCGAGACGCGGGCAATGCAGCGTCGTGGCCCGCGCGGCGTCTGCATAGTCTCGCGGTGACTCAAGACGTCTTGGGAACCCACGCTAGTTTTCGATTTTTGGGTCTTGGCCCAACGCGAGCACAAGAGCGGCTTGGTTTCTGCGCATGCGCCCTGGCGGCTCGCAAGCTCCTTGGTCCCCAAGTTTTTGGGGCCCCAATTCTGAAACTATATATTGTCGACACTAGCAGTGCGTTGCTCGAGCACAGAGACGCAACAACTGCGAGATTGTTTGTTCACGCTTGCCCTGTGCATGCCTGCGAGTTGTTTCCGGGCGTCCTTTGTGTTTCAGCGGCGCGCTGCAAGTATCGAGCGGCGTCTCGTTCTTCATGGGACATTCCAATTGTTAAAGACGATAGCCTTTCTTGGGATACTTAAACGGAGAAATTTTGGTCTGTCTTTCTGTCTGTCTGTCTTTCTGTTTGTCGGCACGTCCCTCGATTCAGCCATCCGGCCAAAGTTGAACCACTTGGCCAAGGGCCAGCCATCTTGAACGCCTGACTAGGTTCAGACTTGTGTACATTGTTGATCAAAAAGCAAACATTACGCATATCTGAGGCGCAACATCACTAGGCAAGTATTAGGTGGTGTATTCCTTTAATAGAAAGCGCATACATACGTAATTCTAAAGACCCTAGCGCGTTAAACTTGACTTCCTCCGTGCCCTCTGCACGAGCTCATTGTTGTGTTTCGGTTTCGGTTCTGTATTTCACTGTATGAATGCCATGGGGCGCCGCTCTGGCATTCCTTTTACCCAGGCGACGTGTAAATAAAAGAGTGTGTGGAGAGTACTCGTTGAGTGCGGACGTTTCTTATGCTTCAGCGCTTCGCACCAAACCGCGTGTTCGGGCTGGCTGGCGTCCCCGCCGGTCTTCGCCTGCTGCTGCGCCGGGACTACCAGCCCGCAACACAGCCCTGATATTTCCCGACGTATTTCCAGATGGCGTCCATATCTCACGCAGCGCCTCTTCTATCGTCTTTAGACGACATTTGCAGCGAAGCACGCAGATACGCGGCCAACTTTTTTGCTATCGCATTCATTGCTTTGCCCTTGCGGCGAAACTGACTTTGTGTGTGTGTGTTTTCAGTGATGTACGTTCTACGCAATGCCCATTGCTGTCGTTCTAAAGGGGCAGTCATTTAGTCAAGTTACTCAATGTAGGGGCTTTTTGTGACTGCTCCTTTCTTTCATTGCTTAATCAAATATCAATGAAGTATTGAAGTAAAGTGGAACAGCCGATTTTTAATTAATGTTCGTTTTTAGTTTGCCTAACCCACGAGGTTATTCTGAGGCTTGCGTAGTGGAGTACTCCTGATAATTTCTGACCACATGAATTTCTCCAATGCATACCCAAGCCTAAGCGCTTTACCGTCGAGGAATTCTGGCGTCACCCAAATGAAACAGCCGCTAGCGCAATTAGATCCGTGAACTAGGACTCAACACCGCAAGCCTATAGGTACTGAGATACCACTGCGAGTTATATAAATGTTGCGTGACAGTTTAGATGATGACTTTTAGGGCTTGTTTTTCTTTGTTAGGCACACTAATAATGAGAACTAACGGACAATAATGCAAAGGAAAGCAAAGGGGGTGTTATTTGTAGTAATTAAGATATAAATGTGAAGAAAGTAAAATGGACGAAAAGATAACCTGCCGCCGGCAGAGACCGAACCTTCTACCTTCGAATAACGCGTCGTCCGATGCTCTACCACTCAGCTACGGCGGCGGCCGTCCCCCCGTCCACTTTATGGAATATATATATGTGCATTTAAGGCTAGGAGTGTTAGTCAGCGCCGATCGCAGCCATGCCGTCAGGTGTGGAACACTCTTTTTCTGTCTCTTGGCGTCATGTAGCACGTGATCTTTTTACAAGCCGGTAGCTGACCAATAATCCCTCACATACTACTTCAAGGCGTTAAGTATGCCAGAACGAGACCCTCGCTATGAATTAAGGAAAGAAGATGACTTTATGGGCACATTCTTCTTTGTTAGACACAACATTAATGAGAAATGACGGAAAATAATGCCAAGAAAAGCATACGGGGTGTTATTTGTAGTAAGTAATTAAGATATAAATGGGATGAAAGTAAAGTGGATGAAAAGATAACCTGTCGCCGGCAGGGACCGACATTCTTCACATTCATATCTTAATTACTACAAATAACACCCCGTATGCTTTCCTTTACATTATTGTCCGTTAGTTCTAATTATTATTGTGACATAGTTAGGATGCCTCTATTAGGTAAATTGATAATATTTGATGGACAGCCTTCTTGAACTGTACTTATAAAAAATGGCTATATCATTGGGGAATAATCAATTTCTTCCTAACCATATATTCAAGTGCGAATATGGAAACAGCAATATTTCAAAACTCATATCAGAGATACGTGCACATTTCAGTGTCTGCGAGCTCGTATAGAGAAAACAGACTGGAACATGAAAGAAAGGCACCTTCTTTTTACTCATACGTGATGAAAAGCAAGCTGGTGGCACTTGTGAAAAAGCATTGTGCGTTTTAATGCGCGACGTGTGAGTGAAAATGCTATCGCTTCCAGAAAGAAGGAAGACAATAAAAAAAATTACACCTATCTCCTGCTAAAGTGGACCATGATGCGATGCGAAGCCGGAGCACTTGCACGATCGCGTTCCGTTGGTGTTCGTTGGGCATGCTACCGACCTCGCGTCGTGGAACGCGAAGAGGAACGCTACGCGCGTCGTGTCTACCCTCTAGCCTAGCCCGTTATTTCTCACAGGGCGAGCGGGAAAGTCGGTCGACAAGCGCGCTAGAGGGGGGGGGGGGGGGCGTAGGAGAGGAGAGAGAAGGGGAGGGGCGTGCATGCGCTGGCGCTCATCGCGGCGTTGCGTAGGGTAGAATGAGGGCGTGAGAGGGGGGAGCGTAGGACAGGAGAGGAGGGGGAGGAGGATGCGCATGCGCTGTAAGTGTGGTCACGCCGCACACCACTACCACCACCACCAGATTGAACTCCGCCATAAGATGCTTCGCATCTCAAACTAGCAGTTGTTCCGTGTACGAATACAACCGATGAGCGAAGCTCCTTAGAAATGGGATGCAGTCCAAGGGTGTGTCTCTTCGTATGCCTCCCATAGGGACGTAGAAATTCAAAGGCTCCGCCGACGCTGCCGGCGAGAGCGCCGAAAGCCCCATTAAGTTACCGCTCTTGCGGATGGCCGCCGGGCAATGGCGGCGATGACGTTGCTTACGTCGTCGGGGCAACAGCAACAACAGCCGTTCGCTTCTCGCCCCCTCTCCCTCCCACTGCACGCGCCTTTTATCTTTATTTTTTTGCGCGCCTGCTTTTTCTCCACTGCCATGACGCGCACCGTTTGTTTTTTTCGCGTGCACTCGCACGCGTGCTGTGCTTGGCCACTCATTCGTGTTTGCCTGCAGCCAGCATGTGCTAGAGCATAAAGGATGAATCCACCCACAACATTTCTGCGACCTCTTTTTATTGCTCTGTTTCCTAAACTGAAGATTTGCATCTAATGGGGCACGCTACAAGTTCAGGAGAAGAACAGATGCGAAGAATTCACAGCGTGTGCATGACTAAACAACACAAAAGTTCATTGCAAAGTTCAGAAATGAGAAATTAAGAAATCGAACACATTGAAATGTGTTCCGCTTGACGGAGAGTCGGTTTTTGACGGTCTGAAAGTCAATGTTTGAAAGCAGCATTTGCCAAGAGCTAAACTGAAAGCTTGGGCGCTTAAAGTTCCCCATTTGACGTATACACATATAAGGAGCACAATTTTGATTCGGTGCAATACCGACCAAAGTACAGAGGAGCATCGGATGAGAGAAAATCACGAAGTTTAATGAAATGTCAGTGCATGGCAAAAGCACAAGGAAGTGCAAAATACCTAAATGTGAAATAATAATGCTATGATCTACTTATTAGTTGTTGTAGTGATACGAAACACAAAACAACCAGTTACATATTTGCTCAGATGTTCCACAGACATACATGGAATGCTGGACACCTTCACTACATAAACAAAATGAAAAAGATCAGATTTCACAGCGTAGGTAGTACATTGCACTAAAAAGCGCAGTACACGTTTTTGGTACTTGAACACTACTTGAGAGTTAGTTGGTGGCAACAGGATGCAGGCGATGGTCAGTTTATGCAGCAGCACATAACATTCGAAGAAAAGCGTATTACTCAATGACCAGGTGAGAAAAGCCTATACGCAGCTTTTCTATCACCGCGAATACAATGCCTAGCTGAATATAACGTCACTGATGGGAGAACGTCATACCGGGAGAGAGAGATAATACTCTTTATTGAAATGCCCGGAGAGATTAGCCTGGTTTGTCGCCTGGGTTGCTACTCCATGTGTCGGGTGATGATTATGCCCTACCAGGTACACTGAGCACTTCATTGTGATAAACACAAACAGTAAAATTCTGCATATAGGACAAGTCGCATGCCTACACATGAATTCTTAAGCGGTTTTTCCGTAGGTAATTACAGAGGTAATACATAAACACGACTAGTACTTCCTCAGCCAAAAGTACATAGCACATTCACGCACCGAGAAAAAGCATTGGGGGCAGGATGGAAAGCTGGTCCACTTGAGATACGAATCGAGACTTCGCAGTAAGCAGATTCTACAGCTGTTAACCCATCCTGGGCAAAGGCATCAGTTCTTGCCGTCTCGAATACTCTGAAAACGTTTTCATTCTGAAATAAAGCAATTGAAATCTATGAATTCCAACGACACAAATTACGCAGTAGCACCACTCAAACGTAGTTTCGTCGTCTCGGCTCAATGCAAGCTTCATCGACCCTAGTACCAATTTCGCCTTCAGTCACAGCCCCTTTTAAGCGGCCGCCGAACTAGCAAATTATTCAAGATGGTGGCAATGTTGTAATTCTTTGGGACGCTGGAGCGGCAGTCTTGGCAGGTATTGCGCAAACGACTATGCGCCTGATCTCGCTGCTGGCTTTCATGAAAGCGGTAGGGTGGGGAGCGGGTGGGGAGAGCGTTTGCTGCGCTCGGTGGCGGGAACGATTGAGCGAGTGAGTGTGCGGCGCGCGCAGCGCAGGGAGAGAGATATAGGTGGGAGAGGAATGCGAACTGTGATGCGGCGGCGACGGAACGCAGTGCGCGGCCTTGGGCGCTGCGGAGCGTTTCATTGTCTTCTTGCACCGGCTCCGGTTGGGGAGATCATGGGCTGGTACCTTCGACAAAGCACCCGTAGTGCGCTAGAATGATGATTGTCATTTCACAATCCACGATAAAGGTAGTGAAAGTGAAGACGACCATTATAACCAGTTGTGCACAAAGCTTATTTTGTTTAACTTCAAATTCCTGGTGCGCTAAAACCAAACTGCTCAAGGCCTAAACATTTAGTCTTAAATCACAGGCCACTGCAACCTAAAGTGATGCTTAAAGAGAAGGCAGCTTCGACTGGCGCGGAGGGATGCGGGCCTAAGGACCTTTGCTCCTAATAAACATATGAAAATGAAGACAGTAGATACTGGGCTGGGCCAGCGCCTCCTCTATCTTTCTGTGCCTGGGCGAAGGAGCGGAGCGCAATGGGAACCGACTGGAACCGACCGTCGGCGTTAGTGCGGCTTTTAGCCTGCCGGGCGCCGCCACCGTAGTAGACCCGTTGTCGCGTCGTCGCTCGCGGAAACGAATGCCGTGGCTGCGTTCGAAGGTGCTGTATGGTTCAGTTTTCGGCTGTATTCGCGTTGTTTAAAGTATAATGAAAACTTCTAAACTGGAATCATGAAGGACTTGTCATTCTGGGCAACCATCCCATTTCGAAGGCATGTGTCTTTCGCGGCTATTTGATCGAGACGCTCGCGCGTCGTCTGCTAGCCCGATACAAGAGAGCGCATGCCAGTGATGCGCGGAAAATTGTTTTGTCATTGTTACGTTCGCTTGACGGAGAGTCGGTTTTTGACGGTCTGAAAGTTGATTTTTGAAAGCAGCATTTGCCAAGACCTAAACTGAAAGAATGGGCGCTTAAAGTTCCCCGATGCGTGCTACCGTCTACTGGTGTAGCACCCTATATGCAAGCCTAGAGTTCATGCGCTAAATAGCACGAAATGTCACTAGACTGCTTCCAGGGATATGCGTGATCGGCCGTTCCCTTCGTAAAGCTAGACGTCGTCTGCTACAGCACTTCCGGTTCACAGGGCTCAGCTCTTCGCTGCTTCAAGTTGTGTGCGGTTCAGTGTAATCCAAGATAACTGGTAACAACCGCGTCGCAGATTGAGAAATTGCACTTGTTGCCACCGGGAGAAGGGAACAGTTGGTGCCAGAAAAAGAACTATGCCAAGTGATTCCACCATTTCAGAGTTTAAACCAGTTAAATCGTGGTAGTACAAAACAAATAAAAAGAAATAAAATTTTGTGACATCATCGTCACGTCACATAACGTGACGTCGTCATATTACATCTTCGCTTGGTAAAAATGGGCTCATCACGGAGGCAGTGCATGCCTCCGCTGATGTTCAGGAAGCTTGCACTGCCTCCGATCCTTGAGGCTGTAAGAAAACCATGTTAGGCGCAGAAATATCTCGGAGGGAGGCAGGTGATGTTCAATACATTGACTGGAAGAAAAGGATGAATATGGCTTTCGCCTTTCAGTCGTCTTAGATGAATACATAAGGGACCCTGTGAGATTTTTTACTTTATCAATAAAGGGAAATAAGAAAGACAATCGTGATTTCTTGCAGTTCCATTTGCAGAGTGGAACACAACAGTATGACATACTAAGGCATTGGTGTGGTTGCAATAACCTGAAATAGAAAATAAAACGCGAATACTATCAAACTCGAGTGCAAGCATCGAACCGGCAGCACGGCCTGACAGACTGCCTGCGGAATATACGTACAGCGGGGATGGAAAGACATGCGAACATGCGGCATCTACATTCTTTGCTGTTTCGCATTTATTTTCAAGTGGCTATAGCCTGGATCACGGTGTTAGAATGACCTGGATGATTGATGAAAAGACGACGTCATCCATGACACAATAAAAGACCATCTAGCATCTTTTTATTGTCACCACGGTTAGAGCGTGATGAAAACCGCGCGCCGCTATGTTCGCGTTTCGTTCCATCCCCCCTGTACCTGTGAAAGCCTGCGAGAAGCACGAATGCAATGAAACTCGGATGCAAACACGAATTCGTGAGCTTCGTAATACGCGCGGCCATTCAGCGCCAGCTTCCCGTAGTCTGCTTGCACAGCGCCACCACGCGGCAGCGGCGAGCGGACGCGGAGCGCGCGCTCGACGGCCCGAGGAGAGCGTTCGCCCAGGCACTGAAAAAATAAAGGAGGCGCTGGCTGGGCATACACAAAAACGAGTAAATATAGCTGTTTAGGACAGCCAGAGAATACCTTTCCACACGTTGGTCTTGTCGCCACTTTCAACACTATAAGCAGAAAACAGGGTAACATCACCTGCATGACGTAGCTCGGCGCAGCGTGTGATTTAGCGCGACGGAAGTCGTAACTCATCACAGGCCATTGGCATTCCGCGAACTCCGCTTATTACCCTGCTCAAAGCATGGGTTGCTGCATGCACCGCAATAAAACATGGGAAAGTGGTTTATTTTTATTTTTAAATTTGGTTCAATCCTCCCTTTCACAAGTGTACGTTTGCCAAATATTACCCGTTACGGCAAGCTCTGCAATACTGTACGCTTGTCTTCGTATTTATCTTTCTCCTAAAAATGCCCACAGAACTTAGAGAGGGTGGCGTATAAAAAGTTTGTTTGTCAGATATCAACCATCGCTTAAATCGCTGCCGGAAGTTGGTTTAATCTTCTATCCACAAAATATATTTTTGTGAGCCTTAGCAATGCGCACCCACGCTAATAAATTGTACACGGCTAGCCGTAAATAAGAATATCGTGTTATTTATTTCATAAATATGCACTATGTTTTTCTAGGGTCCCATGAAGCGGGAACCATTGTGTAATTCAGGAAACCTTCATCGACTAATAACTCCACGTACTTCACACAACTAGCTGTCCAGCCAGACAAAGATTGTGTGGGGTTCGAACGAAGCATACAAGCCGAAATCATGTGTAGATTATACAAGGCCGTGATGTTGGCAGCAGGGCGAACATACGTGTTAAATTTGATGCATAGTTCGGTGCAGCGATCCACGAGTACAGTGACCCATTAACAATTTATATTCACTGCACACGCGTAAGGGAGAGCGCGTTAGGAAGCGCGAGTGGATGTGGTTAACAATGTGAGCAATAGCCAGTGTGTTGGACGTGAAGCGAGTATGAACAGAAGTGACTATCGGTTAAGGTGAGTGCGAAAGATGGTCAATGGCATTTATTTCGCGCGGCCACGAGTAAACGAATGTCGGAGAGTGCAAATTGATGTACGTGTATGCGTGTGTTCCAGTAAGCGGGAATTCACGCGAATATGAGCGGGTTCAAGTGTTGTTGAGAATGAATAGCAACGCGAGGGCTGGCCGGATGTCAAAGTGCACGTGTACAGCAGTGAGCGTATGTATGTACGCACTGCGTTCAATCTTAAATGTGTACGAACGAGAACACGCAAGCGCGGGGCCGCGCGCGGCACAGCGCCAATGCAGCCTGTGGCTACGCATCGAAGCGAACCTTCGCAGCTGTTGCGGCGCTGAAAGATGACTCGTCAGTTTGTGTCACCTGTTGCACCGTTCGAGCTCGTTAAACTTGCGTCGCTGGGAATGAAGCTTCGCTTCGAATAAATATTCCTACGATGGTGAAGCCAGCCGGTCCTTGTGTACCACCTGTGAAATGCAAGTGCCATACAAAAGCAGTCATGGATCAACTGGTGTTGTAGTTGTAGTTTGTAGTACTTTGCCAAAAAAAACTACATAACACCTGGGCAGAAACTGAACATGAGAGTTTTACGGTCGAAACGATTAGAAATTCTTAGAGAAAAAATTTTTGTCTGGGTGGCTGTCGTTGTGTACCAAGTATATCGGATAATTTGAAGAGCTCCGTCTGGAGAGTGTATATCTACTGCTGGATTGCTTTAAACTTATGAATCGTATATGTACGATTCTCCATAATTTATGTGCATCGGGGGCCAGAAATTTGCAGTATAAAAGTTTGAGTTCATCGGAGTTGGGACCGGCGATATTAAAATGCTGTGCTATTGCTTTCGGTATTTTATTTGCCGTGTCCGCGTGATGCTCGTTCAATATTAACTGACCGTCATCTTTCGCCAATGTACTGTTTGTAACAATGTGAACATTCGAACATGTAGATAGCATTTGAAATAGCGCAGGTAAAACTAAATTTTGTATGATGGGCGTAACCATAGTGGTGCTTTTAACTATAACGTCATTTTGAACGTACGTGCAAGCCTGACATCTTGAACAAGAACAGCATCTCAAGTGGGTGGTAATACGGTGTTTTACGTTTGCGTGCATCTCACGCAGCAACATCGATGGCAGCTGAAATGGCAGCCCTTTATAAAGCGTTACAATTCGTCAATGACCAACCGATGCACAAGTGGACTATTTTCTGCGACTCGAAGGCGGCACTGCAGTCTCTACTGTCAGCTTTACGCCGCGGGCCGCACGAACAGCTGGTACTAGAGATAGCAGTGGTTATCCACCGCCTAACTGAGAAAGGACATCAAATCACTTTTCAGTGGTTACCCAGTCACTGCGGAATAATCGGCAATGAACGCGCCGATCAAGCTGCCCGCTCAGCCCACGCAGAAGACCATGAACTGTTACTACCACTTTCTAAGACCGACGCTGCAAGGAAGATCCGTTTGCATGCTCACCAACGCACCACGTCACAGTGAAATGAGCCACACTTCAAACATGCTCGACTGCACTCATTTGACCTTACCTGTCCCATCAAGGCTTCGCCGAGCAGACGCGACCCTTTTGTGTAGACTGTGGTTGGGCGTTGCGTTTACCAACGTCTATAAGTTCCTCATTGGGATGGCTGACACCGCAGCCTGTGACCACTGTGGAAACGCCGAAACAATTGGACATATTTTTTGCGACTGCCCACTGTACAGAGCATAGCGACTATCCCTTTGCAACGCGCTGAACAGGTTAGATGACCAACCTTTGTCGGAGGAAAGAATTCTACGCCATCGACAAGACGCAACGTCGCAGAAGAAGGCCATGCAAGCGCTACTGCGCTTCTTACGACCGACCGACCTTTTATCTTGTGTGTGTACGTGCGTTTTTTTTCTCCTCTTTCCCCCCCTCTCTCTCTATACCCTCTTTCTTGCCCATATTTCTCCTCCCCAGTGCTAGGTAGCAAACCAGATGCTCATATCTGGTTAACCTCCCGGCCTTCCTTTTTTCATCTCTCCCTGTCTCTTGCGTGCGCTAACTTGTCTTGAAATTTGTTTGTTTAATGCTTCTATTCGGTTATAATGGATAATACTAACAGAAGATATTACGTATGTTTGAAAGCGCATTGGAGCATTTTGTTATAAATGCTAGCCGCTGGATCGACTAAGGTTTATGGCCTCTTCTATATAGCTAGCTGATATCTTGCCTACTTTACGCGCTTCGTTGTGGGCCTTGTTTAGCGCGTCGTGCGTCTAATTTCTTTCAGCTAAAATGGCCTTTAGATTCCTCGAAGAGTGACCGTAAGAACCACCGTCGCTAAAGATCCTTCTTACGCGCTTCACCTTTCCGTAAATAAATCTTTGGTTGCTCTGGCACAGGTGATAACTAGTGTAATCGGGGTATTGTTGGCCATCTGTTGCTTTTCTCTACAGCGCCCACTATTTAGTTTTCCTCTTTCAATGAATACTGTTGTGTCGGTGACGTTAATTTTACTGGCAAAAATGGTGCACGATAACTTTATTACACTAGGGTGAACATTTTTAGGATGGCCAATGAATATGTTTCATTTACATATTTACCTATGTGCAAGTTATTTCCCGCTGGAAGCACGCAGAAACAGGCAGGTACTCGTCAACACCAAAGGCATTCGGTAAGAAGTACAGCGGCTGCAAAGTTCCTCCTTCACAACTGCGTTACCGTTGAATGCTTTCTTTCTTAACACCCCTAAGTCGAAAGGCCGCGAGAACGCTAATACGGTTTCAACCGCGCTAAGGCCATCGCTACCAATGAAATACGCGTACTCTGATATCCAGGAGGCTGGGCAAAATTCACCGCTTGCACCCTGGAGACCTTACATTACTTTAAAGTGGAGTTGGGCGAAAAAAATGAAATGTAAATTAAAAAAAAATATCTATGCCCTGCCTGCACCACCTAAGTATCCCAGGCCAAAATCGGTAAATTAGATAAAACAACAAAATGTACTGAAATTTCGAGTAAAAAAGAGAAAATAAAAAAAGGAAAAATAAAAAAATTGATCCCACCATCTAGCGAAACCACTTCCAAGGGAAATATTCTCTAGGTTACGGATGGTTCCTCTTCATCTTGACTTATTACTGTTTTATACAGTGGATCGCCCCATGAGCTCCTCTTGACTAACAAGTCTTCCATTCTTTTCTTCTCCTCTTGTCTCTCCTGTGTAGGTTTTCAATTCTTCTCTTTGTTGGGTCCCACTGTTGGAGAGACGGGTCCGTGTTGGGCTTGTCCTCCAGTCTGTCCTTTTGAGGCTTACTGTAAAACTCATCAAATCGATTAGTTACTACCCCTTGGAGACAGGGAAACTGCAACGAAGTAGTGTCGATGCACCATCTTTTAACAAACATCGAAGCTTCTTGGAAAACTTCTAGGCTCGGAATCCATCCAGCGCTGGCATCGATTTTGCTTCGCGAAAAAAAAAAAGCGTCGGCCTCGTCACAGTAGCTGACGTCACTGCTGTCGACCTCCAATACGTAATGTTGCGTAGTATTTATGGCAATACCACCGACGCAGGCATAGGAGGGCAACGAAACTCATGTAACCATGGCAATGTTGCGTTTCCTCCGTTTCTGGAAAAATGATGCAATGGGCAAAATCCAGCACATGATGGGCGCTTAATTGAAAGAAGAAAACCTTTCAAGCCTACTGATTGTGTAAATGGCTGTTTTGCTGCATCACTTCACTCTTGACGGTGCCCGAACGATCATGTGATAATAAGTATTCAGCATTTTTTTTTATTATTACACACGGAATCACACTTGTCTAGGGCGGTCGAGCGCGTGGCGGTGGACGCTGGCGCCGACCACAGCTGCTACCTTGCGCAAGCTACAAGCTTCCGTTGATGCTTTAATTACAGCATAAGGCCCCAGTATGCAGTACGACTACGTTCGGTGTAATTACGGCGTCGTTTTCTGCATACGTTTGCAAACAAACTGCGGCTGAAGCAGCCGACTGGACACTCCACACAAGTCTGATTCCGACTGTACATGCTAAATATGTTTCGTGGTCAAATTAGGGTCTTCCAAAAATCAAAATACAGAAGAACAGCAACACAAGAATACGCGCAAAGAAGAAAATTGAGAGAAAAAGAGAGAAAGAAAAATTCGGCAGATCCCACGTCATGTGGGAATCCGTTTTCGGGCGAAGCAGTCAGCGAGTAGTTTCTTGCTGCATTTTTTGCTTTGAGCCAAACGTTACGAGATGGATGAACGTGTTTTTCTAAGTGTAGCAGTTGGGTGCACATCGTGGGCTTACCAGGCCTGTCAACAACACGGGCGTTTTAAGGGTAACTTATGGTCGGACAGAACGTCAGCACTCACGTTAGAGCACATACATCAATATTATCGAAAGGAAGTGCACTTTAAGGGTGCGATAATGTGAGTATCATACGTAACGTTCGTTAGCATATTTCTCCGGGGTCGAGCAACGCTTGAATAGAGCACGCTGAATCATAGGAATGCAAAAGACTGCGACAAAAGCGGAGCCAACACTGGTACCACAGACGCTGACCAGACATGACGTCTGTTACATGGTAGGAGTCAGGGCATAAAGCCACCCTTCATTGGAGAGGGGGCCTTCATAAGGCGGCTACCTATTCCACACAAACCCACACACACCTATATATATATATATATATATATATATATATATATATATATATATATATATATATATATATATATATATATATATATATATATAGGTGCCGTGCCAATTTGCAGCACGGCAGCTGACAATACTAGGCTACGTCATGTCCAAGGACGGAATTCTCCCCGATCCAGCCAAGCTTCGGGCCGTGACAGAGTACCCCAAACCTACGTCCGTCAAAGAACTGCGCAGTTTTGTAGGACTATGCTCCTACTTTCGGCGCTTCATACGAAACTTCGCGACTATCATATCGCCGCTGACAAAGCACCTTGGCAGCAACGGGCCCCTCAATACGTGGTCGTCAGGGTGCGACGCCGCTTTCGCGAAGCTCCGTCGTTTGTTGACGTCTCCTTCGATACTACGCCACTACGACCCTACGGCCCCTACAGACGTACACACAGACGCCAGTGGTGTTGGCCTCGGCGCTGTCCTTGCACAGCGCAAACCGGTGATCCCGGAATATGTCGAGGCTTATGCAAGTCGCACGCTTACTAAAGCCGAGACCAATGACACTGTCACGGAGAAAGAATGCCTGGCAGTCATCTGGGCCCTTACGAAGTTCCGACCTTATTTGTATGGTCGCCCATTTGATGTTGTCACCGACCATCATGCGCTGTGCTGGTTGTCGTCATTGAAAGATCCCTCAGGCCGTCTCACCCGTTGAGCACTTCGCCTGCAAGACTACGACATCCGCATACTGTACCGCGACGGCCGCCAGCATGCTGACGCCGACGCCCTGTCGCACTCTCCCTTGCCTGACGACAATGCCCACAGCTCAGTGTCTCCCCTTGCCGTTTCTTCCATCGACATTCACACCATCGCTACCGAACAGCGCGAGGATCGCTGCATGGCCTCACTGATAGACTTGCTGACTGATCCGTCGGCAACACCATCCACTCGCGCGTTGCGTCGTCAAGCCCACCATTTCGCCGTTCGCGACGACCTCCTCCACCGACGCAATTACAGCGGCGACGGCCGCCAGTGGCTACTAGTAATACCCCGAAGTCTGCGTTCTGACATATGCGAATCGTTCCACTCTGATCCGCAGTGTGCGCATTCTGGGGTATCGAAAACTTACCACCGCGTTCGCCAACGGTACTTTTGGCGAGGGATGTACCGCTATGTGCAGAAGTTCGTTCACTCCTGCTGACATCGATTGTCAGCGCCGCAAAACTTCAACGCACCTGTCGCCGGCAGGTCTGCAACCTCTACCTTGCCCTTACCGGCCGTTTGGGCGTGTTGGCATCGACGATTTGAATGGGCCACTGCCTCTGACGTCTGCTGGTAACCGCTGGGTCATCGTCGCTGTAGACCACCTCACGCAATACCGCCGCTCAGAGCTCCACTGGTTTTTCTCCTTTTTTCTTATTGTATGGCAGGCACCCGTCGCACACAATCGGCACAATCCTTCCATACAAGCCGGATCGGTCTGAGTGTGCGCCGATTTCTGCTACCGCCCGACTTGCTGAAGAATGTCGCGAACTTGCGAAGACCTTCACTACGCATGACCAAGAGCGGCAGAGGAGCATTAGCGGTGACAGAATCACTTCTGAGCCGACGTTCCTCCCTGGAGCGCTCGTATGGCTCTCGATCCCTACCACTGCACCTGGCCTCTCTTCAAAACTACTGCCCAAATACGAAGGCCCCTACCGTGTCGAAGTGCGCCGATTTCTCGGCCTGTGCGCCTATTACAGGCGGTTCGTCAAAAACTTTGCCCGCGTTGCCGGGCCACTTACTAACCTTACCAGGACCGACGTCGAGTTCAATTGGGGAACTCCGCAGGAGGAAGCATTTCAAGAACTAAAACGACGCCTGCAGACGCCTCCGTTACTCGCCCATTTCGATTAATACGCCGAAACAGATGGACACCGATGCAAGCATCGTGGGGCTCGGCGCCGTTCTTGTGAAGAGGACTGACGGACTGGAAGGGGTAATGAGTCATGCTAGCCGGTCGTTATCAAAGGCCAACTATTCTACAAAAGAAAAGGAGTGGCTTACCATAATCTGGGCTACATTAAAGTTGCGCACCTAGCTTTACGACAGGCCCTTGAAAGTTGTGAGCGACCACCACGCCTTGTGTTTACTAGCTATCTTGAAAGACCCTTCAGGTCGCCTCCCACAGTGGAGCCTGAGGCTTCAAGAATTCGACATTACTGTCGCTTACAAGTCGGAAAGAAAACACTCTGACGCTGACTGCCTGTCTCGCGCCCCTGTCGACGCGCCGCCGCATGATGACCAAGATGATGACTGCTTCTTGGGAGCCATAAGAGCCGATGACTTCGCTGAACGTCAACTAGCCGACTGGGAACTCAGGGGCCTTTTGGCGTACCTCGAGGGCAGCACGGCCGTTGTTCCGAAGGTATTTAATCGAGCACTGGGCGTTGTTCTTCTGGCGAAAAGAACTTCTACAAAGGAAGAACTTCTTCGTACTTCGAGTCAAGTACCTTCTCGTGGCGCCTTCTGCATTGGACCAGAAGTCATCCAGGCCTTGCATGACGACCCGACAGCAGGACACCTTGGTGCTTCCCGCACGCTCGCAAAAATACAGGAAAAGAACTACTGGCCGCGCCTTGCCACCGACGTCGCTCGTTACGTTAAGACTTCCCGAGATTGTCAGAGACGGATGACACCGCCGAGTAGGCCAGCCGGATTTCTGCATCCAATCGAGCCCCCTCGCTGGCCGTTCCAGCAAATCGGGATGGACTCACTGGGGCCGTTCCCGACGTCGACTTCCGGAAAGAAATGAACCATCGTCGCTACAGACTACCTCATACGCTACACCGAGACAAGGGTCCTCCGACGTAGCCAAGTTCATCATTGAGAACATTGTCCTTCGTCATGGCGCCCAAGATGTCATCAGAGACAGAGGTATGTCATTTACTGCTGACCTAACTCAGGCAATTGGTCATTAAGGGTAACTGACTGGATTCCAAGAGATGGCAAACGCGTGAGGGGGAGACAGAAAATTAGGTGGGTAGTTAAGATTAAGAAGTTTGTAGGTATAACGTGGCAGCAGAAAGCACAGGACCGGGTTGATTGGCAGAACGTGGGAGAGGCCTTTGCCCTGCAGTGGGTGTAGACATGCTGATGATGATGAACTCAGGCAATATTGAGATACAGCCAAACAAGCCACCGCCAAAGCACAGCGTACCAACCACAGACCAATGGCCTCACCGCGCGGCTAAACAAGATCATCGCCGACATGCTGGCCACTTACATCAACGTCTAATACAAGGCGTGGGATTCCATCCTTCCGTACGTGACCTTCGCATACAACACGGCCGCGCAAGAAGTGGGGCAAATGACGTGGTACAAGTTTGTCTTTGGAAGGAGCCCGGCAATTAAGCTCGACGCCATGTTACCCAACGTCTTCAACGAAGAAAACTTCGACGTCACCGTCTACCTTAAGGGAGCCGAAGAAGCCCGACAGCTCCCCCGTCTGCGCATCCAGAGCCAGCAAAAGACCGACAGCCGTCGTTACAACCTTCGATGACGCCACGTGGAATACCAGCCTGGCGACCGTGTCTGGGTCTGGGCGCTGATACGCCGACGCGGACTTGGCGAGAAGCTTCTTCGGCGATACTTTCCACCGTACATAGTACTTCGACGTGTCGGCGAACACGACTACGAGGTTATCCAGATGGCATGACGAACTCTCAGCGGCGCCGGGCACTCCCCGATGTCGTGCATGTGGTGCGCTTGAAGCCTTTCTATGCCCATTAAGAAAATTGTGGACTCCAGTTTTTGCTTGCTTTATTATGTTTCTTTTGTATTGCATGCATGTTATCAATTACATGTTCTGTTTTAAGCATCAGGGCGGTCCTTTTTTTTCAGAGGTAGGCATTGCCACGCGTGTTATTTTGATGTATTGGGGCTTCACCCAAAATGACTATTTCCAATGCTCCGTGCAGACCGGGCCGCGATGTTTCAGAAGCTTCACGAATGTTTTAACTCATTCCATTAAGACTGCACGCAGGAGGCAAATATTCTAGTTTCTTCGAGAGATTACGCTGCCACCAGCGGTAACGCTGGAATGTTCGATAGCACGCGTATAATAGCCGACACGCTTTACCTCTTGTCAGAGTACAGACGGCAGACGCTCTGTTTGCCCCTATCAGTATACAGTGTGTATTACTTGTAGTTTGACTTTCCTTTTCCTGGCCACACGTTTTTCCAAATAAAGAGTTTTATCTTGGATACGCCGACTGCTACGTTCGTCGACGTCACGACCCCATGACAACGTCTTAGGTTTATTGTTATTGTGTGGCCACAGAAGTTGTGTTTGGTACGATCGCAGTGTAGTGCGAAAATGGAATGAGCTCGTGCAAGAGAACGTAAATTGGAGGCCATTGGAAAAGGCATTCGTGCTGCAGTGGTCATGGAAGAGGCTGATCGCGATTTTGATGATGGATAAACTGGCAATAACCTGCGCAGTGATGCCACAGAAGCGTGGGTGCCATATTTCACTTGTGATGTCATGTCAATTATATATGGCAAGTATGGTGGTAATCTAACGTAACGTGGGAATTGATGACATGCGAAGCATGCGGCGGGAAGGTGACTGTGGCGTAATTTTTATATTGAGGGAAATGCTACGAAATTACGCTAAAGATATGAGCGAAGGTTACACGCACACACATATGTTGAAGAGCCGTACATGTGTTATATAACCAGTTCTTTACAGTTCCGTAACGATGCCAACAGCAACATGGGTATTAACACTAGCCGCGATGAGTTGACGTGTAGTGCTTATATTTGTCCGTAATGATAATGCCGCCGCCGTCATTCCCCGGGTATCTATATATATATATATATATATATATATATATATATATATATATAAGGCACGAAGAAAAATCAAGCTGAAGAAAAATATTCCGATGAACCCGACCGGGGATTCGAACCAGCGACCCCTCGCTCCCCAGCGCAGCGCGTTAGACAACTCAACCACGCTCCATGCATGCGCCGACGAAATAAAGGCGAACTATTTATATACACAATTTACCGCTGGTGGTAAGCAATTCGTGGAGGAGCTTGTGCATGTTTTCAATCGCACAACGCTCCTACATTTTCTTTCAACTTGAAAACTGCCGTTGAGAGGCGCACGACAAAACTGGCCCCTTTCTTTACCCACTCATGATGCGGAACGAAAAAAAAGAAAGAACACCGGGCACACCTTACGTCAGACGTCGCCGTGTGGCAGGAGACGCAGAGGGGCCACTCCACGGGCCACAGTTTACAAGAAAGAGACATAGCTGAGAGCGTCTGGCTCTCAATTGTCGACACTTGCAGCGCGTTGCTCAAGCACAAAGACGTAACTGTGACAGTCGTTAGTTCACGCTTTTACTATGTATACCTGTGCGTTCTTTTAGGGCGTCATTCTTTGTGCTTCAGCGGCGCGCTGCAAGTACCGAGCTGCTTGTCGTTCTTCGTGTGACGTTCCAATTTCTTGATACCGCACACATTCATTCGCCCTTGCTTGCGGCGAAACTGTGACTTTTTTAAAGCTTTACTTCACCATATTGCAGCAAGGCGTATGCTGTTGTTGGATCGCTGAAAATGCGTGTTGTAACCTAGTCTTGTCGCACCAATATTTCAAGCACTGGACACGGCTTCCTTTGGTTGCCTAGTTTAGGATGTTTCGGGTGAGATAAATGGGTTTCTCTGTATTCACACCATCGTGGGCGGTGTGAATGCCGTCAATAGTACTTGAAATATTGGTGCGCCCAGACTATGCTACTTGCACACCGCGCTATTCGGCTATCCAATAACAGGCCTCCGGATTTCCAAGATCTCCATCCCCCAGGACTCCAATAAAGTTATTGTAATGTCATGTCTATATTCGCCCATTTCTGCGCTCATGAAGGGCAAACCTGGGTCAGTAGCTTCATTACTCGCAAGCGCACTAAGCGAAATCATTGATTGAGCAGAAACCCTTATATGCCTTAGGTGACTATGACCTGCAATGAAAAGCCTGCGGGAGCGGCATGACCGAAATGAACAACGAACTGCACGTTCAATTCGTCCTTCCGGCGTTCACGTAAATAAATAAATAAAAAAGGGGGCGTTTGTACCACCTGAAGGGGTACAACGCCTGCGTGCTCCTTCGCGAAGGGGCAAAAAGAGGAAATAAATATAGGGGAGAAAGTAAGAGGAAAGAAAAGATGAAAGAAAAAAAAACAAATAACTCACACGAAAAAAGAACGCTCAAACAGTCACGCATTAAGTAAAATCAATAACAACATCTTTCACGAAGGTACAGAAGGCAATGATGTCAAATCTTGTCAAAGTAATGCAGTTATTACCAATGCACTGTCTGCAAAAATAAATTGCGAAACAGCCAAGATAGCTTAAATTATGTGAAGCCTCAATACTCAAAACATCATTTCTATATTTCGATATTTGGTAGGACTTCGTTTACGTATTCAGGTAAACTATTCCATTCTGCAACAGCTACCATTAAAAAAGAGTTATCGAAGGACTAAGTAGAGCCGTAATGACGCTGAATACTCAAGGCATTTGGAAGACGGCATGATATACGATTCGGGTACAAAAGAACCGCTTCGCGTAAACATCAGAAATTCTCACACAGCTTTTTAAATAGGCGCAAGCAGGAAATTTTTCGGCGGTGTCCTAATGATGGGATGTGGAGGGATGATTTTATGGTTCCAACGCTCAGCAATTCCTGCTACTTGGATGAAATTTATCGAGCTGCGCAGTTTTGGACAGCTTCATGCAGCTCAACCAGCCTTGCTTGATCCGGATTTCATATTGCGGGCAAGAGTTCCAGTTTAGTACGGATGAATGTGTCACATACCAGTTTGCGGATAACAGTGGACGAAGATGATAACGTCTGCCTTATGAATACCAGGAATTTATTAGTTGCAGCAGCCAGGTTTTAGATATGTCCGGATCATGTAAAATTGCTAGCAATGGTAACGCCAAAGTGTCTGTATTATTTATTCATCTCAATAGGCAGGAAATGCAAACAGAAAAAAATATGACGCGAGAAAATGTTTCTGCGACATTCACATGACAGACGCATGGACACGGAACTTTAAAATATTAAGGTCCTGAGGAGCGAGACAGAGGGGACCCCTGGCTAGCTGTTGGCTAATCCCATGATGGAACTGGAAGGTCACGTCTCTCCGCTGTCTCACAGGCCCTCTGGACAGCCTTGGACTGGTCTTGCCGTTTTGAGCTCGTGATTACCTCCTCGCTGTCGTTGAAATTCTGTAACACACTCACCATCATTCACTCCGTGGATATGTTGTGATTTTTTTAACACGAAAGTGTTTTATGCCGGGGTCCACCAAGACTTTCATGACGTATTTCCGTCACGGCAAGTACGTCAGCGAAATAAACGCCATCAGATAGCAAAGAAAAAAGAAACAAAGAAAAAGTTCCGCTCACAGGAGTCGAACCCACGACCTGTCGGCCCGCGAAGGTGGCTGGCGGGGGTTCAGCCCACTGAGCTACCACTAAACGCATTACGGAGGCTACATGGACTCGCCTTGTATCTTTCGCACTTTCCTCTCACAGTGCTCTTGGATGGATGGATGGAAGCTATGATGGTCCCCTTTATAACGGGGCGTTGACATGGGTGTCACCAGGCTCGAAAAAAAAAAAAAACTTCTTTGCCTCCGCAATTACCTCCGGCAACGCGCCGTTGCAACGACCGTGGCAATAAGCGCGTTTTCAACAGAAGTTTAATTTCGTCAACGCTTTAAAACACCGCGAGCCGGCGGGTTTATCCCAAGCGAAGAAAGCGAGGAAGCCTCGCTCATAGCATTCATCCATACTGAGAAATAGCTCTCCGACGCTCGCCAGGCTGTCGCTCCGCGTTCCCCGCTCGCCCTGTGAGAAATGAAGGCCAGGCTCGAGAGAAGACACGACGCTCGTCGCGTTTGCCTTCGCATTTCACGACGCTTTGATGCAGTGCGTATCGAGTGTCAGTGTTCGCTATGTGATCGTTGATGTCATCTTTGCGGGGGATTCACTATATGTGGCGTCCACGTACATCTTGACAACTTCAGCTACCGCAGTGCTTAAATCATGATCGAGGGCGTAAGTTGTCGGTATGGAGATGAGCCGCCAGGCGTCAACCTGGGTGCGTCCACATCAAGCGGTGCTATATCTGCCAAACAACAATAGACATTGTACAATCTCTAATATACCAATGCACTATAAGCAATCAACTACTTCTATGACGACGTGTTTCACTTTCGTGTTATACACCGATTCCTATGACGGAGGGATCAGCCATAATATTTAGGAGCGGAGCTCCTTATAGCATCACCTGGTCGGTCGTCACTCCATCCGGCGTGTCCCCGCCGTCGTGTCTCTCGTATCATTCAATAGATGGCGCTGCCCCATAGAGATGCATGCAAAGTGCAGTTGGGTGACGATATACTAGACGGCGCTGTCCCATAGATAGAAAAAAATAAAATTAAAAAAATTAGAAAATGAAACATAATAATAAAAATAAATAATAAATAAAAATAAAAACTAAAACATATAAAAATGTAAAAAAATGAAAAAAGGAAAAAGGCAACATAATCAAAGCGGCGTATCGCTTTGATTACTGCTGGGCGAAACCACTGAACATTTCACGGTGTAACCATGATTACTTTAGGAGCTTCGCCCAAGCTCTTCATCATTCACCCGCGGATATGCTGTAATTTTTTGACATTCAGCTGCATGATCCACTCAGTGCACCGTTTTTAAATTTTAGTGAGGTCATGCTGTCAAAGCAACTAATCGTTGTATAAGCTTATATGGTGGCACAGCACGCAATCATCGGCAAAGAGCAGGATGGATGACGAAATGCCTGAACGGACGTCATTACTGAATATAAAAAACAAAAGGGGTCCGAGTGCTGAACATTGCGGTTCTCCAGGCAGCACTTCAACTTCAGTGACTACAGATTGACGGTGTGCAATCGCTGTGAACTGTGAAATTAGGAAGCACCGGATCCAGGACATGATTAGTGTCTGGAGACATAAGCTAGTTTGATCATTAGCCAGTCGTGAGGTGCATTGTGAAAGGCCTTCGATAAACCCAGTAAAATTACGTCTATTTGGAAGATGGAATCAAGGTTAAAATGGAGGTTCATAGCAAACTCGAAAAGTTGAGTTTCACGTGAATTTCCTGGTTGGATCCATGCAAATTTCTGAAAAACGAGTTAGCTCTGAGGTGAAATGCATTACCGGAATACATTGTGTTCAAATTTACAGTCAATACAGGAAAGATGAGGAACGCATACATGGATATATTAAAATACCCGGTACAAATATACCGGGACATTTACTTCTGTCAGCTTGATGGCGTTGTGTTCATGTTTCTTGGCGCGCGCACAGACAGACGCGAATGCTGCATTATATAGTGGAAAATTTTGCGGCTGCATAACACAGCTGTTAAGCAGGCACCAGCCTTGCTATGAATTGTTGAAAAACACCGCATGTTCTATTAGATGCATACGTTAAACCGCAAGTTAGAGTTATTTTCAAACACAACACAAAAGTCTGGCTTCGTTACTTCCGCGGTTTTATCTTCCGAGGAAGCGACGGAGCGTGGTAGCTTTTCCGCTGCTACACATGTAAAGAATGGTATTACGGCAATTTATTAAAGCAATGAGGCCCCTTCTCTTTCATTTCCGTCAAGATTGAGTTACGGCAAATGGCCAGCCGAAGTGTTACTACAACAGCAGAACAAAACGCCGCCACGGGGTCATAGAGATTCAGTTGCAAGTCGCAGGAGAGCAGGTGCTCCGGACGTTCACGCCTTCACAGAAGTAAAACCCATTTGACCCACTGAGTTTAGACAGCCGGAGTGGAAGCTCTCGCAAATTCTTAGCAGCAAATGTGAAGTCAGTATTTGCCCATACATTACCTCAAAACACACTTTTTAGGTGCGAAGTATCTTATGGCGGAGTTCAATCCGGTGGTGGTGGTGGTGTGCGGCGTGACCACCCTTACTGCGCATGCGCATACCCTCTCCACACACCTCCTCTCCACCCCCTCACCATTCCTCCTGTCTTCTTTCCCTCTCCACTTCCCCTCTCCCCTCCCCCTTTCCATTCTTCCTCTGAAACGCGGGCTAGACATGCCGAAATTCTCTCCTGCGCAACGCCGCGATGAGCACCAGCGCATGCGCATCCCCTCCCTCTCTCTCTCCTCTCCTACGCAGCCCCCCTAACGGCCAGGCTAGAGGGAACACAAGACGCGCGTAGCATTCCTCTTCGCGTTTCACGGTGCGAGGTCGGTAGCATGCCCAACAAACGCCAACGGAACGCGATCGTGCAAGTGCTCCGGCTTCGCATCGCCTCATTGTGCCCTTTAGCGGGAAATGGTGTAATTTTTTATTATGATGCCCGATTAGAGATAGAGTTTCTGTTTTGGTAACGCAATTTATTGCTTAATTATAAAATAAGAGACAGCGGTTCCTAAAGAAAGTACTGTATCCATATCAGTAGTGGTAAAGTAGACTTTAATAATATTTGTCAGCATTTTCAGCCATCTTAGAAAAACCAGTAACACAAATGATACGTTCAACAATATCTGTCCGGAACAGTTAGTCTCTTAATCTCATAGGGCGTGTGACGAGATTGCCATGTTAAAGTTTTTCGCTGTAATCTGTCGTGAGCCGGCGGCCTCCATCACGCGATGAGCCGGCGGCCTCCATCACGCGAAATTCGCATGCGGGTGTTGCAGCGTGTCTTTGGCATGAAATGCGTACATGAGCGACCGGTCATGGTCACTCGTGGACGACCGTGTATATGGAGAGGATCTTCAGATGGTTTATAACTTTGTACGTGTTGTGCTCTCATCGCAAAATTTGCTTTGAGGCCGTGGACAGCATGAAAGCTGTCTATGGCCTCAACCTATGGCCTTCGCTCGTTGCAGGGGCCGCTTTTTCTAAAAGAGTGAGCTGCTAGCCTTTCTTTGTATGACATTCCAATTTGTTGCTGCCATTTATTGCTTCGCCCTTGAGGCGAAACTGGGACCTTTAGTTTAAAAAATAGCGAAGAATTATGGCGCTGCTTTATGGCCACTGATGTCGATAAATTTTCCTGTAAATGTTCTATACGCCACTTTCATATGCGCCAAACGACGCGACTTCCAATGATTTAGGTTTCAAGAAAATCACTTTTAAAGATCGGTAGCCAGTTCAGGAATTCAGCCTTCGAATCCGGGCCACCCTATGTTTGTGACGTTCGTATCCTTGCCTACCTCGCTACCTCTCCCGCCTGCCTCAGCAACACGAACCGACGATGGACGAAACGGGCTCATTCTTCGTCAAGACTACGCCGACGACGGCCACCGCAGCTACCTTTTCAGTTTTGTAAGCTGCATAGTGTGTGGTAAAAAAACAAGTGGTGGAAACTGTTGCGCTAAATGGTGCAAGAACAGAGCAACAATGACTAATAGCGTTGTTTATCACTTGTTTATTTCCAATAGCGCTCTTCGGGAGAAGCGATATCGTGCTGTACGGTGCGCCAACTGGTTCCCCGGTAAAAACACTTGTTTTTGCTTTGCGCAGTTCACTCGGGAGTGCTCTAAACACAGCGCGTTCATGACACCATTCGGGCTCGTAAAAACCAACTGCCGTAAGCACCTGCACGACGTGTGCAGAGAACAAAGCCACCTATAGTTGCTGGCAGGCGAGGCAGTCGAGGGACAATGACGCGAGGAAAGTCATGCTGAGGGCTTAAAGAGTCACTGATATCGCCGCTGTGAAGTTTCAAAGAGTTGGCGCAGCTCTATACAGTGCCCGATGACATCGAAGGTTCTCTTGCCTGGAGCTACAACCAGGCGCACTATGTTTGCAGTACGGTGGGGTATGATTTTACGTCTCTGTAGACGGCGCCGTTATTTAATGTGATTGATGAGCATGGGCGCGCGCAGGGTTCCCCTTCATGGGGGGTGGCTCATCGCAGCGCTCCCCTCCCTATTATTCAATGCATGGGGCACACATTTGCCCCCCCCCCTTCTGAGGTGCCTAAGGAGGGCGGCCGCCAACTGCCCCCCCCCGCCCGTTAACCCTTTCAGCCCTGAATGTTTTCTTTAATTTCTAGGAAATTGTTTTTTGTAGGTGTCGCTTTAATACCACCTAAAGAACACAAAAATGTTTTTCTTTTCGGAGCACTCCATCAGTATATAACAAAATGGCGCCATGTCCTATATATAGTGTACCTGGGCTCGCTTGTTTATTTTGCAATATGGTTTTGTTTGATACTTCTGGTCAAGTGTACCTTGTTAACGTTGTAAATGTAAAGCTAGGATGCTAGCCATCAGAGGTTAGTTACTGCGTCTGAAAGGTCAAAAAGCAAGTTTTTGGGAGCGTGATACACATGTCTTCATTGCACTTGAATGGCCTTCGTCTAATTATCGACGCTTCGTCAGGTCTCAGATCTTCATCTTGTAATGCGCTGCCAGATACGAAACGGACAAGATGAAGACGTACCAACTAGCCCCTGTTGCAGCCTTATTAGTCTAAAATCTTAATATATTGCTGAATCCCCCTTTACTGCGGTGAAATTATTTTTACCCATGCATGCCGTGCAAAGCGGCCGGAATTGACCTTTATCGTCGTTTTATTTTTGTTCGCTCACGCAGTATTCATATCGGGGAGCGATCGCATTCAGCTCCATGTATAAAACTTCCGTATTGGAGTCCCCTTGGAAATTAGTGAGCAGTCCAGTCTGATTTGACAAGAAATCGGAGGCTGGCACGAACAACACGGCTCTGAAACAACATTCAATACATCAGAGTCCTGGCTACCACTGAGCACTGGAGTCTTATATAGGAAGTGAAAATTGTGCACTGTTATACGTCGATGCGTAAAAGTTTGGGAAAACCCGCTTTGTAAATAAGCTCTTCAATGTCTCAGAAACAGCCGAACAAAATTACGATGGAATAAGCAAAGTGTTATCAAAGATTTGGTTGCGGCTGTTGTGTTTTTTATATTCCGCCATCTGGCGTTAAACTTTGCAGAGTGCCGAGCAAAACGGTGATGACAAATGTACAGTAAAAGCTCCTTAATTCAACCCCCGTAAATTCGGAAAATCAAATAATTAGCACGTGTTTCTTGGTCCCGGAAAGCATGTGTTTCGTTTAGTAGCCCCACACCCTCGTTAATTCGGTCGTACTTGGCCGCAACCCGGTTATTTCGGTGGATCCTCGGAGCGCGCCAAGCCCGAAGAGCTGTAAATGTGCGACGCAAACGAGCGAAAATGGCGTTCGCGAACAACCGAAACGGCCGCGGGCCTTTGGAAAGCCGTAGTCGCCATCCGCAGTCTTAACACAATCCTGTTGTTGGCGACCAAGGCTTAAGTGGCTGCGCTAAAGCTGCGTGGGTGTAATCTATTATCGCGTCAATAGAAACTGCGTCAAAGCTGCAACAAGCAGTAATTTCGTTTGCGCAGAGTGCCTTCAGAACAACTTATGCGCGATTCGTGACTGGGCATTAGCGAGTCACGCTTATCAAGCAGCAGATGCTGTGCTCAGCAGCTTCGTTTTGACTCTAAGTGTAAGCAGCACGCGTGCCTTCGGGACTGCGCGGACGCTACGATCACAATGGCTACATTAAGGACGAACGATTAGTTGCCGGCCATTTTTCTGAAAAAGCATTATCGCCACGTGTGCGTAGTGGCGTTGGCGGTGGCGGTACGTAATAAGGGATGAGTTCAGAGCACGTTGCGAACTAAGACATGGGGGTCTTGAGCAGCGGCCACAAACTGAAGGAAGTTGCGAATGACTAAAATTCCGGCTTTTACACTGCTCTTATGTAATATAATACTGGATTTCCATATTGATCAAGAAAGTAAAATAGATTGATGCAATAGCCACATGTTCATTGATATATTTCATACTTTTGACAATTCAGCATTCGGTTAATTGGGACATTTTTTTCCGGTCTCATCAAATCCGAATTAATCAGCTTTTACAGTACTACCTATACTAGCACAGCTGTATTGGGGACACCTCAGAGTTCACATTTAATTTCGGAGTTATTTATATCACAATTTACAGCAGTATTCTTTTTAGCCATTTATATAGGGCACCTGCACCGATAGGGTCAGTACCATTTGAAAACGGCCATATTGTCACGTGGTCGTGACGTCGACGAAGGCAGCAGTCAGCACGTCCGAGATGAAACTATTTATTAGGCCGGAGTTGTGGCCGGGAAACTGAAAGTCAAGCTACAGCAGTAAACTGATAGCGGCGAACAGAACGTCGGCCGTCGATCAAGTGACAAGCGGTGAAGTGCGTCAGTATTTATACATGTGCCGTGGAGTATTCAAGCGTTATCACTGGTTGTCGCGCAAGCTCTAGAATAAGCTCGAGTGTCCGCGTCTTGCGCGCAATGTTAACAAAACGATCTACAATAATTGCGAAGCATCTCGAACAATGATGTGCGGTTTGCGCTGAGCGTTGCTGACAGTCTTTGTGGGCGAAAAACGAATACAGCAACACCGCAGTTCTTTTCTAAACCTCCTTGTACAGAGAATACTGGTATATGATAAGACCGACTGAGTTCCAAATACCACGAATGCAGGTGGAGCAAAGAACAGCCTAACTCGACATAGCTCAGCAGATATTACGCATTGACGTTGGCCAGCTGACGACCCAGTTTATACTCACCTCGAAAATATTTTAGTTGGACGACGCAGGTAAGCTGATATCACATGTTTGCATGTCTTACAAAACAAAAATTTTAGGCAGGTTGGGGTGACATTTCATTACTGTTCTTTTTGTTCATGAACTGTCTTGCATTGCATGCTGTAGTTGTGTGGTGGTGCTTTAGCCGTCTCAGAAGTAAGAACATTCGAAACACGAACACTACCACGTGACACTTTGATCATACGCGATTTCAGGTTAATTTACAGCCGTATCTTGGTGGGGCACATCTGGTACGAGTGAGCGCCTGTCTATCAGAATAAATAATTGATGGTATTGACATATATTTCACAGCCTTCTATTGATTACGAGCACCGGGTGACCTGTCACATAACTGTTAATCAAATATAATGAAACAAACATTACGCTGCTTTTTCGCATAAAGCTGCCACAACAAAGCAGTGAGTTGAAACTCGATTTAACGAAGTGATGGCCCCGCTCAAAAAACCTTGTTAAGTGGGGTTGTTCGTAAACTCGAGAGAGATATTTTTTAGTCTTTCGAAATATACAATTTTTATTGTAGTGACACCCATAAGCTACCGCTGCATTTTATTTATCGTCTACGAGTGTGAAAAGTCCGCAAGGGCCTTTGGGTAGTCAAGCCACTTATGTATGGGCGATGCAGGCCAGGTAAACAGTCACGTGAAGCCATCACAGGCTGCCGACATGCAGAAGTCCGGCGAAAGGATATAGTAATATTGCGACCAGGCCGAGCGCGAAAGTTGCAAGCAGACGAGCACCGTTATTCTTTGCAGCAACCATAAAAAAGCGAGAACAATCAGTGTTCCTACAGCAGCATAGACAGGGACAATAAACCACCGCCTCTCTTAGCGTCATATAATACGCAAGAGCACTACGGACTGCCGAGTCCGCTGTTGTGTGCATGTGGGCGTCGTGTACCCTCGTCAGAATTATACTAGTTTTGTGACTCGGGAGGCTAGACGTTTTAGCATGATAGCGTCCGAGGGCATGTTCGAAAAAAAGAACGTATGTGCCAAAATTCGAAAGAAATAACCGCTTTATCGCGCCTCAAGTTCCCCAAAACACCGTTATTCGATTTTGGTGCCAAGTTAGATTCGTTATTTCGGATTGAAGACGACATTGAACCCTATGGGTACCTGTCGGTACCCATAGGGTTCTTCATGAAATCGAGAACTTCGTAAAATGCGGTCTCGCTAGATCGAGTTTTAACTGTATTACATTAAGACGAAGTAATAAACAAACTAACATTCCTTATGCACTTAAATGAATTGTGCTGCTATTAAATGGTAGTAAAAAGCTATAGCAAAGGTCCGACGGTGGTACTAACTAGCTGTACTTACTAAATTTTTACAACTTTGTTTAAGAGCGTAAGTTATCATCATTCTCATGAGTGCTATGCAATGCAAGTGCTGTAAATAACTACATCAATAACAATGCTTATTTTTCCAGCTAACGGAACAAGTGCTTGCGGATACGCGCGCGCAACTTTTGAAGGGGTGGGGGGGTGCGTAATTAGAAAAAGTGTTATACTTCTCTTTTCTCCTGATAGTTCAGAGACGTTATGGCGGCTGCAAAATTTTCCCGCTAATTAAGCTGTGCAAGGGTGATCCGTGCCATGTTAATATGGAACACCCAAATATTTTGCATGTTACGAAAGTTTATGGCGCGTAATTTATTTTATTTCTTATTTATTTGAAATTGAAATACAAGTGATAAATTACATGTGTTATATACAAATACAGAAGGAGGTCTCAAAGTCGCAAGACTGTGAGTGAGACCTCCTATAAAATCATTCATCCGAGATATAACACAATAGTAAACAGTGGTAAGGATAGAAAAATTAAGATATACAAAATATACAGATAAGTACGAAATAGCGAATATAAGTTATACAAAATGTGTAGATAAGCACGAAAAAACTAACACAAAAATGCAATAACATTCACTCAGTATAATATTATTACGCCGTGTATGTGCCGGACTGAGAAGATGAAGAAGTGTGTGGAGGTTGGAAGAAGAAGATCTCTCGGCAAAATTGAATTCGATGATATATTCCCATCCAATTCTAAATTTCTTCCCTCTAGATATCTGAAAGGCTTGCTAGAAGACCATTTAGGTCAGTTGGGAATTTTTAACGTAATTGCTACTGATGCATCCATGCGTGAAGAGAAAGCGGGAGTAGGTATTTTCTCAGAGGCTTTATCTTGGTCATTCTCACTGCGACTCCCGGATTATACTCCAATATTTGAAGCAGAGCTCTTAGCAATTCTTTTAGCCCTTCGCAAGCTTTCAGCAAATGAGTCGTCAGCTGTAATAGTCACTGATTCGAAATCTGTCTGTAGTGCTCTCACTTCAGCTTCTCCGCCCGAGTCCTCCTCCTCAAATGTGTTCATGTCATTAATTCCTAAAAACTTAAGCACAGTGCGGTTGGTATGGGTGCCAGGCCACCGTGGCATATTTTTAAACGAGATGGCGGATGTTCTCGCGCGGTGGTCCCTAGATGGTCCTGCAATGTACATTGTACCAGATACAGACTTTATTACTGCATCTAGATTCCGAAAATACGCATTACATCAGGATTCCATGAAAGCAAGATTACCACAGCAAGAATATGGTCACCTTTCTTTTCCTTGGAACAATAAATGGTGTCCCTCTCGTAAATTGGAGGTGTCCCTTACTAAACTTCGATGCCGTATTCCTCCTCTAAATTTTTATTTACACAGGGCTGGTCTGGTTCCGTCCCCTCTTTGCTTTTTATGTCAAGAGCCTGAAAACATTGATCACTTTTTAATACATTGCCGTCGTTTCTCTAGTCACAGGAAAAAACATTTCGAATATTTATTCAGAAATTTGAACATTCCTCTAGATTCTGCAAATATTCTTTCCCTTGGGGCGTCTTCTCTGGGCCACAGCAACAGGAACGTTTGCATAGCTGTCTGCGAATTTCTTCGAGACACAAGAAGAGTTCCTTATTAAGTTATTTCCTATTGCAATTTGGTATTTTATAATTATTTTCTCTAATTGATTATTTTCGATATTACGGTTCTTTTCTCATTCTATTGGCACATAACCCAAAGATTCTTATTTTATTTTCAATACTCGCTTGTAGTCCGATTAATTCAATTACTTTTGCCTAAATTTTTAAATTTCCATGTAATGTTTACCGCCGGTTTCATGGCCAATCCCCCTTTGTGGGTAAGAGCCACTAGAAGAGGATCAAGCAAGCAAGCAAGCTTCGTCCTGTGCGGTCTTGCCATCCAAGCCTTCTGTAAATAAACCCCAAACCCTTACTGTGGGCGTAACAGAGTGGTGGAGGTGCTGGGTAAGACAACCAACAACGGAACCGCTACCCTTCGGACTTCGCCGAAGCCGTCGCCTCGCCGGCCTGCCTCCTTCCATGCCCATCATGCCTGACGACACAGACACTCGGGAACCAGCCCCCAGCAGTTCTTGGCCGCATCACAAAGAGCCACGACCCTTCTCCGGCAAGGCTAACGAAGACGTGGACGCATGGCTCAAGCACTACAAGCGGGTAAGCCACTACAACAAATGGGATGCTGCCTCCCAGCTATCTCACGTGGTTTTTTACTTGACCGATGTTGCTCTCGTCTGGTACGAGAACCATGAGGACCTATTGACGACATGGGACCGCTTTGTGGAGGAGATAACGAAATGTTTCAGCAACACAGCTGCGAAAAAGAAACTTGCTGAGCAGACTCTTGCACAAAGGGCTCAGTTACCCGGAGAGACATGCACAATGTATACAGAGGAGATTTTGAGGCTCTGTAGGCAAGCGGATGCCAGCATGTCCGAAGAAGACAAGGTGGGACATTTGCTGAAGGGCATTGCAGAAGATGTGTACAACTTTCTCATAAGCAAAGAAAGCCTAACTTCAGTGTCAGATGTCATTCGCCACTGTCGGACGTTTGAGACATTGAAGCAGCGCAGAATAACGCCGAAGTTTGGTCGTCTCGCCAACGTCACCACCGTGGCCAGTGTAGAAACTACACCAACTGTTGACCTGGCTACAACCATCCGTCAGATCGTTCGGGAAGAGCTATGCAAACATGAAAGCATGACGCGTGAAGTGGCCGGCACCTCTCGATGCTATTTTCCGCAAGATGTGGCTACCCCGCAGCTTGAGGATTTCGAGAATCCGTCCGTCAACGCAGCGGAGGTTGCGGAATCTCGGCCTATTCATCGCTCAAGCATGACTTACTACCACAGACCAATGTACCCTCAGCGCTTCCGCACCGAATGCCCATACCGCCGACCAACGAACGATTATGTTGAGCGTCGCACTTACGCAAATGAGCAGTGCCAACGTGCCGGAACACGTCGAAGGGCAGCGACGACTGCGCCCAGCTCCCGTGTGCTACAACTGTGGTGTGACCGGTCACATATCAAGGTACTGCGATCGCTCGCGAATACCAGCGCTATGAACGGCCGCCACCCTGGACGCAGCAGCCTGGTTTCCCACCTTTTGAGGAACGCTGGACCACCCAACCACGACCCAAGAGCAGCCTTTTGGCAGGGACCCTTTCGCAACCGTTCTCCTGCCTCCGACCGAAGTGTGACACCACCTCCAGCACCTCGACTGCGCCGGTCTCCGTCGCCCCGTCGCCGCTCCTCGTCACCACATCAGGAAAACTAGACAGCGCGGCCGATGGGGGTGAGGTCGCTGGTGACTTGCTGCAAGAAGAGATACCTCCACCGGTGTTTATGTTTAAGAACAAAGTGCAAGTTTTTGTTGATGGTGTAGATACGATGGCCTTGGTGGACACTGGTGCGACCGTGTCGATCATGAGTGCTGCTTTCAAAGGTCGTTTGGGACGCAAAGTGATGTTTTTGTGGGAGAAAGCGACAACATTCTGTGGCGTGGGTGGCAACTCGCTGTGTCCGATTGGTGTTTGTACCGCGACAGTGTCGCTGAGTGATCAAGTGTTTGCGACAGAATTCACGATTCTTCCACGGAGCACGCACGACATAATTCTGGGTATTGATTTCCTGCGAATGTGTGGGGCCACTGTTGATTGTAGAAATGGCGAGGTGTTCATAAGTGACACTGTTCCTGATGGACTTATGGAGAATTCGGGCAGGGAACACGGTGCGCTCCGAGTCTACGAAGATGCCGTTGTCCCGGCATTCTGTGCTGTATGCGTTCCCGTAGTTCCTTCGCCTATTTACGACAACGATACCAGCTTCGACGCGATGGTGGAACCTTTCCATTTGAGTTGCATTAAGAAGAACACGTTGGTACCCCATTGCATAGTCTCAGTGAGGAAAGGGTGTACGGAACTTTGGACCATAAATTGTTCAAATGAACCGGTGCTACTACCAGGGGGACTTAAGCTCGCTTCATTCAAAGAATACTCGCCGACAACAGTAGCTGTCCTCAGTAACGTTCGACCTGATGCCCAAGTGAACGCTTACTCAGACGATTCGAAAATTTCACCTATGGTCGACAAGGCACTGCCTCCTGACAAGCGCCGCATACTTCTAGACGTTCTGCTAAAGTACTTGCCGGTTTTTGATTTTTCACAGAGTGACCATGCGCCTTCGATCCCCGCGTCTCGTACACGCCACAGGATAAATACAGGAACAGCACAGCCAATTCGACAAAAACCGTACCGAGTATCGCCGTCCGAGCGCAAGATAATAGACGATCAAGTGCGTGAAATGCTACAGAAGGGCGTCATCCAAGAATCATCGAGTCCTTGGGCAGCTCCAGTGATTCTTGTGAAAAAGAAGGACGGTACCTGGAGATTACTGTGTCGACTATCGCCGTTTGAATACCGTCACCAAGAAAGATGTTTACCCTCTCCCACGAATTGATGACGCCTTGGACTGTCTACATTCGGCGTCCTACTTTTCGTCTATAGATTTACGCTCAGGCTACTGGCAGATTCCTATGCATCCAAAGGACAAGGAAAAAACTGCTTTCATAACCCCGGACGGACTGTATGAATTTAACGTGATGCCGTTTGGGTTATGTAACGCTCCCGCCACATTCGAAAGGTTCATGGATACTATTCTGCGCGGCCTAAAATGGAACATCTGTATGTGTTATCTCGATGACATTGTGATTTTCGGGCGCACATTTAGTGAACATAATGAACGAGTGGACGTTGTTCTGGAATGCATTAGAAACGCTGGCCTGGTTCTTAATGCGAAGAAGTGTCGTTTCGGCGCGCGACAAACATTGGTGCTTGGACACCTCGTCAACAAAGATGGCATCAGGCCTGACCCCAACAAGACAGCGGCCGTGAAAGCGTTTAAACCGCCTCGCTCAACGAAGGAGCTTCGTAGCTTCTTAGGCCTGTGCTCGTATTTTCGCCGCTTTATTCCTGCCTTTGCTGACGTTGCCTTCCCCTTGACCAGCCTGCTTCGTCAAGGTGCTAGTTTTGAATGGACACCTGACTGCGAGACTTCCTTCAACCAACTGAAGTTCCTACTCACGTCGCAGCCTATTCTCCGGCACTTTGATCCTTCTGCGGCAACTGAAGTTCATACTGACGCCAGCGGAATTGGCATAGGTGCAGTTCTAGTACAGCGCTGCAATGGAAAGGAACACGTCATTGCATATGCCAGTAGAACTTTAAGTAAGCCGGAACGCAATTACACAGTGACTGAGCAGGAATGTCTGGCACTCGTCTTCGCTGTACAGCGATTCCGCTCTTACCTGTACGGTCGTCCCTTCCAAGTGGTCACGGATCATCATTCCTTGTGCTGGCTTGTTAGCCTTCGCGATCCATCCGGCCGTCTTGCACGCTGGGCCCTACGCTTGCAAGAGTACGACTTTACCGTATTGTACAAGAGCGGCAGGAAACACGCTGACGCTGATTGCCTTTCGCGGATGCCGCTTGATACGACAGCTTGCGATGCCGACAATTTCGATCACCTCATTGCGTCAGTGACACCAATGTTCCCGGACAAGGCCACCTTTGAAATTGAGCAGCGGAAAGACGTCAGCTTGGAGCCGTTATTTGCTGACGCCCGCGCATCCACTTCGGGAGGCCGCTTCAGAGTTCGTGAAGGACTGCTTTACAAGAAGACCTTCTCGGCCACGGGTTCCCGCTTCCTGCTGGTGGTTCCGGATAAGCTACGTTCCTCCGTTCTGCGCGCCATGCACGACGACGCAACTTCGGGTCACCTGGGAATGACGCGAACACTCCGTCGTACACAGGAGCGATTTTACTGGCCACGCATGCGCCAGTCAGTTGAGCAGTACGTGGCCAGTTGTACCCAATGCCAGGCGCACAAATCAGTCACGACAGCTCCAGCCGGTCTCCTCCAGCCTGTGAGGCCTCCCAGGGCTCCATTTGAGCAAGTTGGCATTGACCTCGTGGGCCCTTTTCCACGCTCATCGAAAGGCAACAGATGGATTATAGTGTGCGCCGATTATCTTACCCGCTACTGCGAGACGGCCGCCCTGCCATCTGCAACTGCTGGGCAAGTCTCCTCCTTCCTTCTGCACTCGATTATACTGCGCCACGGACCTCCTCGCGTCATAATAACTGACCGCGGACGTCAGTTTACGGCAGACGTTGTCGAGGAACTCCTCCATATGTGTGGCTCAGAACTTCGACATTCGACGCCTTACCATCCACAAACGAATGGCCTTACCGAACGAACCAACCGGACACTGGTGAATATGTTGTCAATGTACGTGGCGTCCAACCATAAGAACTGGGACGATGTTTTACCGTTCATCACGTATGCCTTCAATACTTCCCAACACGAGACCACCGGTCACAGCCCTTTCTTTCTTCTTTATGTTCGACCCCCTCGTTATACCCTCGATACTATCTTTTCGTTCTCTGATAATGACGATCCTTCTTTAGCCGAAACTCTCTGTCTCGCTGAAGAAGCCCGCCGTCTTGCCCGTCTGCGTACCATAGCATCACAAGACCGATCGAAGCTCCGCTACGACAGCGAGCACCGGCATGTCACTTATGAACCGGGAGACCTTGTGCTCGTATGGAAACCTTTGCGCAAGCGTGGCTTGTGCCAAAAACTTCTCGCCAACTACGCCGGCCCATTCGTTGTCCTCGAGCGCCTCAGTGCAGTGGACTATAGAATAGCACGCCTGACAGCTAGTGGGAGACGATCTACAAAGACTGAGGTCACCCATGTGGCTCGCCTGAAACCTTTTAGTCAGCGGGACGATGCCTAAAACGCGCGGTGCGCTTCGTCTGCAAAGGGGGAAATATTACGCCGTGTATGTGCCGGACTGAGAAGAGGAAGAAGTGTGTGGAGGTTGGAAGAAGAAGATCTCTCGGCAGCTTCGTCCTGTGCGGTCTTGCCATCCAAGCCTTCTGTAAATAAACCCCAAACCCTTACTGTGGGCGTAACAATATATAGATAGATACATAGAGAGAAATGCTAAAAGGGCCTAGGGTTCGCTAAAAAATGCTTCGCATTTAATAACGTTGGCTACACTTTGCTTGACTTGATTATCTGCTGGATTAATGTTGTGTCTATCGAAAAGAAAACGAGTCCCTTAAATTCCTGTTGCTTCGTTCGTTCCTAGCGAGGCTCTCGTTCTGGCAGACTTCAGGCGTTCAGGTTGTATGCGAAGAATTATCGGTCAGGTGCCAGCTCGCAACAAGATCACACGCTATGTGACGCCAGCGGGGAAACGAAGGGTGTTCCACACTAGCCGTCTTGGCTACGAAAGGCGCTAACACTCCCAACTTTATATGCACGCATCCACCCGAGAAAGTGTACGGGAGCACTACCGCGCCGTAGCTCAGTTGGTGGAGCATCGGACGCGTTATTCGAAGGTTGAAGGTTCGGTCACTGAAGCGACAAGGTGTCTTTTCGTCCACTTTAATTTCTTCCTATTTATATCATAATAATACAAATAACGCCGTTGCAGCACGAGTTACGTTACGGAGGGACACGCGCGCATGAGTTTAGTCGGGAATTATCCGTGTAATGCTGACACATTAAATTAACCGCAGGCCTGTAGCCAGGAATTCTTTTCGGGGAAGGGCCACTTGCTGAAGACCTTGACTATTTTAGAAAAACACTTATTTCCGTTACTTATTTTAGGTAAAGCACCCCCTTCATCAGAATTTCGTGGGGGGGGGGCTAGGGCACCCCCCTGGCTACGGGCCCGAATGAACGGCTACCTGTATATGTCGTAGCGTCTCTTTAATTTAGCCCAACATGAAAATTTACCGGCAACGTGTCTAAGTACCCGTTCGTTACTCCAGTGCACGGCGTAAGGTACACTCTAAAAACTGAAACTCCTGCAGTGAGAGTGAAAGAGCTGTGTTACTCCCGCAGGTCTCACTATACTCTCCTACAGGGAGGCGCTTTACTCTATTTTACCAGGAGGAGGGAAAAGGCCTTTCACTCCTCCAGGTGAGACAGAGTAAACTGCCTGTTCCACTCCTGCATCCCACGAGAGAGTGAAAGGTTGTTTTACTCTCTTGCCATATCACAGCTTGTTTCAGAGCTTGTTTTAGTCTTGCACCTCTCCCAATATAAGGAGCTGTAAAGAAGAGTTCGTGCAGTCTAATATCTTTGGCAGTACCTCAATCGATGAAGTGACGGCGATACATTCCTCGTCAACTTATCGCGATGAAAACCGCTGACATGCACAAAGAATCCGCAATCATAAATGCACGCGATTATGTTGACACTACGCACACTCTGAGTCAGGCACTAGTTATACACTGACTATAGGCGGCGCGCCGCAGCGTACGCAATAAAATGCTGTGGACAGAAAGGCCGAAAAAAAAAGAATAAAAAAAAACGGGAGGGGCACTCTTACGCTTCGCCTTTAAAACGCGACAGCGATGTTCGTACACACACATGCACACACATACACACACACTATCACCTTCTCAATCGCTAGCTTGCTTCGCTTCTCGATGGAGCCGTGTACACAGTACCGCAAGGAAAGCCAAGGTGCAAACGCCCCCGAATTTTCGCTCACGAACAAGGCGGCTTTTTCACTCAGAACTAATGACGCCGACGCCGCCGACATCGGAATTTCTGCGAAACGACTGCTTTGCTGCACAGTGTGTCGCGTGGAAAGTACAATAAAAAGCAGAATAGAAAAGTATTACGCGCGCATACGTGTGATGCCTGCTGCGCTTTTAAAAAGCTTTCGTGAAGGCACAGGCATCGCACGGCCAGTCTATCGAAGAGCGCGTAGCCTCAATAAAGACAATTTGTGCTATATAATCTCTTTGCTTGCCATAAAGCTTGAATGTGGCAGCGTGCTTTCAGAAAATATACACGAGCGAGAGGCCGTGGTCACTCCGTCATGTGTGCATTAAGGCTAACTTTTGTTTTCATTTGATTCAGTACGTTGTAGTTGTCAGCCTCGGTAGTACCATGGTTTCCGTGCTTGGCTGCCGTCCCGAAAGTCGCTGCTTCAATCTCGGCCGCAGCGGCAGTATTTCAATGGAGGCGAAATGCTAAACGCCTGTGTGCTCTGCGATGTCAGTGCACGTTAAACAAAAACAGATGGGCGAAACTTCCGGAGCCCTCCTTTGCGGCATTCGCTTTTTAGAAAAACGCCTATTTTCATAATTCATTTTCGGTAAAACACCCCCCTCCATCAGAATTTCGACCCCCCCCCCCCTCCGTGCCTACGGAGCTCCCTAATATTAGTAAGCGGGAATACTTTTCGATAACAACCTTGCATTGCGCACTTTGTTCGTGTCGAAGACAAAGAAAAAACAGCATACCATAGGGTAATTACGTCATTAGGTTGGACTAGAACGAATAAATTATGCTGCAAAAATATGGTAATGGTCATATTATGTGACAGTTGTCTGCTAAGTGACAGCTTGTATGGTGAAGCACATGCATTTTACGATATCGTCACTTAATTAGTGTCAATTTTGTGACATAATTAGTGACATCGTGAACTTTCGTGGCTTTCATGGGAATATTCTCATCCAGTTGAAGATGTGTGAGCTGTTCCAGACTTATTCAGTCACATCAGTGCAAGTCAGCTCAATGCAATCCTGATATCCTGATGGCCGAGGGACAATAATTAAAAAAATGTGACTCGCATAAGACTTCTATTAGGTTTTGAAGCAAGGCTAAGCAGCCATTAAACATTATCACCGTTAAAACAAAAATCAATGTGCAGCGAGAACAGAACACCTTTCACCATTTCTATTGGTTTACTTCTGTAGGTCATATCTAAGCTTCCTACATTCATGCTTCTTGATGAATGTAAATACTGAGTTTAGTGCAGCACCAGAAGCAGTACACAATGGCACGCAGGTCACCAGATGATTCTATCGCAAATTCTCAAAGGATGTGCAGTTGTGCACCTACTCCATGCTGTATCATGCTTTGTTTTGAACTCTTTCGTTAGCATGGTATGCGGCAAACAACATAATTTACCAGAAACTCAAATGCTGTGTTTTTGACGAAATGGTAGGTGCGGAGTGAGCTTGAAACTGGAAGTATTTGCTTTCTTGACTCACACAGGCAGTGCAATTTTGGTTGGCTGTAGTGGGAAGGTTATGAATGTTTGTGCAGTTGGCAACACTACACTAATGAACGTGATGTGTATATTTGTAAATGCTGCAACACCTAAAATGAAGGAAGGAAGGAAAAAAATAGATGAGAAGACAGGCACGTTAGCCAGTTCTTAAACTGGCTGGCCATGCTGTGCAAAGGAAGAGGGTACGAGGAATAAAGGATAATACAAAGAAAACTTTGCAGAAAAAGAACGAAACAGGAAAGAGTATGATGCCTCTTAAAGTCTGGCTCTAAGGTTACTTTTGCGTAAGAAGCGCAGCAACGCTTTCAATGCTAACATCAAACGGGAGCAGCATTGACAAATATCTTACAGCTGTGGAATCTGTTTTCCCAGAGTAATAAAAAATGCTTTATCTACACCGCCAGTTTTGTATTATGTACTGAATTAGTTCTTGGTGTTCGAGTGCGTTAGGATCATAAATTTAGAGTTAATAGACTGTTTCATGCATGGACGTCAAACTGAATTTATGCCACTTATCTCAATTAGGTATTGGTGTGCTTTACAGCTCTTTAGTGCGGCATGAAATAGTGAGTCATTGCAAGAAATCTCTACAATTTCTTTTTACTTTGCAGATGGGGCTCAAAATGGCACATGCAATGCTATGCAGCTGTGGACACCAGCAGCCTGATAAGAACTCTTGAAGCTCATCTGGATGCTTCACAGAACCTGGGTTGGTAGCAGCAATCTCGTTAGGAGAGTGTGATCAAATAGAATCCATTTCTCAATTGTGCAATGCATACGAGCGTCTAATGAAGCAAGTCATTGATACATTGGAAACCTTCAGAGTACCACTATTTTGAGTCCAATTTGATGGTATCTCTCATCTCAGTCATCCGATACAGTATGCAGAATCTGCACATACACTCTGTCACACCTATAACACTATATTGAATTTACAGTAGAGTGCCTCGATAATAGACACGTGTAGCATGAAATTGACTATATTGTGAGGGATTCGTTGTGTTTCTGGCGAAATTGTCAGTACTTGTATAATGGCAGTGCTCAGAAGACAAGGACAAGAAAGTGCACAACACGAGCGCTTACTCACAACTGTAAGCTTTACTGCTTCAGCAGAAAATATATACCTAGACTTTAACCTTACCTATTACCCACCATAGCTTGCCTTTCCGTTTTGATTCAACTGGATGGTCAGTATTGTGATGAATTACCTTAACAATGAAGTGGCATGTACATCGAAGTACATTGAAGATCACCAGCGCATTCTTATTATGGTGTTTAACTTTATTTTTATGTTCGGTAGTTGCAAAACCGTTCACAAATTAGCGACAGAAATGTTAGTCCTGTTGTGACCATAGGTCGGGAAAAAACATGGAGCTCACTCTGACTCTCTCACTCAACATATCTTGCCCTCAGGGGTCACTCGGACTCAGACTCACCAAACTTTTCCTCACCCGGCTTCACTCGGACTCAGACTCGCTATAATTTTTCTCAACCGGACTCACTCAGACTCTCCAAGATATATTTCACTCAGACTCACGATCAATTTGAGTCTGAGTGAGTCAACTCATGAGTACGTTAGCCTATAAATAGCTCTTTGTACCATAGTGTTAATGCTCTTTAACACTAAAATCTCGCATATTCGGCGCTCTTCTTAGCACCTTTTGATCACTACCTTCAGACACGAGTTATCAGCGTTTTCAATTCAACAGGACCTTTTCATTGAAAGAGATGACTCACACGAGATAGTTTATCAATAACCTCCCATGAACAAGTTTCGCAAATCACGCTATGATCAATAAATATAGAGCCGATGTATGAACGGTAGCGCGTTGAAGTAGGTGGGAGTATACACGAGTATAAATGTGAGCGATAGTAATGCTGAAGTCGACTATATAGGACCATAGGTCTGCAAAAAATGTGGCGCGCACTTCAACTCACTCACGCAATACATTTTGCCCTAAGGGCTCACCCAGACTAAGACTCAACAAAATTTTCCTCAACCGGACTTACTTGGACTCAGACTCACAACAATTTTACTCACCAGGACTCATTCAGACTCATGTCTCGGTATCAGTCTGAGTGAGTTTGCCGACCTACGCTTGTGACTGCTTGAAATGAGGCTTTAGCCGTGAACTAAGAAATTTAGTTGTAAGTTTTAATTCACAGGGGCAGATATTTCTGGCTATTATGCTGATTGAAAACCTTGTCTTAATAAAGTCAATTTGAAAGGTAATGCACTGCCTCCATGCTCCGATTTCTATCTTGAAATCACAATGTTTAACCAGCTTGTTGCGAGTTTCTTACTTTCCAAATAAGTAAATGTGCTGAACAGAGGTGAATAGTACACAGGATGGGCTGCATGCGCCTCGTGATTTGAGTTATCACTGTTAGGAAATATTTTACATTCATTTACACATGATAGTTATATTAATTGCTTGTCTAGTTTGTGTTGGCTAGGTGACATATAAGGTGTAATAGCAAGCAGTAAGCAGTATATAACATTTTCTATGCGCACGCACTTCATAGTTGGCAGAAGCGGGATGGTGCAGTGCTTATAAGCAGGTGCTATGTACACCGATGGTTTAGTCAGACGTGCAGTGAGAAAGACAACGTCTAGATGCTGCTTTGGCATAAGCAGAGTTTTATATTTAAATGCAAATTAAAAAATCGAGGCTGTCCGCTGTGGCATGCCTCATAAGTACCTATCTCCATTTTGTCCCGTCTAGCCTAGGATTTTAAATAATTTATTTGGGAGAACTTGCAGTAAGTTTTGAGAATAAATTATTTATTTTTCTAATAGGAGTTGCCTCCACGAAACAACGAGCAACACTGCACACTAGCTATTGTACCTTGTTCTTTTTCTACGTGTATGCTTTCGCAGCGAAATCGACCAAGGATCCACGCAATTTTGACATCAACAGTTCTGTGAAGTTCCAGGGACGCCAACTTTGGCGGTGGGCCACCTTCTCGGGTCATTTTGTGAGGACGTTTGTGTTGCGACCACGCTGCCGATCAGCTTAGCCTACTCGACGCGTACAGCGTTCACGTCAGCTGCTCGCCGGAACACAGGCGCGCGGCGCCTGCGGCGTTCGGTTTCCCGGCTACGTCGACGCTTAGCAATAGCCAATCAACGATGGAATACCAGGTTGCCGGCGAGGATATTGCGCCGGAAGAAATCACCGAGGAAACGGGCTGGAAAACTGCCGGCGCCCGCAGGGCGGGAGCTCAACGGCGCGACGACGCTTTGTTGGATGGGTCGTTGCTAGAAGGCGCTGGCCTGAAGGGACATGGAGCTACTCCCAAGACACGAGTCAAACTTGGAGTCATTAAAGCTAGCAGGATGCCACCGCTTCCACGAGAGGAAATCAAGATCGTTATGAGGCCCCAGGGAGGCCTCGATATTCTCAAGATCGGTGCCCCGACGGTCACCAGCGCTATTTTCGCAGCTGCCGGGATCTCAACAGAGGAGAGCATGGAAGACACAGTCTGCCCGAATCCACGACAGAATATCGTGGTTGTAAGCACTCCAAGACGCACCAACGCGGACCGCTATGTTCGCATGCGTCAACTGCGGATCCGAGAAATGGTTTACGAAGTCAACGCGTATGAGATGGCCCCAGACAACACTGCCAAGGGAGTGATTCGTGGCATTCCCATTGAAGACGGACCCCAAGAGCTGGATCGCTAGATTGTCACCTCAAGAAATCCAACGGCGCTAGCAGCCAAACGCATAGGAACGACAATCGCTGTGATAGTAGCGTTTGATGGACTAAAAGTGCCAAGTCTTGTCAGGTACGGTGCTACGCTGATGAGATGCTCGTTGTACCGTAAAAAGATCGACGTGTGCTACAAGTGTGGCCACCTAGGCCACCGGATGGACGTGTGCCCGAATCCAAACAACAGGGTCTGCCGGGGTTGTGGACTCCTCAACCCGGATCAAGGACATCAATGCAACCCAAAGTGCGACTTGTGCGGCGGATCGCACCTGACTGCCGATAGGACATGCAAGGCGCGATACAAGACTCCGTACCTGGTTCGCAAAAGAAGGTGGGAGAAGCAAGCTGAGCAAAGTCTACCCACAGTGAATGACTTCCCGTCCCTGGAGCACCGTTCGAGATCGAGATCCCGGAGCAGGTCCAGGAGCCGATGCCGGAGCCGATCCCAGGGCAAGGCACGGTCCGGTTCCAGGTCCGCATCCCGTCAACGATCCGGCTCTACCAAAACGGTGAGCTATGCAGACGCGGCTGGGGCCACCTCGCGAGGGGCATCGGGTATGCATCCAGAGCATAGTAATACCAGCACTAGCAGCAGTAATAACGATAAAGCAGTGGACAACAGGGATATTGAAATGTTAAAGAAGGAAAACGCACTTATGCGTGACCTAATTCAAAGACTGACCAGTGAAGTACACGAACTTAAAAAGGCACGGGCAGCCTCTGACGTCATGCCTGCTAAGCGGTCTGCAACTACTTCGATGGACGAAACAGGCACTCCCGCACCTAAAAAGCGTGCTCTAAAACTGTCAGAAGGGGGCAGCGTTGTGGGCCAAGTTAGATCTGAGATCAAAGACATGATGGTGATGATGCAAGAGAACATCAAAAATCTTCAAATGGCCATGGCCATTCTTGTGAGCAAGGTTGCCAGCATCGAGTGCAATGTTAACAGCCTCATGGCTACCAGCCAGCAGCAACAACCGCAGATGGTACAACAACAACAACAATACAATGCAGCTGAATTCCTACGACCCATGCATGGTGGGCAGGGCCCCGGTTCTCTAAAAAACCATCATGGCCCCTCTCAATAACAATCTTGTTATATGGCAGTGGAACTGCAGGGGTTTCGCTACCAAGAAGGCAGTTCTGCAACAGCACATTAGGACGATGCAGCGTAAGCCAGCAGTCATCTTACTGCAGGAGACACTAAATACGACAGCGAAAATCTCGGGATACCAAGAGCATGTGGCTCTCACCGAAGGGAGGGGAACGATCACTCTTGTCCAAAAGCGATACACCGTAATCACTCATGAAATCAAGGGATTCAAGATCAAACATGTACTGATTGAGCTGCTCCCAGAACGGCATATGAAAGGCAGTATATTCATACTAAATGTGTATAATAGTCCATCTAACCTGAAGCAGCGTTTTCTCGCACTCCTTGAAAAGGCTGCCGCTGTGGCGAGGGACAGCCCACTAATTGTAGGAGGTGACTTCAACGCTCCCAGCAAGGCGTGGGGCTACGCATATGATACCATCAAAGGCAGGCAGCTGGCAAGACACGACCGAACTAGGGTACACTTTAATCACAGATCCAACCAACCCAACGATACTGGGCACGTCGGCATGTCGGGATACCACGCCCGACCTCACGTGTGTCATACATGCGGGGGACGTCACGTGAAGAAACACCATGGCAGATCTTGGCAGCGACCACATGATCGTTGAGATAAATGTACCAACACCGGGCCAGGCAGGGCGGAACATGTGCGAGTTCCGGTGGACGGACTGGGACGAGTTTCGTTCCAAAAGAGAGGCGCAGCAATCGAGTGATAACCCCATCACAGACATCGAAGAGTGGATGCAGTCACTCAACGCGGACGTCAAACGCGCAACTAAGACGATAACAACCGATGTCCAAACCGACAGAATGGACAGCCGTCTGGCGCACCTAATCGAGGCTAAGACGTCCATCCTGAATCGCTGGAAAGGCCAGCGCCTCAATCGTAAACTCAGAAAGAAGGTTGCCGAGCTAAGCAAGGCCATTGAGAAACACTGTTGTATCCTGTGTAGACAACAGTGGGATGAGCTTTGTAATTCCGTTGATGGTCAGCTACACAACGGAAAGACATGGCAGATTCTCCGACACCTCCTTGACAGCACAAAGACCAAAACCCATCAGAGACAATGCCTCGCCAGGCTTCTCCACACAAGCGTGCGAGAACTAGGAGAGCAAGCACTCATCGATGTGCTAAGTCATAAGTATCTTCCATTGGATCCAGTTGTCACACACGCAGATTACAGCGGTGAAGCAAACACACTACTGGACGAAGACTTCTCCAAGGAAGAAATCCGAGCAGCACTGCACGGCCTCAACGGACGCTCGGCGCCTGGGCCGGATGGTGTTACTAATAAAGCGCTTCGGAACCTTGATGAGAACTCGCTAGTAACATCTGTAACATGTTTTCATTCCTGAGGGCAAAATACTGCAATATAAAGAAAAATGGTACACCAACATGCCTATTGCACAGCTATATTTGTCAGAAGTGTTGCAAGCCCTTATTGACTTATCGAGTTGCCGTCATGTGTAAGCGGACACCAAGTTCTCTGTGCATCAGGGGCATAGGCAGGAATTTGAAGTGGGGGCCGGTCAGGCAGATGCGGTCAAGTGTCGTTTTGGGCTCTGTATGTCACAGCCAAACAAAAGTTTCAGGGGGCGGGGGGTGCCCCCCCTGGCTACGCCACTGCTGTGCATGCCATCTCTTTGGATTGTACTTGCATACTGGCATTGCGAAGTGTATGTGTTTTGCTTTGTGATGAATTTTAGAACTATACTTTCATATTATTTTACTGCTGTGAATTAGTGCTCAGGTTGCATTGTGTATGTTGTTTCATCTGTTCAATAATGAGCATAGGTTCTGTGGTAGATGAAAATGTATATTTTAACATTGACATTGTGGATGTTATTGTTTTGATTCCAATAAAGTGCTACAACCAGCATTTATTGTATCATTTAAAGTTTAAGAATTCGTAATGCATTCAAACAAAAACTCCTTGTGCATGTAAAAGAAATTGTTCACGCTCTGACATATAGGTCAGTGGTTCTCAGCCATGGATGTTTCATGCACCCCTTGTGGACTGGTGTAAGTGATGAGAGACTCCTTGCAGTAGCACAATGTAGCACAACATGCAGCTTGAAATAGGTGCCTTGTGTTTCTGCGCGGCAAAGAATGGTCAAACTAAAGGGCCACGCGAATTTAATCTCAACAGCTTGTCAATAAGTTGTGCGGTCTGCCGCCACATTTCAGGTGTTTCTTGCTACGCGTTCTCTTCAAATATGCAAGCCTGGCAAAGCACATGTCGTAGAAAATTGCAGTAAAAGCTTTACAGCTATCTTATGGAGAAGGGGAAGCATAAGTCAGCTCCGCCGCATCACAAAACTGTGATGCGGTGAACCATACAAAAAAATCGGAAGGAGCCGTTGTCATTGGACATATTGTTTCTACGAAAAAGGCGTACTTTGTGTTTTGTTCGAAGATGCGTTTCGCGGAACCCCAGAAATGGCTTCACTGACCCCCCCCCCCCCCCTTGAGAACTACTGTATGCTACAGATAATGCTTGTGTTCTACCAGATGCGTTGAACCAATTATTCTTGCAAAGCATCGTGCAAAGAAGTGACAGGCAGTAAACGGAAACAGATCAACTGTGATCGACCACTGATGGGTTGATCATTTATCAATGGTCGCATAATTTGTATAATAGATTTGGACACCAACTACAGGTACACGAGGTAGTAGGAGTGCACATGGCACCCAATTTTTTTCCGTTTTTATTTATATGCTGCACTCATGTTCATGCTATGTGTAATCATGAATCACGAAAAAGTCAAGTTGTGTCCTGCCGTGACCAAAATATCGTACCAATTAAAATGAAACCTTATTTGCTCAAGAACAGCTGTTTCACTGAGGCATACAATAATGCCTTTTTTTTAAAGGTACTGCACGATCTCTTCAGGAGTAGTGCCAACTACACGCGGACGTTCGCAATACAGAAGTGCAACAGTATTTTCTTTACTGTTTTAAGGGAGAGAGAGAGAGATGCTCTTTATTAGAAATACAGAGATTTTTGCCGGCGTCAGTATACCGCTGGCATGCTACTCTGTGTAGGGATGGGGAATGGGATTGACAGATTAAAGAAGAGAGGGGAGGAAATAATAATAGAAAGAAAGAATATAAAAAAATGAAATGAGCAAGTGAACCTGATAGAAATATTTACAAGGAGGGTGTCAAATAAGATAAGGCTTTGCTATGTGAAATAGCCAACCATTAAAGCTTTTCGACTAGGCCGATTTTTGATAGGTAATTAAACAGTGCCTGTAAAACCCGTCGCTGCTTTGAAGGGCTGGTCACTGGGCCTAATAAGTTGTGTAATGTTAACTGATCGTGACAGATCATGTCCATTTGTCTCTCAAGCAACTGTCTCTCATCGCGGTACGCGGAACATTCCAGTAATATGTGCTCCACAGTCTCTATGCTGCCACAGTTATCACAGCAGGGACTAGTGGTGTGCCCTATGCGGTACAAATAACAGTTCGTGTACGCCACATTCAGTCGAAGACGATGGTACAGCGTCTCAAGTTGGCGAGGAAGTGTTGGGGAAATTTTCACTCTCACTTCTGGGTCAATGCATCGCAGACAGTTATCTTGGTGGAGCGGCAGATTCCAGAGGCGGTCTTTTTCTTGACAGGCATATTTTCTTGCGAACTTCGAGGCGTCGACTTTAGTAAAAAATATCCTTCTGAAATTCCGGTAGTGGAGTCCTTTTCGGGCTGCTTCATCCGCTTTTTCGTTTCCTGAAATACCAGCACGGCCAGGTATCCATTGGAACTTAATGTAATGTCCCGCAATCTTAGCCTTGTGATGAAGATAGGCGATATCAGATGCTACACTTTGGTGATTACCATGCTTATACCTGTTCCACATACTTTGTAGGGCTGCTTTAGAGTCTGTAAATATCACCCATTTTTTTGGCAGCTGCTGTCGTAGTATAAACATAAGAGCCTCCTTAATGCCATATAGCTCAGCTGACGTAGATGATGTCGCTCTCTCAAGACGATACGAGAGGGATTGTCCTGTAGAGGGCACATAAATTCCGTACGACGATCTACGTTGGGTTGTAGAACCGTCTGTGAATATGTGTGTTTCGGTTGCGTATTCTTTATACATATACTCCAGCGCTATCTGATGAGTTGCTGCTTGGGGCATTTTCCTTTTTGCACTGATTCCGGGGATATATGGCACAATTTCTAGCGGTGCCAGTGTCCAGGGTGAGATGTTCTTTGGCATAATAGGTGACGCCTGAGCAGGGATCGAAATGCGTGCGTATATGCTTCCGACGGCCTGCCCGAAGCTAGATGCGGCATTGGCTGTAGAAATATTCTTTAAAAAGTGGGTCTTGTTGTGAATAACGTGTCTGAGGTGAATCCGAAGTGTCTCCTGTGAAGATATCACTTCAAGAGGCAGGCATCCAGCTTCTGCTACAGTTGCTAATCGAGACGATCCCTTTGGAAGGCCAAGACATATTCGAAGACAGTTGTTGCGTGCTGCCTCAACTTTTCTCTTGCTTGTATACGACATATTATGCAGTATGGGCAGGTAATAACGCAAGGTCCCGTCGACGTAGGCCTTTTGGAGGAGCACCATTGATCGGCAGTTGCTGCCCCACTGTGACCCGGCTAAAAATCGGAATACGTGCGATGCCGACGAAATCTTCTCAGTCAGTTTCTTCACTTGGGGAGACCATGTGAGATTCCTATCAATCGTAACCCCAAGAAACCTTTGTGTCTTCACGTATGGAAGGGTGCGACCACTCAACACTAGTGGATATTTTTCCATTCTCCTCCTCGAGAAAGCCATAGCAACGCTTTTGTCAGGAGACAGTTTGAGACCTCTTGAATTTAGGTAGGCCGATATGTTTGCCAGCGCTCTCTGGAGACGTTGTTGGGTGATTCTGCGGGAACGTGCCACACTCCAAATGCAGATATCGTCCGCATACAGTGTGATGCTGACGCCACGGGGCAGGTTTCTTTTCAGATGTATAAGTACTAGATTAAATAATACTGGGCTCAACACAGCTCCTTGCGGTACTCCCTTTTCTACGGCATGAAACGTTGTAGGGCCCTCCGGTGTACAGATGAAAAGTTGGCGCCCTTGAAGATAGTCTGCAATCCATGCGTAAAGCCGTCCTCCAAGACCAAGGGTTTCCAAAGCGTCGAGTATTGATTTATGATAGACGGAATCATACGCGGCCTTAATGTCTAAAAATAATGCAGTAGGTGTGTTTCCACAAGCCAATTCTTCTTCAACTGATGCGATCAAGGCAATGACATTGTCAATGGCAGACCTATTTTGACGGAAGCCATTCATTTTAAGGGAGACATGTCGCTCGTGAATTAGTGGACATCGTGCTTAACCCTTGTGGACGTCTTCGACTTCCATTTTAACGGCGGCGTGATACGGAGAGATTATTTAGTAAAAGGGTAGCTAGTCACCCATTATAAAAGCAATTAAATACTGGCTATGACTAATTCGGAAGCACTGTATGTTGTGCTTCAGCGCGCGTAAGTGTTCATTACGCAAATATTCGTCTAACTGCTCAGAGGTGCCGCTGACCCTGCGTGCAGCTCGCAACAGCACCTATACGCGCAATAAATGCACATGCTTGTATAGGTGCACGCTAAAATGCCCTCGGAACTCTGACATCGACGTATGTGACAAAAATATGCCACAGATGATGGTCTTCGAACAGCTGAGAACACACTGCAGAAACTTGCAGCTCGCGGCAAAAATAACCAAAACTGCTCAACAGTGCACGCTCGTAGAATACACATACGTGAGTTTCGCTACCTAAAGGTACTTGTCACGCTGGTATCAGCAAATTTTTTGGCGAGCGAGACATACAGCATGTATGGTGAACACGCAAAAAACACACGTTTATGATTTCTCTTGCGGCACGACAAACGACCAACGGAAGTCGGAGCTGGAGGTGCTAACGGTGGCCTTGGCGAGTTCATGGCGCCGCGCTATTCACTAACCTATTGCACGCGCAAACACATGCCGGTGATGCAAAAAAAGAAGTAGCAAGCTCCGCCCACTCGTTGCAAACCACTTTGTAAATATATAAGGCTGTGAAAAGCCAATGAAGCATGCGGTGGCTCTGTGGCGTAGTGGTTAGAGTGTGTGCTTTCGGTGCTTGTGGTCCTGAGTTCGATTCCTGTGTCGTGTGCGATTTGTATGTGTTGTGATGTGTGTGTTTACATTGATGACCATTTTCTAATTATCCCTAGAGAAAAGTATTGCAGAAATTATTCCGTAAAACGCTGTTCGAGTGCCAAAATTTCTTTTTCGCAGCCGCTTTAGGGCCGCCTATTGACATGACGCCACACGTAAGCGCTGCAAGCCGTACCTGGCCAGGAAAAATATAAACTAAAATTCTGCAAAAGCCGCGTCAAGGCTATTCTGTTGCTTTCTCTGGGAGCCGCCTACGGAGTCGCATAATGGCTTGACTAGCACTGCAGCGGCCGTAATTTGAACGGATTTCCTGCCTGCAGGCGCGGATTCCAGCGAGTATTTGACTAACAGTGTAGCGAAACGCTCACTACCATCGCACCTGCGTTCACATCTCTCCCTAAGAGAGCGGGAAGGTTCGGGTTTAATAGAGGATTTTAGTCTGTCCGGTATTCCGGTAAAGCGAAGGCGTAGCGCATTACCGGATAGCGTGTGCCGTAGCTGCCGCCACGTCAAGATGCGCCAGCTATGGAGGATAAAAACAACTAACAATTACATATAATGTATGACCTTCGAGACTCCGGGATTGTCACTCGCTAAGCCTACATCGTTGATTATTTGAGTATGGCTCTCGAAAACGGTGCCGAATCGAGACGAATGCCTTGTTGTCGAAGCTTAAGGACGTGAACCTAAAGAAAATAAAAGCATCAGTTCGGAAATAACGAGCGACAGAGCGCGCGAGGGCCACTTGATAGATTCGAGGTGGACGGCAATCGCTTTTGGCGGCGCGGCCATGTTTACCGGGCGTGCGCATGCGCAGTTCACACCCGGTATTCGGGTACACGCAAAGCATTTTGCGTATAGCCGTGTGCCGGACAGATTAAAATCCACTAATGTAAGCGTTTTGGTTGCGAGCGTTCTACGTGTTTTGGTTGCGTGAATGTGTGCGCGTATGAATGCGCCATTTCCTGTGCTCGATTAATTTTATTTCAAAGCTGTTTCAACGTGATAGCTTTACTCCCTCGGAGGAGTGCTTTCACTCTATCGCAGACAGAGTACTGTACTCCATGAGGAGGCGTTGCATCACTCCCTGTCTAGAGTGGGTCGTTTCACCCCGGAAAAGGGAGTGCCTAGCGGGACAAGCCAAAACGCTCGCAAAGGGCATCGGGGCACACCCTTTGTTCTAAGAGTGTATACGCGGTGCTTCAGTGTAATCTGAAGTGCCGCATTTTGTTAGGCATTTTCCTCAGAGATCCTGAGCATAAGGGGTATTATGGAAATTGTGGTAGATTATTTTTCCGAAAATGATATCTTAAGTTAAAAGGTGAAAACCACTAGTATTTACTGTTAACTTGACCGAGGAAACATACGCAGATGCGTTAAAGCGCTGTGAATAACTGAAGACGGCTTGGGAGGACTCCTGAGTGTTCATGGTGGGCGTTAAACATAGGATTCATGCACTTGACACGAGTACAGTTGGCGTCACTGACATTGAATCCTTCACGTGGGCTTGCTTAAGGACAGCTGCATGTAGCTCTCGAATAGACGATAAGACCTGGGCCAGGGGACGCTGCTGCGCCTTTCTGAAAAGCGCCCCCTTTTTCGGAACTCTCGTTATGCGGTCGCGCACGGCGCTCCGCTGCCGGTTTGCTTACGTTGCGGCTGCGTGCGTTCTGTCTCGCTGCACGCGCGCGCGTGCTTTCTCTCTGTCCCCCTCTCGTTTTCTGCTCGCGCTACGCGTGCGCTTTTCAAAGCACTCGTGCAGGCGTTCTCCTCTCGCGCTGTGCTAAGCAGCAGTGCGCGTGCTCTTGCTCGCGGTGGTCATGTGAGCGCGCTTGAGCGCTAACCTCGCGCTGCGCTTGCTCTAGCGTTGTATTGAGCTGCGGGTCGTGATACCGCGGGGTCGCTGGAGATGGTATAGATCACGTTGGTCATGAGACTGGCCAAGAAAGCCACACTTTTGGTCGACGATAATACACAGACGGTCGAGAAAATGAAAGGTTGAAAATAAATTAGAGCGCCATGCTTTTAGAATGGTCAAAAGAAATAGCACTATGATCGTGCAGAACACTTATACCGAGAACTTCTGCGACCTCGGTATGAAAATAAAAGCAAAAAAGTCGAATCAGTCACCCTGCTTCAAAACGTGTGTGCATATGAGAGAGGCGTTTAAAAACGACACAACCAGCATGGACTAATTTATGCCGGCCCAAGTGTGGCATGAAAACCACCCGAAAACGGGCGTGCCCCCGAAAACGGATTTTAAGCTGGGCTCCTTGGGTAAACGATTTTGGGGTGAACTGGACATGGGCAGGAGATGAAACACCACGACGAGAACAAGGACAACAAGGGAACGAAAACGACATAACAAGAGCTTCGTTCCTTTGTGTCACTGTTCTCCTCGCGCTGTTTTACAGCGAAAGCTGTTACGAGATCATTTCAACGGCCGTTTTTGGCGCCGTAGTTGTCCGCCGCCGCCGCCGGTGTCCGTAACCACTATCGCTCGAAATAACAGAAAAAACGAAATAAGGAAAAATTTCTAGGATGGAATGGGGTTCGAACCCGGGCCCTCTGCGTGGGAGCCGAGTGTTCTACCTCTGAGCCATGCCGGTGCTTGAAACTGCGTTGCAAAAAGACGCTATACAGGATTCATATGCAGAAGGCACCACATTAACATATGTAATTTAGTGTGGTAGAAGAGTGAAATAACAACCATGCATCACACAACGCGAATTCTGTAACATGGCGTCACACAATGTGAATTGCGCAACGAGTGGGCTGTTGGATGCTTCCAACCCATTACAAAGGGCTCTGCAATAATTCTTCATCGTCATCAGGCACAACACCAAGAAAGTGCGCGTAATGCCTTACATGCTTTTAGCGGGTACTACGGCTCTCCGTTGAATGAAGAAAAATGGCATTCTGGCTGCTTCCCTACTTCACAGAAATTATGATGATTTATAGCGTAGTGGGTTCCTCGCAAGTGCACTTGCATTTGTTGCCAAGGAAGCCCATAAGCCCATGATCCATTTCCTCAGGGTCTCAATAAAGTTCTTCCCCCTCTCTCTGTCTCTCTTTCTCGCGTCAACGTATGTTATATTGCATGGTGGGAAAGCGAAATAGCGAGCGGGCGTCACACAATGCGAATTACGTAACTGGTGAGTCGTTTAAAGTTTCCAACTCATTACAAAGGGCTGAGCCACAATTCTTCATCGTCAACAGTGGTCACGTAAACAAAGTGCACATAATGCCTTACAGATGTGTAGCTGGAACCTCGCTTCTGCGCAGAATGACGAATAATGGCGTTGTGGGTGCTTCTAAACTTCACAAATATTGTGATTTATGGCGTAGTGGGTACCTTGTTAGTGTACTTGTATTAGTAGCCCCAAGAGAGGGTACAACGGGCTCTAGAAATGCCGCTCTTCCAGCTTTCGCTGTGACTGTGCTGCGCTTTCCGCGCAGGCCTGGCGTTTTTATTCTCTGTGTATTCTCTGGTCTAATTATGAACCGAGTAGCCCTCATCAAGCTGTTTGTTATCAATGCACAAGTGCAAAACAAGAAAGGAGCGTTCGCATTTGCTAGCTTCACTGTTCCGTTTTTGCACATGCTCTCCCCAAGCTTGAGGTGGACTGTTTTCTTAGTCCTGCGGTTTGCGAAAATAGAACATTGCGAAGAAAAAAAAAACACTACTGCTGTTTATTTCTTTGCAATGTCATTTCAGAGCAACATAAGAGCCACATTACTGAAATTTGTGGAAACGAAGATGCTTACACACATACACACACACTCACACACACCCTGTTTCGGCTAGCAGCACTTGAGCGAATGATAACAATTTGTGCCGCTCTCTCTCAAAAACATGGGCGAGATTTTTTAGTAACCAATTACAGTTGCTTTGTACACTGTAGTCTATGCATAGAAAGAACGGAATGCTGCATTAGACGTTGCACCAATATGGCTTCTTTACGCGTTTGAAATAAAAAAGGAAAAGTTAAGTAGCTTGAAAGCCCGCTTTTGCGAGGCACAAAAATGTTTGTCATCATATAGTACACTGGATGAACGATATATATAAAACGATCAGAAATGGCCTTTGTTTTGGTGAGTACTGCACACAATAAATGATACAAGGACTTTGAAAGGCTTATCAGAATAAACTGATCGAGTTAGCAATGATAAAAAGATGGCTGATCCCTCCTTCATAGGAATCGGTATAACACGAAAGTGAAACGTGTCGTCACAGAAGTAGTTTGTTGTTTATAGTGCTTTGGTATATAAGAGCTTCTACAATGTCTACGGTTGTTTGTCAGATATAGCATCGCGTGATGTGGATGCATCGCACTCACGTTGACGCCTAGTGGCACATCTCCGTACCGACGACTAACGGCCATGATCACGATTTCCTTTGCGGTAGCTGAAGTTCTTAACACATACGTGGACACCGCATATGGTGAATCCCGCGCAATGATGGCATCAACAAGCACATAATAAAGACTAATGCTGGGTATGCACTTCTTCAAAGCGTCGTGAAATGCGAAGAGGAACGCTACGCGCGTTTCTGCTTTCTGCTGATTCTGTGAAACTTTTTCTACGTCTCACATTCAGCGCCCCACGCCGAGCGCCATTCAGCACCGCGGTGTTTATGACTAGGCTAATCCTAACGGTTCAATCAAGTCTTCTACAATTTAGTGGACTAGTGGTGAGTAGTGGGGCTTGCCAAATTTCTGTTGCACGTACCCGCTTGGAGGTTTCTGTGTACGCCGCGGACGTTCAGGCTAGTTATACGCAGCTTCGCTGTACAAATAAGTGGTGTTGATGAGGAATGCAGTGTAACGATAAGGAAAAAAAACTCACAGGGTCCCTTATGCATTCGCGTAAGACCACTCGAAGGCGAAAGCCGTGTTCTTCCTTTAACACGAAGGTATTTTTTGCAGGGGTCCATCGAGACTTCAGTGACGTATTTCCTTCACGGATATGACGTTGATAAAATGGACCCTAACGGATCAGAAAGAACATAAGCTATATAAAAAATCTCCGCCCCCGGAAATCGAACCTATGACCTCTCGGTCCGCGAACATAAGCGCCCACCGCTCTACCGACTAAGCTACCGAGGCAGACGCACGACATTCCACAAACGCGCCTTATATCTGTCATACATTCGCTCTCGCAAGCTTCTCTCTGTTCGCGGGGCTAGGCGGGGCGACGCGGTGCCGCCATGTGTGAGCTGGCGAGTGAAGATATGTGGCATGACACCTATTAGCGCCGATATAGAGAATGATTCGGCGACGACGCAGTTAAAGCATGGCCTCCGAGATTGCGCGCCGGCAGTCGCGCAATCTGGTCGTAGCGCAATCACGTCGCACATGCGCGAGAGAGCGCGATTGATCAACATTAGCTTGTCGTTGTTGAAGATCGACGAAAGCAATGATTTACGCATATAAACGTGTGTAGTCAGAACCAGAGACGCTGCAGCGCGGGTCCGCGGTAAATCAATGCCGCCCTACGACACTCGATCGGCGCAAAGATTTTCAACAGGCATCTCTTTGCAAGTTTCGCAAGGCAACGTGTGCCGAAGTACGTAGTCCGCATGGCGCGTCTCCCCTTCGCTTTACACCTTACACCGCCTTATCCGTCTCCTTTTATTTTTCTTTTGCTTTCATCGATCAGCCTGCGCTGCGAACACGCAGCAAAGAGTTACGGAGCCGTGCAGTAGATGGAGCTGTTTGTTCGGCAGATCTAGAGTTACTGTATATGCTACCTTTAGGTAGCAGAGTTGCGCATCTGTTTTCCAAACGCCGCTAGCAACCATGCGTTGCGGAGAAGCTGACGCTCGGCCGAATTTTTTGTATTTCTCGATGCCGCCGCTGCAGCGAACTGGATTTACACTAGTCACTCACAGTAAGGTTAGTCCCCGGTTTTCGACACGCCAAACATGTTGATCAGTGGCCCGGTAGGCATGTCGCCTGCAAAAACAAAGTACGTCTTCACCACATATATGTGGTTGCTAGCCAGACCTATGCGCAACTCTGCTACCTAAAGGTAGCATATACAGGGACTCTAGGCAGATCTAGAGTCACTGTATATGCTACCTTTAGGTAGCAGAGTAGCGCATAGGTCCGGCTAGCAACCACAGCTATGCGGTGAAGTAGCACTCCGTTTGTGCAGGTGGCATGCCTATCGTGTCGGCAATTAACATTTCCGGCGTGTCGAAGACCGCCAGTAAGCATTGATTATAGATGATTAGTGTTAATTCAGTTCGCTGCAGAGGCGGCGTCTAAAAATACTAAAATTGGCCCCAGCGTCAGCTTCTCCGCAATGCATGGTTGCTAGCGGCGTTTGGAAGACAGATGTGCAACTCTGCTACCTAAAGGTAGCATATACAGTAACTCTTGGCAGATCATCGCACTCATCTTTCCGCTTATCGCGCGCCCTCGCGCGCCTCCATGCATAACCAAGGAGGCGCAGTTATGCACGTCTCTGTGGCATGGAGCGCAATATTTTATAAAGGAATGTCAATGAACGCGCACGTATCGTTCAAGGAAACCAGAACAACAAAACTAAATCCGCGTGATAGATTGCGATACCCGGGCCGGTGCCTTTGCATACAATTGAAACGCCCGATCACCCGATCAGTATTTTGGTTTGGTTCGCGGCTCACCGCTCATACATACGTCCACGCCTAGTTTATCTCGAAAAAAACTACGACACATGCTACTGGGGAGTGTGTAGAGATACTTGTGGCTCAAGAATTAAACCCAAGAAAGCAGCACAGCGGCGCACAGGTCGCGCTGCATTAACGTGGAGCCGATATCTGACGAGTCTTTATGACTCGCATATAAAATCGCCGTGGGAAATACGATGAAGATGTATTGCAGTGCAAGGTTATCTTAGAAGTTTGACAGCCACATCTGCTCTGCCACAAACACTTGTAGTGAACGCCTACCTCAGATCGGATGCGCACGCCACTAGAGAACAGCAGTTCGTCTTTGCGAAGGCGTGCGCCTCTTGCCGATGTCGTCCGGATTAGTTTTCAAGCGCGCAGAGCTCCGATATTGAGTTGTCGTCGATTTGTGCCAGAACAGTGAGGTCCGCGGACCGTTTGGCGCTAGATTACGAAAGAAACAGCCGCATTTTCTGGGTTCGAAAGCTTCGCCAACGACTGAGGCTCAGCCTCTCCGTGGCCTCTCCTTATGGAAACGTTAGCAGACGATTCCGCGACGGCGCCCAACAAAAAATGGCGGACGCGCCCAGTGTTGGCGAAGCACAAATCATTATGAATACCCCCTATAAAACTGCTGCAATAAGAGCTGCAGGAAGGCAACGATGTCGACGGACGAATGTCGTGCCTTGGTGGAGCGAGACAGAGGCCAGCGGGACATGGAACGCATGCGCGCGTTCGCGGCTTAAGCTACGAACCTTTGCCTCCCGTGTGGCTGAAGTGCAGTGTGGCAGTGTATGCATGAGCACAGGCGTAGGTTACCCTATTACTCGGGAGCGCACACTGTGGCGTTTCTCTCCTAAATAACGACGCTCTGAAGAAGTGCATATCGCGTACCAGTGTTTATTATGTGCTTGTTGATGTCATCTTTGCGAGGGATTCCCGATACGCTCTGTACAGGCAGATGTTAACAACTTCAGCTACCACAACGGTTAAATAATGGTCATGGGTAGTCGTCGCGATGGAGATGTATCGGTAGGCGTCAACGTGGGTGCGCCTACATCAAACGGTGCAATAGCTGCCAAACACCAATAGACATTGTACAAGCTCTCATATATCACTAAATAATATGCACTACTTCTGTGCAGACACGTTTCACTTTCGCGTTATACTGATTCCTATGACAGAGGGAACAGCCATGTTTTTTTCTTCTCAGTCGATGTGCTGAACCTGCCGCGCCCCCCTCTCAAAGCTTTCTCCAACCAAAGAACTTTGCCGCTGCCTCCAGGATTGGATCCATTGCAAGGTTTCTGCTTCTAACCTGGTCCGGCGCTGCCTACCTGATCGGCGCACCTTTGACCAAGCCATAATGACATGTGATGGCGTCATCAAATGGCGTCATGGTGATGTCACGAACTGTGGCGATCTGTGACGTAATGACGGGATGATTTGCGGCACCACTGGTGTTGACACCGACGCCGAAGGTCAAAGAGAGAGAGAGAATAAGGATGAAAGAAAGGCAGGGAGGTTAACCAGGGCTGAGTCCGGTAGGCTACCCTGCACTGGGGAAGGGGGAAGGGGAATAAAAGTTGGAAAGAGGAGGAGAGAAAAGTCACTGTTGGCGTCGGCGTAACGGCAGTTCTGCGCTTGACGTCACAGGCGGTGAGTCAGTATCGTTGCTGAAACTAGAGCAGCGCATTCGTTGCTTTATGCAACTTGTATGCGCGGTCCCATGCAACCAAAATCTTGTCCACGCTGAAGCCATGGTGGTGGTGCTAGTGTTCTCAAGCAACAGACTTCTGAAGGCTTGCGAGAACTGGAGTGATGGTGTCTAGCAGTTGGAACACGCTGACGCCTGGCCTGAACTCCCAAAGCTGCATGCACCTGATGAGCGACATCAGACTTCGACAGAAAGGGACACTTAATCGGTACCTCATGAACTGACGGACGAAGAAAGACAAGTTGTCGGCATGGTCAACACCCTAGTGAGTGCTATTGGTGTGCTGCTGAGCAAGATGCAGACACCGATAGCTCGAAGCCGAAGGTCAATTTTGGCGTTTGATGAGGCATCTAAGGTCTTAGTATAAAATTATGCACTCACTTCGAACTCCCGTCACCACCTATGAAGAAGCTGGTTTCCTTACCAGTGACATGCATACAATTTTGTTCCCGCACACAGTAACCAAGGGCCTTCTGCGTTGCTTTGAAGATAATTCGCATGTGGCTGTCCCTGGGTTTATACAATATTGCCGTGCCTTCGAAAGCAGGATTACGGTTGAACTAGCTGCAATATTGTTCAAGGAACCCCTGTTTGCTACAGCCGACGCTATTAGCTTCCTCCCAGAGGCGATCATTATATATACAGATGTGCTGGTCTGACCCACGAAACATGCGCCGCCTCATAGTGGTATTCAGTAGACCATCCCTCGCGCGCACTCGACATACCTCTTCTGAGAACACTTGCCAGCAATCCGTCAACATTGCGGAAGCGCGCTGTGCAGCAGAACGCGCTTTTTTTCACGCGGTACATTCTTAAAGCTGATCTCTTCCACTTCAGGATTCGCGCGTACTTGGCGTTCTTAGAACATCGGGCTTCCTCACTAGAATCGAGGGTTCGAATCCGACTGTTGCATCAGTGTTAATATTTTTAACACGAACGTGTTTTATGCCGGGGTCTACCACGGCTCCACTGACGTATTTCCGTCACGGATATGACGTTGTAAAATATAAAGACTAACAGATGGCAAAGAAAAAATAGAAGAAAGAGTTCTGTGACCGCGAGTCGAACTAACTACCCCTCGCTCCGCCGTGCGCGGCGCGAAACGATTATGCCACAGACGGCACGATCTTCACCATCCTAACGGCGAGCTATTTATATACACCATTTACCGGTGGCGGTACTCAGTGATCGGTGGTACATGAGCGTGTTTTCATAATCACTAGCGAGATGGCGCGAAGGGCTCGAAGAGCGTAAGGTCCCTATATTTTCCAAAGGTAGCGCAAACTTCTCCTCTCAGCGCCGTTTCCTCCTCGCCCGGCCGCCATTATTGGGCGAGACTCGCAAGGCGCGCCCGGCCCGCATGCGGCGCGTCGAAGCGCTTGCTTGTACTTGCTTAGAAACGCGAGGTTTTTGGGCGCAGATACACACAGCTGTTCGTACGTAAGATGCGTAGTAAAAATAGTTTGTGGTTGGCCGGTACATTAGTTATCATTTCGCGTTTTATAAGCACCAAATCGCACACTGGTGCCGGCATATACATATAAGAAATCTCATTGCAGCACCATACGCGCGAACGGCTTTCTGGACCTGGGACCTCTTTTGACATCTTGAAAAACCTAGCATTTTTGCATTGTATTTGAGTTCATAAGTATAGGATGCGTAGCTCACACCAGGCGAGCAAGAGGCAGAACATAATAAACGCAATCCAAAAAGTATTTGCAGCTGCCGTTTTTTTTTCGGATACCGTGGTGTTTGTTCACAAGACTCATTTCGGAAAATCAGACGCTACATCAAATTATGAACACACAACACGGCGGAGCCACCTATTTTCTGAATACCCCCAGCGCGCATTCTTTTAAATTTCGAACTGGGTTGACGCGCTTCTGTTGCCCCCTCAGGTAAATATCTTTTTGGTTCCATCGTGTGCTGCTCCTTAATTGGAGCTAGCCCTTTAATTGGAGAGTGTTCCAGACTGGCCGCTGCAGAAATATGGAGGGAACCGCATTAGGCTTTAGCTTCTTGCAGCCATTTGTCGCAAGGATGACTGGCTCGAACTGATCGTGTGTGAAGTGTTTCTGAAATATACAGACATCCTCCGATGTGCCCTCTCCTTTTGCCTAACGAAATACGGCCGAAGTGCTCAAAACTACAACAAATAACAAAGCGCATCAAAGAGAAACATGCAGCAACTGTCTTATATTAATAATAATTATTATTATTGGACACAGAGTATCAGTAACACTGAGAAATGTGGATAAATTTTTAAAAAATATAAAAACCGACAACACAAAGAATAAAAACTTACACCTGCTTCAAATAAACATATAGTTCAGGGGAAGAAATTAGAGGGTTGGAGAACAAACATGCGTTTAAAATTATAGTTTGCATACGGGCAGCTTTGCAGCATATTGCTAAGTAAATTTTTTTTACGGTCAGCAAGTTACGCTGATCAATCGATGCTACTTGCTTGTCATGTCTCTTTCTTTATCGTACAATCTCATCACCACCCTCTATTTATGAGCGCTAAAGGAACAGTTCCGCAAATGAATCTTGTAAAATCTACGGGTCGCGCCAGGGTTGAGCGAGAAAACAGAGATCTTGCAAAGATATTTTTCTCAAACATTGCAGTAAATTTTCGCAGAACAATTATTTTCGTTGTAAATGAAGTGTGCGAAAAAGCGTTGCCGATAATGTCACGCCGCTATTTTTTTTTTTGTCTAACTTAGGCATCAGTATTGAGCCTTAGCTCGGTCTAAAAGAGTTCGAATGGCAAATATACGTGAGAGGGTTTAATAGTGGTCGATTTACCTCACAAAGCCTCCCGTCGTGGCAATCGAAATTCTTTCTCCCGATAAAATGGAACCATATCGCTCGCCGTTTGAGGTTTTCCTTTCCACGAGGAACAAAAAAAAAAAAAAAAGCTTGACACCCTTGGCAATGCTCTTCGAGCAGCCAACAGCGCAACAAGTTGGCATCTGGCTGCAGCCGATGACATCTTGCAAACTGTAAAAAGCTATAAGAAGCCTGCGCTCACGCACAGCGTGCACGTGCGGCGGTGTTTCTACGCTCACTAATGGCGTCGTTTTCCGGCGCCAGAGAAAGAGGCGGAAGGGTCATCGGGGGTAACTGGTCACGTGTCGGGCCTGGTCCAATAAGGGAGCACAAAAGGGCGAAGAAGAGAGGAGAGACGCAGAGGGCGGGGAGGAAATTCTCCCTTTCCTTTTCGGACAATGGTTTGCGCTACCTTTGAAAAATACAGGGACCTTAGAAGAGCGCGCTTTAAAGATTGACGCCCCACGCCCCACGCATCGCGATGAGCGCGTGCCTCTACAGGGCGTGGTCGCTCGTACGCGCGCTTATCTCTTGATGGCGGTGGTTTATACGTCTTGTGCTCTCACCGCAAGTTTGCTTGAGAGCACGAAGGCCACTTCGCTCACTGCAGTGGCCGCTTCTGCGAAAGGAGCGCGCTGCTCACACAAAAATAAGTTACAACTGTGACAGTTCGCGCTCATCCTGTGTATGTTCGTGAGTTCCGTGCGTCCTTCTGCTTGAGCGGCACGTTGCAAGTTCGAGCTGCTTGCCGTTCATCGCTTGGCGGATATCTTCTGTGTGCGCGTGTGTATGCGTTGAGCGGAGGAGATGGGGTAACGTCACACCAAAGGCCGATCGTCCACTTTTAAGGCGAGAGCCTCAGATGCCTCATCAAGCGCGAAAATCAACCGTCGGCATCCCGCAGCGTCGGGAACGGCACGAGGGATGCAAAAGAGCGTCATCACGTAATGACTTCACCATATGAAGCCCTAATACCGTCACAGACCGCAAAAACGTGTGACGTCATCGTGCGTCACAAATTCGGGCCTGATGTCACGACACGTAACTTTACATGATGCCGTCATCACATGACATTATAACTTGGTCAAAGGTGGGCCGACCATGGAGGCAGTGAAAAACCACCTTAGGTGCCTCCGATCCTAGAGGCAGTGCAAAACCACGCTAGGTCCACAAAGTATTCGGCGTGTGGCGGGACAGCATGAATATATTGACGCAGAAGAAAAAAATATGATTTTCGCCTTAGAGTCGTTTTACGTAAATCCACAAGGGACCCGGTGTGCTTTTCAGACTCTATCGTTCCAGACAAATAATATGCATTCATAATCGAAAACTAGGAAATGTCGTCTAATTCTTGGGTAAGCACTTCATCAAAATTGAAGTCGGTATAACGTCATTTTTTGTTGTTTTTCGTGATAATAGTGTCCCCTATAATCAGTCCGGATAAGGATATTGTTACACTTCAGCATAATCTTCTCAATTGTATGTGAACTTCAGCTGTTATTCACATCATCAGAGTTCTTAAATGCTAATGGGCTGTAACCCCGAGATATTTCAGAGCCTTTCAGGTTTGCGGACCTCTGTTCATTTGTTGCTAAGCTGGTATTAATTATCAGCGTGTCTGGAAATGTCTCTTTCCATTAGGATTTCGTGTCGCAGATCTTGGACGCAATCTAGATATTCCAGGTAAAATACCTTATGATACATCGCGTAATTTTATATATCTGCTTAAAAAACAAGAGCTACGCTTCTTATTTAGCAAACTAGCGCGATCGCTATTTTCAACCATGGTAAAGCGCAATATAATACTGGAGAACGTTTGAGATGATACCAGAGCGTATGACGTGGTCCTTCAACGTTCGACTCACGTAGCTTTCATTCATTCATTGGCTCCATCTGCAGTCCCATTCACACATTCCCGCCACTAAATGCTTTCGCATAGTAGAGTACATCCTATTACAAATTGTCAGACATTCTGAACACACAAGTGCCCTTTAGCTTTTCTTTGAATCTTTATTATAGACAGCCTACCTCTCTTTCGTGGTAGAACACATGCTTGTTCTGAATCATCTCATTTTCTCTAAACTGCAACACAAGTTTTGGTGCTGCATACAGCTCCCACAATAGGGCGCACGATGTTCTTTATCGCTGTCATCTCCATTAGAGCGATAGCTCGGTACTCCTGTGGGTACAAACCCAGAAAACGGCTTATTCCACGAATCTGACCTTCAAACTCAGCCAATATCATGCCAGCATCTCGGAGATGCGCCAGCGCCGGAAAAAAAAAAGAATTACACCATCTCCCGCTAAAATGGACCATGAGGCGATGCGAAGCCGGAGCACTTGCATGATCGCGTTCCGCTGGCGTTCGCTGGGCATGCTACCGACCTCGCGTCGTGGAACGCGAAGATGAACACTACGCGCGTCTTGTTTTCTCTCTAGCCCGGCCGTTAATTCTCACAGGGCGTGCAGCGAACGTCGACAGGCGCGCGAGAAAGAGGCAGCGTAGGAGAGGAGAGAGAGGGGGAGGGGACGCGCATGCGCTGGCCCTCATCGCGGCGCTGCGCAGGAGAGAATTTCGGCATGTCGAGCCTGCATTTCAGAAGAGCCAACCGAGGCAAGCGCTGGACTGAACGCGCACAGCGCTCTACCACATGAAGGAGAGGAGGCTAGAGGAGGAGAGTAGCGTATGCGCCGTGAGAGCACAAGCGAGAACGCAGGAGAAGTGCAAGCAGGTGCTGGTAGAGAAGTGGAGAGAGTAACGCGCAGCTGTTGGAGAGAGGGAAGGAGGAGAGTCGCGCATGCGTAGTGTGAGTGCGGACTACGCCACGTGCGGATTACCACGCCACGTTACATACCGCCGAGCAAGATATACTTCGCATCTAAAAATCATTTACACATCGCCCCCGAGTTGCTGGACTGCTGGAGTAAGCGCTGCAGCAACGCAACGATGTCGACGGGCGCATGTCCTGCCTTAGTGGAGTGAGACAGAGGCCACCGGGACGTGGAACGCCTGCCCGTGTTCGCGGCTCAAGTTCCGAACCTTTGCTTCCCGTGTTGCTGAAGCGCTGTGTGGTACTGTATGCTTGAGCACAGGCGTAGGTTACCCTATTACTCCGGAGCGCACACTGTGCCGTTTCTCTCTTTAGTTGACGACATTTTGAAGAAGTGCGTATCGAGTACTAGTGTTATTAGGTGCTTGTTTATGTAATCTTTGCGCGGGATTCACGATACGCTATGTCCAGAGCTGGGCAAAGATACTTTGACATTGTATCGCGATACGATACAAGATACTCAGGCAAGAAGTTTTGGAGATACAGATACAAGATACTACCGCAATAATTGTATCCATACGGTACTTGCCAATTGAATATTAGTACTTCGATAAATTCGCAAATTTTTATTATAGAGCACTGTAGTGCAGTAGTGAATGCCTATGCACGAAAAGGTTTGTATGAAAATTTCTTTAATCCGACCATTTTATTGCATTTATTGAAATGTGTGCTAGTATCTCAAAAGTTTTGTTCCTTCTTGCTAAAAGTGCATCATTTTACTTTCGACAGAACTTATTGACGTTTGTTTTGCCTGCTTAACAGGACAGCTCTTCACTGACAGCGGCTCTTGCTTGTCATTTTTGTAAATGATGGGAGTCGCTGCTCACCAGCTAGCCCGTCACCATCTAATCACAAAAACTATAATAAGAAGCCTTCGCACGATGGCGCAAATCCGGTGTGGACTTTTACCTTGTCCGTAAACGACCATTTACGCAATACCAATAACCGGTGCACAGCAGCTAACAACGTTGCATACGACATTTTTCGTGATGCCATGCCGTATACGGCAAGCTCATAAAAACTG